>NW_028274817.1:59748774-60373774 GCF_037043125.1 Eumetopias jubatus
ATTCCCTAATCTAAGGAAGGAAAACAATAACCAAACAAGGAGTGACAGAGAACTTCCATCACAATAAACAAAAGAAGACCCACAAGACATATTGTAATTAAGTTTAATAATATAGTGATAAAGAAGAAAATTCGAAAGGACCAAAACAAAAGAAGACAGTAACTTACAAGAGAAAACCCATGACGTTAGCTGGAGCTCTTTCAACAGAAACTTAGCATGCCAGAAGAGAGTGACATGATACATTCAAAGTGCTGAATGGGAAAAATTTGCAGCTAAGTGTATTGTTTCCAGCAAGGCTATCACTCAGAATAAAAGGAGAGATAAAGAGTTTCCCAGAAAAATAAAAACTAAAGGAGTTCATAAGCCTTAAAACAGCCCTGCAAACAATATGAAAGGGAACATGCTGAATGGAAAGGGAGAACAAGAGTGACAGTAAAAAGATAAGAAACACAAGCAGTAAAAATGAACATTTCTGTACAAAATCAGTCAAGGAACTCACAAAAGATAGAAAATATAACAACATAAACTTAAAACAAGGAGAAGAGGTGTAAAGAATGAGTTCAAACTCATTAACCATCAAATTAATATAGACTTCAATACGTAGAAGAGGTTCTATGCAAAGTTAATGGTAGCCATATATCAAAAAACACCAATAAATATGCAAAAAATGAAGAGAAGAAATCCAAATATATCACTAAGGAAAATAAGCATACCATGAAAAAGCAAAAGAAAAGAAAAAATCAGAGAAAATCTTCAAAATCTATGACAAAATAAACAATAAAATTAAAATAAAGATATATCAATAATTATTTTGAATGTAAATGCATGAAAATCTCCAATCAAAAGATATAGGGTGACAGAATGGATAAAAAAGATTCATCTATATGCTCCCCACAAGAGAGTAATTTTAGACCTAAAGACACCTTCAGATTGAAAGTGAGTTTAGGGGCACCTGGATGGCTCAATCAAGCATCTGCCTTCAGCTCAGATCATGATCTCAGGGTCCTGGGATCAAGCCCCTTGTTGGGCACCCTGCTCAGTGGGGAGTCTGCCTCTCTACCCCTGCTCATGCTCTCTCTCTCTCAAATAAATAAATAAAATCTGAAAAAAAATAGTAAAAGAAAGTGAGGGGATGAAGAAACATCTATTATACAAAGGGATTTCAAAAGAAAGCCAGAGTAGGAATAATTGTATCAGACAAATAGACTTTAAAACAAAGATGGTGGGACACCTGCATGGCTCAGTTGGTTAAGCATCTGCCTTCGGCTTAGGTCATGATCCCAGGGTTCTAGGATTGAGTCCCGCATCAGGCTCCCTGCTCCACGGGGAGCCTGCTTCTCCCTCTGCCTCTGCATCTCTCTCTGTTTCTCATGAATGGATAAAATCTTAAAAAAAATAAATAAAACAAATACTGTAAGAAGGTACAAAGAAGGACACATTATAATTATAAAGGAGACAATCCAACAAGAAGATATAACAATTGTAAATTTATGTACCCAACATAGGAGGACTGAAATATATACGACAGTTGATAACAGACACAAAGGAACAAATTGATAATAATACAATAACACTGGGAGACTTCAACTACTCGTTTACATCAATGAACAGATGATTTCAACAGAAGAGGAACAAGGAAACAATGGCTTTGAATGACAAACTGGACCAGACAGATTTAACAGATATATTCAGAACATTTCATTTGAAAGAGAACAAAATACACATTCTTTTCAACTGCACATGGAACATTCTCCAGACTAGATCATGTATTAGCCCACAAAACAAACCTCAACATATTCAAGATCAAAGTCATATCGATCATTTTTACTGACCAGAACATAACAAAACTGAAAGTCAACCAGAAAAATAAAATCTGAAGAGACCACAGATACATCGTGGTTAAACAACATGCTACTAAGTAATGAAAGGGTCACCAGAAAACAAAGAAGAATTAAATAAGTACATGGAAACACATGAAAATGAAAACAAAGTGGTCCAAAATCACTCGGATGCAGCAAAAGTGGTTCTTTGAGGGAAGTTTATAGCAATACAGGCCTACCTCAAGAAACAAGAAAAATCACAAATAAACAAGTTAATCTGGAGGGAGTTAAGATGGCAGAGTAGTATGGGAACCCTGAGATTGCCTCATTCCTTAACACAGCTAGATTAACACCCAATAAATTTGAACACCTAGGAAATAGATCTAAGTATTAAGAGAACAATCTGCACAATTAGAAAGAGAGAACATGGCAGGAACAAGGTGCAGAAATGTGAATTGGGGGAGAATAAATCTGCAGTGCCACAGAAGGGAGGGAGCCCTTTCCACAGTGTGAGAGGGGAGAGAGAGAAAGATAGAGGGGTAGAATAATCTTTTTAATATTCTGTTGGATCGTATGGGCTAGTATTTTGGTGAGAAATTTTGCATCCATGTTCATCAGGGATATTGGCCTGTCATTCTCCTTTTTGATGGTGTCTTTGTCTGGTTTTGGGATCAAGGTAATGCAGGCCTCAAAAAATGACTCTGGAAGTGTTCCTTCCATTTCTATTTTTTGGAACAGTTTCAAAAGAATAGGTATTAATTCTTAAATGTATGGTAGAATTCCCCTGGGAAATCATCTGGCCCTGGGCTCTTGTTTGTTGGGAGATTTTTGATTATTATTTCAATTTCTTTGCTGGTTATCAGTCTGTTCAGGTTTTCTATTTATTCCTGGTTCAGTTTTGATAGTTTATACGTCTCTAGGAATGCATCCATTTCTTCCAGATTGTCTAATTTGTTGGTATATAGTTGCTCATAATATGTTCTTATAATTGTATTTCTCTGGTGCTGGTTGTGATATCTACTCTTTCATTCATTATTTTAGTCATTTTGGTCCTTTCTCTCTCTTTTTGATAAGTCTGGCCAGGGGTTTATCAATCTTATTAATTCTTTGAAAAAACCAGCTACTAGATTTGTTGATGTGTTCTACTGTTCTTTGGTTTCTATTTCATTGATTTCTGCTCTAATCTTTATTATTTCTCTTCTCCTGCTGGGTTTAGGCTTTATTCGCTGTTCTTTTTCCAGCTCCTTTAGGTGTAGCATTAGGTTGCATTTTTGATACCTTTCTTACTTCTTGAGAAAGACTTGTATTGCTATATACTTCCCTCTTAGGACAGACTTTGCTATATCCCAAAGATTTTGAACAGTTGTGTTTTCATTTTCATCTGTCTCCATGAATTGTTTAAATTCTTTAATTTCCTGGTTGAAGCAGTCATTCTACAGTAGGATGCTCTTTAACCTCCATGTATTTGAGTTCTTTCTAAATTTCCTCTTGTGAATGAGTTCGAGTTTCTAAGAATTGTGGTCGAAAAATATGCAGGGAATGATCCCAATCTTTTAGTACTGGTTGAGACCTGATTTGTGACCCAGGATGTAATCTATTCTGGACAAATTTCCATGTGTGCTAGAGAAGAATGTGTATTCTGTAGTTTGGATGGAATGTTCTGAATATATCTGTAAAGACCATCTGGTACAGTGTGCCATTTAAAGCCCTTGTTTCCTTCTTGATCTTTTGCTTAGACGATCTGTCCACTTCAGTGAAGGTGGTGTTAAAGTCCCCGGCCATTATTCTATTATTCTCAGTGTGTTTCTTTGATTTTGTTATTATTTGGCTAATATAATTGACTGCTCCCATGTTAGGGGCATAAATATTTACAATTGTTAGATCTTCTTGTCGGATAGACCCTTTAAGTATGATATAGTGTCTTTCCTCATCTCTTATGACAGTTTGGTTTAAAATCTAATTTGTCTGATATAGGAATTGCCACGCCACCTTTCTTTTGATGTCCATTAACATGATAAATGGTTTTCTACCCCCTCACTTTAAATCTGGAGGTGTCTTGGGGCCCCTGGGTGGCTCAGTCATTAAGTGTCTGCCTTTGGTTCAGGTCATGATCCCAGGGTCCTGGGATCAAGCCCCGCATCAGACTCCCTGCTCCACAGGAAGCCTGCTTCTCCCCCTCCCACTCCCCCTGCCTGTGTTCCCTCTCTCATTGTGTCTCTCTCTGTCAAATAAATAAAATCTTCAAAAAGCAATCTGCATGTGTCTTTAGGTATAAAGTGAGTCTCTTGGAGACATCATATCGATGGGTCTTGTTTGTTTGTTTGTTTTTTTATCCAATCTGATACCCTGTGTCTTCTGATTGGGGCATTTAGCCCATTTACATTCATGACAACTATTGAAAGATATGAATTTAGTGCCATTGTATTGCCTGCAAGGTAACTGTTACTGTACATTGTCTCTGCTCTGTTCTGGTCTATGTTACTTTTGGGCTCTCTCTTTGCTTAGAAAACTCCTTTCAATAATTTTGTAGGGCTGGTTTGGTGATCACAAATTCTTTTAGTTTCTGTTTGTCCTGGAAGCTTTTTATCTCTCCTATTTTCAATGACAGTATAACTGGATAAAATATTCTTGGCTGTATATTTTTCTTGTTTAGTGCCCTGAATATATCATGCCATTCCTTTCTGGCCTGCCAGGTCTCTGGGGATAGGTATGTTGCCAATCTAATATTTCTACATCGTAGGTTACAGACCTCTTGTCCTGAGCTGCTTTCAGGATTTTCTCTTTGTCCCTGAGATTTGTAATTTTTACTATTATATGTCAGGGTGTTGACATATTTTTATTGATTTTGAGGGGGGTTCTCTGAGCCTCCTGGATTTTGATACCTGTTTCCTTCCCCAAATTAGGGAAGTTCTCCACTATAATTTGCTCCAATATACTTTTTGCCCCTCTCTCTCTTCTTTTTCTGGGATCCCAATTATTCTAATATTGTTTTGCTTTATGGTATCACTTATCTCTCAAATTCTGCCCTCATGATCCAGTAGTTGTTTATCGCTCTTTTCCTCAGCTTCTTTATTCTCCATCATTTGGTCTTTTATATCACTAATTCTCTCTTCTGCTCATTTATCCTAGCAGTTAGAGCCTCCGTTTTTTATTGCACCTCATTAATACCCTTTTTGATTTTGACTTAGATTTTAGTTCTTTTATTTCTCCAGAAACGGATTCTCTAGTATCTTCTATGCTTTTTTCAAGCCCAGCTACTATCTTTATAATCGTCATTCTGAACTCTAGTTCCAACATTTTACTAATGTCCGTCTTGATTAGGTCCCTGGCAGTTGGTACAGCCTCTTGTTCTTTTTTGAAATGAGGTTTTCCATTTTGTTATTTTTTCAAAAGAATAGATGAATGAGAGAACAAAATGTTACAATGTTAATAATGACCCCAGAGAAATATACACTAAATAAATCAGAAGAGACCTGAAACTGGGGAAAAAAGACAAAAGAAAGGAAAAAAAAGAATATGATCAGGCTGGCAAATAGAACAGACCCACAAACTAGATTTTGGGTGTATTTTGGTCTGTTAGAAGAAACTGCATCCCAAAATTTTAAAGAAAGAAAAACATATATATACAAAAATAAGGTTAAATAAAATGAAGGGATGGAATATGACTGTAAAAATGAAAATTAAAAAAAAGATTTTAAAAAAGGAATTGATAAGATGTTGGTTGAAAAAAGGAAGAAGAAAAATTTAAAAAATGAAAAGAATGTGTTCAAACACGTGAATACAACAGAGCCAGACACTAGATTTTGGGTATATTTTAGTCTGTTACAAAAAAATGTAAATTTTAAAATTTTTCTTCCTTTAAAACTTCGGGAAAAATTTTAAAGAAAGAAAAACATATATATACAAAAATAAGTTTAAATACAGTGGAAGAATGGAATATGATTGTAAAAATGAAAATTAAGAAAGATTTTAAAAAAGGAATTTATGAGGTAAGAAGTTGGTTGAGAAAGGACCAAGTGGAATTTATTCCTGGGCTCCAAGGTTGGTTCAACATTCGAAAATCAACCAATGTGATATACTACATTAATAGAAGAAAGGACAAGGACCACATGATACTCTCAATAGTTGCAGAAAATGTATTTGACAAAGTACAGCATCCTTTCTTGATTAAAACTCTTCACAGTGTAAGGATAGAGGTACATACATCAATATCATAAAAGCCATCTATGAAAAACCCTCCATGAATATCATTCGCAATGGGGAAAAATTCCCCTTAGGTCAGGAATACGGTAGGGATGTCCACTATCACCACCACTGTTCAACATAATACTAGAAGTCCTAGCCTCAACAATCAGACAACAAAAAGAAATAAAAGGTATTTGAACTGGCAAAGAAGTCAAACTCTCACTCTTTGTAGATGATATCATACTTTTTGTGGAAATCCAAAAGCCTCCACCCCAAAACTTCTAGAATTCATACAGGAATTCAGTAAAGTGGAAGGATATAAAATCAATGCACAGAAATCAGTTGCATTTCTATACACCAACGACGAGACAGAAGAAAGAGAAACTAAGGAGTCGATCCTATTTACAATAGCACCGAAAACCATAAGAGACCTAGGAATAAATCTAACCAAAGATGCAAAGGATCTGTGCTCAGAAAACTATAGAATATTCATGAAAGAAATTGAGGAAGACACAAAGAAATGGAAAAACTTTCCATGCTCATGGATTGGAAAAACAAATATTGTGAAAATGTCTATGCTACCTAGAGCAACCTACAAATTCAGTGAAATCCGTATGAAAATATTATCAACATTTTTCACAGAGCTGGAACAAACAATCCTAAAATTTTTGTGGAACCAGAAAAGACCCCAAATAGCCAGAGGAATGTTGAAAAAGTAAAGCAAAGCTGGTGGCATCACAATTCCAGACTTCAAGCTCTATTACAAAGCTGTCATCATCAAGACAGTATGGTACTTGCCCAAAAACAAGCACATAACTCAATGGAAGAGAATAGAGAATTCAGAAATGGACTCTCAACTCTATAGCCAACTAATCTTTGACAAAGCAGGAAAGAATATCCAATGGAAAAAAGACAGTCTCTTTAACAAATGGTGTTGGGAAAATGGACAGCCACATGAAAAAGAATGAAACTGGACCATTTCCTTACACCATACACAAAAATAGACTCAAAATGGATGAAAGGCCTAAATCTGAGACAGAAATCCATCAAAATCCTTGAGGAGAAAACAGCCAGCAACCTCTTCGAACTCGGCTGCAGCAACTTCTTCCTGGACACATCACCAAAGGCAAGGAAAGCAAGGTAAAAAATTAACTATTGGGACTTCACCGAGATAAAAAGCTTTTGCACAGCAAAGGAAACAGTCAAAGAAACCAAAAGACAACCAACAGAATGGGAGAAGATACTTGCAAATGACATATCAGATAAAGTGAGAGTGTCAAAAATCTATAAAGAACTTATGAAACTCAACACCCAAGGAACAGATAATCCAAGAAATGGGCAGAAGACATGAACAGACATTTCTGCAAAGAAGACATACAAATGGCTATCAGAGACATGAAAAAGTGTTCAACTTCACTCAGCATCAGGGAAATATAAATCAAATCCACAGTGAGATACCATCTCACACCAGTCAGAATAGCTAAAGTTAACAAGTCAAGAAATGACAGATGTTGGCAAGGATGCAGAGAAATGGGAAACCTCCAACACTGTTGGTGGGAATGCAAGCTGGAAAACTGTATGGAGGTTCCTCAAAAAGTTGAAAATAGAGCTACCCTATGACCCAACAATTGCACTACTGGGTATTTACCAAAAGATACAAATATAGTATTCTGAAGGGGCACCTGAACCACAATGTTTATAGCAGCAATGTCCACACTAGCCAAATTATGGAAAGAACCCAGATGTCCATCAATAGATGGATGGATAAAGAAGATGTGGTATATATATACAATGGAATATTATGCAGCCATCAAAAAAAGAAATCTTACCATTTGCAATGACGTGGTTGGAACTAGAGGGTATTATGCTAAGAGAAATAAGTCTATTAGAGAAAGACAATTATCATTTGATCACTGATATGTGGAATTTGAGAAGCAAGACAGGATCATAGGGGAAGAGAGGAAAAAGTGAAAGAAGAAAAAACCAGAGAGACAAACCATAAGAGACTCTTAATCTCAGGAAACAAACTGAGGCTTGCTGGAGTAGAAGGGGGTGGGAGGGATGTGGTGGCTAGGTGATGGACATTGGGGAGGATACGTGTTGTGTATTGTGTAAAACTGATGAATTACAGACCTGTAACCCTGAAATAAATAATACATTATATGTTAATAATAAACAAGATGAAAAAGAGAGAGAGAGGGAGAGAGAGCTGTGCATTGGGCCTAAGCAAGAAAAATACTCCCCCAAAACCATTGTCTGGTGAGTGGAGAGGAACTGGGTATGACACATTTTTGTAAGCAGTAGAGTTCATATTCTGAGATTTTGGAAGTCTGCTCCATTCACTAGGGTCAAACAGGAGTTGACACAAGTAGATGTGGCAGTGTTCCTGGGGAGAAGGAGGGCAGAAATCTGGTTTAGGGATCCCATGGGTCACACTGGGAGAGAACATTCTCCTTCCTGGAGGAAGTGGTTATATTGCCTCTCCAAGTGCAAAAGACCTGGTGAGTGCCATTGAGTGGCCATTCATTGGCAGGGATCAGTGTTGTGCACAGAGGGTGGATAAACTGGTCACTGCTTTTCATTGTGCCCCACCAGAAACTCTAAGGACCCACATGGTGATATAACTGCTTTTGTGGGATGAAATGGCACCAAACACAGCATGGCAAGGCTCTCTGCCAGAGGAAGGAAGTGGGTCCATGCCATGTAGGATCCTTTAAGATTTGGAGTTTTGAATCCCAGTCACATGCCAGAGATAAAACAAAGAATTATGGAGCCAGGTGTGCCAATGGCTTAGGAACAGACAGGGGTAGGAGAGGGATCTAACAGAAGCCTGGAACACAGCAGGGGTATCTTTCACTTTTCTGTGAGGGTTTCCTGAACAATGCAGGCATGAGCTCCCCTCTCTGGGGAGGAGAGAGTGGGGTGATGCCATTTTCCCCCACCCACCAACAAGGTTGTATTTCACTAAGCAACACAGCATACTCCGTGGAGGCTGGAGCCCCATACACCAAACCCTGCCCTCCTGCACCCTACAGGTACGTCTTTATTAAGACAGGTCTGACTGTGAGCCAGTGCATCAGACCTCTCTCCCAGAAGACCAGCAGAAGCCTCCCTGTTACATCAGGTCTACTAATCATATAATACTCCAAAGTGTCAGTTTCAGTTGTGGTGGAAATATGACCAGGATTTTTTTTCTTTCCTTTGGAATGAGGCTTATAATTGTTTGTTTCTTTTTTCGTTTCCTTTTCTCTCTCTCTCTCTTTTTTTTTTAAATAAGGATTCTTTTATTTATTTATTTTTTTCTTCTTTGGAATCAGGGTTATAGTTTTTTTGTCTGTTTTTTTTTGTTGTTATTGCTGTTCCTTTTCCTTTTCTCTTATTGTGGATCAGTCTTTTTTTTTTTTTAACTGGGCTTATTTTAACAAGCAAATCAAAACAAATATAGTTAAAGGTCCAAACACTCCCCACTTTAAGCAAGGAGGAACTCTGCAGAGGACTCACCTGTGGGAAAGAACAGCCAAAACACAACAGCAGAGTGCACACAGCTTACACCAGAAACACTTCCTGAAGCTCCAGGCCCTGGACAGTGTAGGATGCCTTCTTAATATAAGAATAGTATCAGGATCAGGAAATAGAAAAGCCTTCATAACAGAAGACAGAAACCTAGACAAACTTACAAAATGGAGGAATTATCCCCCCAAAAAAGATCAAGAAGAAATCACAGCCAGAGATTTACTCAAAACATATATAAACAATATATCTGAACAATAATTTAGAACAACATTCAAAAGAAAGCTAGTGGGGCTTGAAAGAAGCAGGAAAGACACCAGAGAAACCCTGACTTCAGAGATAAAAGGCCTAAGAACAAGTCAGGCTAAAATAAAAAATGCTATAACTGAGATGCAAAACTGTATGGATGTAATCTCAGTGAAGATGGATGAAGCAGAGGACCGAAGGATGATATAGAAGATAAAATTATGGAAAATAATGAGCTTGAAAGAAGAGGGAAAGAGAACTATTAGATCATGAATTAGACTTAGGAAACTCAGAGACTCAGTAAAATGCATTATTATCTGTATCATAGGAGTCCCAGAAGAACAAAAGCAGGAAAAAGGGACAGAAGATTTATTTTTGAACAAATTATAGCTGAGAACTTCCATAATCTGGGGGAGGAAACAGGCATTCAAGTCCAAGAGGCAAAGAGGCAATATCAACAAAAACATGTCAACAGCAAGGCATATCATAGAACTTGAAATATGCAAAGATAAAGAGAGAATTCTGAAAGCAGCTAAGGACAAAAAGTCCATAACTTACAAGGGAAGATACATAAGTTTAGTAGCAGACCCATCCACTGAAACTTGTTAGGCCAGAAGAAAGTGGCATGGTAAATTCAATGTGCTAAATGGGAAAAATAGGCAGCCACTAATACTTTATCCAGCAAGGCTGACATTCAGAATAGAATAAAGAGTTTCCAGGACAAGCAAAAACTAAGGAGTTCATGAACACTAAACCAGCTCTGCAAAATATTAAAGGGGACCTGTTGAGCAGGAAGAGAGATAAAAAATAACAAAGACTAGAAAGGAATGGAGACAATCTACAGAAACAGGTAATCCAGTGGCATTAAATATATATCTATCAATGATTACTCTGAATGTAATGACCTACATGCTCCAATCATATGATATATAGTATCAGAATGGGTAAAAAAAAAAAAAAAAAACAAGGCCCATTGATATGCTGCTTACAAGAGACCCATTTTAAACCTCAAGATACCTCCTGATTGAAAGTGAGGGGATGGAGAACCATTTTTTTTTAAATGCTAGTGGACATCAGAAAAAAAAAAAGCTGGAGTAGTCATATTTATATCAGACAAAATTGAACCAAAAAGTATAATAAGAGATGAAGAAGGGGATAATATCATAATAAAGGGGTCTATCCAACAAGAAGAACAAATGGTTGTAAATTTAATACCTCAACTTGGGAGCAGCCAAATATATAATCAATTAAAAATAAATTTAAAGAACCTCACTGATAAAAATACAATAACACTAGGGGATTTTAACAGCACCTTACAACAATGGACAGATCACCTAAGCAGAAGATCAATTACGAAACAATAGCTTTGAATGACACGCTGGACTGGATGCACTTAACAGATATATTTGGAACATTTAATACTAAAGCAGCAGAATACACATTCTTTTCGAGTGCACATGGAACATTCTCCAAAACAGATCACATACTGGGTCACAAATCAGCCCTCAACCAATACAAAAGAATTAAGATCATACAATGCATACTTTCAGACCACAAAACTATGAAACTTGAAGTCAACCACAAGAAAAACTTTGGCGAAATCACAAGAACATGGAGGTTAAAGAACCTCCTACTATACAATGAATGGGTTAACAAGGAAATTAAAAAAAAAAAAAGAAAAAAATTACATGGAAGCAAAAGAAAATGAAAAAAATGAAAGTCCCAAACCTTGGGATGCAGGAAAGGCAGTCCTAAGAGGGAAGTACATAGCAATATAGTCCTTCCTTAAAAAATAAGAAAAGTCTCAAATACACAACCTAAACTTACACCTAAAGTACCTGGAAAAAGAACAGCAAATAAAGCCTAAATCCAGCAGAGAAAGAAAATAATTAAGATTAGAGCAGAAATCAATGATATAGAAACAGTTAATATCATTCTCAATGGGGAAGGAATGAGGGCTTTTCACTTATGATCAAGAACATGACCTGAATGTCCACTCTCACCACTATAGAAATTTATGAAATAAAATAAAGATGACACAGTCAAATAGAAAGACATACCATGCTCATGGACTAGAAGAATATTCTTGAAATGTCTATACTACCCAAAGTAATGTGTGCATTCAATGCAATCCTGATCAAAATAATGTCAACATTTTGGACAGAGATAAAGCAAAGTATTCTAAAATTTGTATGGAACCAGAAAAGAACCCTAATAGTCAAAGTAATGGTGAAAAAGAAAATTAAAGATGGAGGTATCACAATTCTGGACTTCAAGCTGAATTACAATGCTGTAATCAAGACAGTATAGTACTGGCACAACAACAGACACAAAGATCAGTGGAACAGAATATAGAATCCAAAAGTGGACCCACAACTATATGGTCAACTAAACTTTGACAAAGCAGGAAAGAATATCCAATGGAAAAAAGACAGTCCCTTCAACAAATGGTATTGGGAAAACTAGACAGCTACATGCAGCAGAATGAAACTGGACCATTTTCTTACATCATACACAAAAATAAATTCAAAATGGATGAAAGAATAAATGTGAGACAGGAAACGATTAAACTCCTAGAGGTGAAGACAAGCAGCAACCTCTTTGACCTTGGCTGTAGCAACATCTACCTGGACATGTCTCCAGAGGCAAGGGAAACAAAAGCAAAAAATGAACTATTGAGACTTTGTCAAGATAAAAAGTTTCTGCACAGTGAAGGAAACAATCAACAAAACTAAAATACAACTTATGGCATGGGAGAAGATATTTGCAAAGGACATATCCAATAAAGGGTTAGTATCCAAAATCGACAAAGAACTTTTCAACTCAACACCCAAAAATAAATAATCCAGTTAAGGAATAAGCAGAAGCCATGAACAGACATTTTTCCAAAGTAGACGCACAAATGGCTAACAGATACATGAAAAAAAAAATGCTCAATATCACTCATCATCAGGGAAGTAAAAATCAAAACCACAATGAGATATCACCCACACCTGTCAGGATGGGTAAAATTAATAACTCAGTAAATTACAGGTGTTTATGACGATGTGGAGAAAGGGGAAATCTCTTACACTGTTCTTGGGAATGAAAACTAGTGCAGCCACTCTGGAAAACAGCATGGAGTTTCCTCAAAATGTTAAAAGTAGAACTACCCTATGACCCAACCATTACACTTCTAGGTATTTATCCAAAGGATACAAAAGTATTGATTTGAAGGGGCACATGCACCACAATGTTTATAGGAGCACTGTCAACAATAACCAAATTATGGAGACAGCTCAAATGTTCATCAAATAACGAATGGATAAAGAAGATGTGATATACAACGTAATACTACTCAGCCATCAAAAAGAACAAAATCTTGTCATTTAAAATGATGAACAGATTGATGAAGCCAGGAAAATCTTCCTTGTAATAATCAATAAAAGTGATATATCTTTAGCCAGTCTTGTCATGAAAAAAAAAGAGAAACATATCAAATAAATAAAATCACAAATGACAGAGGAGAAATAACAGCTAATATTACAAAAATAGGGCACCTGGGTGGCTCAGTTGGTTAAGCGACTGCCTTCGGCTCAGGTCATGATCCTGGAGTCCTGGGATTGAGTCCCGCATCGGGCTCCCTGTTCGGCAGGGAGTCTGCTTCTCCCTCTGACCCTCTTCCCTCTCATGCTCTCTATCTCTCATTCTCTCTCTCTCAAATAAATAAATAAAATCTTAAAAAAAGAAACAGAGTGACCTCTCCTGGGCTTCTGTTTAAAAAAAATAATAATAATATTACAGAAATAAAAACAAGTGTAAGAGGAAATTATGAAAAACTCAATGCCAACAAATTAGACAACCCTGAAAAAATGGACAAATTCTTAGAAATTAATATAAACTAACAAAACTAAACCAGGAGGAAATAAAAAATGAAAGACTGATAATCAGGAAAGAAATTGAATCAGAAATCAAAAAAATTACAAGAAACAAAACTCCAGAGCCAGAGAGATTCACAGGCAAATTCCACCAAGTATTTAAAGAAGAATTAATAACTATTCTCAAATTATTCAAAGAAAATGGACGGAAATCTTCCAAATTCATTCTAAGAGACCAGCATTACCCTGATAGCAAAACCAGGTAGACTCCACTAAAAAAAAAAAAAAAAATGAATTACAGGCCAATATCCCTGATGAACATAGGTGCAAAAATCCTGAACAAAATACTATCAAACCAAATTCAACAATATATTTAAAAAAAATCATCCACCATGATCAACTTGGATTTATTCCCAGGTTGCAAGTGTGGTTCAATATTTCAAATCAAGCCACATGATACATCAAATCAAGAAAAGAAAGGATAAATAACATATCATTTCAGTAGACATAAAAAAACATTTGACAATGTACAACATTGCATTGTAAAAACCCTCAAGAAAGTAGGTCTAGAGGGAACACACCTCAACATAATAAAGGCCATACATGGAGAACCCACATCAAACATCATCCTCAATGGTGAAAAACTGAAACCTATTTCCCTAACATCAGGAGGAAGATAAAGATATTGACTCTCACCACTTTTATTCACCATAGTGTTAAAAGTCCTAGCATAGCAATCAAACAACAAAAAAGAAGAAAAAAAAGGAAGGAAGAAGTAAAACTTACTCTATTTGCAGATGACATGATGCTATATAGAAAACCCTAATGACTCCGCTAAAAAACTGCTAGAACTGATAAATTAATAAAGTCAGAAGATACAAAAATTAATATACAGAATTCTGTTGTTTCTTCACACCAGTAATGGAGCAGCAGAAAGAGAAATTAAGAAAACAATCTTATTTTCAATTATACTAAAAACAATAAGATACCTTGGAATAAACCTAACCAAAGATGTGAATGACCAGTACTCTGAAAACTATAAAATATTGATGAAATAAATTGAAGATGACACAAGAAAATGAAAGACATTCTATGCTCCTAGATTGGAAGAACAAATAGTGTTAAAATGTCTCTACTACCCCAAGAAATCTACTCATTTACTGCAATCTCTGTCAAAATACCAACAGTGTTTTTCACAGAGCTAGAAAAAACAATCATACAATTTGTATGGAATTTAAAAAGACCCTGAATAGCCAAAGCAATCTTGAATAAGGAAAGCAAAGCTGGAGGCATCACAGTTCCAGACTTCAAGTTGTATGACAAAGCTGTAGTGATTATAACAGCATGGTACTGGCACAAAAATAGACACATAGATCAATGAAGCAGAATAGAAAACCACAAAATAAACCCACAACTATATGGTTAATTAATCCTTGAAAAGCAGGAAAGAATATCCAATGGGAAAAGCACAGTCTCTTCAAAAACTGGTATTCGGAAAACTGGAAAGCAACTGCGAAAAAATAAATGGTACCACTTTCTTATACCATACAGAAAAATAAATTCAAAATGGATTAAGGATCCAAATATGAGACATGAAACCATAAAACTCCTAGAAGAGAACACAGGAAGTAATCCCTTTCACAACAGCCATAGCAATGTTTTCTAGATATGTCTCTTCTGGCAAGGGAAACAAAAGCAAAGCTGAAGTACTGGGACTATATCAAAACAAAAACCTTCTGCAAAGGCAATGAAATAATTAACAAAACTAAAAAGGCAAACTACAGAATGGGAGAAGTTATTTGCAAATTACATATCCAATAAAGGCTTATTATCCAAATTATAAAAAGAACTAATACAACTCTGGGCGCCTGGGTGGCTCAGTTGGTTGGGCGACTGCCTTCGGCTCAGGTTATGATCCTGGAATCCCAGGATCAAGTCCCGCATCAGTCTCCCTGCTCAGCAGGGAGTCTGCTTCTTCCTCTGACCTTCTTCCCTCTCATGCTCTCTATCTCTCATTCTCTCTCTCTCAAATAAATGAATAAAATCTTAAATAAATAAATAAATAAATAAATAAATAAATAAATAAATTCTTAAAAAAAAAAGAACTAATACAACTCAATACCCCAAAACAGATAATCCAATTAAAAAATGGGTGGAGGACATGAACAGACATGTTTCCAAAGAAGACATAGAGATGGCTAACAAATACCTGAGAAGATGAACAACATCACTCATCATATGGGCAATGAAATCAATACCACAGGGACATATCACCTCACACCTATCAGAATAGGTAAAATAAAAGACACAAGTAATAAATAGTATTGGCGAGGATATGGAGAAAAAGGAACACTCTTGCACTGTTGGTGGCAATGCAAACTAGTGCAGCCACTGTGGAAAACAGTAAGGAGTTTCCTCAAAACCTAAAAATAAAATTACCATGTGATCCAGTAATTCACTACTGGGTCCTTACCCAAAGAATATGAAAGACTTATTTGAAAATTAAGGGCCCACTATGTACCCCTATGTTGATTGCAGAATTATTTACAGTAACCAAATTGTGGAATTAAGGCAAGTGCCTATGAGTAGATGAATGGATAAAGAAGAATATATACACACACACACATACATATAGTGGAATATTACTCAGCCATATAAAAGAATGAATTTTTGCCTTTTGAAACAAGATGGATAGACCTACAGAATATAATTCTAAGTGAAATAAATCAGAGAAGACAAATGCCATATGATTTCAGTAATATGTGTAATTTAAATAACAAAACAAATGAACAAAAAGATAATGAGACAAATCAAAAAATAGTCTCTTAATTATTGAGAACAAACTGATGGCTACCAGAGGGGAGGTCGGTGGGGGAAGGTTGACATTTGCAAATGGAATTAATAATACACTTATCCTGGGGCACCTGGGTGGCTTAGTTGGTTAAGCATCTGCCTTTGGCTCAGGTCATGATCCCAGGGTCCTGGGATCAAGCCCCACATCAGGCTCCCTGCTCAGTGGGGAGTCTGCTTCCCCTTCTGCCTCTACTGTTCCCCCTGCTCATGCTCTCTCCCTCTCTCAAATAAATAAATAAAATCTTAAGAAAAAAGAATACACTTATTCCGAGGAACACTGAATAATGTATAGAATTGTATCTCTATAATGTACACCTAAAACTAATATAACACTGTTAACTATACTGGACTTAAAGTAAAAGAATAATGATTACTCTTGGGGCACCAGGGCGGCTCAGTCTGTTAAGCATCCAACTCTTGATTTTGGCTCAGGTCGTGATCTCAGAGTCATGGGATGGAGACCTGCATCAGGCTCCTTGTTCAGTGGGGAGTCTGCTGGAGATTCTCTCTCTCCCTTTGCCCCCCCTCACCCTCTAAAATAAATAAATCTTTAAAAATGATTACCCTTTTAACACCTTTCAAATATACAATACAGTATTGTTAAGTATACTTACCATAGTGTATATTACATGCCCCAAATTATCTTATAATTAACAGTTGGCTTTTACTAGCTGCATGCATTTCACTCATTTTCTCACCCCTTTTACCTCTGGCAATCATTGACAATTGGTCTGTATGAGTTTTTTGTTGTTGTTGTTTGTTTTTGTTTTCCTTTAATTCCACATATAAGTTAAATCATACAGTATTTTTCTTTCTCTATTTGATTAATTTCACTTAATTGTGAAATTAAGTATAGTGCTTTCAAGGTCCATCCATGTTGTCACAAATAGCATGATTTTTTGCTTTTATGATTGAATAATACTACATTGCATATATAAACCACATTTTCTTTATACATTCATCTAAGAGTGGAGACTCTGATTGTTTCCATGTTTAGGTTTTCATAAACAGTATTGAAATTAAGTAAGGGTGCACATATTTTTTGTGATAGTGATTTCATTTCCTTTGGAAAAATACATAGAAGTGGAATTGCTAAATTTTAAGGTAGGTGTACTTTTAAATTTTGAGAAAGCTACATACCATTTCCCATCACTGAAATAATGATTTATATTCTCACTTGCAGGACAAAAGGATTTTCTTTTCTCCACATCATTGCCAACACATGTATTTCTTGTCTTTTTAATAATAGTCTTTCTAACAAGTGTGAGGTGATATATATCATTGTAGTTTAGAATTGACCATTTCCCTAATATTAGTGATGCTGAGCACATTTCCATATATCCGTTGGTAAAATGAATTTTGGTTCCTCTGCCCGTATTTTATTGGGATTTTTTTCTATTGAATAGTGTGAGTTCTTTATATATTTTGGATAGTAATCCATTACAGATATATGATTTGAAAATATTGCTTACAATTTCATAATTTGCCTTTATATTTTGTTTATGGTTTCCTTTGCTATGCTGAAGATTTTTGTTTGATTTAGTGCCACTTGCTTATTTTTGCTTTTGGTGTTAATTCCAAAAATAATTTCCAAGACCTATATCAAGGATCTTACCACCTTCTTCTAGGAGATTAATGGTATCAGATTTTACACTCAAGTCTTTAACCCATTTTGAGTTGGCTTTTTAGTATGGCATGAGACAGTGATCCAGTTTCCTTCTTTTGCATGTGGCTGTAAAGTTATCCTAGCATTATTTATTGAAGAGTCTGTCCCCCTTGCATTGTGTGTTCTTGGATCCTATGTTGTATATTGATTACCCATTTCTGCATGGTTTTATTTCTGCGTTTCTATTCTGCTCTTTATTTGTCTGTTTTTAGGTGTATAACATATTACCTTATTACTATAGCTTTTTAAAATAACTTGAAATCAGTAGTGTGCTGCTTTAGTTTTGTTTTCTCAAATTGCTTTGGCTATTAAGAGTATTTCGGGTATCATACAAATTTTGGCATCTTTTATTATATTTATTTGAAGAATGTCATTGGAACATTGATAGAGACTGCCTTGAATCTGTAGATTGCTTTGTGTAGTAGGGATCTTTAACAATATTAATTCTTAATTAATTGATTTCAAGTTTCATAAAATTGTGGTCAGAAAAGATGCTGAAAATTTCAAGCATTTTAAATTTACTAAGACTTTTCTTTTGGCATCACATATAATCTATTTGTAGAATTTTCCATGTGTACTTGAGAAGAATGTGTATTCTGCTGCTTTTAAATGGAATGTTCTGTAATGCTGGTTAATTCTATCTGGTCTAATGTGTAATTTATATCCAAGGTATCCATTGATGAAAGCAGAATATTAAAATCCCCTATGACTTGAAATATCCCACCAAAGAATGCTAGAACTGATACACAAATTCAGTAAAATCACAGGATACAAAATCAATGTAGAAAAATCTGTTGCATATCTATACACCAATAATGAAGCATCAGAAAGAGAACTTAAGACAACAATCCAATTTACACTTACACCAAAAACAATAAAATACCTAGGAATAAACCTGTGCAAAGAGGTGAAAGACCTATACTCAAGAACTATAACACAGATGAAACAAATTGAAAATGACACAAAGAATTAAAGATATACCATGCCCATGGATTGGAAGAACAAATATTGTTAAAATGTCTATATTACCCAAAGCGATCTACAAATTAATACAATCCCTATCAAAATACCAACAGCTTTTTTTTTTTTCAGAAAACTGGTACAAACAATCCTAAAATTGGTATGGAACCACAAAGACCCCCCAAATAGCCAAAGCAACCTTAAAAAGAAAAGCAATGCTGGAAGCATCACAATTCCAGACTTCAAGTTATATTATAAAGCTGTAGTCATCAAAACAGTATGGTACTGGCACAAAAATAGACACATAGATCATCGATGAAACAGAATAGAAAACCCAGAAATGAACCCTGCACTATATGGACAAGTAATCTTTGACAAAGCAAGAAAGAATATCCAATGGGAAAAAGACAGTCTCTTCAACAAAGGGTGTTGGGAAAACTGGAAAGCTACTGTAAAAGAAAGAAAATGTTCACTTTCTTAAACATACAGAAAAATAAACTCACAATGGATTAAAGACCAAATGTGAGACATGAAACCATAAAATTCCTAGAAAAGAACACAGGCAGTAATCTCTTTCACACTGGCCATAGCAACTTTTTTCTAAATATGTCTCCCGAGGCAAGGGAAACAAAAAAGCAAAAATAAATCATTGGGACTTCATCAAAATGAAAAGCTTCTGAACAGCAAGGGAAACAATCAACAAAACTAAAAGGCAACCTACAAAATGGGAGAAGATTTTTGCAAATGACATATCTGATCAAAGGTTAGTATTCAAAATATATAAAGAACTTATAAAACTCAGCACCCACTTTTTAAATATTGTATTTCATTTTTTTCTGAGATTCTAGCCTGACCCTCAAAGATCTAGAATCAAAATGCTAAAGTCTTCATCTCTTCTGGGCTTTGGAAAAGCTACACTCATTAAAGAGATTTTACTGGGGTGTAGGGAGAAGGAAGATGGCCTTTGAGAATCTAGAAGCAGTATATATAGAGTCCTATTACAACCATATAACAGAAAGCAAGTGTGTGCCTGCCCTCAGAGAAACTACAACTCAAAGGGATTAATCAAAATCATTACAGAAATATAACTAACACAAAGTATTTATTATGAAACAGATACTATCATGTAAAAATATATATACACATATGTATGTATGCAAACAAAACAAAACAAGCAAACAAAAAACCTCAATACCCCAAAAATGAATAATCCAATAAAAATTAGGCAGAAGGTATGAATAGACATTTCTCCAAAGAAGACATCCAGGTGGACAACAGACACATGAAAGGATGATAAACATCACTCATCATCAGGGAAATACAAATCAAACTACAATGAGATATCACCTCACACCTCTCAGAATGGTTAAAATCCACAACAGAAGAAAAAACAGATGTTGGCAAGGATGTAGAGAAAAGGGAACACTTTTGCACTATTGGTGAGAATGCAAACTGATGCAGCCACTCTGAAAAACAGTTTGGAGTTTCCTCAGAATGAGAAAAATAGAATTACCCTATTATCCAGCAATAGTACTATGGAGTATTTACACAAAGAACACAAAAATACAAATTTGAAGGGATACAGGCACCTTGATGTTTATAGCAGCATTATCTACAATAGTCAAATGATGGACACGGCCCTAGTATCCACTGACTGATTTAATAGATTTGAATATATATACATATACACACAGTGGACTATTAGCCATAAAAAAATGAAATCTTGCCATTTGTAATGACGTGGATGGAGCTAGAGAGTATTATGCTAAGCAAAATAAGTCAGTCAGAGAAAGACAAATACCATATGATTTCACTCATATGTGGAATTTAAGAAGCAAAACAATCAGTAAAGGGAAAGAAAAGAGAGAGGCAAACCAAGAAACAGATTCCTAGTTACAGAGAACAAACTAATGGTTAGCAGAGGGGAGGTGGGGGTGGGAATAATTTAAGTAGGTGACTGGGATTCATGAATGTGCTTGTGATGTGCACTGGATATTGTATGAAGTGTTGAATCACTATATTGTAGAATTTCAATAAAAATAGAAAACTCCCCTATGATTATTGTATTTCTGATATTTCTCCCTTCATTCCTGTTAATGTTTGCCCTATGTAGTTAGATTATTTTATGTTGGGTGCATAAATGTTATATTTTTTGTTGGATTGACCCCTTTTGCATTATATAATGAAATTCCTTGTCTCACTTACAGTCATTTTCTTAGGCCATTTTTTCCTATGTAACTATATCTACCCAATCTTCCTTTTGGTTTCTGTTTTCGTGGAATATCTTTTACCATCAATTCATTTTCAATTTTTTGACTATATAAAACAGAAGTGAGGTTTTTTTTGTAGGCAGTATATAGTTGGGTGTTATTATTTTTTTTTCCATTTAGCCACTATTTTTCTTTTGAGTGGAGAATTTACTCAAATTATATTTAAAGTGATCCTTGAGATATGGACTTTCTGCCATTTTGTTATTGAGTTTCTGTATTGTAATTCCTTTGTTTCTATATTTTTATCTTGTGCCCTTCCTTGTGATTTGATTTTTTTAAATTTTATTTTATTATGTTAAGTTTATCACCATACATTACATCATTAGTTTTTGATGTAGTGTTCCATGATTCATTGTTTGCGTATAACACCCAATGCTCCATTCAATACATGCCCTCTTTAATACCTATCACCAGGCTAACCCATCCCCTCACCCCCTCTCCTCTAGAACCCTCAGTTTGTTTCTCAGAGTCCATAGTCTCTCATGGCTCATCTCCCCCTCCAATTTCCCCCCTTCATTTTTCCCTTCCTACTATCTTCTTTTTTTTTTTTTTTGACATATAATGTATTATTTGTTTCAGAGGTACAGGTCTGTGATTCAACAGTCTTACACAATTCACAGCGCTGACCAGAGCACATACCCTCCCCAATGTCTATCACCCAGCCACCCCATCCCTCCCACCCCCCCACCACTCCAGCAACCTTCAGTTTGTTTCCTGAGATTAAGAATTCCTCATATCAGTGAGATCATATGATACCTCAGCCGCAGCAACTTCTTCCTAGAAACATTGCCAAAGGCAAGGGAAGCAAGGGCAAAAATGTACTATTGGGACTTCATCAAGATAAAAAGCTTTTGCAAAGCAAAGGAAACAGTCAACAAAACCAAAAGACGACTGACAGAATGGTAGAAGATATTTGCAAATGACATATCAGATAAAGCACTAGTATCCAAAATCTATAAAGAACTTATCAAACTCAACACCCAAAGAACAAATCATCTGATCAAGAAATGGGCAGAAGACATGAACAGACATTTTTCCAAAGAAGACATACAAGTGGCCAACAGCCACTCTGGAATACAGTATGGAGGTTCCTCAAAAAGTTGAAAATAGAGCTACCCTATGACCCAGCAATTGCACTACTGGGTATTTACCCCAAAGATACAAATGTAGGGATCCGAAGGGGTACAGGCACCTCAAAGTTTATAGCAGCAATGTCCACAATAGTCAAACTATAGAAAGAGCCAAGATGCCCATCAACAGATGAATGGATAAAGAAGATGTGGTATATATGTATATACAATGGAATATTATGCAGTCATCAAAAAACGAAATCTTGCCATTTGCAACGACGTGGATAGAACTAGAGGGTATTATGCTGAGTGAAATAAGTCAATCAGAGAAAGCCATGTATCAATAGGATCCAACAGTACATTAAAAGGATTATTCACCATGACCAAGTGGGATTTATTCCTGGGCTGCAAGGTTGGTTCAACATCTGCAAATCAATAAATGTGATAAAATACATTAATAAAAGAAAGAACAAGAACCATATGATCCTCTCAATAGATTCAGAGAAAGCATTTGGCAAAGTACACCATCCTTTCTTGATCAAAACTCTTCAGAGTGATTTGATTTTCTATAGTGTTTTGTTCATATGTATTTCTGTTCATCCTTTGTATATCTATTATAGGTGTTTGCTTTGTGGTTAAAATGAGGTTTACACAAAATATCTTATATTTATAATAGTATATTTTAATTTGATAACAACTTAAATTTGCATGCATTCTAAAGCTCTCAGGTTTTACACTCCATCATGCTTTATGTTTTTAACATCAGAATTTTACATGTTTTATCTTGTGTATACATTAATAAATTTGTTGTTAATAGCTATTTTTCTACTGTTGTCTTTTTACTTTTATACTATATTTATAAATGATCAGCCCTCTACCATTACATCAAATTATTCTGAATTAAGCTTTATATTTATCCTTACCAGAAAAATTAATATTTTCAGAAGGTTTTTAAAATATAATTAGCATTCTTTCATTTTCGTTAAAGCCCCATTAACATCCCTTGTAAGCCTGTCTACTGGTACTAAACGTTTTCATTTCTGAGTATTCATTCTGAATACTCCCTGCTGGCTTCATTAACAGGTTTGTTTGTTTGTTTGTTTGTTTCAGCACTTTGAATATATCTTGCCCCTTTCTTCTGGCCTGAAATGTTTCTGTTGAAAAATCTGCTCATGGTCTTATGTGGGTTTCCTTGTATGTAACAAGTTGTTTTTCTCTTACTGCTTTTAAAACTCTCTCCTTGTCTTTGTATTTGACAATTTAATTATAATATATCTTCTTGTTGGTCATTTTGGATGTGTCTTATTGGAAGTCTCTGGGCTTCCTGGATGTCAATATCTGTTTCCTTCCCCAGGTATGGGGATGTTTTCAACCATTATTTCTTCAAATAATTTTCTGCCACATTCTCTCTCTCTTTTCCTTCTGGGTCCCTGGTAACATACTGGTCTGCTTGATGTCCCATAAGTACCCTAAGTTATCTTTATTCTTTTTTGTTTATTGTTTTCTTTTTTTTAACTTGATTGGATTAATATCAGTGCCCCATCTTTGAGGTCACTGATCTTTTCCTCCATTTCATATAGTCTGTTATTGAAGTCCTCTATTGTAGTTTTTAGTTCAACTATTACACTATTTAGCTCTGTGATTTCTGTTTGGTTCCTTTGTACATTTTCTATATCTTTTTTGAAATTCTTACTTCATTCATGTATTGTTCTCCTGACCCCAGTAAAGATGTGTATTACCATTACTTTGACCTCTTTATTAGGTAAAACACTTATTTCTGAGCATTGGGGTGATAGTTAAGAACTGTTTTTTGTTTCTTTGTTTATTTGCTACCATCCCATTAAATCTGTGAACACAGGCCCTATTGACTATCTGAGAGAAGCTATCAACAGATATGTGTCATTGGTGTAGCTACAAAATCAGGGTGACAGAAGTATGCAAAACCTGGAATTCATTTACCTGGGATGGGGCAGAGAGAGAGCACATGGATGTAATTTGGTGATCTCCCTGGTCTTTGAAGAGGATTATAGTCAGCCCCTACATGTGCATTAAATTAGAAGCCTGCCCCTCAGGCCTCAGCTATTAAGATAACTAAATAGGCCTCTTTCCTGGAAAGACTGAGAATTTCTGTCTACTGCCTCTGCACTGTGCTTTTTGGGATTGCTGCTTAAAAGTGGTTTCTGTTGTTACAGTCCTGTGGGACCTATAAATGTAAGCCCCACTGGACACCAAAGCCAGGTAATCAAGAATTCCTTACAATTAAAAAATAGGCAGGGGGCATGAATAGACATTTTTCCAACAGACACATGAAAATATGCTCAACATTAATCATCAACAGGGAAATGCAAATCAAAACCACAATGAGATATCACCTGTCAGAATGGCTAAAATCAAAAACTTAAGAAACAACAAGTGTCAGTGATGATGTGGAGAAAACGGAACCCTCATGCATTGTTGGTGGGAATGCAAACTGGTACAGTCACTGCAGAAGACAATATGGAGGTTCCTCAAATAATTGAAAATAGAATTACCCACAACCCAGTAATCACACTACTGGATGTTTATCCAAAGAACACAAAAATACTAATTCAAAGTGATATATGCACCCTTATGTTTATTGTAGCACTACTTATAACAGCCAAACTATAGAATCAGCCCAAGTGTCCACTGATAGATGAATGGATAAAGGAGTGATATATATATATATATATATATATATATATATATATATATATATATATATATATATATGGGGGGGAGAGGGAGAGAGAGAGAGCATATTCCTCAACCATAAAAAAGAATGAATTCTTGCCTTTTATAGCAACATGGATGGATCCAGATAGATTAATGTTAAGTGAAATAAGCCAGGCATAGAAAGACAAATACCATATCATTTCCCTCATATGTGGAATTTAAGAAACAAAAACAGTGAGAAAAGAAAAAAAAAAGACAAACCTAAAAACAGAGTCTTAACTATAGTGAAAAAATTGATGGTTATCAGAAGGGATGTGGCTGGAAAAGATGGGTGAAATAAGTGCAGGGGATTAAGAGTACACTTGTCTTGATGAGCACTGAGTAGTATATGGAACTGTTGAATCACTATATTGTACACCTGAAACTAATATAACACTGCATGCTATCAACACCAGAATTAAAAAAAAAAAAAAGATCTCCTTGAGCACACACCCTAAACCTGGAACACCAGATGTGCACAGACTCCTTTTCAGAAGATACCAGTGACCTGGATCAAGACAAAGGGAAAACATGAAGTTTGTTCTCACTGGGCTCCGCAGTCTCTAGAGAGTATTGAAGTCAGCCCCATGATGTGTGTCAGTTAGAAACCTGCCTCTCAGGTAACAGCCAATAAGATAAGCAAATCAGTCTATTCCATGACAAGATGGGGCTTTTCAATCTGGTGTTTCTATTGAGCCCTGGGAGTTTAACCATGATGATCCTGGTGAGCCCTTTAAAAATTCTTAAGTCACCATAACTGGACTGTCATTTTTCAAGTAAATTTTTGTTGTGGAAGAAATAAATTACATAAGTATGCCTTAATTCTTAAAGAATAGAGATTAAAAATGGTATGGTGACATATGACTTGTAATAATTAAGTCATGCTATAAACAGCTCAACACTCATAGTTACACTACAAAAAATACCTTAATCTGTTTAATAATTGCATATGACACAATTTCCAGTTTTTTTTTCGATTTGGAATTTTTAACCAAATACAAACTTCAGTTTTAAATTGGTAGCTTTGGAAACATTAAATATTAAATTTGTTTCAAAAATGAGTACATAAAAGAAAGCCAAATAATCATGTGGCTATAAAAATATCCCATTTTAATGACTTCAGAGTAAATAATTGCAGGGCATATGAAAAATATCCCTCAAAATATATTACATGTGGACTGATAAATGAAGGGCAAATTCAGTGATCTTTTAAAATATATTTTGGCTTATTTTAAACTCAAAATTTACATATAGCTCAGGATGTAGCAAAGCCCACAAACCTAAAAATTTCATTTCACTTAATTACTTATTGAGTAGATAATGTGGTGCCAGATACTGTAATAATGGCTGATATTCCAAATATGATCAAGGTTCAGTTTTTACCTTGTGGGGTGAAATATAAATTAGGGTAGATTTGGGAGGACTGAAAGCAAAAGCCTACTTTTGGACTGAGAAGCCAAATAAGAAATATCAAGTAGACACACAGTTTCATATATGAATTTGGTTTTCAGAAACCTGAGCTAAAAATAAAATTTGAAATTTATCAGTGTATGGGTAGTACTTAAAGTAATGGCAATCAATGACATCATGCATGATGAAATTATAGACAGTGATTAGAGATTCTAGAGCTTAGTCTTGAGGAATAGCAATATTTAGAATTTTGGTAGGAAATGAGGAGTCAAAGAAAAGAAAACTTAGAAACATCTTGGTCCAGAAGGAAAGTTTAAAAAAATGTTTTCTTAATAGGAGGATTGGACTAAATGTTATGAAGTCAAATATCATATGAACAGACGTGTGTTTTTTAGATTTGGCAATAATGAGGTTGTTAATGACTTTGATCATGATAGATTTGGTAAAATGGTAGAGATGAAATCAGTTTGGGAGTGGGATGTATTGTTACATAGAATGTTACAGACTGGTTAAAATATTTGTAGACAACTTTAAAAGTATATTATTGGAATATAGTTGATATACAATGTTATATTAATTTCAGGTGCACAACATAATGATTTGACAAATCTACATTATGCTGTGCTCACCACCATAACTATTGTTACTATCTATCACCATACATAGTTATTACAATATTATTGACAATATTCCTTATGCAGGCATTACAGAAAAGTGGTGTTATGTTAATTGTGGGTCTTTTGAAGGATGGGAGATATCAAAGCACATTTGTATAAGGATATGAATATCCCATAGAGGAGAAGCAATTGATGGTGTAGGAAAGACAGAACATCATCGACACACTCAGCAAATATTGAACCACTATTTAATATTAGTTTATAATCTATGTACAAAGGATATACCAGTGAACAACAGAGTTCTTATGTTCACATAGATTACACTTTAGTGAATACTTTTTAAAAATACCATTAAAAGGCAAAATAGATTAGCCTTTGAGAGGAACACAAGATAGGTCATGAAGAGTAGTCTTGCATGCTATCCCAAGGAACTTAAATTTTTCCCATAGGCTATCAAGAGCTTTGAGGAATTTCAATTAAGGAGGTTATCTGGTCAGATTTATGTTTTACTAAGATCACTCTAGTGTCAGTGTGAACAGATGGAAATGAGTTAAGAATGGATGTAGAAGGAATAGTAGGAAGTTAATGTAATAGTTCAAAAGAGTGATAATGTGGACTTGAAATAGGGCAGTCATTTAAAGGATAGACTGTATATTCAAATATATACAGTCTATATGTACAAAAGATTGTATATTCATAAAATATAATGAGGGGTTTACTACCTGCATCATATCAGATATGAGACAACTGTAAAATGGAGATAATATCTTCCTCATGGGAATATCATGAGAACCACAGTGATTAATTAGATGTGGATGGTGAGAGAGATGAAGTCAGAGATGACATTTCAGTTTCCTTTGGCTATAGAATATAACTGGAATTATTATTTCAGCTGAAAATATAGGGAACATATCTTTCAGATTTAGACAAATGGATTTGCAAGTGCCAGTGGAAATTACTAATTTCTTTTGACTACCCTATAGATGTTTAAGATGGAGAAGACTTTAACATTCATCTGGTTGGTAGTTCCATTTTACCTGTGGAAAAACAGACCCAGAATGAAGAAAATCATACAGCTAGGTAATGACAGCCATAACTAAAACCTTAAGTTATTGATCCCCAAATATTCCATCATAACACATGACCAACAGGTCTACCTATGGAGATTTTCATCCCATTTCATAATTAGTGATGTGAGAGACAACTTAGGATTCACTTTTTCACTTACCCTGTATATAGGAAATAGGAAATATTCCAAATAGCCTCCTAATAATACAAAATTAATTTAAAAATGAATTAATGTAGTGCTAGAAGATAGTGTCTCCCTTTTTTAAACTTGCCTAATAGGCTATCTCCTCCAATCTGTCTCTATGATTCTAGTGAGAAGATTTTAGATTAGATCTGTTATCTAGCTATTTTGTGAATGTGTGTTTGTGTTTCTTATTTCTTCCATTTAGGTATATGATCTCTAAGGAAAGCCATTATTACAAGTGGTTTAACAACTCAAACTTAGGAATAAAAACGCAGGGGTTTACTATCTGCATCATATCAGGTATGAGACAACTGTAAAATGGAGATAATATCTTCCTCATGGAAATATCATGAGAAATAAGATAGTATATGCAAAGTGCTTAGCACAATACCTGGCATATAGTAAAGCATACTATTAGTAACTATTAGAGTTCAGGAATGCTCATAAAATATTTTTTGACACTAAGTAAATAAAAATTAAAAAAATAAAATGACCTGACAAGATAGTCTTACTTATGTCTCCCATCACTTGCACCTTGAGAACAGCACCTTTGCAAAATAAAATCCTTTTAACTAGACAGACATTACATACAAAACAATCCCTTGCATAAACGTGACTAAAATTTAATGAGGATAGAAGATAAGAAAAAAAAAGTATAGGTTTCAAGGTTTACTGTGATGCTGAAGTAGAGAATTCAGTGTGTTGCTTTCTTTAGTCATTTTGATATTTTCATAGTAATAAATTTATTTGAAGATATATTAGCACCACTAATTGCATCACTTATCATTGGAAAATATTCTTTAATTTTATGGCAAAATGTTATCAGTTCATGGCTCAGAAAATCATATTGTAATAACATTTCTCTCTTAAAGTTAATGTAAATAGTATTCTAGCATGAAATGTTACCTATTAGGTATATGGTGGTAGCTCTGTTACAAGATGTATAAAAATAGCTGATGTTCATAAATTTGGTAAGTGATTAAAGGAAGGTTTAATTTACTGAGCTGTCCTTGCTGGCTGAATGGTGATGGCCACTGTGCTGTGTTTCAAGTGAAAATTCCTTGTCGTCTGGCTAGGATTCTGTCTCAGATGAAGAGCAATAGACTAGTCCAAGGTTCCAAGAAGGGTTCATTCTGGAGTGAAGGAAGTTTCCATCCAGGTGAAAATATTCTGGGAGGCATGTCTTTAGGTTGGTAAGAATTTGAGATTTTTATTTCAATTGAGTTCCAAAATTTTCAAATTTAAAAACCACTAATAAGGATAATTAATCATTTTACATCAAATTTTACTTACATTCTAGTTAGTTAACATATAGTGCAATATTGGTTCCAGGAGTAGAATTTGGTGATTCACCATTTACATACACACCCAGTGCTCATCACAGTAAGTGCACTCCTTAATACCCATCACCTATTTAGCCAATCCCCCACCCACCTCCCCTCCAGCAACGTTCAGTTTGTTCTCTATAGTTAAGAGTCTCTTTTGGCTTGCATCTTTCTCTTTTTTTTCTTCCCTTATGAGCATCCATTTTGCTTCTTAAATTCCACATATAGAATTAACTCAATCTAAAATCTAAAACTCATTAAATGACAGAAATAACTCATCCGATTTAAATGAAATGCTGAAATCTTTTAGTTTTCAAGTATTTATTTAAATTCCAGTTAGTTAATACACAGTGTAATATTAGTTTCAGGTGTAGAAATTGAGTTGCCTGTCACTTACACAGAACACCCAATGTGAATCACAACAACTAGCCTCTTTAATCCCCATCGTATATTTAACCCATTCCCCCAACCACCTCGCCTGGAGCAACACTCTCCCTGTTCTCTATAGTTAAGAATCTGTTTCCTAGTTTGCCTCTCTCATTTTTCCTTTATGATTATCTGTTTTGTTTATTAAATTCCACATAAGATTGAAATCATATGGTATTTGTCTTTCTCTGACTGACTTATTTCATTTAGCATAATACTCTCCAGCTCCATCCATGTCATTGCAAATGGCAAGATTTCATTCCATTTTATGGCTGACTATATACACATATACCGCTTCTTTATCCATGCATCAGTGGGTAGGTATTTGGGTTCTTTCAATAATTTGGCTCTTGTTGATAATGCGGCTTATAAGCATTGGGGTGCATGTATCCCTTCAAATTAGTGTTTTTGAAAAAAAAATAGTATTTTAGTATCCTTAAGGTAAATACTTAGTAGTGCAATTGCTGGATCATAGGGTATTTTTATTTGTATTTTTGAGGAACCTCCATACTATTTTCCAGAGTAGCTAAACCAGTTTTCATTCACACCAACAGGGCAAGAGGGTTCCCCTTTCTCTGCATCCTCACCAATACCTGTTTTTTCCTATGTTATTAATTTTACCCATTCTGACAAGTGTGAGGTGATATTTCACTTTGATTTATTTCTCCTTTTTTGTTTTGATTTGTATTTCCCTGATGATAGGTGATGTTAAGCATCCTGTCATGTGTCTGTTAGCCATCTGTATGTCTTTGGAAAAATGTCTGTGCATGTATATCTTCTACCCATTTTTAACTGCATTATTTGTTTTGGGGGGGGTTGGGATTTAGAAGTTCTTTGTATAGTTTGGATAATAACTTTATCAGATATGATATTTGTAAATATTTTCTCCCATTCCGAAGTTTGCCTTTTAGTTTTCTTGATTGTTTCCTTTGCTGTGCAGAAGGTTTTTATCTTCATGAAGTCAAATAGTTTATTTTAGCTTTTGTTTACTTTGCTTCAGGAGACATATTACTAAGAAGTTCCTATGACTGCTGTCAAAGAAGTTACTGCCTGTGTTTTCTTCTAGGATTTTGATGGTTCATTTAGGTCTTTCATCCATTGTGAATTATTTGTGTGTGTGTGTATGGTGTAAGAAAGTGGTCCAGTCTCATTCTTTTGCATGTTGTTGTACAGTTTTCCCAATACCATTTGTTGAAGAGACTTTTTCCCCATTGCATATTCTTTCCTGCTTTATCAAAGATTAGTTGACCATATAGTTGTGGGTACATTTCTTGGTTTTCTATCCTCTTCCATTGATCTATGTGTCTGTTTTTGTACCAATACCATACTCTTTTGATGATAGGGCTTTGTAATATAACTTGAAGTCCAGAATTGTGATGCTTCCAGCTTTGCTTTTCTTTTTCAAGATTGCGTTTCAAGATCGGGAACTTTTGTGGATCCATACAAATTTTAGGATTCTTGGTCCTACCTTTGTGAAAAATGCTGGTGATGGTTTGATAGGGATTGTATTAAATGTGTAGATTACTTTGGATAATATAGTCATTTTAACAAGATTTGTTCTTCAAATCCATGAGCACAGAATATTTTTCCATTTTTTGTGTCATTTTCGGTTTCTTTCATAAGTGTTCTATAGTTTTCAGAGTACAGATCTTTTACCTCTGATTTGTTTTTTTCTTAGGTATCTTATGATTTTTGGTGCAACTGTAAATGGGATTGATTCCTTGATTTCTCTTTCTGCTGCTTCATTATTGGTATATAGAAATACAACAGATTTCTGTACATTGATTGCGTATCATGTGACTTTACTGAATTTGTTATCAGTTCTAGCAATTTTTTGGTGGAATCTTTAGGGCTGTCTACACAGAGTATCACTTTGTGTGAATAGTGAAACTTTGACTTCTTCCTTGCCAATTTGGATGTCTTTTACTTTTTTTGTTTTCTGACCACTATAGCTAGGACTTCCAGTACTATATTAAATAACAGTGTTGAGAGTGGACATCCCTGTCTTGTTCCTGACTGTAGAGGAAAAGCTCTGTTTTTCCCCATTGAGGATGATAATTTCTGTGGGTTTTTCATATATGGGCTTTATCATATTGTGGTATGTTACCTCTATCCCCACTTTGTTGAGTTCTTTTTAATTTTTTTTTAACATGAATGGATGCTGTACTTTGTCAAATGCTTTTTCTACATCTACTGAGAGGGTCATATGGTTCTTATTCTTTCTTTTATTGGTGTATCATGTTGATTGATTTGCAAATATTAAGCACACTTGCAGCCCAGGAATAAATCCTACTTGATCATGGTAAATGATTCTTTTAATGTACCTTTGGATACAATTTGCTAATGTTTTATTGAGAATTTTTCATCTGTGTTCATTAGGGTTATTGGCATGTAGTTCTCTTTTTCAAAGTGGACTTTTTGTCTGGTTTTGGAATCAGTGTAATGTTGGATTCATAGAATGAGTTTGGAGTTTTTCTTTCCATTTCTATTTTTTTGGAATAGTTTGAGAAGAATAAGTATTAACTGTTCTTTAAATGTTTGGTAGTTTCACCTGTGAAACCATCTGGTTCTGAACTTTTGTTTGTTGGGAGAGTGATTACTGATTCAACTTCCCAGCTGATTATAGGTCAGTTAAGTTTTCTACTTCTTCCTGTTTCAGTTTTGGTACTTTATATTTTTCTAAGGATTTATCCATTTCTTCCAAATTGCCCAATTTTTGGCCTATGATTTTTAATAATATCATCTTATAATTGTATTTCTGTTCTGTTGATTGTTATTTCTCCTCTCTCATTTGTGATTTCTCTTATTTGGGTTATTTCTCTTTTCTTTTTGGTAAGCCTGGCTAAGTATCATTTTATTATTTCTTTCAAAGAAGCAGCTCCTTCTTTCATTGATCTCTTCTATTTTTGTTGTTGTTTTTTCTATATCATTTATTTTTGCTCTAATCTTTATTATTTCTCTTCTTCTGCTGGCTTTATGCTTCATTTGTTGTTCTTTTTCTAGCTCCTTTTGGTGTAAGTTTAGGGTTTTTATTTGAGACTTTTCTTGCTTCTTGAGGTAGCCGTGTATTTCTCTACCCTTCCCTCTTAGGACTGCTTTTACTGCATCGAAAAGGTTTTGGACTCTCAGGTTTTCATTTTCATTTGTTTCCATATTATTGTTGTTGTTGTTTTTAATTTCTTCTATGATTTCCTGATTGACACATTCACTGTTTAGTAGTATGTTCTTTTTTAAAAAAATTTTTTCATTTATTTATTTGACAGAAAAAGAGAGAAAGGGAGTATAAGCAGGCAGAGTGGCAAGCAATGGGAGAAGGAGAAGCAGGTCCCCAAACCCGAGCAGAGAGCCTGACACAGGGTCTGATCCCAGGACCCTGGCATCATGACCCGGGCCAAAGACAGATGCCGAACTGACTGAGCCACCCAGGCACCCCTAGTATAACGTTCTTTAACCTCCATATATTTATGGTCTTTTCAATTTTTTTCTTGTGGTCGACTTCACGTTTCATAGTGATTTTGTAATAACATGCATCATATTATCTCAATCTTTTTGTACTTATTGAGGCCTGCTATGTGACCTATTATGTGATCTATTCTGGAGAATGTCCCATGTGCCCTTGAATGGAATGTGTATTCTGTTTCCTTAGATGAAATGTTTTGAATATATCTGTTATGTCCATCTGATCCAGTATGTTATTCAAAGACATTTTTTCCTTGTTGACTTTCTGCTTATATGGTCTGTCTATTGATGTATGTGGAGTTTTAAATTCCCTTACTATTATTTTATTATTATCAATGATTTCCTTTATGTTTGCAATTAATTGTTTTATATATATGTGTGCTCCCATGTTGGGTGCATAAATATTTACATTTGATAGATCTTCTTTTTGGATACTCACCTTTATTATGATATAGTGTCTTTCATTTCTTGTTACAGTCTTTAGTTTGAAATCTAGTTTGTCTAAGTATTGTTATTCAGGCTTTCTTTTGATGCCAATTTGCATGATACATATTTCTCCATACTCTCACTTTTAATCAGCAGGTGTTTTTAGGTCTAAAATGAATCTACTCTAGTCAGCATATAGATAGGTCATGTTTTTGTTTTTGTTTTTGTTTTTTTTAAAGATTTTATTTATTTATTAGAGAGCGAGCGAGAGAGAAACAGCATGAGAGGGGAGAGAGTCAGAGGGAGAAGCAGGCTCTGCACTGAGCTGGGAGCCTGATGTGGGACTCGATCCCAGGACTCCGGGATCATGACCTGAGCCAAAGGCAGTTGCTTAACCAACTGAGCCACCCAGGCACCCAATAGGTCATGTTTTTTAATCCATTCTGACACCCTGTATCTTTTGATTGGAGCATTTAGTTCATTTATATTAAGAATGATTATTGCTAGATACGTATTTAGTACCATTTTGTTACTTATTGTGACATTGATTCTGGAGATTTTCTCTGTTCCTTTCCAGTTTTTATTACTTTTGGTCTTTCTCACTCAAAGAGTCCCCTTAAAATTTCTTGCATGGCTGGCCTAGTGGTCACAAACTTCTTTTGTTTTTGTTCATCTGGGAAACTATCTTTCCTTCTATTCTGAAAGGTAAATACCATATGTTCTCACTCATATGTGGAATTTAAGAAAGAAAACAGGTGGACATATGGGAAGTGGGGGAAAAGGAGAGAGGGAAATAAACCATAAGACACTTTAACAATAGAGAAAAAACTGAGGGTTGTTGGAGGGAGGTGAATGGAAGGATGGGCTAGATGGGGGAAGGGTATTAAGGGGAGCACTTGTTTTGATAAGCACAAGGTGTTCTATGTAAATGATGAATCACTGAATTCTACTCCAGAAACCAATATTGCACTGTATGTTAACTAAGTAAAATTTAAATTAAAAAAAAAAGTAGACCAGAGCACACCTTGTTAATACTGAACAAAATCAGGCCAGGGACCAGTCAGTGCCCACATCAAGCAAAGAGAGCCTCTGCAGAAAACTGGCCTGAAAGATACAGAAGCCAAATCACAACAACAGAGTGTACATAGCACACTCTAGAGACACTCCCTGAAGTGCCAGGCCCTGAGCACTACATCTTCTTTATAAGGTTATTACTTTCGGGAGCAGAGGACATGACTGGATTTTCTAATGTAGAGAACAATGCAGAGAATTAGAGGATATGGAGGAATTTATCCTAAATGAAAGAACAAGATAAGGCCATGGCCAGAGATCTAAGCAAAACCAAAATAAATAACATGCCTGATGGAGAATTTAAAGCAACAATTATAAGGATACTCACTGGGTGTGATAAAAGAATAGACATGAGTGAGACCCTTACCCCAGAGATAAAAGAATTTAAAAAAGGAATTGGAGTTTAAGGGTTCAATGAATGAGATTGTGAAAAGGATTGATGCAATGAACAGCAAGATGGAAAAGTAGAGGAATTAATTAGTGACCTAAAAGACAAAATAATGGAAAATAATGAAGCCAAACAAAAGAAAGAAAGAGAGCAACCCTGTCGGGACCCCTCTCACTCTTGAGAGCATTTTCTGTATCTTCACTTAGTAAACTTCTATCACTTTACTCAATAGAGAGAGAGAGAGAGAGAGAATCATGCAACACAAGAATAGACTTAAGGAACTCAGTGACTCCATCAAACTTGTTAACATTTGTATTATAGAAGTCCCTGAAGTAGAAGAGAGAAAAGGGAACAGAAAATCTATTTGAAGAAATAATAGGCAAAAATATCACTAATCTGGGGAAGGAGCAGACATCTAGATTCAGGAGGCACAAGATCTCCCATCAAAATCAATAAGGCCAGGCCAACACCAAGACATATTGTAATTACATTTGCAAAATATACTGATAAAGAAAAAAATCCTAAAAGCAAGAAGACAAAAGAAGTCCTTACATTACAAGGTAAGACCCATAAGGCTAGCTGGAGATTTCTCAACAGAAAATTGGCAAGGCAGAATGGAGTGGCATGATGCATTCAATATGTTGAATGGGAAAGTTTGCAGCCAAGAATACACTATCCAAGGGTGCCTGGGTGGCTCAGTCATTAGGCATCTGCCTTCGGCTCAGGCCATGGTCCCAGGGTCCTGGAATCAAGCCCCACATTGGGCTCCCTGCTTGGCAGAGAGTCTGTTTTTCCCTCTCTCACTCCCTCTGTTTGTGTTCCTTCTCTCGCTATGTCTCTATCTGTCAAATAAATAAATAAAATCTTAAAAAAAAGAATACGCTATCCAGCAAGGCTGTCATTCAGAATAGAAGGAGAGACAGTTTCCCAGACAAACAAAAACTAAAGGAGTTTGTGACCACTAAACCAGCACTACAAGAAATATTAAAGGGGACTATGAGTGCAAAGGGAAGACCTAAGGTGAAAAAGACAAGAAAGAATCAAATAAAATCTCATGAAGTAATAAAAAAACAAGTAATAAAATTGCAAAAAATACATATCTATCACTAATTACTCTGAATGTGAACAGATTAAAAAGCTACAATCAAAAGATGTAGGGTGTCAGAATGGATAAAAATAGAAGAGACATCTGTATGCTGCCTACAATAGACTCATTTTAGACCTGAAAGTAAGGGAATGGAGAAACATTTCTCAAGCAAACGGATGTCCAAAGAAAGCTGGAGTACCAATACTTACATGAGAAAAACTAGACTGAAAAGTAAAGACTGTGGGGCACCTGGGTGGCTCAGTCTGTTAAGCATCTGCCTTTGGCTCAGGTCATGATCCCAGAGTCCTGGGATCGAGCCCCAGGTCAGTTTCCCTGCTCAGCGGGAGCCTGCTTCTCTCTCTCCTCCCTGCTTGTGCTCTCTCTTGCTATCTCTGTCACTATCTCTCTCAAATAAATTTTTAAAATCTTTAAAAAAATAAAATAAAATGCCACCTCTGCCAATACTAAATTAAAAAAAAAGAAAAGAAAGACTGTAACAAGAGATGAAGAAAGGCACTATATCATAATAAGAGGGACAATCCAACAAGAAGATATCACAGTTTTAAATAATTAAGTCTCCAATATGAGAGCACCAAAATATAAAAAAGAAATAATAATAAACATAAAATAACTAATTGATGATAATAAAATAATAGTAGGGTACTTTAACACTTGACTTACATCAATGGACAGATCATCTAAACCAAAAATAAACAAGGAAACAATGACTTTGAATGACACACTCTACCAGGTGGCTTGAAAGATGTATTCAGGACATTTGATCCCAAAATAGCAGAATGCACATTCTTTTTAAGTGCACATGGGACATTCTACAGAATAGATCACAAATTAGTTCACAAAACAGGCATGAACACATAAAAAAGTTGAAATCAGACTATATAACTTTTCTGACCACAACATTATGAAACTAGAAGTCAACCATAAGAAAAACTGTGGAAAGACCACAAATACATGGAGGTTAAACAACATGCTACTAAACAATGAATGGGTCAACCAGAAAATCAAAGAAATTCAAAATTAAATGGAAACAAATGAAAATAAAAACACAATGGTCCAGTAAATTTAGGATACAGCAAATGTCATCCTAAGAGGGATGTATATGGCAATACAGGCTTGCCTTAAGAAGCAAGAAAAGTGTCAAATAAAAAACCTAACCTTACACCTTAAGGAGCTAAAGAAAGAAAAATAAATGAGCCCTCAAACCAAGCATAAGGAAGGAAATAAAAATTAGAGCAGAAACAAATGATATGGAAACTAAAAGAAACAAACAAATGAACAAACCAACAATAGAGCAGATCAATAAAACTTGGAGCTGATTCTTTAAAAAATAATAAAAAAATTCATAAAGTTCAGTCAGACTTATCAAAAAGAAAAGAGAAAGAACCCAAATGAACAAAATCACATATGAGAATGGAGAAATATCAACCCACACCTCAGAAATACACATAATTATAAGAGTATCATGAAAAACTATATGCCAACAAATTGGACTACCTGGAAGAAATGGATAAATTTCTATAAACATATAAACTACCAAAACTGGAACAGGAAGAAATAGAAAACTTGAACAGAACAAGAACCAGCAAAGAAATTGAATCAGAAATCAAAAATCTCGCAACAAACAAAAGTCCAGGCCAGATGGTTTCACAGGCAAAATCTACCAAACATTTAAAGAAGAGTTAATACCTATTCTTCTCAAACTATCAAAAAAAAAAATACAAATGGAAGGAAAACTTCCAAATGCATTCTATGAGTCCAGAATTACACTGATAACAAAAACAGATAAAGACTCCACTTAAAAAGAGAAGTAGAGGTCAATATCCTTGATGAATTTGGACAAAAACATTCTCAACAAAATACTAGAAAACCAAATCCAACAATAAATTTTTAAAAAGCATTCAAGTCGGATTTATTCTGGTTTGCAAAGTTTGTTCAATATTCACAAATAAATCAATGTGAAACACCACATTAATAAAAGAAAGGATAAAAACCATATGATCCTCTCATTAGACATAGAAGAAGCATTTGACTAAATACAACATCCATTCATGGTAAAAACCCTCGGCAAATTAGGGGTAGAGGGAATATACCTAACATAATAAAGACTGCATATGAAAAACCCACAGCTAATGTCATTGTCAGTGGGGAAAATCTGAGAGCTTTTCTTCTACTTTCAGGAATGAGACAGGGATGTGCACTCTCACTACTGTTATGTAGCATAGTATTGGAATTCCTAGCCACAGCAGTCAGAAAACAAAAGTAAATAAAATGCGTACAAACCAGCAGGAAGAAATAAAATTTTCATTATTTGCCAATAACATGATACTCCAGATAGAAAATCCAAAAGATTCCACCAAAAAACTGCTAGAACAGATAAACAAACTCAGTAAAGTTGCAGGACAGAAAATCAATGTGCAGAAATTTGTTGCATTTCTGTACACCAATAATGAAGCATCAGAAACAGAAATTAGGTAATGAGTCCCATTTACAATTGCAGCAAAACCATAAGATACCTAGGAATAAACCTAGCCAAATTGGTGAAAGACCTATACTCTGAACTATAAAACACTGATGAAAAAATTGAAGACACAAAGGAATGGAAAGCTATTCCATGCTCATGATTTGGAAGAACAAATATTTTAAAATGTCTGTATTACCCAAAGCAATATACAGTTAATGCAATCCCTATCAAAATACCAACAGTGTTTTTCACAGAACTAAAGCAAACAATACTAAAACTTGTATGGAACCACAAAAGACCCCAAATAGCCAAAGGAATTCTGAAAAAGAAAGCAAAACGAGAGTCATCACAATTCTGGACTTCAAGTTATATTACAAAGCTGTAGTGATCACAACAGTATTGTAATGGCACAAATTGACATGTACATCAATGGATCAGAATAGAAAACCCAGAAGTGAGCCAATAACTATAGGGTCAATTAATCTTTGACAAAGCATAAGGAATATCCGATGGGGGGGGGAGTCTCTTCAACACATGGTATTGGGAAAACTGGACAGTAACATGCAAAACAAAGAAACTTGACCACTTTCTCACACCAAACTTAAATATAAATTCAAAATGGATTGAAAACCTTAATGTGAGACCTGAATCCATCAAAATCCTAGAGGAGAACACAGGCAGTATCCTCTCTGACATCAGCCTTAGCAAATTCTTACTAATTATTACTCCTGATGCGAGGGAAACAAAAGCAAAAATAAACAATTGGGACTTCACCAAAATAAAATGCTTCTGCATAGCAAAGGAAACAATCAACCTAAAAGGCACCTGTGGAATGGGAGAAGATATTTGTAAATTACATCCCTGATAAGGGTTAATATCCAAAATACACAAAGAACTTACAAAACTCAACACCCCTAAAAAATAATTCAGTGTAAAAATGGTCAGAAGACATGTATAGATATTTTTCCAAAGAAGACATACAGATGGCCAATGGCTATATGAAACAATGCTCAACATCACTCATCATCAGGGAAATACAAACCAAAACTATGATGAGATATCACCTCACACCTGTCAGAATGGCTAAAATCTACAACACAAGAAAGAACAAGTGTTGGAGAGGATGTAGACAAAATGGAAACCTTGTGCACTGTTGGTGAGAATGCAAACTGATGCACCCACTCTGGAAAACAGTATGGAGATTCTCTAAAAGTTAAAAATAGAGCTCTGCCCTACTATTCAGCAATTGTACTACTACGTATTTACCCAAAGGGTACAAAAACACTAATCCAAAGGGTACATGCACCCTAATGTTTATTGCAGCATTATCTACAAAATCCAAATTATGAATGCAGCCCAAGTATCTATCCACTGATGAATGGATAAAGAAGATGTTGTATATACGTACACACACATACACACACAGAGTAGCATATTACTCAGCCTTAAACAAGAATGAAATTTTGCTATTTGCAAAAACATGGATGAAGCTAGAGAGTAGTATGCTAAGTGAAATAAGTTAGTCAGAGAAAGACAAATGCTAAATGATTTCACTCATATGTGGAATTTAAGAAACAAAATAAACACGCAAAGGGAAAAAAAGAGAGGCAAATGAAGGAACAGATTCTTAACTATAGGGAATAAACTGATCTTTTCCAGAGGGGATATGGGTGGGAAGATTAATCAAATAGCTGATGGGGACTAAGGAGTCCACTTGTTGTGATAAGCACCAGGTGCTGTATGGAAGTGTATATTGTACACCTGAAAGTAATACTACACTGTATGATAACTAACTGAAATTTAAATAATAACAAAAAAATAAAAGTTGAACAAATAAAAAGATCAATTTCACTCAGGCTAATTTCCATAAGGAGAACAACCAATATCTGAAAATTAAAATGTCTCACTTGAGTGGTTTTGCTTTGATTTTGACAGGGAAAGCAGACAAGTTATAGATGGAGTGATTTAGTGTTGAGGTTCTTTTGTAATCTGGAAAATTCTCAGTCAACTAGCTGAACATTAAATGCTTCTCTAAGTTTCTAACTATTTTAAAGGAACAGAAAGTTCTAATCTTAGTTAATCACATGAAATTATGTGTGTGTGTGTGTACTAGCTATATATATATGTATATATATGTATATATATATGTATATATATATATATAACACATCTTCCTTATTCATTGGTCTATCAATGGACACTTAGGTGGCTTTTGTATCTTGAGTATTGTAAATAATATTGCAATAACATAGGGGTGCATGTATCTTTTCAAATTAATGTTTTTGATTTCTTTGGTAAATACCTAGTAGTAGAATTATTGCATCATAATGAATTTCTACTTCTAAGTTTTTAAGAAACCTCCATACTGTTTTACAAAAGTGGCTGTACCAATTTTATTCCCACCAGCAGTGTATGAGGGCTCCTTTTTCTCCAAATCCTTGCCAACACTTATTCCTTGTGTTTTTTATTTTAGCTATTTTGCTAGGTGTAAGGTGATATAACATTTTTTTTAAAGATTTTTCCAGATCTATATCTGGATAGGTTTTTTGTTGCTTCTTCAAATGGAAATGGTTTCATAATAAAAAAAGTGTGGCTATCTCAGCTTGAAAATCAATTACAAGATTACTCCTCCTTGAGATAACATTGATATTTTGTTATGCAGCAGAAGCGCTTTATGTGTACTTGAAATTTTATCACACTATATATTAAATATATATTTTTCAATGGTTGAGATTTCATAAAACTCACAAATTTCCCTGTTTAATCAAAGACATTCTTAAAATAAGTTTTATTTAATTTTTTCCTGTGGGTGTTTAGAGGTGAAAAATGCAATCATTATTCTTATGGTTTGATGTCACTGCCTTGGTTTACTTTTGCATGATCTGCAAATGTCAAAAGAGTAAAAAAAAAAGAAAGAAAAGCAAATAACATATTTGTATTATTATTAAAATAGGTTTGATGCTGAAGACCACTGGAACTTGTCCAGGCAACTACAGTAGTCCCTGGTCCACACTTTGAGAAATTCTTCTCTAGGGCAATGCTTCTCAAAGTGTAATGTGCATAAAATCACTTGGCAAAGGTATTAAAACACAGGTTCTGATTCATTAGGTCTGTAATGGTTCCCATTACTTTGGGTGTTCAAAAAGTTCCCAGATAATAGCATGCTACTCATCCCCTGATACTTTGAGTAGCAAGACTCTGAGGTACCAATTATCAATTAGTTTTAACACCACCCCTGTTTAGACTTACTAGCTTCAGTGATCAAGTAGTTTTAGTTGTTTTATTTTGATTCTTGCACTGGTGGTAAATCTATTAATATAGACCAAATCATACATAAGCTATAACTCTATTGATAAATCTTGAAAAGGCTTGTAAATAAATAAATAAATAAAATGCATTTATATACTTATTTTCTTTGTTCCTTTCATGCCGGGAATGGCCAGCAATCCCTATACAGAGGGATGAAAGATTACTCCAAATTTTGCTGTGAAAGAGAGGAGAAGGCAAGGGGGTCAACGCTCAGAGATGAAGACCCTTTGCTCTTCTTTGCTCCAGCTTTTATTGGTCCTTCAGGAAAATCACAAATTCTTATCAATGTTTCTCAAGTACATGATGTGTGACAAGGGGTCTTACTGAAACTGGGAGGATTTATTTTTGGGAAAGATTCGATATGCTAATCAGTGTGTTCTACGAGTTCTGCTAAACATAGCCTGGGGGACAATGCATACATCTCTTAGATCACAGGGTGGCCGTTTGGGCTGGGAAAGCTTCTGGGAAGGCAACTCCCCCCGGCATTCCAACGGCAGAGTGGTCACACAGGCCTCAGCATTCCAAAGGCCCATGCCCTTCTCTGAAACTTTCCATCGCCCTCAGTGTTACATTTTAGCAAGCCAGGTATTATAGCTGATTTCATGCTCTACCTTAACCCCAACACTTTTAGGTGATTGAGTTGTCAAAATCAAAAATGAATCTGCTGGTTAATAACTTACTCCTTCGCTCATGTTGTCTCTTTCAGTTTCCCTCCATTATGAATGATACAGAACAACCTGAGCAATCTGGCCTTACCTTTTCATGTTGTTAATTTATAAGGATCATTTTAATATATAGACTAGTGTTTACTAGCTAAAAAATTAGAAGTCAAGGAAGGGTTGGAACTGTCTCTTTAAATTTCTGTATGTATCAAAAATGAGGGTGGCTCTATTTTAGCTACCTTAGCATTTCTCAAGATTCAGTTATTTATTTACCATCTGTTAAGCTTACCATAGTTTTGAATATCAGCTCTTTTATTTTTATTTTTAAATTTAGTTTATTTAAATTGACTTTGAGTCACATGTTTTACCTTAAATTTATACTAAGTAAAAATATCCATGGAAACACAGTTTCAATGTGTGAGTAATATTTTTTCTAACAAATATTTTTTTTTATTTGTGTAGATGTTAACATACAAAATGTCCATGTATTTAATAAAAATCAACTCTCACACCACCAGTGTTAGGCATGTCAAATTTTGGGAATATTGAAATAGTTATTTAAGATTGTAGTGAAATTTTAAAAGTAAAAATTAAAATAATATTATTTTATGAGAATCACTGAACTAAATTTGGATGAGAACTCATTCTTCAGAGATAACTTTTTTTTTCTGGTGATTAAGAGCCTTTTCCACTCAAAGCATCTACGATTATACTCATATGATAATTTGTAAAATGAATTGTTCTTTCTTGTCAGTGGCTGCAGCCATTCAGTACTCCCTTTTCAGGTAAAAATAACACCAAATCTTCCTCCAGCCACATCATGAATTACCAGGTATTGTATTATGGAGAACGTTGTGATAAGTAGATTGCAATGGGACAAAGCACATGACATGACATCTCTCAGTGAATCTTAATATATAATATTGTTCCTCCAATAGCCAAGGAGTTCCAGGATGAAATATTTGCAGAAGAGCTCTCCTTGTGTTATCAATAAATAAATGAATGTATTTCTTGGCAAGAACCTATTTCTCTTTATGTTTTGAAGTATTTGAGATATATTTGGTAATAATCAATTCTGCCCCTGAAATGCAGTACTTTGTAACCACCTGAGCCCCAACAACTGATTTTATGTTTGTTTTCTTTTTTCTTTTTTTTAAAGATTTGTTTTCAAATGATAAGTAGCAGCTATTCAAAATCTTTGTGAAGAGACACTGTTCTCCTGTGTCATTCCTGTGAAGAGAAATGGATATCCTTTCACCAGACTAACGGAAGATGAGTGTGGAAAGTCCTAAAAGTAAAAGCAATGAAATGGGGATTTAAGAAGCATAAATAGTTTGATAAGCTTTGAACTTACTCTATCTTTAGAGAAAGGTGGTTATTGAAAACATTTCACGCCCAGTATTTTAAGCATCCTTTTATGTTTTGCAATGTATATCATATCTATATACACTACAAAACAGAACACTTAGAGGAAGCTTTTTTCCATTTATTTGCAACCTCATTTGTTTTTCCCTTAGTCTCAAAAACAGCAAATTATTATTTGAGTTCTGTTCTCTTTCAAACAGAAAATAATCACCTGCTTCAAAAGTAGTATAATATATATGTTACAGGAAGAAATCTAGTGTATTTTAGTACCATAATTTCTCTCAACACAAAAACACAGCTATCTATATGTAGTCATTACTTGGGAAAAAGAATAGGGGTACTATGCAGTGGTTTAGTTAATCAAATAACTTGGCTAATAGAAAGTGAACATATTTAGCATAGCCAACTTGCAAGTTTTCTAAGCCTTGGAATACAATGTAATAAAATTAACATGAGAACTATACTGACCATAATTGAAACTTTCTTTGATGACTCAGAAGACACTTTAGGATTTTCAGTGCTCCAGAGTCATCATTGTGAACATCAGTTCTCATGGAAATGTAGAAGTGCCAGCTAATGAATGTTTCCAATGAATAAAAAGCTAGGCAGATGATACAGAGCTGACTATACATAGTTTTCTAAAGAGCAGAGAGGTTTTTATTTATTTTTTCTTTCTGTAGTTCTTCCCATGATGGACCTAAATGGTAGAACATTTTGTTAAGAACTTAGTTATTTTGGATAAGCTAATATAATTACTCATTTATTTAAATAGATTTACTAAGTATACTACATGTGTCAGTTTCTATGGCTGGAGGGGGGAAATAAAATCCTTGTAACATGCACTCATAGCTAGAAATAAGTAAAGTAGTATGCTTTAAGAGAGACTGTTTGTTTGTTTGTTTGTTTGTTTAATCCGTTCTGGTTACAGTAATATTGACTTCAATTTATTTAGGAAAGGTCTGCCTGGGTCTCAGTAACTAAATATCATTGGGACTTACGAAAACAGCAAAAAGTCTGTTGAGATTGATGAAACTTTCCATCCTTATAGTATCAAGTACATTCTGGATACCATATGATTAACTACAGTATGAATATGAAATCTACACAGTGATATTTTGAGATGAACTTCCAGTTATTTCTTTCCTCTAAAGATCAGGAAGATTTTTAATCTGTGTGACTATAAAGATAGTATTTGTTCTGATACCTCCTGGATCGGCTTCTTCCATGTTCTGAGATCTTGTGTTTCCCACAATGTTTTTGTCTTACACTATTTGTGCTGTAACTGATCTTTTTCTTATTTAGGGATCTTTGTATAGATTTGTGTATTTTTAATCTTATGTGGTTGTTTCAAGTTTGTTTCAAGTATAGATTTTTTTATTACTATTTCCTGAGAATTGTGTTTAACTCCAATAGTACCTGCCAAATTTTAGTTTCCTCATTTTCTTGCTAGCTATAGGAGTAGTTTTATTCTTTTAATAGGGTGGTTCTGGAATTCTTTGCTTAAATTCCATCCTGTCTGAATTTACCATAATTGTGTTCTCTTTCATACTTCCACAATATAGGTTCCAGGGATTTTTTTCTTTAATATATTCTGCTCCTTTTTGTGGTAGGAAGCACAATAAAAATGGGTTCTAAACATAAAAATGTCCCTCATTGATTAGGTGGCAAGATTAATCTTCAAGAGTTTAGCTAAGCTACTCCATGGTATTGCTGCCTCAGCCTCCATTTTGTTTGGCCAAGTAGCCTGTAGGGGCCTTAAACTGACACTAGCCCTTTCATGTAAAGGTATGCCCTAGATAATAGCCTATAGAGTCATAAGCAAATGTAAGTTCCTGATATGATTGCCTCAACAGCTCTTGTGATCAAGAGTCTCCTTGCCTTCCAGGGACAAATCCCCTTTACGTACCCCTTAATAAGACTCATGGGTCTTATAAAACCCTACTCTTTTGGTTTAACTTGACCAATCTGACCTCAGCCTGGGAACTCCAAAGCACTTCTCCCATCAATCTTAATAAAGGCATCTTCCCCATGTTCTACCTTTCTCTCTACCTGCACTCTGCCTTGACCTCCTGTTGTGGCTCCTTGAGGACCGCCATGTACTTCCTCCAGGACCTGTGAGTAGTAAACTTGTATATTTTAATTTTTACTGTGGCTTTTTATTGACATGCACTCAACATCTGGCACCCTGTGCCCCATTTAACAAATATTAATTTAATAAAGATATAACATTTATTTTCTGTGTCACACAATTAAATATTAATTTTTAGCTCAGAACATTCCTATATCACACTGAATACTGCATATAATTTATAAGAATGGTCTATGTTTGGGGTGCCTGGATGGCTCAGTCGTTAAGCATCTGCCTTCAGCTCAGGACATGATCCCAGGGTCCTGTGATTGAGCCCCACATCAGGCTCCCCGCGGAGCAGGGAGTACTTCTCCCTCTCCCTGTCCCCATGCTTGTGTTCCCTCTCTCACTGGGTCTCTCTCTGTCAAATAAATAAATAAAATCTTTAAAAAATGGTCTCTGTTCCCATGAAGAAATAAGATTTATATCACATATTCAAAGTATCTGCTTTGGATACAGAGAAAGATCTAGATGTGAAAACTATTTTTACTTTATCCAACAGGATGGTAATAGAAAGTTTTTTTTTCAGTTTCCTCATTAGCAAATATATGAATAATACCAGCATTGTTACATAGGATAATTTGAGTCATCTTGGAAGCAAAGTAGAAAAGTGTGGAATTAATGTATTTTATGGGCTGACTTGTAAGTTGTGATGTGGTAGTTAATTTAGCACTGATCAGCACAAATGGTCATGGGAAGTAAAATAGATGGAGATTTTTCTGCTGGGCCATAAATCTACCAGGATACACAAATTTGTTCATTAACAAGTACTGAGAGATTGCACAAGTCAAATTACATCATAGTAAGAGGTATACTATTAACAGTTAAGAACTCACATTCTTAAGTCAGATTTTATTTGGATTCTAGAACTGCCACTTATTGTGGGACCTTTGCTTAACTTTCTGTAAAAGAGGGAAAATAATACATTCCACATAGGATTGTTTAATCCTATCCAGTTAGTTAATATAGGCAAAGTACTTTTCCAGTGCCAAACATTTAGTCATTACCGAGTAAGTAGTATATTTTTCTTACCAGTCAACAGGGAATAGAGCTAAAATGATGATAAGAAGAGCTTGCTACTTTGCTTTTGCTACAGGTTGAAGTCATAAGCATCAGGACAAGTACAATGAGAAATGGCAGCCTACAACAAGAGAGGGTAGCAGGACCCCAAAATTATTCTATCTCTATTATGTACTGAACTTGTATAGAAACAAAGAATTTCTTATGTATGTATGCATGTATATATGTATTTATGTATATATAATTTTTTTCATTCATTAATTAATTCTTTCATTCATTCAGCAAATATTTATTAAGCATATACTATGTGCAAGTATGGTTGGCACAAACACCTAGCCTGTAGCAGATACAAGATAGGTATCCTTATTTTCATGAAACTTATAGTCTAGTGAAGGAAAATATTAGAGCTTAAAAGGACCCTAAAGTATTTGTTTATTCCAATATTTTCCAAACTATACTTTGTAAAATGCTAGTGTCCCATGAGATGTCAATAGCTGCTTGATAAACAAATGTGTTTTAGTAATCAAACTGAGAAATGCTATATATTAGATCACCATATTTGGAGATCCATAAGGTATGTTAGTACATTAAATACTGAGGAGTCCTGTGATAAATAAATCTTTAATTCAGCATTTCCAAAATGCATTTGACACCAGAAACTCTTTTCTTATGAAAAATTTGCTAATATCACAGGGGATATAATAGATTCACAGGAAGCAATTTTAGAAAATCTGGTCTAATTTAACCCTCTTATTTTGCAGTTGAAATGACTAAAGATTAGAAAAAACTAACTTGTTTAACGAGGTTCTCATTAGATGAGAAGGGGATTAGAAGCTCAGTCTAGTGTTTTTTCCACCTCACCATTAAGCTTCCAAGAAATAGAAATCTCTTTGCTTTACTCTCTTAAAGACAGTTGTGAAGAGATTGTGCAATATTTTTATTTTGTAAATAAGTTTATTTTCTAAACAAGTTTAAATGATTAGAGGATAAATCTCATGATCCACTTAAGATTTCTCTTAAAAGTCCAAAAGATATCAATCATTAACTATACACTTAAATTTTATATATTATAATTTAAACTATAGAATACCTTTTATAATAATATAAATTATCATAATAACTTGATCTATAACTCCATACTAATTTACCAATATGGATCATCTGGCTATCTTAAAATCTGGGATTGTTAATCCAGTAATAGAGATTTTTTGTTTTATGTTTTTGAGAAAAGGTCCTTCCTGTGTACTAGTGTGTTTGGTTTCTTGTTGAGCGCTTAGCAAAAGTCATCATCTCTCACAACACTCCCCCAAGTACAAGAGTTGTCAATAGAATGATTTTGTTTTGTAACCTCTTACTACCAATATTAGATACAGATAAATATAGTTTGATTATCTTCTTTTCAATAAATACAGAAAATAAACATAGAAAATAAAAATTGGGTTGGGATATAAAATATTTCAGAAATAAAGAGAACAGAAGCAAACTCTTACTGCTCTTTGGAAAGAGTAGTTTTAACAAAGTAAGCAAGAATCATTTTCTCTGGTTGAGTGTTGATTCCCCAGCGTGCTCTCAGTAAGTAATTTGAATGGCCCACTGAATGTCAGCATCAGCTTGTTTATTCTCATTATTTTATCATTTTAAAAACCCTCTAGGTGATGAGACATGCAGTATAGAACATAATTACCATTATTAGCATACTAATTGGACACAAAAATAGGCCAACTACAAGGTAGCCAACTGAATAATTTCACATTAATCAAACACCATAGTGAATAAGCCTATTGTTAAATTGACAGTTCTATAATTGGTAATATTTTGCAGTAAAATATCAGAATTTCCTAGTAATATGTCTCCATGTCATATAATTTTATAATTTCCTATGTTCCCAGCTTTAAATATGTGCACCTAGCTCTGGTTCAAAAAAAAAACCCATCATGATGAGAATACCAGTCTTTTTAAAAACTGGCCTAAGTGTTCAAAGAGAAGCATGTTGGCCTTTAGCAAGAAATGTGAATGATAACCAACAAACCAACCAAACAAACAAAAAGAGTTACCAATTTAGTCACATGTTGCTGTATATTGTTTTATTTCTAAATATGTATTCTGATACACCCAAAGGACAACTGAACAAACACATTGATAGTCTCTTGGGGAAAGTCTACTTTATAAAAGTACAAGTATAATATGTAACAATAATCACCTACTTAATGTAACATTTTTAAAAATATATTGGCAGTTACAAATTTTAACTGCTATATATAAACAGTATTATTCCTTTTCTGCCAGTGTATTGAACTATTTAGACTCGAATCCTTTCTCAGTAGAAGAGATTCATTATGAAATCTTTTTTTTTAAAGATTTTATTTATTTATTTGAGAGAGAGAGAATGAGAGATAGAGAGCACGAGAGGGAAGAGGGTCAGAGGGAGAAGCAGACTCCCTGCCAAGCAGGGAGCCCAATGCGGGACTCGATCCCGGGACTCCAGGATCATGACCTGAGCCGAAGGCAGTCGCTTAACCAACTGAGCCACCCAGGCGCCCCCATTATGAAATCTTAACATATAAGAGATAGACTTCTTCTGACATCCTGTGATACCACTTTTTTAGATCACCAAATAAATTGTTCCAGCCAGCCAGTCTCCTTTATGCCAACAACTCATGCTATAATTCTCTTATGCATACATTTTGCTCACTTTATCCTCAAGAATTACATGTCCCCTATTTTATACTTACACAAAACCCCTTTTTCCTCAAAGATTAACTCAAACTCTCTTCCACAAAGTTTTTCCAGACTACTGCATCCTGGAGTTAGATTTCCTCTTGCTACGCTTTATGTTTACACTCATTTTGCATATATCCATTTCACCAGTAAACACCGAGAACCTATTAAAAGCCAGTCACACATTTGGAAACAAAAAGACAAAGATGGCTCTGACATGGTTCCCCCTTGAAGTTTCACAGGTGTGTTCCTATCATATGTCTAAGTTTTTGAAAATAAAAACCTGTTTTTATATTCTTCTGGTACCACTAATTAGTAAGCACATGGTATGTGATCTAGAAAACAATAATAAAATAAATTTCTTTATTACTATTTTTTCCTGTTAGTCTTCTTGAAGCTACAGATCATTCTCATTTAGAGCTTCCTTGTAATTATTTCAGCTTCACTTTATTTCTCCCCTATCATTCCATTTTCTAGCAATGTTTTCACTGATTCTTGCTAGAATGAGTTGAGTAATGAACTGGGAAAACTGTTCCTATATGGGCTTCTACACCTGGGCCTGCCACTGAACTTGATTTCACCCCTTCATTTATATGCACCTTAGTTTTCTTATCCATAAAATTAAGGGGACGGACTACATTAATAGTCCATATAACTAACTGGACTTCAGAATCATGTGAGTAGCACTTTTTCATATACAACCAAGAGCTGGGTTAGATCCGTGGTTCCCAATTGTATTTGCATATCAGAGCTCTGTGGGAAGCTTTTAGAAACTACTGTTGAGGGGCATCTGGGTGGCTCAGTCGGTAAAGCATCAGACTTTTGGTTTTGGCTCAGGTCATGATCTCAGGGTTGTGAGATTGATCCCCACATAAGGCTCCACACTCAGCATGGAGTCTGTGGGAGATTCTCTCTCTCTCTCCCTATCCCTCTGCCCCCACCCCCACTCTCTTTCTCCCTCTCTAAAATAAATAAATAAATCTTAAAAACAAAGAAACAACTGTTGACTCACCTCCCTCCTTGAACCCAATTTACTCAATTCCTGGGTGTGCGAATTGGATGTCAGTATCCTGTAAATGGCTAGCCCAGGTGAATTTAATGTACAGCCATAGTTGAGAACAGCTGGATTTTCCAACTCTGATTTTCTGATTTTGTAATTTAAAAAAGCACTGAGGTCATTGAAAAAGACTACCAAGTCCACAAAAGTGAGTTTTAAAAAACCACATTTTTATATAGAACAAGACATTTTTAATAATCTATTTTAGGACTTGGTGAAAATCTGATAACTTTGAAAGAAGGCAATTCAGCATTACTTCTATGTCTCATCACCTTGAATCAGAACAACTGTTTTCTAATACATGCACTGCTTCAGTTAGAGGTTTAAAGCAGAGACTGAATATGAAATTATGCCTTATGAGGGTGAAAAGAAATAGGAATAAGCAAAAATCTCTTTCCTGGCAAAGAGCAACAGACCTTTGCAACATTTCACTCTTGTAGTTTTCTTTTTGACATCTATGTGTGCTGTATTGACATAGAGTCCTCAGAAGAGACTTTGCCCTGATCATAGCTCTGCAGCTAGAGCAATCTAGCTTGTGAGCCTCAGGAGAACTGTGGAATGCAGCCCATCATTGACCATAGGGAGGGTATTAATTAGAATACTGGCTCATCTGCTGTAACAGAGATCTAAAAATTAAAAAAAAGTTGCTTAAAAGAGATATAAATTTATTTTTATCTAATGCAAAATCTGGTTTGGTTATCCAGGATTAATATGGCAATTCCACATGTGTTAGGGATCCTTCTATGTTGCACCACAATCCTCAAAAGGCAGCTTCAATCTTTTAATCTAAAGTGGCTGCTTCGGGGGTGACTGGCTGGTTGTTAGTACAGTGTGACTCTTGATCTTGGGGTTGTAAGTTTGAACCCCACATTGGGTGTAGAGATTATTTAAAAATAAAATCTTTTTTTTTTTTTGTGATAGGGACAAGGAGATTGCTGCTAAACAATTTTTTTAAAGATTTTATTTATTTATTTGAGAGAGAGAATGAGAGATAGAGAGCATGAGAGGGAAGAGGGTCAGAGGGAGAAGCAGACTCCCTGCTGAGCAGGGAGCCCAATGTGGGATTCGATCCCGGGACTCCAGGATCATGACCTGAGCCAAAGGCAGTCACTTAACCAACTGAGCCACCCAGGCGCCCTAAAAATAAAATCTTTAAAAGTAAAATAAAATAGCTGCTTCAGCTCCTACCATCACGTTCTTATTCCATCTAGCAAAAAAGAGGAAAGGTGAAAGGAGAGGGAATTTTTTTTAAGGGGAAAAATTCTAGCTATTGTAAACATCACTCTTATCACACTCCATTAACCAGTACTTAGCCATATGTTTATACTTTGCTTCAAGTGAGATTTATAAATGTTGTCTTCAGCTGAGTGGCAATGTGTTCAACTAAAATTTTTATTAGTATATACAAAGAAGCTACATGTTTGGGGAAAACTTAGTTTCTGCTACAGGCAAGTTATTGTAATAACCTGCCAAATTTCCTTTCTTTACCAAGGTCCATCAGTGTCCATAACTGAGGATAAATTACCTATTTCTTCTCTTTCTCAACTGTGCTCACACTCACATTAATATCATGGCAGAATCAATTCCACCCCAGTCTCTAACACTAATCTTCAATCAAGATTTAAAGAGCAGTGGACAAATTAATCTTTTTTTTTTTGGCTACTTAAACTATTGTCTTTTTGGGGGCCATCCAATATTGATGTGTAGCTTTATCTAGTACTATTGAAACTATTAGGTCTGAATAATTTGCCTTCCCAGACCTTTGACTGTTAGAGCATGAGCACATAACTTAGGATAAATCAAATTTTCCCACTTGGGACTCTGGGCCTAAAGCAAGTGACATAAGAAATGAGTAGTTTAGGATTTATTCCACAAACGTCAGGGTAACTTGCACACCAGAATGGAACCCAGGATTCAGTTGTGGCTATAATAATAATGTTACCCTAAACTAATGGCTATGTTTTTTGTTAGTTTGTTTTCCTTAGCTTCTGTCTTTTTTTCTACTAATACATGCACTGCTTCAGTTAGAGGTTTAAAGCAGAGACTGAATATGAAATTATGCCTTATGAAGGTGAAAAGAAATAGGAATAAGCAAAAATCTCTTTCCTGGCAAAGAGCAACAGACCTTTGCAACATTTCACTCTTGTGGTTTTCTTTTTGACATCTATGTGTGCTGTATTGACATAGAGTCCTCAGAAGAGACTTTGCCCTGATCATAGCTCTGGATTTGTAATGGGGAATTACTATTTAATGGATAGAGTTCTAGTTTTGAAAGACAAAAAAATTTCTCAAGATTGATGGTGGTGATGGTGGCACAACAATGTGAATGTACTTAATGTACCACATTGTACACTTTTAAAAAGGTTAATATGGTAAATGTTATGTTATGTGTATTTTCCCATAATTTAAAAAATGATGGACAAATTAAGAGATTCTCAGACAAAAATTGAGAGTTTGTTACTAACAGATCATCCCTGCAAAAAAAAAAAAAAAAGATGAAGATAGTACTTCAAGCTGAAATGAAAAAATATTGGACATTAACTGGAAGCTATACAAGTAAAAATCTCCACTAAAAGTAACTACATAGGTAAATATAAAATCCATTATTACTATATTTTTGGTTCACAACACCACTTTTTATTTCTTATGCATCATATAAAAGACAAAAACATAAAAATAATGATAATCAATGTTATTAGACACACATTGTATAAAAAAACAATGTGTGATGAAAATAAAAATATAATGAGGGTCAGAGATGATTAAGAGTAAGACACTTATGGCATGGAAAGCCCAGAGACTGCAGAATCTGCCCCTACTTCAGCTTTAGCTAAACTTCCAAGGTGCCCCCTGTGTGGAGAGCCCAAGGACCCCCAGCCCACAGCAGACATAGTTCCAGCCAGGCAACAAAACTCACCAAGCCCACACAGTCTACATAGAAGAACCATACACAAGACTATTTCTTCATGTTTAGAGGTACCTATTCCACCTAATCCATAGAAAGAAATACAGAAAGTGAAGAAAAATGGGGGTATGGAGGAATATGCTCCAAAAGAAAGAACAAAACAAAACCCAGAAAAAGAACTAAGTAAAATGCAGATAAGCAAATACCCAATAAAAAATTAAAGTAATGATCATAAGGATGCTCACTGAACTTGAAAGAAGAGTGGAAGAACTCAGTGAGACATTCAATAAAGAAATAAATATATAAAAAAGAACCAAATGGAGTTGAAGAATAAAATAACTGAAATAATAAATACAGTAGAGGAAATCAACAGTAGATTAGTGGTGCAGAAAAATATATTACCGATCTGGAAGACAGGAAGACAAGCACCCAAGGTGATTAGAAAAAGGAGAAAAGAATTTTTTAAATAAGGATAAAAATAATATATATATATATAAATTATGTGATATAATTATATATAATTTTATTTGTATATACACCTTATATATTATACATATTTTATTCATATATATTTATATATTACTTATAATTATATATTGTATATATAGATATTATATATAATTACATATATATGTAAAATAAAAATAAAATGAGGATAAGTTATAGGATCTCTTAGACATCAAGTGAACAAACATTTGCATTATAGGGGTTCTAGGGAAGAATGAGAGAGAGAAAGGGACAGAAAACTTATTTAAAGAAATAATAGCTGAAACATTCCCTATCCTAAGGAAGGTAATAGGCATCTAGGTTCAAGAATCACCCAGAGCTCCAAACAAGATAAACTCAAAAAGTTCCACATCATGACATATAATAATTAAAATGTCAAAGTTTAGAGATAAAGATAGAATTTTATAAGCAGCAAGAGAGAAGCAAAAGTTTATGTACACTGGAAAACTTACAAGGTTTCAGCTGATTTTTTAGCAGAAACTTGGCAGGCCAGTAGAGAATATCACGATATATTCAAAGTGCTGAAAAGAAGAAAAAGAAAACAAAAAAAAAAAGAAGAAAAAGAAAACAAAAACAAAAATATTTAACCAAGAACACTCTACCCAGCAATATTATCATTCAGACTCAGGGGGAGACATAAAGAGTTACCAGACAAAAGCTAATGGAGTTTATCACACTAAAGGAACCCTACAAGAAATGTTAAAGGGACTTCACTAAGTGGAAAAGAAATGACCATAAATAGACATGAGAAAATTATGAGTAAAAATGTAAAATATGAAAGCATATACATAAAACATGGAGGAGGGAGGAAAAATATTTTTTCTTAGAATGTGTCTGAATTGAAATGACAATCAACTTACTATAGACTGCCATATACTTACGATGTTATATATGAACCTCATGGTAAGCACAAACCACAAAACTATAATAGATAAACAAAAATAAAAATAAAGAACACCAAGAATAACAACAAGAAACTCATCAATCACAAAGAAAGACAGCAAGAAAAGAAGAAACAGAGATCTACAAAAGCAACCAGAAAATAAATGACAAATTGCACTAAGTACATACCTATCAAAAATCCTTTTAAATGTAAATGGAATAAATGTTCCAATCAAAAGACAAAGAGTGGCAAATGGATAGAAAACAAACCCACCTATATACTACCTACAAGAGATGCATCTCAGACTTAAAGATGTGTAGAATGAAAATGAAGGGATGAAAAAAAAATTACCATGCAAATTAAAGTGGAAAAGAAAAGCCAGGATAGCTATACTTATATCAGACAAAATAGACATTTAAATAAAGACAATAACAAGAGACAAAGGAGGGCATTACATGATGATAAAGAGACCAATCCAACAAGAGGACATAACAATTGTAAATATGCACCCAATATGCACTCAAAACTTTAGCACTTAAATAGATAAAGAAAATGTTCATGGACATAAAGAGAGAAATTGATGGCAAAATAGTAATACTAAGGGAATTTAACACCCACTTACATCAATGGTTAGATCATCCAGGCAATCAATAAGAAAACATTGTCTTTATATGACACATTAGGCCAGAAAAAAAAACCAGACACATACAAAATATTCCATCTCAATCAAAAACAAAAACACAGAATACACATTCTTTTCAAGTGCACATGAAACATTCTTGAGGATAGATCACATGGTAGGCTGCAAAACAAATCTCACTAAATTTAAAGAGATTGAGATCATACCATACATCTCTTCTGACCAAAACAATATGAAATTAGAAATCAATCACAAGGAGAAAACCTGGCAATAAACAAACATGTGGAGGCTAAACATAATGATGTTAAACAACCAATGGGTCAAAGAAACAATCAAAGAAGAAATCAAAATACATGTGGAGACAAATAACATTGAAAAACACAACAAGTCCAAAATCTTTGGGATGTAGTGAAAGCAGGACTAAGAGGGAAATTTATGTCAATAGAGGCCCACCTCAAAAGAACAAGAAAAAGCTAAAATAAACAATCTAAATTTATACCTAAAGGAACAAAAAAAAAAAGAGGAAAAAAAAGCATAAGGTGAATAGAAGAAAATAGTAAAGATCAAAGCAGAGAGGCGCCTGGGTGGCTCAGTTGGTTGAAGCATTCAACTCTTGATTTTGGCTCAGGTCATGATCTCAGGGTCATGAGATTGAGCCCCATGTTGGGCTCCATGATCAGTATGGTGTCTGCTTGACCCTCTCCCTCTGCTCCCCCCCAAAATAAATAAATAAAACCTTTAAAATAGATCAAAGCAAAAGTAAACATATAAAGACTAAAAAAATGAAAAAAATCAATGAAACCAAGAGCTAGTTCTTTGAAAAGATGAACAAAATTGATAAACATTTAACCAGACTCATAAGAAGAAAAAAAAAAGTACCCAAATAAAGAAAATTAGAAATGAAAGAGGGAAAGTAACAACTAACACCACAGAAATACAAAAGAATATTAGAGAATGCTATGAAAAATTATGTCAACCAATCGGGGAACCTAGAAGAAATGGATAAATTTCTAGAAATATACAATCTCCCAAACTGTATCAGGAAGAAACAGAAAATCTGAACAGAATGATCACTAGTAACAAAATCGAATCAGTAATAAAAAAATACCAAAAAAAGTCCAAAACCAGAAGAATTCACAGGTGAATACTACCCAAAAAATTAAGTAAGAGTTAATATATTTTATCCTCAAAATATTATAAAAAAAGAAAAGGAAGGAAAGCTTTCTACATTCTGGCATTCTACAAAGCCAGCTTTACCATGACTATTACTAAAACCAGATACCCCCAAAAAAGAAAACCACAGCCCAATATCCCTGATGAAATGGATGCAAAAATCCTCAAAAATACATTATCAAACAATATTTAACAATATATTAAAAGGCTCACTCACCATGTTCAAGTGAGATTTCTTCCAGGGATGAAAAAAAGGTTCAATGTTTCCAAATCAATCAATATGATAGGAGGACCTAGTCTTCTCTCATCCCACAAAAGCAAGTAGATAACTATCAAATAATCCTAAATACCTTAGAATTCAACTTTAAGGCTGACAGAACAAACTCCACAACTAAAGGGAGAAAAGAGGCCACATTAAGGAGGGTAGGAAGGGTAAAGGTGTAGTTTAGGGGAGAAACAGATAACAGTACTTTGGAGGGGAGGGGTCCATGGTTACAAAGAAGGGTGAGAGAGAGAAGACCACACAGGGGAACACACAAGGAGAACATTTTCCCAAAGCCAAAGGTTTGGAATATGAGGCTGAATTTCATGAGTTCTTGCAACCAGCAAGGCTTAAAACCTAGAGTTTTAAAGGTCAGCAGGCTTGGCTGGGATAGAGCTTAGAAGGCACTGTGCAGCTTCTGGAGAGAAGGCAGGCCAAAGACCTGGATGTAGACATCATGGAAGCAGCAACTTAAAAACTCCCGGGACACACAGCTGGGAGATTACTAACTCTTCCCTGAGCACTTCCCTGAGAGGCAGTGTTCATGGAGAACCCTCTCTGGGAACAAAGGATGGCATCATTTCTCTCCACTGCCCCTCAGCATAAACACAGAGCCACCTGTGGGAAGCAGCACTGGCTGTCTTGCTTACACCAAGTCCCACCCCCTGATCTCTGGGGTGAATTCTCTTCTCAGTCAAGCTTGCCTAATTCCCCGTATGGTGGGTCCCTCCCCCAGAAGACCAGCAAAATCCCCCACCTAAACTACATCTCCAGACCAAAGAGTTCTGCAGGGCCTCAGTTCTGGTAGAAGTAGTATCAGTTCTCATTTAACAAGCAGATCAGAGCACTCCTAGTTAAAACTCACCACATTCAGGCCAGAGGACAGAAAGTGAGCACAGCTGGCAACGAGAGCCTCTGCAGACAACTGACCTGAAAGATAGAGCAACCAAACCACAATGGGAGAGTGCATGTAGCACACACCAGAGATATTCCCTTAAACACCAGGCCCTGGACATTACAAAACCCTTCTTCATAAAGCCATACTTTCAAGAGCAGGAAACATAATTGGCTTTTCTAACACAAAGAAGGCAGAGACTTAGACAAAATGTGAGTGGAAGAATTTATCCCAAATGATAGAACAAGATAAGGCCACATACAGAAATCTGTTCCATTCTTATACACTTATAATGAAGCAGCAGAAAGTGAAATTAAGAAGACAATCCCATTTTTAGTTGCATCAAAAACAATAAACTGTGTAAGAATAAACTTAAACAAACAGGTGAAGAACTGTGTTCTGAAAACTATAAAACACTGATGAAAGAAATTGAAGGTGACACAAAGAAATGGAAAGACATCCCATGCTCAAGGGTTAGAAGAACAAATATTGTTAAAATGTCTATAGCATCCAAAGCAATCTACACATTTAATGGAATCCCTATCAAAATACCAACAACATTTTTCACAAACAATCCCAAAATTTGTATAGAACCAAAAAAGGCCTCAAAGAGCCAAATAAATCTTGAAAAAGAAAAGGAAAGCTGGAGGTATCAAAATTCCAGATTGCAAGTTATATTAGAATGAAGTAGTAATTAAAGCAGTACAGTGGTGGCATAAAAGTAGACACATAGATCAATAGAATAGAACAGAAAACCTAGAAATAAACCCACAATTATATGGTCAATTAACCTTAAACAAAAGAGGAATGAATATATAATGGGAAAATATAATCTCTTCAACAAATGGTGTTGGGAAAACTGGACAGCAGCGTGCAAAAGACTGAAACTGGACCACTTTGTCTCCACTGTACATAAAAACAAAATGGATTAAAGACCTAAGGTGAGACATGAAACCATAACAATCCTTGAAGAGAGCAAAGACAGTAATGTCTCTGACACTGGCCATAGAAACATTTTTCTAGATGTCACCTAAGGCAATGGAAATAAAAACAAAAATAAACTTTTGGGACCACATCAAGATAAAACGCTTCTGTACAGCAAAGGAAACAATGAACAAAATTAAAAGGCAACTTATGGGATGGGAGAGGATATTTGCAAATGACATATCTGATAGGAATTAGTATCCAAATTATATAAAGAATCGATACAACCCAATACCCCAAAATCCAAATAACTCAATAAAAAATGGGCAGAAAGAATGAACATTTTTCCAAAGAGGACATACATATGGCCAAAAGACACATGAAAAGATGTTAAACATCACTCATCATCTGGGAAATGGAAATCAAAACCACAATGAGCTACTACCTCAGACCTGTCAGAATGGTTAAAATCAAAACCAGAAGAAACAGCAAGTCTTGGCAAGGATGTGGGGATAAAGGAAACCTTGTGCACTGTTGGTAGGAATGCAAACTGGTACAGCCACTCTGGAAAAACAGTACAGAGCTTCCTTAAAAAGTTAAAAATAGGACTATTCTATGATCCAGGAATTGCACTCTTGGGTATTTACCCAATAAATACAAAAAAACACGAATTCAAAAGGATATATGCACCCTATGTTTATTGCAGCATTATTTACAATAGCCAAATTATGAAAGAGGCCCAAGTATCCATCACTTGATGAATGGATAAAGAAGAAATGGTATGTGTATGTATATATATACCCACACAATGGAATATTTCTCAGCCATAAAAAGAGAATGAAATCTTTTTCTTAAAGATTTTATTTATTTATTCATGAGGCAGAGGGAGAGAGAGAGAGAGAGAGAGAGAGAAAGAGAAGCAGAGGGAGAAGCAGGCTCCCAAGGAGCAGGGAGCCCGATGTGGGACTCGATCCCAGGACCCTGGGATCATGACCTGAGCCGAAGGCAGACGTTTAACCATCTGAGCCACCCAGGCGCCCAAAAGAGAATGAAATCTTGACGTTTGCAACCACATGGATGAAGCTGAAGTATATAATGCTAAGGAAAATAAGTCAGAGAAAGACTATTACCATGTGATCACACTCATATGTGGAATTTAAGAACAAAACAAATGAACAAAGGTAAAAAAAGAAGGAGAAAAAAAGATATATTTACTGAAGCATTATTTATAATAGCCAAAATATGGAAATGACCCAAGTGTTCATCCATAGATGAATGAAGATGTGCTATATATACAGTGGAATATTAATCAGCCATAAAAAAAAGAATGAGATCTTGCCATTTGCAACAACATGGATGGATGTAAGCCGTATAATGCTAAGTGAAATAAGTCAGTCATAGAAAGACAAATACCATATGATGTCACTCTATGTAGAATATAAGAAACCAAACAAATAAACAAAGAAAATAGACAAAATAACAGACTCTTAAATATGGAGAACAAACTGGTGGTTGCCAGAGGGGAGGCGGTGGGAAAATGGGTGAAATAGGTAAAATAAATAAATAAATAGATAGATAGATAAATAACAATATACTTATTATTATGAGCACTGAGTAATGTATGGAATACTGTATACCTGAAACTAATATAACACTGTATGTTAATTATAGAGGAAACAAATTTACCCTGAAAAGAATATGCTAAATAAAAGAAACCAGTTGCAAAAGACAACACATTATATATCCCCATTTATAGTAAATGTTCAGAATAGGCAACTCTTTAGAGACAGAAAGTAGACTAATGGTTGTCCAGGGCTTTGGAGATGGATGAAAAGTAACTGCTAATTGCACAGATTTCTATCTTTCTGCTGATGAAAACGTTCTGAGTTTAGATTGTGGTGATGGTTGTAGATTTTTGTGAATATTATATAAATAAAAAAGAAATCAATGTTAGGTTCTGTTCACATTGCAATTAAAGGCTGTTCTCAATACCAGCCTGAGGAAAACATGCAAAGGAGGCATGAATATTTTTCCAGCATTATTCTCAGTATCCCCTTTTGAATCCTTATCCTGGTCCTGACAGTCATTGTCATTCATAACCAGATAATTTTCTTGGAACTCATTTTATTAGTACTTCATGCTCAGTGAACTGTTAACAAAACCATGCGAGGACTCAGGCAGAATGTTTTATGCTAGTGTTTCCAAGATGTATTCCTCAGAACATTAGTTCAGCAGGTTGTTCCATGAAAAAGTGATTTCAAGATCAAATATGTTGGGGAAATACTGAGTTTAAAAAAAGGTAAAAAAAGGGGCACCTGGGTGGCTCAGTTGGTTAAGCGACTGCCTTTGGCTCAGGTCATGATCCTGGAGTCCCGGGATCGAGTCCCATATCGGGCTCCCTGCTCGGCAGGGAGTCTGCTTCTCCCTCTGACCCTCTTCCCTCTCGTGCTCTCTATCTCTCATTCTCTCTCTCTCAAACAAATAAATAAAATCTTTAAAAAAAAGGTAAAAAACCTGTGAGCATGTTTCTTTATTGAAAGACCTCTCAAAGGATTTATTATGCTAAGATACTTTGTGAATCTTGGTGGGGAATGGAAAGTGGGATATAATCTACAATATCTCCAAAATTATTTGGCTATGGGATCCCTTTTGACAGAGAATAACTTGAGGAATTAGGATTCTAAATAAGGCAATTAGGGAAACACTTCCTCATTCTGGTCTTTCTTCCTAGAAACTAATTTCATTGAAGTCTTCATATCCTAACAGAATAAATATGTTATGGTGGGACTTTGGTCCCTGTGAAAGGCTGACAATGAAGATGTTGCTATGGGGCAAGAGAATTTCCAAGTACTATTAGAATCACACCTTGAGCTTTTCCTGACGATTAACAAGGTTAGCTCTGGTATATAGCCTTCACCTGCAATTAAAAAAAAAAATGAACAAACAAGGAAACAAACAAAACCAAAAAGATGGATTAGAGAAGACACTAGGGGACAAAGGTCCACAGAGAAAAAGACAAAGATGCTGAAATTTAATGTCCTAGAAAACGATATTCTATTACACACTCTTACCAAAGATTCTTGATATATTCTGTAGGTGTTTTCTCATCATACATGCCAACACACTAAAGTCTAGACTGGCATTCAAGAAAAGGAATCTGGAATTAATATTTCCTTGAGCCTATGTATTCAGATACATGAAATATGTGGATATTTATTCTTTCTTGTCTGGCACAGTAAAAGTGGCATTCCTTAACATCGGTTTTCACCATAGCATTGCAATCATGGGTTACAGCTTTAGACAGTAGGGATTTTGTTCATTGATATATTGTGTTACAAGCAATGTATTCCATTTAGCAGTCAAGTGAATTAATATTTTATTGTTTGCTGGAAAAATATCAAAAGGCTCTTGAGTCTACAAACCTTCTCTATTTCCTAATGCTAATAAATTAATTTGAAAAATATTAAAGGAGAATAATGTCACCAAGATAATGATATAGGTCATTCCTGACATTACTCTTCCTCAAGAAAAAGATACCATGACAGAATCCTAGAATATGGGGTGAACTAAAGCACTCTGCTGTACCTCAAAGATCAAGATAGACAGCATTAGAAAGGTAAATTGAGTGGGTACACAATAATCACATTGCCCTTTTCAAAGACAGTGGTGCACCGTGCAGAAGTCTCCCTTGAGCCCCTGGTTTCTCTAGTCAGAAAAGAGAACCCAGGGGGAACAACCAGCTTACCCCAGTATTTTGGGTCCCTTTGCAGGAGCCCCCACTCTGATCTCACACCATAGGGATTGTAGAGGAATTTGCAGGGCCCAGCCCCTAGAAATCTGACTCTGATAGAGAAGGGAGGAGGGTTTTGCAGCAAGCAGCACATAGATCTTGGAAGACCAAGTTCATATCTGCGATGCTCAAGTAGTAATCCCAACCAATGGATTTGCTCATCTTCAAAACCAAGCGAGGGGTGCACTCTGACTGGGGAACTAGGTGGAGTGCATACCTGTTTGATTAAGATTCTCAAATGAGGGGTTTTGCCAGCCTTAGTGTTCAATTTGCCCACACCCAAGTAAGATGCTGAGTCACAGCCCTACATCCTGTGGAGAGAGTCTTCCAGCCCATCTGACCAGAGGGGCTGGCAACAAACACTGGAAGCTGTGTGACCCAGTGGCACTTATGATGAGAAACAAAGAGGCAGAACTGATTACCCCCAATACAAGCACATGAAGACTTCCTGTGCTACCAACAGGCAGGATGATTAATTCATAGTCAATGATGGGAGAAGCTCCTGGCCCCTCCCAAATGGACAGCCTGTTTGGGAAATTGAGAGTAATCTACAGTGGCCCCTCCCTCTTCTGTCCAAGCAAGGGAATTAAGACATAGCAGCACACATTGTGGGGAATGTCTTCTGGCACCATCTCAGCAGAAAGTCTAGTAAAAACACCTGAAAGCTGTGCAGCCCAGTAGCACTCAAGCCAAGAGAAAGGCAGAAAGAACTGACAGTCTGGGGATGCCTGGATGGCTCAGTTGTTTGGGCATCTGACTTTGGCTTGGGACATGATCTTAGCATCCTGGGATCGAGTCCCACGTTGGGGGACTCCTTGCTCAGAGGGAGCCTGCTTCTCCTTCTGCCTGCTCTGCCTGCTGCTCCCCTGCTTGTGCTCTCTCTTTCTCTGACAAACACATAAATAAAATATCTGAAAAAAAAAAAGAAAAATAAATGAACAGACAGTTTGCAGAGTAAAAACAGTAGCTGAGTTTGGCCAGGGAACTTGATGTGTGGGTTGACTTGAGTTAAGACAACAAAAATCTTTACCAGTTTTAGAGGGGCTTCTACCATTATGCCCAGGCAACAAATCTAATTTGTAGCCCTACTCATCACTGAATACAATCTTCAGCCCAGCCAACTAGGAGCATAACCAAAGCATATGGGAAGCTGCATGGATCATTTAAGAGCCCTATGTTCAGTGGCACTTGAACAGAGAAACAGCCTGTGGCTTCCCCCATATAGAGAGTAAAACTTATGGCCTCAGACCAGGGAATTCAGTGCACACTGAAGCGTCTTGTAAGCCCCTAAACAACAAACTATACAGGCCTTGGGCCCTGGCCTGCTGCCCTGTGAAGCAAAGAAGCTAATTCATAATGCAATCTACTACTGAATATAGTACCCAGTTCTGGTCATCTAGTAAGCCTGACCAGAGAATTCAGGCAACCATGAAGGCCATCCTACAGCCTAACTTGGGTTGGGAACTAAGCCCCCAGTTCAGTCCAACTGTTCTCAGCTGGTGACACACCACAAATGCCTGTCCTCAGAACTCTATTGATATGCCCCAAAATAGATCATAATAGGATCCAGCTGCTCAAAGACATTACTATCAGACACATTCAGAAAATCAAACTGAACTGACTGGTAAAGAATTGTCCCTGCCAAAGCAAACTTGTAAAGTCTGAAATAGGAGCCCCGATTACTCAAAATCACAGATACCAACATAAGGAATCAAGGATCATGAAAAGTCAGATAATCATGACATCATCAAAGTAAACTAATAAAAATCCAATCACTGACCATAAAAATATGGAGATCTATGAACTATAAGACAAAGAACTCAGTGCCTGGGTGGCTCAGTTCATTAAGCCTCTGCCTTCAGCTCAGGTCATGATCTCAGGATCCTGGGATCAAGTCCCACATCAGGCTCACTGTTTTGCAGAGAGTCTGCTTCTCTCTCTCCCTCTGCTACTCTCTCTCTGTCAAATAAATAAATAAAATATTTTTTAAAAGTTTGTTAAAAAAAAAAGAAGACAGAATTTAGAGTAATCCTCTTCAGGAATTTTAGTGAACTACAATGAAACACGAATAGACAACTAATTGAAATTAAGAAAACAATGCATAAACTAAAGGAAGTTTTATAAGGAAATAGCAACCATCAAAAATAACTACACAGAAATCCTACAGTTTAGGGGCACCTGCGTGGCTCAGTGGGTTGAGTGCCTGACTTTTGGTTTCATCTCTGGTCATGATCTCTTGGGTTGTGGAATCAAGTGCTGAGTCATCTGGCTTCCTGTGCTCAGTGATGAGTCTGCTTGAGAGTCTCTCTCTCTACCCCTCCCCCATCTGTGCCCTCTCTCTCTCTCCCCCCGAAAAAATAAGTAAATAAATCTTTTAAAAAAGCAAAAAGAAATCCTACAGTTGAAAAATACAATAACTGAATTAAAAAATTCAGTAGTTTCAAAGTAGATTTGGCCATGCAGAAGAATCAAAGACCTGAAGGATAAAACATTGGGATTTACCCAATCAGAGGAACAAAACACTACATAAATAAATAAAATAAAGTGAAAAAAAAGCATTATGGGGTATATGAAAATAAACAATAATTTGCATTATGGAAATTAGAGAGGGAGAACGATAAAAGAAAGGAATTAGAAAGTATATTTAAAGCAGCAATGGCTGAAAATTTCCTGAAGCTGAGGAAAGAAAAAGATATCCAGATCTATGAGACCCCTTCAAAGGATCCCAAATAGGTGGAACTCAAATAGGGCTATGACAAGAAACATATTTAAATTGTCAAAAGTCAAAGACAAAGAAAGAATTCAAGAACAGAAAAAAACAAGAGAAAGAGAGAAATTACATAAAAGGGAAACTCCATAAGATTATCAGTGACTTTCTAAAACAAACAAACAAACAAAAAACTTCTCAGACTAGGAGAGAATGGGAAGATATTAAAAATATTGAAAGAGGGTGCCTGGGTGGCTCAGATGGTTAAGCGTCTGCCTTCAGCTCAGGTCATGATCCCAGAGTCCTGGGATCGGGTCCCACATCGGGCTCCCTGCTCCTTGGGAGCCTGCTTCTCCCTCTGCCTCTCTCTCTCTCTCTCTGTGTGTCTCTCATGAATAAATAAATAAAATCTTTAAAAAAATATTGAAAGAATATAACTGTCAACCAAGATTTCTATATCTGACAAGGCTGTCCTTCAGAAACAAAGGCAGAATACAGACTTCCCTTAACAACAAATCCTGAGGCAGTTTGTTACTTCCTGACCTACCCTATAAAAAATTGCTAAAGGAAATTTTTTGAGTGGAAGTAAAGAAACTAATTAACATCATAAAAACACTAAAAGGTGGAGTAAATCTCACTGAAAGGGTAACTTTATAGTCATGGTTAGATGTTGCATTATCATAATAGTGATGCATAACTCATTTAAACTCTAGTTTAAAATTTATAAATATGAAAGTAGCAAAAATAACCATACGTAAAATAGTCCGCTATTAGTTACACAATTTAAAAAACATGCAAATTCTGACAACAATATCCTAAAGTGTGAGGGAGAGGGAAGAAGTTAAAGTGTAAGGTATACAAATATTGTTGAAGTTATTACCAGTTTAAAATAAGGTGTTATGGAGCACCTGGGTGGCTCAGTTGTTAAGCGTCTGCCTTTGGCTCAGGTCATGATCCCAGGGTCCTGGGATCGAGCCCCACATCAGGCTCCCTGCTCAGCGGGAAGCCTGCTTCTCCATCTCCCACTCCCTCTGCTTGTGTTCCCTCTCCTGCTGTGTCTCTCTCTGTCAAATAAATAAATAAAATCTTAAAAAAAATAAGGTGTTATAAGTTTAAGATATTTTATGTAAGCCTCATGGTAACTGCAAGGGAAGATCTTAGAGTAATTACACAAAAGAAAACAATAAAGAATTATAAGCATGCTGATATCAAAAGACATCAAAGCACACAGACAAGATCACAAGACAGCAGGATAAGAATCAGAAACACTGGATCTACAAAACAACCAGAAAACAAATAGTAAAATGGCAATAGTAAGTCCTATCTAATAATAACTACTTTGAATGTAAAAAGATTAAATTATCCAATCAAAAGGCACAGAATGGCTTAATGGATTAAAAAAAATCCATCAATATGTGCCTGCAAGAGACTCAATTTAGCCTTAAACACACACAGAGGCTAACAATGAAGAGATGGAAAATGATATTTCAAATTAATGGCAACCAAAAAAACAGGGATAGCTAAGCTTTTATCAGACAAAATAGATTTTCAAATAAAAATGATAAAAAGAGACAAGGGCATTATATAATGATAAAAGGATCAATACATTAAGAAGATACAATTGTAAATATTTATGTATACAACATTGGGGGTCCTAAATATATAGAACAAAAACATAGCTAAAAGGGGGGGGAGCAGCATAGTAAAACTCAGGGACTTTAGTGCCCAATTCTCAACAATGGATAGATTATCCAGACAGAGAATCAAAAAGGAAACAGATGATTGGAACAACAGTACAGACCAAATGGACCTGATATATACAAAATATTTTATACAACTTTAGAATACACATTCTGCTCAAGTGCACATTGAACATTTTCTATGTTAGGCCATTAAACAAATCTTAGCAAATTCAAGAAGACCAAACTCATACCAAGTATCTTCTCTGACTACAATGACAGGAAACTAGAAATCAATGACAAGAGGAAAACTGGAAAATTCATGAGTGCACAGAAATTAACACTCTCCCAAACAACCAATTGATCAAAGAAGAAATCCAAAGGGAAATAAAAAGTTTCCTTGAGACAAAAGAAATTGGAAACATGACATATCATAACTTATGTAATGGATCAAAGGCACTTGTAAGATGAAGCTCATTACAATAAACTCCTACATTAAGCAGCAATAAAGATCCTCAAATAAACAAACTAACTCTACTCCAAAATGAACTAGAAAAAGAATAACAAACTGAGCGCAAACTTAGCAGAAGAAAGGAAATAGTAAATTTTAGAGCACATATAAATGAAATAAAAAATAGAAAAAAATAGGCAGTAACCACTTTGACATTGGCCACAGAAACTTCTTTCAAGAGACATCTCCAAAAGCTAGTGAAACAAAAGCAAAAATGAACTTTTGGGACTTCATCAAGATAAAAACTTCTGCACAGCAAAGGAAAGAGTCAGCAAAACAAAGAGGCAAACCACAGAATGGGAGAAGATATTTGCAAATGATACTACAGATAAAGGGCTGGTATCCAAGATCTATAAAGATCTTCTCAAACTCAACACCCAAAAAACAAATAATCAAGTTAAAAAAATGGGCAGAAGGCATGAACTGACACTTCTCTGAAGAAGACATACAAATGGCTACCAGACACATGAAAAAATGTTCATCATCATTAGCCATCAGGGAAATTCAAATCAAAACCACATTGAGATACCACCTTACACCAGTTAGAATGGCAAAAATTGACAAGGCAAGAAACAACAAATGTTGGAGTGGTTGTGGAGAAAGGAGAATCCTTTTATACTGTTGGTGGGAATGCAAGTTGGTACAGCCACTTTGGAAAACAGTGTGGAGGTGCCTCAGAAAATTAAAAATAGAGCTACGCTATGACCCAGCAATTGCATTCCTGGGTATTTATCCCAAAGACACAGATGTAGTGAAAAGAAGGGCCATATGCACCCTAATGTTCATAGCAGCAATGTCCACAATAGCCAAACTGTGGAAGGAGCCAGGATGCCCTTCAACAGATGACTGGATAAAGAACATGTAGTCCATATATATCATGGAATATTACTCAGCCATCAGAAAGGATGAATACCCAACTTTTACATCAACATGGATGGGACTGGAGGAGATTATAGTAGGTGAAATAAGTCAGGCAGAGAAAGTCAATTATCATATGGTTTCACTTATTTGTGGAACATAAGGAATAGCATGGAAGACATTAGGAGAAGGAAGGGAAAAATGAATGGGGGGAAATCGGAGGGAGAGCTGAACCATTAGAGACCATGGACTCTGAGAAACAAACAGGGTTTTAGAGGGGAGGGAGGTGGGGTGATGGGTTAGCCTGGTGATGGGTATTAACGAGGGCATGTACTGCATGGAGCCCTGGGTGTTATATGAAAACAATGGATCATGGATCACCATATCAAAAACTAATGATGTATTATATGGTGACTAACATAACATAATAAAATTTAAAAAATAAATAAATAAAATAAAAAATAGAAAAAAAATAGAAAAGATTAGTTGGTTCTTTGAAAATATAAACAAAATTGGCAAACCCTCAGCTATAATAATGAGGGGAAAAGATCCAAATCAACAAAATTAAAAATGAAAAAGGAGACTTTACAACTGATACCACAAAAATTCAAAGGATCATAAGAAGCTACTATGAACAACTACATGCCAGCAAACTAATCAACTTTAAAAAAAAGGACAAAAGAATTAGAAACAAAATTTACCAAGACAGAATCACAAAACAATATAAAATCTAAAGAGACAAGTTACTAGTAAGGGCACTAAATAAGTAATCAAAAAACTCCCAATAAGGAAAAGCCCAGGATGACTTCCCTGGTGCATTTTCCCAAACATTTAAAGAAGAATTAACAATGGTTATCAAACTGTTTCAAAAATTAAAGAGGAAGGAATACTCCCAAACTAATTTTACCCAGACCTGCAGCATTCTGATACCAAAGCCAGTAAAGGATACTACCAGAAAAGAAAACTAAAACCAATATCCTTGATGACTATAGGTGCAGAATTTATCAATAAAATACAAACTGAATTCAACAGAACATTAAAAGGATCATTCACCATGATCAAGTGGGATTTATCCTGGGATACAAGGATTGTTCAACATACATAGATCAGTGCGATACATCATATTAAAAGAGTGAAAGAAAAGAATCATATTATTAATTCAATAGATACAGAAAAATCAACTAGCAAAATTCAACATCCATTCATAATAAAAACATCTAACAAATTAGGTAGGCATAGAAGGAATGTATCTCAACATAATAAAGACCATATAATGAAAAACCCTCATACTCAATGGTGAAAGAATGAAGCTTTTCCTCTAAGATCAAGAATGATACAATAATGTCCACTCTCACCACTTTTATTCAACTAGCTAAAGCAATCTGGCAAGAAAAAAATTTTAAAAAGTTATCAGCATATGATTTCACTCATATATGGAATTTAAGAAACAGAACAAGCAAAGGGACAAAAAAAGGGAGAGTAGCAAACCAAGAAACAGACTCTTAACTATAGAGACTAAACTGATGGTTGCCAGATGGGAAGTGTGTTGGGGGATAGGTTAAACAGGTGATGGAGATTAAAGGGTGCACTTATTGTGATGAACACTAGGTGTTTTATGGAAGTGTTGAATCACTATATTGTAGAACTGAAACTTAAATTACACTGTATGTTAACTAGCTGGAATTTAAATAAAAACTTTTTAAAAAGTTATTAGAATTGGAAAGAAGTAGAATAGTCCCTATTTGCAGATGGCATTACTTTATATATACAAAATCCTAAAGAATCCTAAATAATCAACCAAAAAATTTGTTAACTCTAATCAATAAATTCAGTAAAGTTGCAAGATGCAACAGAAATCAGTAGTGTTTCTATACACTAACAATGAAATTTCCGAAAAAAATAAAGACATCAATCCCAATTATAGTAGCATAGAAAACAATAAATTCTTAGGAATAACTTAAATTAAAGAGGTAATAGAGCTCTATGCTAAAAACTACAAATTACTGATGAAAGAAATTGAAGACACAAATAAACGGAAAGTTATCTGTGTACATAAATTGGAAGAATTAATATTGTTAAAATGCCAATACCACTGGAAACCATATACAGATTCAATGCAATTTCTATCAAAATTCCAATAGCCTTTATACAGAAGTAGAAAAAAAGCCCTTAAAATTTACATAGAATTACAAAAGACCCCAAAATGGTCAAAGAAATTCTGAGACAGAAAAACAAAGTAGGAGGTATTACACTTTCTGATTGCAAGTTACACCATAAAACTATAGTCATCAAAACAGGAGGGTGCTGGCATAAAAACAGAAAAAAAAATAGACCAATGGAACAGAATCACAAGCACAAAAGTAAACCTAACCATATATGGTCAACTAATGTTTGAAAATGGAGCCAAAAATAGTTAAAGGAGAAAATATTGTCGTTTCAATGAATGGTGCTAGGATATTTTGATATTTGCAAGTAAGAAAACAAAACTGGACCCATCTTACACCATTCACAAAAATTAACTAAACATGGGTCAAAGATTAAGTGTAAGATCTGAAACCACAAAACTCTTAAAGAAAACATAGAAAAAAATCGTGTTATGGGTCTTAGTAATATTTTTTGATATGACACATAAAATACAAGGAAAAAAAACAGGACTACATTGAACTAAAATGTTTTTGTCCAGCAAAAGAAACCATCAGCAAAGTGAAAAGATAACTTACAAAATGAGCTAAATAATATTTGCAAACCATATAGCTGATATGGGGTTAATATCCAAGACATATAAGAAGCTCATACAACTGAATAGCAAAACACAAATAACCCAATTAAAAAATGGGCAAAAGACTTGAGTAGACATTTCTTCAAAGAAGATATTTTAAAAAATTGGTGCATTAAAAGATGTTCAACATCAGTAGTCATTAGAGGAATGTAAATTAAAACCACCGTGAGATATCACCTCATCACGGCCTATCCACATTATCTAGAAGAGCTACCAAATGCTGGCATGGATGTGGAAAAAAAGGGAGCTCTTGTACCCTGGTGGTGGGGTTGTAAATTGGCACAGCCACTATGGAAAAAAAAAGTATGGAGGGTCCTCAAAAAATTTAAAAATAGACTACCATATGATCCTGCAATTCCACTCCTAGGAATACATCCAAACGAAATGAAAGCAATAACTTGAAAAAATATTTGCTCCCACATGTTCATAGCAACATATTTATAAAGCTAAGACATGGAACCCAAGAGTCCAGTGATGGATGAATGGATAAAGAAGTTGTGGTATGTATATATAGAATGGGATATTATTCAGACATAAAAAGGGTGAAGAAATCCTATCATTTGTAACAACATGGATGGACCTTGAAATCATTATGCTAAGTCAACTAAGTAAGACAGAAAGACAAATACTGTATGATCTCAGTTGTATGCGGAATCAAAACAAAACAAAATAGGAGAAGAGATCAGACTCGTGGTTATCAGAGGCAGGGTTGGGAAAGGGAAAACTGGAGGAAGATGGTTCAAAAAGTACAATCTTCCAGTTATAAGATATATAACTACTAGGGACGTAATGCATAACATACTTCCTATAGCTAAAAAGCTTTATAGTAAATAGGAAAGTTATCAAGAGAGTAAATTCTCATAGTGTTTATCCCAAGGAAAATATTCCTTTTTCTTTGATTTTCTTCTTTCTGTCTTTTCTTTTTGCTTTGTATTGATATGAGAAGATAGATGTAGGTCATCCTATTGTAATCATTGCACAATATTTGTATATCAAACCATCATGCTGTATTAAACTAATGTATGTCAATTATTTCTGAAAAATCTGGAAAAATAGAAACATTAAAACATTAATATCTTTGGGGTGCCTGGGTGGCTCAGTTGGTTAAGCGACTGCCTTCGGCTCAGATCATGATCCCAGGGTCCTGGGATCAAGCCCCGCATCAGCAGGGAGCCTGCTTCTCCCTCTCCCTCTGCCGCTCCCACTGCTTGTGCTCTCCTGCTTTCTGTCAAATAAATAAAAATAAAATCTTAAATAATCATTAAAATCTTTAAAATTAAGATTCCTCCTTTGACTTACTTTGTTGCATACATTTTATATAGAGCCTAGAAAAAACTATGCACCATCTATAATATATTTATGTGGTCTGATCATTTTTTGTATAGATCTACTCAGTTGCTTGTCTTTGCTTTAATTTTATTATCTTTTTCTCTTTCAGAAACATGCATAAGAAAAATAAATTAAATGCCTTAAAGAAGACCAGCCTTTACAAAGGAAGTGGTGACAGTCTGTCCACAACCTAATGAATACAAACACACACACACACACACACACACACACACACACACACACACACACAAAACCAACCAAACAAACAAAAAACACTCATAGTATTCCCTGGTGTGCTTTCTGACTTCAAAGGCTTTCAGTGAGTTTGGGCATTAAAGGAGAAACTGGCTAAATGCTCAAAAATCTGTGTCCTCTTCCTTGGCACAGGAAGACTGTGTCCCTCTGACTCCCCTACAGTTAGGCTGAGGCAATGTTACCAATATCTGGCTTATGAAATGTCCCTTCCAATAATCAGAATGGGTGGAGCTATGAGATGGAAAAAAGGTCTTGGAGGCAAAGCTTGAAAGAGCACCTAATAAGAGAGCCTCCACATCTGATGTGAGGGAAAAATTGTTTTATAAAGTTACTTAGATTGGGGGGTTTGATTGTTACCACATCTAGTACTTAACTAGGACATCACTTTAATTGAAAAAGACCCAACCAAAAACTGAGGCTAAGATGACTTTCCAAGTCTGAAATTTCGTTGGGTGACTGCCACTACTTGCACTTTAGTAGGGCACATCCATTGGATCTGAACCATGGCATAGTTAATATCATGGATATTTGTGTGTAGACAAACTCAGAGCTTTTAGAATTTGTTTAAAACTCACTGTATCAATCACACAGGGTTCTCTAGAGGAGATTTATACACAAAGACCCATTTATATATAATATACAGGATATATATAGGATATTAGGATACATATTGTGGGTATGTATACATATACACAATATATCTGTGTCTATCTCTTATATATATATATATATATATATATATATATATATATTGAGAGATAGGTGCAGAGATAAACAAAGATAGAGAGACATTGATATCAAGGAATTGGTTCACATAATTGAAGAGATTGACAGGTTTGAAATTTGTAGGGCTAGCAAGCTGACTGGAAACTCAAACATTAGTTGATGCTGCATACTTAAGGTATAATTTCTTTTTTGGAAATCCTCTCATGTTGTTAAGGCCTTTCAACTGAGTAGATGTGGCCCATCCACATTATCTAGGGTAATCTCTTTAACCTAAGGTAAACTGATTGTACATGTTAACCATATTACAAAATAACTTTATAACAACACATAGTTTAGTGTTTAATTATACAATTGGATAGTATAGCCCCTTAACAATTTGACACATAAAACTAATCATCACACTTCCGAACAACTTGATTTTTCTTCAATGTCTGAGTTTGTAGCCTTTTTTAAACATTTTTAAGTGTTATTTATTTTATTATAGGAGGTACAGCTACAGGAATAATCATAGGGTGATGTCCAAGATGTGGAATTTTAAAACTTATTCCTTCATGCTCTTTTTTAAAACACACCCATCTAGGGAGGAGAAGGAGACCTGGATTTCATCTGGTCTCAGGAATTCAGCTGAATAGGGATCAAACCATTCTGAACACCTACAAACTCAACAGGCGATCAAAGAAAAGAATAACAACAACTCTCTGAACAGAAAAGCGACCACTTACTGGAAGGTAGGACATGAGGAGAAGTGAATCCGAGGCGATATTCAGGAGGATAAAGGGCGGGGGAGAGGGCCTCCATAGGCCACTTCTGGCAAGTGATAGAGCTGCGGAGCACAAAATTAGAACTTTTAGAAGTTGGCTCCGCTGAGGGACGTCGCTCCACTGGCTAAGCGGGGGGTGGAACCCTCGAGGGACAGTGTGGTCTCAGGACCCTCGGGGTCACAGAAAGACCAGTGGTGCCTGAGTGCAGCAGAGCTCCCAGGTTTCGGAGCAAGGAAGCTGGCTGCAGAGACGGAACCAAGGCGAGGGCTCTCAGCTCAGAGTTGCCATAAACCGTGATCCGTGGCACAGTTGGGCCACTGCTCCTCCAGCAGGGACCCAACAAGCAGCAGAGCCGGGGAGACTCCCCTTTCTCCCCCGGGAGGAGTGGCGCAGGACGGCACGACAGGGTGCGCTGGGTGTGGAGTCGGGTGCCAGAGATAGAAACACTCAGCCACAGACCGGGTGAGCACAGAGTGCAGCTGGAGACCGGGGAGACGGGAGTGACTGACTGCTTTTCTCTGGGGGTGCAGTGAGGAGCAGGGCCTCGAATTCTTGGCTCATCTGGGTGGAGATTGGGAGGCCACCATTTTTACTCTCGTCCTCCAAAGCTGTACCAAGAGCTTGCAGGGAACAAAAGCTCCCGAGAGCAAACCCGAGCAGATTGCTTAGCCCGGACCGACAAGGGCGGGGCAATTCCGCCTCCGGCAAAGACATTTGGGAACCACAGCAACAGGCCCCTCCCCCAGAAGATCAGCATGAACAGCCAGCCAAGACCAAGTTTAGGGATCAATGAGAACAGGAGAACTCCAGCACTAGGAATACTGCACATAGAATTCACGGCTTTTTTTACCATGATTCATTAGTCTTTCAAAGTTAACTTTTTTAACTGTTTTTTTTTTTAATTTTTCTTTTTCCCTTTTTCAACCAACATCTTATCAATCCCTTTTTTTAAAAAAAATTTTTTTAAAGATTTTATTTATTTATTTGAGAGACAGAGAGAATGAGAGAGAAAGCACATGAGATGGGCGGAGGGTCAGAGGGAGAAGCAGACTCCCTGCTGAGCAGGGAGCCCGATGCGGGACTCGATCCAGGGACTCCAGGATCATGACCTGAGCCGAAGGCAGTCGCTTAACCAACTGAGCCACCCAGGCGCCCCCCAAAAAAATTATTTTTTATTTTTAAAGTCATATTCTATCCCTTCATAGTAGTTACCCTTATTTTGGCAAATATATATGTGTGTGTGTGTGTGTGTATGTATATATATAAGTTGTTCTCTCTTTAAAATTTTGAAATACAGTTTCTTCTAACAGATCAAAATATACCCTAAATCTCTAGTGTATGGCTTTATTCTAGTTTCCTGTCTGATCACATTCTCTCCCTTTCTTTTCTTTTCTTTTTTAAAATCTTCTTCTTTCTTTTTCAAACTTCTTATCAATTCCTTTTATAAAATCTTTTATAATTTTCATCTTTACAGTCATATTCCATCCCTTCATTGTATCAATCCTTATTTTGTATATATATAAGACTTCTTTCTTTAAAATTTTAGGAGACACTTTCTTTTAACAGACCAAAATACACACAAAATCTAGTGTGTGGCACTGATCTATACACTAACCTGATCATATTTGATCATAATCTGTTTTTTTGTTTGTTTGTTCTGTTTTTGTTTGTTTTTATCTTTTTCTTTTTCTTTTTTCTTTCTGTTACTTTTTTTTCCCCTAGTTTCAGGTCTTTTCTGATTTTTTTAGAGTATATTTTCTGGGGACATTGTTAACCTGTTAGCATTTTGTTCTCTCCTTCATCTATTCTCCTCTGCACAAAATGACAAGATGAAAAAGGTCACCTCAACAAAAAGAACAAGAGGTAGAACCGTCTGCCAGGGACCTACTAAATATGGACATAAGTACGATGTTGGACCTAGAGTTCAGAATCATGATTTTAAAGATACTAGCTGGGCTTGAAAAAAGCATGGAAGTTATTAGAGAAACCCTTCCTGGAAAAATAAAAGAACGAAAATCTAACCAAATCGAAATCAAAAAGGCTATTAATGAGGTGCAATCAAAAATGGGGGCACTAACTGCTAGGATAAATGAGGCAGAAGAGAGAATTAGTGATATAGAAGACCAAATGATGGAAAATAAAGAAGCTGAGGAAAAGAGAGATAAACAACTACTGGATCACGAGGGCAGAATTCGAGAGATAAGCAATACAAGAAGACAAAACAACATTAGAATAATTGGGATTCTAGGAGAAGAAGGAAGAGAGAGGGGGGCAGAAGGTATATTGGAGCAAATTATAGCAGAGAACTTCCCTAATGTGGGGAAAGAAAGAAGCATCAAAATCCAGGAGGCACAGAGAACCCCTCTCAAAATCAATAAAAATAGGTCAACACCCCGACATCTAACAGTAAAACTTACGAGTCTCAGAGACAAAGAGAAAAACTTGAAAGCAGCTCGGGAGAAGAGCTATGTAACCTATAATGGTAGAAACATTAGATTGGCAGCAGACCTATCCACAGAGACTTGGCAGGCCAGAAAGGACTGGCATGAAATATTCAGAGCACTAAAAGAGAAAAAATATGCAGCTAAGAATACTATATCCAGTTAGGCTGTCATTGAAAATAGAAGGAGAGGTAAAAAGCTTCCAGGACAAACAAAAACTAAAGGAATTTGCAAACATGAAACCAGCCCTACAAGAAATATTGAAAGGGGTCCTCTAAGCAAAGAGAGAGCCTAAAAGCAGCATAGATCAGAAAGGAACACAGACAATATACAGTAACAGTCACTTTACAGGCAATACAATGACACTAAATTCATATCTTTCAATACTTACCCTGAATGTAAATAGGCTAAATGCCCCAATCAAAAGACACAGGCTATCAGATTGGATAAAAAAACAAGACCCATCAATATGCTGTCTGCAAGAGACTCATTTTAGACACAAAGCCACCCCCGCATTGAAAGTGAGGGGGTGGTAAACCATTTACCATGCTAATGGACACCAAAAGAAAGCTGGGGTGGCAGTTCTTATAACAGACAAATTAGATTTTAAAACAAAGACTGTAATAAGAGATGAGGAAGGACACTATATCCTAATTAAAGGGTCTATCCAACAAGAAGATCTAACAATTGTAAATATCTGTGCCCCTAATATGGGAGCAGCCAATCATAAAAGGCAATTAATAACAAAAGCAAAGAAACACATTGACAACAATACAATAATAATGGGGGACTTTAACACCCCCCTGACTGAAATGAACAGATCATCTAAGCAAAAGATCAACAAGGAAATAAAGACTTTAAATAACACACTGGACCAAATGGACTTCACAGACATATTCAGAACATTCCATCCCAAAGCAACGGAATACACATTCTTCTCTAGTGCCCATGGAACATTCTCCAGAATAGATCATATCCTAGGTCACAAATCAGGTCTCAACCGGTACCAAATGAATGGGATCATTCCTTGCATATTTTCAGACCACAGTGCTTTGAAACTAGAACTCAATCACAAGAGGAAAGTCGGAAAGAACTCAAATACATGGAGGCTAAAGAGCATCCTACTAAAGAATGAATGGGTCAACCAGGAAATTAAAGAAGAATTTAAAAAATTCATGGAAACCAATGAAAATGAAAGCACAACTGTTCAAAATCTTTGGGATACAGCAAAGGCAGTCTTAAGAGGAAATTATGTAGCAATAGAAGCCTTTCTCAAGAAACAAGAAAGGTCTCAAATACACAACCTATCCCTACACTTAAAAGATCTAGAGAAAAAACAGCAAATAAAGCCTAAACCCAGCAGGAGAAGAGAAATAATAAAGATCAGAGCAGAAATCAATGAAATAGAAACCGAAAGAACAGTAGAACAGATCAACAAAACTAGGAGCTGGTTCTTTGAAAGAATTAACAAGATTGATAAACCCCTGGCCAGACTTATCAAAAAGAAAAGAGAAATGACCCAAATCACCAAAATTATGACTGAAAGAGGAGAGATCACAACCCACACCAAAGACATACAAACAATTAAAGAACATATTATGAGCAACTATATGCCAGCAAATTAGATAACCTGGAAGAAATGGATGCATTCCTAGAGATGTGTCAACTACCAAAATTGAACCAGGAAGAAATAGAAAACCTAAACAGACCTATAACCACTAAGGGAATTGAAGCAGTCATCAATAATCTCCCAACAAACAAAAGCCCAGGGCCAGATGACTTCCCAGGGGAATTCTACCAAACATTTAAAGAATTAATACCTATTCTCCTGAAACTGTTCCAAAAAACAGAAATGGAAGGAAAACTTCCAAACTCATTTTATGAGGCCACCATTACCTTGATCCCAAAACCAGACAAAGACCCCATCAAAAAGGAGAATTACAGATCAATATCCTTGATGAACATGAATGTAAAAATTCTCACCAAAATACGAGCCAATAGGATCCAACAGTACATTCAAAGGATTATTCACCATGACCAAGTGGGATTTATCCCTGGGCTGCAAGGCTGGTTCAACATCCGCAAATCAATCAACGTGATACAATACATTAACAAAAGAAAGAACAAGAATCATATGATCCTCTCAATAGATGCAGAAAAGCATTTGACAAAGTACAGCATCCTCTCTTGATCAAAACTTCGGAGTATAGGGATAGAGGGTACATACCTCAATATCATAAAAGCCATCTATGAAAAACATAGAGTGAATATCATTCTCAATGGGGAAAAGCTGAGAGCTTTCCCCCTAAGGTCAGGAACATGGCAGGGATGTCCACTATCACCACTGCTATTCAACATATTATTAGAAGTCCTAGCCACAGCAATCAGACAACAAAAAGAAATCAAAGGCATCCAAATCGGCAAAGAGGAAGTCAAACTCTCACTCTTTGCAAATGATATGATACTTTATGTGGAAAACCCAAAAGACTCCACCCCAAAACTGCTAGAAATCATACAGGAATTCAGTTAAGTGGCAGGATATAAAATCAATGCACAGAAATCAGTGGCATTCTTATACTCCAAAACAAGACAGAAGAGAGACAAATCAAGGAGTCGATCCCATTTACAATTGCACCCAAAACCATAAGATACGTAGGAATAAATCTAACCAAAGAGGCAAAGGATCTGTACTCAGAAAACTATAAAATACTCATGAAAGAAATTGAGGAAGACACAAAGAAATGGAAAAATGTTCCATGCTCATGGATTGGAAGAACATTGTGAAGATATCAATGCTACCTAGAGCAATCTACACATTCAATGCAATCCCCATCAAAATACCATCCACTTTTTTCAAAGAAATGGAACAAAGAATCCTAAAATTTGTATGGAACCAGGAGAGACCCCGAATAGCCAGAGGAATGTTGAAAAAGAAAAGTAAAGCTGGCGGCATCACAATTCCGGACTTCCAGCTCTATTACAAAGCTGTCATCATCAAGACAGTATGATCCTGGCACAAAAACCGACACATAGTTCAATGGAACAGAATAGAGAGCCCAGAAATGGACCCTCAACTCTATGGTCAACTCATCTTTGACAAAGCAGGAAAGAATGCCCAGTGGAAAAAAGACAGTCTCTTCCACAAATGGTGTTGGGAAAATTGGACAGCTACATGCAGAAGAATGAAACTGGACCATTTCCTTACACCACACACAAAAATAGACTCCAAATGCTTGAAAGACCTAAATGTGAGACAGGAGTCCTTCAACATCCTAAAGGAGAACACAGGGAGCAACCTCGTCGACCTCTGCCGCAGCAACTTCTTCCTAGAAACATCGCCAAAGGCAAGGGAAGGAAGGGTGAAAAAGAACTACTGGGATTTCATCAAGATCAAAAGCTTTTGCACAGCAAAAGAAACAGTCCACAAAACCAAAAGACAACCGACAGAATGGGAGAAAATATTTGCAAATCACATATCAGATAAAGGGCTAGTATCCAAAATCTATAAAGAACTTATTCAAATCAACACCGAAAGAACAAATAATCCAATCAAGAAATGGGCAGAAGAGATGAACAGACATTTTTCCAAAGAAGACATCCAACTGGCCAACAGACACATGAAAAAGTGCTCAACATCGCTCGGCATCAGGGAAATCCAAATCAAATCTTCAATGAGATACCGCCTCACACCAGTCATAATGGCTAAAATTAACATGTCAGGAAATGACAGATGTTGGAGGGGATGTGGAGAAAGGGGAACCCTCCTACACTGTTGGTGGGAATGCAAGGTGGTGCAACCACTCTGGAAAACAATATGGAGTTTCCTCAAACAGTTGAAAATAGAGCTACCATATGACCCAGCAATTGCACTACTGGGTATTTACCACAAAGATACAAATTCAGGGATCTGAAGGGGTACGTGCACCCCAATGTTTATAGCAGCAATGTCCACAATAGCCAAACTGTGGAAAGAGCCAAGATGTCCATCGACAGATGAATGGATAAAGAAGTGGTATATATACACAATGGAATATTATGCAGCCATCAAAAAGAATGAGATCTTGCCATTTGCAACGACGTGGATGGAACTGGAGGGTGTTATGCTGAGTGAAATAAGTCAATCAGAGAAAGACATGTATCGTATGACCTCACTGATATGAGGAATTCTTAATCTCAGGAAACAAACTGAGGGTTGCTGGAGTGGTGGGGGTTGGGAAGGATGGGGTGGCTGGATGATAGACATTGGAGAGGGTATGTGGTATGGTGAGCGCTGTGAATGTGCAAGACTGCTGAATCACAGATCTGTACCTCTGAAGCAAATAATGCAACATATGTTAAGAAAAAAAAAAGAAGAAGATAGCAGGAGGGGAAGAATGAAGGGGAGTAAATCAGAGGGGGAGACGAACATGAGAGACGATGAACTCTGAAAAACAAACTGAGGGTTCTGGAGGGGAGGGGCGTGGGGGGATGGGTTCATCTGGTGATGGGTATTAAAGAAGTCATGTTCTGCGTGGAGCCCTGGGTGTTATGCAGAAACAATGAATCATAGAACACTACATCAAAACTAATGATGTAATGTATGGTGATTAACATAACAATAAAAAATTTAAAGATAATAAAACACACCCATCTATTATTGACCACATGAAATACAGCACTCTGTCACCTGAGTTCTACAATAATAAAACATGCTTACCCCACAGAAATAAGACAAGTATTTTTTTTAAAGTTTTTATTTATTTATTTGACACAGAGAGACAGCGAGAGGGAACACATGCAGGGGGAGTGGGAGAAGGAGAAGCAGGCTCCCCACTGAGCAGGGAGCCCGATGCGGGGCTCTATCCCAGGACCCTGTGACCATGACCCGAGCTGAAGCCAGACACCCAACGACTGAGCCACCCAGGCCCCCCTATGACAAGTATTTTAATAAGCTAAAACCTAATATCTGGGTAAATAGGCAATAAAATGACAGACAAATCACAATCTCTAAACATTTGTCATTTCTGAGTCATCAACATTAATTCCTCAAAAGAATTTGAGTTGGACATACTTTCAGAAATGCCATTATCACTCAATTTTGGTCATAGAATAAGTATTTCTTCTCTACTGTCTTCTTCTTTCCTGCCTTCATCTTCTTTGTTTCAATTATCTTTTCTATGCTTGCTATTAAAATAAGGAAACAATTGAAAACTTTTATGGTTTCTTGGATTTGTTTCTAGCAGCAATCAAAGTCTGATTCTTTCAGTGGTCATTGGATCGTAAAGAGTAATTAAGACATAATTTAATTTATTTAAGAAATATGGATTTTCAAAGTAATATCAATTGTTAGATAATTATTTCATTTACAATTTTTGCCAATGGGTTTTGGAAAATTAGTTCTCTAAGAATAAATATAAGAATGAATCATGTTGATACTCTACTTCATCAGTCACAAGTTTCTGAGTGATACTAAACAAAAGGTTTCCCCGTTTTTATATTGTTGTTTCTAAAATGAGGTTGCTTGGGGGCACCTGGGTGGCTCAGATGGTTAAGCATCTGCCTTTGCCTCAGGTCATGATCCCAGGGTCCTGGGATGCAGCCCCACATGGGACTCCTGGCTCAGCAGGGAGCCTGCCTCTCTCTCTCCCTCTGCCTCTCCCCCTGCTCATGCTCCCTCTCTCTCTGTATCTCTCTGTCTCAGATGATTAAATAAAATCTTAAAAATTAAAAAAAATAAAATGGGGTTGCTTAATATCAATATGTTTCACCTAAATAATTACATTTTCCAGAATATTGTGAATTCCTCATTTACAGGAAAAAATGAGCACTTACAAACAATGCAAGACTTCAGCAAGAATTGAATGCAGCTAATTAATACATTGTTTTAAAGTTAACCAAAAAAAATGTATTCCTTACAACTAAAAGATTTTAGAAATGGAGGCAGCCAGAATTAATGTAAAATAAACAAGCAAGGAAAATTGACCAAATACTAAGTACTAATGTGATACTTATTTTGTAGAGCAAAATGTTTTGAATTGTTTTCATTGTTTTCATCCCTTCACATTACTGCTTAAGTATATAGAGAAATGGTACATTAAATCTTTGGAGTTTTCCCTTTTTATTTTAGTTCTATTTCCTGCTATATATTTTTTTTCTTTTTGAAATATGAGTCTATGATTTTAATATTAAAAAAAGAGTAACTTCTACATTGTTTATTCATTCAAATAATAAAATAGTAAAGGCTAACAATTATTTTCATCTTTTAATGTGATTATAACAAGAAAAAATAGTAGCATTTTAAATAAGTTTTTAAAATGACCTGTAATTGAAATAACATTATCTTTGTCTCAGTTATACAACATATTGATTTGGTATGTGTATATATTGTACAATAATCACCACAAAAAATCTAGTTAATGCCCATCACAGTAAATAGAGTTTGTGTGTGTGTGTGTGTGTGTGTGTGTGTGTGTGTGTGTGATAACTTGTAAGATTTAATCTCCTAGCAACTTTCAAATATAGAATAGAGTATTATTAACTACATTTACCATGCTGTGCAGTATATACACAAAATTTATTTATTTTGTAACTGGAATTTTATACTTTTTGACCATCTTCATCCATTTTGTCCACCTACTACCACTCCACCTCTGGCAATCACCAAACTGTTCTTTGTATCTTCATTCAGGTTGTTTTTGTTTTGTTTTTTTTTGTGTGTGTTTTGTTTTGTGTGTGTTTAGATTCCACATATAAGTGAAATCATATATCATCTATCTGAATTACTTAGCGTAATTCCTTCAAGGTCCATTTATGTTGTCACAAGTGGCAAGATTTCCTTCTTTTTTATGGTTGAATAACATTTGAGTGCACTACTTATATAATATTTTTAAAATATATTATTAAAGTATAGTTGACACGCAATGTTAACTTAGTTTCAGGTGTACAACATGGTGATTCCACAATTATGCACATTATACAGTGATCATTATGTGTACCTACCATCTGTCACCATACAATATTATTACAATATCATTGAATACATTCCTTATGCTGTACAATCCTTCCCCATGACATTTATTTTATAACTGGAAGTTTGTATTTCTTAATCCACTTCGCCTATTTTTGTTTTTTTTGCTTGTTGGATTTGTTTTTTAGATTCTGCATAAGTAAAATAATATGGTATTTGTCTTTGTCTGAGTTATTTCATGTAGTACAATTCCTGCTAGGTATATCTGTGTTGTCACAAATAACAAGACCTCATTTTTAATGGCTGAGTAATATTCCATTGCATATATAAAATACATCTATGATCTCAAATTTTGTTTTTGTTGAGGCCTGCTTTGTGAACTAATATGTGATCTGTTATAGAGAATGCCCCATCTGCACTTGAAAAGAATATGTATTCTGATGTTTTAGGATGGAATGATCTGAATATATCTGTTAAGTCCATCTGGTCCAGTGTATCATTCAAAGCCATTGTTTCCATCTTGATTTTCTGTTTGAGGCTCTATCCATCGATGCAAGTGGAGTGTTAAAGTCCCTTACTATTATTGTATTATTATCGGTGAGTTCCTTTATGTTTGTTATTGTTTCACATATTCAGATGTTCCCATGTTGAGGGCATAAATATTTATAATTGTTTATCTTGTAGTCCCCTTCTATTATGATATAGCGCCATTCTGACACCTTATGTCTTTTGATTGGAATGTTTAGTCAATTTATCTTCAGAGTAATTTTGATAGACATGTATTTAGTGCTATTTATTACCTGTTTTGTTGTTATTTCTGGAGATTTTCTCTGTTCCTTTCTTGTCTTTGTTACTTTTGGTATTCCCTTTCCACTCAAATAGTCCCCTTTTATATTGTTTGCAGTGCTGTTTTAGTGGTCATGAACTCCTTTAGTTTTTGTTTGTCTGGGAAACTCTTTATTTCTCCTTCAATTCTGAATGATGGCCTTGCTGGAGAGAGGATTCTTAGCTACAGATTTTGCCCATTCATCACGTTGAATATTGCATGCCACTCTCTTCTGGTTTGCCAAGTTTCTGCTGAGAAATCTCCATCTAACATTATGGGTTTTCCCTTGTAAGATAGGGACTTCTTTTGTCTTGCTGCTTTTAAGTTTTTTTTCATCACTATATCTTCAAATTTAATTACAATAGGTTTTGGTGGTGACCAACTTTTTTTTTTTTTTTGAATGGAAGTTCTCTGTGCCTCCTCCATCTAATGTCTCTTTTTTCCATTCTTTTCTCAAGCCCAGTGAATATCCTTATGATTGTTGCTTTAAATTCTCCATCAGACATGTTACTTATATCTTTTCACTTACATCTCTGGTTGTGGTCTTCTCTTTGTGTTTTATTTGGGAGTAATTCCTCTGTCTTGACATTTTTTCCTAGATCTGTGCCTTCTTCTCTGTGTTAGATAAGCCAGCTATATTTCCTGCTCCAGAAAGTAATGACTTTATGAAAAAGAGTTCATGTAGTGTCCAGGGTCTGGTGCTTCATGGAGTGTCTCAAGTGTATAATGTGTGCATTTTGTTGTTGTGTTTTGGCTGCTTTATCCTTCAGGACAATCTTCTGCAGAGTCTTTCCTTGCCTGCAGTGGGCAATGTTTGGTCCTTGGCCAGAATGTGGTGAGTTTTAACTAGGTGTGCTGTGGTCTGTTTGTTAAATTGGACCTGATAATACTTCCACTAGAACTAAAGCCCTGCTGAACTTTGTGGTTGGGAGTTGTTGTGTGGGCAGGGGTTTGTGCTGGTCTTCTGGGAGAGGAGCTCACTGGGCCAGGACTGAGGCAAGTTTGACAGAGAAGGGCAGTCCTGTCATAGCAGACGGGTGTGGGACTTGGTGTAAGTAAGTTAGACAGCCAGTGTTTATACTAATCTGCTTTCTGCAAGTGGCTATTTGTTTATACTGAGGGGAAATGGAGGGAAATTTTGCTGGTCATCTCCTTTGTCCCCAGAGAGGGGTCTCCATGAATGCTGCCTCTCAGGGATATGCTCTAAGAAGAGGGAATAAGCCTCCCCACCCCTGGTGTGCCTCAGGCAGTCTTCAAATCACTGTTTTCATGCAGTCTTCCCCCAGGTTGTTTGCCTACCTTTTTTCCAGGAGCAGGGCAGTGCTCTCAGGGCTCTATCTCAGCCAAGCCCAGTGACCTTTAAAACTCCAGGCTTTAAGCTCTGCTGCTTATATGAAGTCATTAAATCACCCCCTCTTGTTTTCAAAGACAATGGCTTGGGGAAATATTCTCCTTGTGCATTCCCTTGTGTGCTCTACTCTCTTGCACCCTTCTCTGTGACCAAGGCTCTCTCCCCTCTGTAGCACTCACCATCTGTTTCTCCCCTAAAACATGTCTCTGAACTTCTTAACTTCCTTGATGTGGCCTCTTCTTTCCCTTTATTTGTGGAGTTTGTTCTGTCAGTTTATTTATTCTTTTTTATATTTTCTGTCTTTCTGTTGTAGTTCTCACTGAGCTCCTCCACTCTTCTCTCAAGTCTGGTGACTGTCTTTATCACCATTACTTTCAACTATTTATCAAATACATTGTTTATCTCCATTTTATTTAGTTACATTTCTGATTTTTTTTTTCTTGGTTATTTGTTTGGAGCATATTCCTCTATTTCCTCATTTTGGTTGATTTTCTGTGTTTGTTTCTATGAATTAGGTCAAAGAGATATTTCTTCTAGCTTTGAAGGAGTTGTCTTGTGCTGGAATGTCCCCTCTATAGCCCCTGTATAGCCTGCATATACCTGGTGGCTTTGGCTGGCTGTATCTTTAGTGGGTCTGATCTGGGTGTACCAGAGCAGTCTTCACCAGGGCTGCCGTGGTGGAATAGCTGACATTAAGGCAGGCATAGACCAGGGGGTCCTGGGTCACTTCACACAAGAGTCACTCTCATGAAATGGCTGAAACCAAAGAAACCTTCAGCCATAGTGGTTGTGGGACCCCCCTTTGCAGGTGTCATGCTGGTAGGATAGCCTGAACTGAAGCAAGAATAGTCTAATTGTACCCAGAGCACTTTGTACAGGGGACACCATTGTGGGATGGCTGGAGCAGAAGTGAGCATGAGCCAGGGGCTCCCTATGCAATCTGTATAGGGACACCATTTGTGGGATGGCAGGAGTCAAAGTAGGCATAGGGCAGGTACTCCCAATATTCTCTCTTCAGGGAGCACCCTAGTGGGATGCCTGAATTTTAAGAGAGTGTGAGACAGGAATCTCAGGGCTCTACACAGGGAAGGCCTTAGCATTATAACTGGAGCTGAAGTGGATATGAGTTAGGATGTCCTGTGGTGTTCCATACATTGGGTGTCCTTGTGGATCATGTGATTTATGCAGATTTTTCAAGAGAGAATTAATAAACTAAGAACTTTTATGTGAAAAAATTAAAAAAATAAAGTATGTTCAAGTCTAGGGTCCTGAGGTTTTTGTGCTGTATCACCTTGGTGAGATGGCTAGAGCTATAGTGGGATTGTCTTGCTGTATCCTAGTATGCACCACAATGGGACAGATTTGGTTGGATGGATAAAGCTCAGACAGGGGCAGGTGCGGGGTCACCTTCAGGGGATTGTTGGTGATAACATGAGTTGTGGGCCTAAGACTCACTATGACAGCTACATGGCTCAGACACCTATACCCTGTTCCTCTATGTGCTATCAAGTTGGAAAGGAATATAGGTAATAGTGATTTCCAGTCCCTCTGATTTGGACAACATTCCAGCATCTCCTCTGATATTTGGAAGATGCTCTAGGGCTGTTTCCTTTATACTTTAGTTTTTCCTTTAAACCACAGCTCTTTCTTCTGTTCCCCGGGTTTGCTAGGGCTGGTATGGCTTAGGGGCCCTGGGTTCACTGAAGGAGCAGGCTGGCTAGGGTATCTATATCCTGCTGCAGTCTGCACTATCATGGTGGAGGGGGAACATGAACAATGGTTTTGCTGTCCCTCCAATCCCAGTGAACATTCCCACAAGACTCCTGCCATTTTGTAGAGGAGTTAGTTCCTTTAATTTCTAGTTGCCCTTTTGAACCATGACTTTTTCTCTACGCTCCAGGGTCAAGGAATTTGCTCCCAGTCCCTCAATACTATCCTTTCCCATTGCAGCTGGAGGACATGGTTCCCATGGTAACCATGTCTCTGTCTCTCCTGCCATTCGCTATGTGGCCCCTCTATCTTTTGTTGTGCACAAATCAGCCATTGGTTCTTTTTCAGGAGGAGTTCCTCCATATGTAGGAGTAGATTTGGTGTTTCCCTGGACAAGGTGAGTTCAAAGTCTTCCTACATCTCCATATTAGGCCTTCTCTCCTCTCAGGTTCACATATATTTTTTTACCAATTAATTCTTAGATGGATACTTAAGTTGCTTTCATGTCTTGGCTATTGTAATAATGCTGCAATTAGCATGAGGGTGAAGATATCCTTTTGAGTTAGTAACTTCTTTTACTTTGGATACAACTCAGAAATGGAATTGCTGGACCATATGGTAGTTTTTATTTTTAAATTTTTGAGGAAATTTCATACTGTTGTCCAGAGTGGCACCAATTAGCATTCCCACCAACAGTGTACAAGTGTTCCCTTTTCTGCATATCCTTGCCTACCATTATCATCTCTTGTCTTCAATAATAGCTATTGTTAACAGATGTGAGATGATACCTCATTGTGTTTCTGATTTACACTTTCAAGATAAATACTAATGTTGAGCATCTTTTCATGTACTTGTTGGCTATCTGTAGGTCTTCTTTGGAAAAATGCCTATTCAGATCCCCCATCCATTATTTAATTGGATTGTTTTTGTTTGTTTTGCTGATGAGTTTTAATATAAGATTTGCAAATACTTTCTCCCATTTGGTAACTTGCCTTTTCCTTTTTCTAATTGTTTCCTTTGCTGTATAGAAGTTTTTAGTTTGATGTAGTCCCAGTTGCTGATTTTTGTTTTTGTGGCCTTCAATTTTGTGTCAAATCCAAAATATCATCACCAAGACTGATGTCAAAGGGCTTACCACATTTGTTTTCTTCTAGAAAGGTTGTGGTTTCAGGCCTTATATTCAAGCTTTTCATCCAGTTTAATTTTTGTGTATGTTGTAAGGTGGTGACCCTGTTTTATTATTTTGCATGTGGCTCTTCAGTTTATTAAGACACTGTTCTTTCCCCCTTGTATTTTCTTTGCTCCTTTACTCCTTTATTTTAAATTGATTGGCCATGTGTGTGTGAGTTTATTTCTGGGCATTTTATTATTTTCCATTAAATCTATGTGTCTGTTTTTTATGCCAGTGCCATACGGTTTTTATTACTATAGATTTGTAATATTGTTTAAAATCAGGGAGCTTGATGCCTTCAGTTTTGTCCTTCTAACTCTAGATTTCTTTTATTATCCAGATCTTTTGTGGTTCCACACAAATTTGGGATTTTTATTCTATTTCTGTGAACAATACCACTGGATTTTCATAGCAAATTTATTGAATCTATAGATGTCTTTGTATGGTATGGACATTTTAAGAATAGTATTTCTTTTTATACATGAGCATGAAGTATCTTTTCATTTATTTGAATCTTCATTTTTTTTTCATCAGTGTCTTATAATTTTCTGTGTAAAGATATTTCACCTTCCTGGTTAAATTTATTCCTAGCTATGCTATCATTTTTGATGTAACTATAAATGAGATTGTTTTCTTAATCTCTCTTTGTGATGGTTTGTTGTTGGTATATAGAAACACAACTGATATTTTTGTTAGTTGATTTTGCATCCTTCAACTTTACTGAGTTTATTAGTTCTAACAGATTTTGGTGGAGTTTTAGGGTTTTGTTCTATATATAATATCATGCCATCTGCAAATACTCACAGTTTTATTTCTTCCTTTACAATTTGGAAGACCTTTATTTCTGTCTTGCATAATTGCTCTGGCTAGGACTTCCAAAATTATGTTGAATAAAAGTGGGGAGAGTGGGCATCCTTGACTTCTTCCTAATTTTAGAAGAAGAGCTTTCAGAGTTTCATCATTGAGTATGATGTTGGTATGGGCTTGTCATATATAGTCTTTTTTTTTATAATTATTATGTTATGTTAATCACCATACATTACATCATTAGTTTTTGATGTAGTGTTCCATGATTCATTGTTTGCATATAACACCCAGTGCTCCATGCAGAACGTGCCCTCTTTAATACCCATCACCAGGCTAACCTGTCCCCCCACCCCCTCCCCTCTAGAACCCTCAGTTTGTTTCTCACAGTCCATAGTTTCTCATGGTTGTCATATATAGTCTTAATTATGTTGAAATACATTTCATCTATACATATTTTTCTGAGAGTTTTAATCATAAATAGATATTGAATTTTGTCAAATACTTTTATTACATTTATTGAGATAATTATACTATTTTTAGTTTTTACTTTGTTCATGTGGTACGTCGCACTGATTGATTTGCTGATGTTGAACCATCCTTGAATTCCTGTCTACACCCACTTGATCACAATATATGATCTTTTTAATATATACTTGAATTTTGTTTGCTAATAGTTCATTAATGGTTTTTGCCTCTGTGTTCATCAGGCATATTGGCCTGCACTTTTTTTTTTTTCTTGAGGTATCCTTGTCTTGTTTTAGTATCAGGGTAATGCTGGTTTTGTAAAATGAGTTTGGAAGTGCTTTCTCTTTGATTTTTTTCAAAGAGTTTGAGGATTAGTATTAATTCTTCTTTAAATGTGTGGTAGAGGGGCGCTTGGGTGGTACAGTCATATAAGCAGCTGACTTTTGTTTTATGCTCATGTCATGATCTCAGGGTCATGAGATGGAGCCCCACATCAGGTTCCAAGCTCAGCATGGGGTTTGCTTGAGATTTTCTTTCCCTCTCCCTCTGCCCCTCCTGCTCATGCACTCTCTCTTTCTCTCAAATAATCTTTAAATAAATAAATAAATAATAGTAGAATTCGCCAGAGAAGCCATCTTGTCCTTAAATATTTTTTCTTGTTGTTGGGAGATTTTTGGTTACTAATTCCATCTCCTTACTAGTAATTGGTCTGTTCAGACATTCTGTTTATTCATGATTTAGTCATTAGGTTGTATGTATCTAGGAATGTATCCATTTCTTCTGGCATATAATTGTTCTTAGTAGTCTCATATATCCTTTGTTTTTCTATGGCATCAGGTGTAATGTTTCCTCTCTCAATTTTTTTTTATTTATTTAAGTTTTCTTTTTCTCTTAGAATACCTAAATGTTTTTCTAATTTGGTTATATTTCTCAAAAACCAGCTTTTGGTTTTATTGATCTTTCTTTATTGTCTTTTAAGCTCCAATTCATTTCTTTCTTTCTTTCTTCTTTCTTTTACTCTTTTTTTTCTTTGAGAGAGAGAGTGTGAGCAGGGGGAGGGGCAAAGAGAAAGGGAGAGAGAATTTTAAGCAGGCCCCATGCTCAAAATGGAGCCCAATGCAGGGATTGATTTCACGATGCTGAGATCATGACCTAAGTTGAAATCAACAGTTGGACACCCAACTGAATGAGCCCCCAGAAGCCCCTGATTCATTTATTTCTGATCTTTGTTAGTCCCTTCCTTCTACTAATTCTAGACTTAGTTTGTCCTTTTTCTAGTTCTTTGATGTACACCGTTATTTTTTTATAGATCTTTCTTTTTTTCTTAATGTAGGCATTTATCACTATGAACTTTTATCTTAGAACTTCCTTTGCTGTATTCCACAACTTTTGGTATAGTGTTTTTCCATTTCAATTTACCTCAAGGTATTTTTTTTAATTTCTCTTTTGATTTCTTGCTTGACTTATTGGTAGTTCAATAGCATGTTGCTTAATCTCCACATATTTTTTTAATTTTTTCCATTTTCTTTTTATAATTGACTTTTTAGATTCATACTGCTATGATAAGAAAAGATACTTATATGATTTAACTGTTGTAAATTTATTACAATTTGTTTTGTGGTCTTACATATGATATCTCCTTGAGAATGTTACATGTTCACTTGAGAAGAATGTGTATTTTGTTGCTTTAGGATAGAATATTGTGTGTATGTCTATCAAGTCCATCTGGTCTAATATGTTGTTTAAAGCCAATGTTTTTATTGATTTTCGGTCTGAATGATCTATGTGTTGATAAAAGTGGTATATTAAATTCCCCTACTATTATTGCATTGTTATATTTATTTTTCTTTTCTTGGGTCTGTTAATATTTGCTTTATATATTGAGGTGCTCCTGTTAGGTGTATAAATACTTACAAATGTTATATCCTCTTTTTAGATTGGCCCCTTTATCAATATGCACTGATATATTTTGTCTATTATTACATTCTTTGTCTTAAAGTCTATTTTGTCTGACACCCCAGCTTACTTCTAAATTCATTTGTTTGTAAGTTATTTTAATTTTATCTACCACTAAATTTTCTGTCAATTTTTTCACTATATTTTGGTATTTTATGATCAAATCTTAAATAAAAAACTAGGAAATGCATAAAGACCCACAGGACATTTTTAAAGATTTTATTTATTTATGTGAGAGAGAGAGACAGCATGAGAGAGAGAGGACAAGCAGGTAGAAACAGACTCCCCAAAGAGCAGGGAACCCAATGCAGGACTTGATCCCAGGACTCTGGGATCATGACCTGAGCTGAAGGCAGACACAACCGACTGAGGCAACCAGGCACCCCAAAGCTTTTTTTTTTTTTTTTTAGATTTTATTTATTTGACAGAGAGCACAAGCAGAGGGAAAGAAAGAGAGAAACAGGCTCCCTGCTGAGCAAGGAGCCCAATGTGGGACTCGATCCCAGGACCCTAAGATCATGACCTGGGCTGAAGGCAGCCGCTTAAGTGACTGAGCCACCCAGGCATCCCCCCAGAGCTTTTTTTTTAATTAATTAATTAATTAATTAATCTATTTATTTATTTATTTATTTGAGAGGGAGAGAGAGAGCACACAAGCAGGGGGAAGGTCAAGCAGAAGGAGAAGCAGGCTCTCTACCGAGCAAGGAGCCCAATGTGGGACTCAGTCCCAGGACCCTGAGCAAGGAGTCCAATGTGGGACTTAGTCCCAGGACCCAGGGATCATGACAGAGCCACCCATGTGAGCCAAAGGCAGACAACTGACTGAGCCACCCAGGCATCCCCCACAGGGCTTTTTAAGATGTATATTTACTAACTCTATTATGTGGAAGATTCTGGTACCTTGCAAGAAAAATGAGATATGAAATCAGACAGACCTGATATGAGTACCAACAATTACTCCTGGTGTAACTTAGATTAAACTCACTAAGTGTAAATTTTCTCATATGTATTTGTAACACCTGTGGTAAACATTTGCACTGAATTTAAAGGATATTGGCTCAAATCTTCATTCAGGGATTCCATTATTTTTTTTTCCCCTTAGGTCCAGGTACTCTCATGTTTCTTATGTTTCTCTTAGTCAGTCCTGTTTCTGCATTCTTTCTTTAACTGAATTTGTTCAATTTTCAGATCATCTCACTTTTTGAAGTATATTGTCACTTCTCTGTGCAATGTGTCCCATGCTAGTCTGTACTGCAATTCCTATGCTTTCTAAAGTTAAAGGAGGAAAATATTTACTGAAGTGTAGCAAGCAACTTAAAATTGAATTGAAGACATTTTCATTTTTACCATTTTTTTAATAATTTCAGTCACAGGAATTCTTCACTGGACATTTTATTTTTCTCTCGGTGTCAATCTCTTTTTAAGGTTTTGTTTATTCATTTGAGAGAGAGACATAGAAAGAGAGGGCAGAGAGAGCTAAAGCAAGGGAAGCTGCATAGGGAGATGGAGAACCAGGCTCCCCATTGAGCCAGGAACATGATGTGGGTCTTGATCCCAGGACCCTGGGATCATAACCTGAGCCGAAGGCAGACGCTTAACCGTCTGAGCCACCCAGGCACCCCTGTCAGACTCTGATCTTATTGCATAGTCTCAACTCTGTCTTCACTGACTCCTTCCCTCTCTTGTGCCCTACGCTCAAAATACTGTTAGGTTTTATTTATTTATTTTTTTTTAGTTTTTTAAAGATTTTATTTATTTATTTGACAGAGAGAGACACAGCGAGAGAGGGAACACAAGCAGGGGGAGTGGCAGAGGGAGAAGCAGGCTTCCCGCGGAGCAGGGAGCCCGATGCGGGGCTCGATCCCAGGACCCTGGGATCATGACCTGAGCCAAAGGCAGACGTCCAACGAATGAGCTACCCAGAAGCCCCAATACTGTTCAGTTTTAAAAATAAGCAAACAAAAAATATGCTTATTTTTTTCTACCCTTCTCTTTAGGGCTTAGCTTTCTACCACAAAACTTAACAAGGATTTTTCCTAAGTAAACACAGTTCTATCTGAGGGAGAAATATTGGGACCAACTGTTAAAATATTTTTTTTTTTACTGTGTCTGTGTAATAGTAAAATTTCATATTTATTAAGTTGTATTTTAGTTAGGATTTAATGAAATAATATATGTCTTGTAAAGCATTTAATACATTATAATTATACAAAACACAATAATTTAAAGCATCTGTAATATTAGATATTAAGGAGAAAGGGTTTAATGGAATAAAAAACTTCTGTCTTTGATGCCAATGATGGTTTGTATTTCTAACCCTTTATCCCAAATACTTCTCCAGAACTAACTTACCTTGCTAGGTCGGGTTGTGACCTCAGATACTCTAAGAGTATAAGAATAACGATAAAGTTATTTTCCCTTTTTGGAGAACAGAAAGAATCCCCTCATTTGGAAAAATTACGTCTTGTAAAGCCCCGTGAATAGACACATCTTAACATATATATTTCACACCAAAATGTTCTCACAGCTGTCCGCTTGTTATTTTCCTTTCAGCTCTTTTTAGTTCTGATTACATATAGAGGAAAAAAGCATTTAGGTGCAAATGATCTAATACACCTCTCTTTATCTATTTCTAACTCCCCTTGTGACTGGGAGGGTGAATGGAAACATCAGAAGAAGCAGGCAGGGGATGAGGTCACAAAAGTGCAGTGCTATGGTTATTGAAAAGCAAGAATTTGTATTTTTAAACAATAGGATTGCCTAGAGTGCTCACCATTTTTTGGAGATAAAAAGATTCAGTAAGTAGATTTCAGTAAAAGGCAATAAGGGCCCAATTTGTATTATATTAACTTGAATTAATAAACTATGTTTAAGTACATACAGAGTAGTTTAAAGAATTGTATGTTGAGGACTTGAAAAAATGAAAAAAAATCTGCAAACTTCTCCATTCATAAAATCCACACACTGCAAACACTTTTTTGGGAGCATCTATGGAAATCTCAAACCTAAGACAACATTGCAGGTTCCTTAAGAGACTACTAGCTAGACACTTAGGACAGACATTACTATCAGCTCATCTGGCTCTATTTACACCCAGGAAAAGAGCTAAAATGTAAATGTAAAACTACCATATGACCAGGCAATTCTAATCCTAGATATGTAAATCCAACGGATTTGAAAACAAGAATTCAAACAGACACTTGCACACCTATGTTCATAATAGCAGCTTTATTCACAATATCCAAAAGGTAGAAGCAACCCAAGTATCCATTAACAGATAAATGGATGAACAAAATATGGTATATATATCCAGTTTTAAAAAGGAATGCCATTTTGATATGTTCTATAACATGGATAATCCTGTAAAACATTGTGCTTTGTTAAATAATCCAGACATAGAAGAAAATATACTGTGTAACTCCATTTAATTGAGGTATCTAAAATGGCAAATCCATAGCATAAGAAAGTAAAATAGAGGTTTCAATGGCCTGGGAGGATTAGGGAAAAGGGAATTAATGTTGCCTTTTTCATTAAACTATATGGAACATTGTATGAAGCATACAGATATGAGAAAGGCCTTTTCCTTCTAAGAACTTGTAATCTGGTTGAAGAAATCAACAGCTATGTCAAGAATGAATTCAGATGTAAAACAGTAGATACTAAATAAGAAAAAAATCAGTTCTATGTGAATTCTGCAGAAGTAACTGTCAAGGGTGCCTGGGTGGCTCAGTTGGTTAAGCGACTGCCTTCGGCTCAGGTCATGATTCTGGAGTCCTGGGATCGAGTTCCACATCAGGCTCCCTGCTCAGCGGGGAGTCTGCTTCTCCCTCTGACCCTCCCCCCCTCATGCTCTCTCTCTCTCTCTCATTCTCTCTCTCAAATAAATAAATAAATAAAATCTTAAAAATAAAAGAAGTAACTGTCAGTACAAATGTAATAGAAGTTTGGATGTCTTCTGTGCTTTCAGTTTTTTTCTTTTTTTCCCTTCTCATATATTATCTGAATTTGGACATGACATGTGAGTTTGTCTGAGTATTGAATCTTTGGGTCTTGAAGCTTTCAGATTTTATTTTACTCAAAATATGGAGATAAATCACATTCTAGAATACTCTACATCCAGTAGGAAAGCAGTTTGATAAGCTAAACTTTTGTGTCTGTTAAGTTGGACTCTAATCTTAGTCATATATCATGCACTGTCAGATGACACAAGGTTATTAATATCACTGCCCCTTGGCTTCCTCATCTGTTCAATAATAATATCTACCTCTCAGTTTCATTATGAATGAGATAATTTATAAGAAAATATTTAAGTGATATTTAAAAGATCTCAGTCATAGGTACTCAATGTCAGTTTCCTTCTTTTTGGGGGGGCTTGTTCTAGCTCTTTTTTATCACTGTTTTTACCACATAATTATAAATTATTGTATTGTGTTAAAATATATATAACATAACATTTATCATTTGAATTATTTGTAAGTATATAATTCAGTAGCATTAAATATATTTCACAGTGTTTTACAACCCTCTCTACCATCTATACCCAAAAGTTTTCATCAACTTCAATAAAAACTTTATACCCATAAAACATTAATTCCCTTTTCCCTAATCCTCCCAGGCCATTGAAACCTCTATTTTACTTTCTTATGCTATGGATTTGCCATTTTAGATACCTCAATTAAATGGAGTTACACAGTATATTTTCTTCTATGTCTGGATTATTTAACAAAGCACAATGTTTTACAGGATTATCCATGTTATAGAACATATCAAAATGGCATTCCTTTTTAAAACTGGATATATATACCATATTTTGTTCATCCATTTATCTGTTAATGGATACTTGGGTTGCTTCTACCTTTTGGATATTGTGAATAAAGCTGCTATTATGAACATAGGTGTGCAAGTGTCTGTTTGAATTCATGTTTTCAAATCCGTTGGATTTACATATCTAGGATTAGAATTGCCTGGTCATATGGTAGTTTTACATTTAATCTTTTGTCAAACTGTTTTCCACAATGGTTGCATCATTTTACATTTTACATTTCCAACAGTAATGCAAAGGTTTCCAATTTCTCCACATCCTCAATACTTATTTTTATTTTTATAGACATACTATTAGTTGTGAAGGGGTACTGTGCTGTGGTTTTGGATTGCCTTTTTCTGATGACTAATGATGTTGAAAACCTTATCATCAATAAATTTTGGAGAGGTTGTGGAGAAAGGGGAACCCTCTTACACTGTTGGTGGGAATGCAAGTTGTACAGCCACTTTGGAAAAAATTGTGGAGGTGCCTCAAAAATTTAAAAATAGAGCTACCCTATGACCCAGCAATTGTACTACTGGGTATTTACCCCAAAGGCACAGATGTAGTGAAAAAAAGGGCCATATGCACCCCAAAGTTCCTAGCAGCAATGTCTGCAATAGCCAAACTGTGGAAAGAGCCAAGATACCCTTCAACAGATGAATGGGTAAAGAAGATGTGGTCCATATATACAAAGGAATATTACTCAGCCATCAGAAAGGATGAATACCCAAATTTTACATCAACATGGATGGGACTGGAGGTGATTATGTTAAGTGAAATAAGTCAAGCAGAGAAAGTCAATTATCATATAGTTTCAGTTATTTGTGGAACATAAGGAATAGCATGGAGGACACTAGGAGAAGGAAGGGAAAAATGAGGGGGAGGAATCGGAGGGAGAGATGAACGATAAGAGACTATGGACGCTGAGAAACAAACAGGGTTTTAGAGGGGAGGGGGGAGGGGGGATTGGTTAGCCCGGTGATGGGTATTCAGGAGGGCACGTACTGCATGGAGCACTGGGTGTTATACGAAAACAATGGATCGTGGATCACCACATCAAAAACTAAAGATGTATAGTATGGTGACTAACATAACAATAAAATTAAAAAAAAAAACTTTTCAAATGTTTGCTGGCGATTTGTATATTGCCTGTGGAGAAATGTTTATTTAAATCTTTGGCCCATTTATTAATTAGACTGTTTATTGTTGTTGTTGAGTTTTAATAATTTAAAAATATTTAGGATATTAATCCCTTATCAAGTGTATATTTGCTAATAGATACTCACATTGTGTAAGTTGTATTTATACTTTCTATTTTATGCATTAATTTTATTTTTTAAATATTGATTTTAGTTTCACTTATTTTTTAAATTAATTTAATTTATGTTAGTCACCATACAGTACATCATTAGTTTTGTTTTTTTAATAATTTTTATTGTTATGTTAATCACCATACATTACATCATTAGTTTTTGATGTAGTGTTCCAAGATTCATTGTTTTCATATAACACCCAGTGCTCCATGCAGGACGTGTCCTCCTTAATACCCATCACCAGCCTAACCCCCCCACCTGCCTCCACTCCAAAACCTTCAGTTTGTTTCTCAGAGTCCATAGTCTCTTACGGTTCGTCTCACCTTCTCATTCCTCCTCTTCATCTCTCCCTTCCTTCTCCTAATATCTTCCATGCTATTCCTTATGTTCCACAAATAACTGAAACTATATGATAATTGACTTTCTCTGCTTGACTTATTTCACTTAGCATAATCTCTTCCAGTCCCATCCATGTCAGTGCAAAAGTTGGGTATTCATCCTTTCTGATGGCTGAGTAATATTCCATTGTATATATGGACCACACCTTCTTTATCCATTCATCTTTTGAAGGCCATCTCGGCTCTTTCCACAGTTTGGCTATTGCGGACATTGCTGCTAGGAACTTTGGGGTGCATATGACCCTTCTTTTCACTACATCTGGGTCTGTGGGGTAAATACCCAGGAGTGCAATTGCTGGGTCATAGGGTAGCTCTATTTTTAAATTTTTGAGGAACCTCAAAACTGTTTTCCAAAGAGCCTGTTCCAACTTGCATTCTGACAGTGGAAGAGGGTTCCCCTTTCTCCACAACCTCTCCAACATTTGTTGTTTCATGCTTTGTCCATTTTTGCCATTCTAACTGTTGTAAGGTGGTATCTCAATGTGGTTTTGATTTGAATTTCCCTGCTGGCTAATGATGATGAACATTTTTTCATGTGTCTGGTAGCCATTTGTACGTCTTCTTCAGAGAAGTGTCTTTTCATGACTTCTGTCCATTTTTTTACTTGATTATTTGTTTTTTTGAGTGTTGAATTGGAGAAGTTCTTTATAGATCTTGGATACCAGCCCTTTATCTGTAGTGTCATTTGCAAATATCTTTCCCCATTCTGTGGGTAGCCTCTTTGTTTTGTTGACTGTTTCCTTTGCTGTGCAGAAGCTTTTTATCTTGATGAAATCCCAAAAGTTCATTTTTGCTTTGGTTTCACTAGCTTTTGGAGATGTCTCTTGAAAGAATTTGCTGTGGCCGATGTCAAAGAGGTTACTGCCTATGTTCTCCTCGAGGATTTTGATGGATTTCTGTCTCACATTGAGGTCCTTCATCCATTTTCAGTTTATCTTTGTGTATGCTGTTTCATTCTTCTTCATGTGGCTGTCCCATTTTCCCAACACCATTTATTGAAGAGACTGTTTTTTTTTTCTATTGCATGTTTTTTCCTGCTTTGTCGAATATTATTTGACCATAGAGTTGAGAGTCCATATCTGGGTTCTCTATTCTGTTCCATTGGTCTATATGTCTGTTTTTGTGCCAGTACCATGCTGTCTTGGTGATCACAGCTTTGTAATTTAGCTTGAAATCGGGCAATATGATCCCCCCAGCTTTGTTTTTCTTTTTCAACATTTCCTTGGCAATTCGGGGTCTTTTCTGATTCCATACAAATTTTAGGATTGTTTGTTGCAGCACTTCGAAATATGTCTTTGGAATTTTGATCAGGATGGCACTGAAGGTATAGATTGCTCTGGGTAGCACAGACATTTTAACAATGTTTCTTCTTCCTATCCATGAGCATGGAATATTTTTCCATCTTTTTGTGTCTTCAATTTCTTTCGTGAGTGTTCTGTAGTTCCTAGAGTAAAAATCATTTACCTCTTGGTTAGGTTTATTCTAAGGTATCTTATGGTTTTTGGTGTTATTGTAAATGGAATCGTTTCTTTAATTTCTCTTTCTACAGTTGCATTGTTAGTGTATAAGAAAGCAACTGATTTTTGTTCATTGATTTTGTATCCTGCCACATTACTGAATTGGTTCATTCTCATTGGTTTCCATAAATCTTTTAAGTTCTTCTTTGATATCTTGGTTGACCCAAACATTCTTGAGCACAGTGATCTTTAGCTTCAAGTGCATGAATTTCTGCCAATTTTTTTCTTGTGATTGAGTTCCAGTTTTAAGGCATTATGGTCTGAGAATATGCAGGGAATAACCGCAACCTTTTCGTATCAGTTGAGACCTGATTTGTGCCCAGTCTGTGGTCTATTCTGGAGAAAGTTCCATGTGCGCTCAAGAAGAATGAGTATTCTGTTGTTTTAGGGTGGGATGTTCTGTATATATCTTTGAGGTCCATCTGGTCGAGTGTGTCATTTAAGGCTCTTGTTTCTTTGTTGATTTTCTGCTTAGATGATCTGTTTATTGCTGAGAGTGGAGTATTGAGGTCTCCTACAATTAACATCTTGTTATCAATATGACTGTCTTTTGGTTAACTGTTGGCTTATGTAGATGGCTGCTCCCATGTTGGGAGCATAGATATTTACAGTTGTTAGATCTTCTTGTTGGATAGACCCTTTAAGAATGATACAGTGTCCTTCTGTGCTTCTAACTACAGTCTTTAGTTTAAAATCTAATTTATCTGATATAAGAATTGCTAACCCAGCTTTCTTTTGAGGGTCATTGGCATGGAAGATGGATCTCCATCCCTTCACTTTCAGTCTGGATGTATCTTTATGTTCAAAATGAGACTCTTGTAGACAGCATATGGATGGGTTTTGTCTTTTTATCCAATCTGCAACCCTGTGCCATTTTATGGGAGCATTTAGGCTGTTCACATTGAGAGTGATTATTGAAAGATATGAATTAATTGTCATAATGTTGCCTGTGAAGACCTTGTTTCTATAGGTTGTCTCTGTAAATTTCTGTTCTATATCACTCTTGGGGTCTTTCTCCTTTTATAGAACCCCCCCCTTAATATTTCTTGCAGGTCCAGCTTAGTGGTTATATATTCTTTCAGTTTCTCCCAGTCTTGGAAGCTCTGCATCTCTCCATGCATTCTAAATGACAGCCTTGCTGGGTAAAGAATTCTTGGCTGCATGTTCTTCTCATTTAGTACCCTGAATATGTCTTGCCTACTCTTTCTGGCTTGCCAGGTCTCTGTGAATAAGTCTGACGTTATTCTGATGTTCCTCCCTCTGTACGTAAGGAATCTCTTCCTCCTAACTGCCTTTAAGATGGTTTCCTTGGTTCTAAGATTTGTGAGTTTTACTATTACATGCCAGGGCTTTGGCCTGCTTTCCTTGAACTTGGGAGGGGTCTTCTCTGCCTCTAGGACATGAATGTTTGTTTCATTACCCAGATTAGGGAAGTTCTCAGGTACAATTTGCTCAAATATATCTTCTAGTCCTCTCTCTCTCTCTCTACTCCCTCAGAGATCCCAATAATTCTGACATTGGAATGTTTCTTGGTGTCACTTATTTCTCTGAATCTCTTTTCATGAATTTTGAGTTGTTTTTCCCTGGCCTTCTCTTTTTCCTTTTTGTCTATCAATTGATCTTCTAGATCACTAATTTGTTCTTCTGCCTGGTTTACCCTAGCCATTAGATTATCTAGATTAGACAGGATCTCATTGATAGCATTTTACATTCTGCCAGTTCAGCTTTCATTTCTGTCCTTAGAGATTTTATGTTGCCATTAATCGATTTCTCCATTTTAGCTATTGTCTTCACAATTGCTACCCTGAATTGCATTTCCAACATCTTTGTTATATCTGTATCCATTTATAAATCTGTGGCAGAAGTAACTGTCTCTGAGTCTTTCCCATTTTGGGGGTTCTTCCTCCTAGTCATTCTCGTGAGGTGTGGTTGTGGGAATGTACAGAGTCCATATTATTGACCAGAACCCAAGCAAGTTGTACCTGTTTTATAGGGACCTTAATGTTTCAGGCCGCTTGCTCTCTCAGCCTGTCTTCTGTGGGAGGGGCCTGCTGTGCTGTTACTCAGGCAACCCTGGTTGGGCCGAGTTGCCCTGCCTCCTGTGGTGGAGGGATAGACTCAGTGAAAAATGGTTTTGGGGGCTTTTGTTCTCTGGTGGATTTCCCTGGTGCCTTTCAACATCTCTTCTGAGGATCAGAGCAGAAGAGATCAGTTCCAACCCTCTGCCTTAGAACAGAGAGATTGCAGTCTGTTCTTCAGGGAGCTCTCCAGGCTACACTATCTCTGTTTCTGTCTGTACTGCTATAAAGTACAGTGTCCTGGGTTGTGTACCTTTCAGCATCACTCCCAGTCCTTACCTCCATGTGGGGCACTTCTCTGCCCTTTGTGCTTCTGAAACCACCAGCCGCCCCCAGTTCACATGCTTAGCCCTGCCACTCCAGGTTTCAGTCTGGGAGCGCTGCTCTAAAGTCCTTTCCCTGTCACTACCAGTCTGCGAGTCTGTGCCTGGTCCCCAGCGTGGGAGGCTTTTGTGCTCCTGTGTTATTTCACATTCCCGGTGCCAGAGCTTATGGCAGCTCCCTCCCCCTTCCCTATATCTTCCAATATGTGCCCATGGATTCATGGATCCCGGCTTCATACCTCAAAACAAACCACATGTGATATTCTGTTTGTAGAGATCCAGATCTATCTTCTTACATCTCAGGCTTATTTCATGGGTGTTCAAAGTGGTCTGGTAGATATCCAGCTCAATTCCAGGGACCAGTTGAAAGAGGGTCCCCTACTCCTCCACCATCTTTTCCTGAACCTCCTCTTAATTCCAGTTAATTAGCATACAGTGTAATATTAGTGTAAGTTGTACAATGTAGTGATTCAACATTTCCATACATCAACCAGTGCTCATCAGAAAAAGTGCAGAAAAAGTCCATCTCCTATTTAACCCATCCCCACACCTACCTCCCCTCTGGTAACCATCAATTTCTTCTCTTCAGGAGACTATCTTGATTTGCCTCTCACTCTCTTTTTTTTTCCCCTTTTCTCATTTGTTTTGTATCTTAATTTCCATATAGGAGTCAAATCATATGATATGTGTCTTTCTCTGACTGACATATTTCACTTAACATTATACTATCTAGCTTCATCCAGGACATTACAAATGGCAAGATTTCATTCTGTTTTATTGCTGAATAATAGTCCATTTTATATGTCACCAAATCTTCTTTGTGTATTCAACTATCAGTGGACATTTGGGTTGTTTAAATATCTTGGCTATAGTAAATAATACTGCAATAAAGATAGGGGTGTATGGATCCCTTTGAATTAATGTTTTTGTATTCTTTGGGTAAATATTCAGTAGTGCAATTGCTAGATCATAGGGTAGTGCCATTTTTAATTTTTGAGGAATCTCCACTCTGTTTTCCAGAGTGGCTGCACCAGTTTTCATTCCCATCAAAAGTGCATGAGGGTTCCTTTTTCCCGCATCTTCAACAACAGCTCTTGTTTCCTGTGTTGTTGATTTTAGCCATTCTGACAGGTATGAGGTGATATCTTCCCATTTTAGTTCTGATCTGTTTTTCCTGATAATAAGTGATGTTGAGCATCATTTCCTCTATTTTTTGGCCATCTGTGTGTCTTTGGAGAAATGTCTGTTCATGTCTTCTGCCTATTTTTAAATTGGATTATTTGTTTTTGGGTATTGAGTTTTATAATTTCTTTATTTTGTATACTAACACACCATCAGATATATCATTTGCAAATATCTTCTCCAATTCTATAAGCTGCCTTTTAGTTTTGTTGATGGTTTCCTTTTCTATACAGAAATTTTATTTTCATGTGCTCCCAATAGTTTTTTTTTTGCTTTTCTTTCCCTACCTCAGGAGACCTATCTAGAAAAAAGTTGCTATGGTCAATGTTAAAGAGGTTACTGCTTGTGTGCTTGAGGATTTTATTGGGTTGATATCTCATTTAAGTCTTTAATATATTTTGAATTTATTTTGGTGTATGGTGTAAGAAAATGGTCTAGTTTCATTCTTCTGCATGTTGCTCTCCAATTTTCCCAACACCATTTGTTGAAGAGACTGTCCTTTTCCCATTGGACATTGTTTCTTGCTTTGTCAAAAAATAATTGACCATATAGTTGTGGGTTTATTTCTGGTTGTTTATTCTCTTCCATTGATCCATGTGTCTATTTTTGTGACAGTTGATACTGTTTGATTGCTACTGCTTTGTAATATAACTTAAAGTCCAGAATCGTGATTCCTCTGCCTTTGCTTTTCTTTTTCAAGACTGCTTTGGCTATACAGTGTCTCCACTGTTTCCATGAAATTTGAGTATTGTTTGCTCTAGCTCTGTGAAAAATGATGGTGGTGATTTGATAAGGATTCCATTAAATGTGTAGATTATTCTGGGTAGTATAGACATTTTAAAAATATCTGTTCTTCCAATCCATGAACATGGAATGTCTTTCCATGTCTTTGTGTCCACTTCAATATCATGCATCACTTATATTTTTCAGAGTACAGGTCTTTTACCTCTTTGGTTAGTTTCATTCTTAGGTATCTTATTATTTTTGGTGCAATTGTAAGTGAGATTATATTCTTTTTTTAAAGATTTTATTTATTTATTCATGAGAGACAGAGAGAGAGAGAGAGAGAGAGAGAGAGAGAGGCAGAGGGAGAAGCAGGCTCCCAAGGAGCAGAGAGCCCGATGGGTGACTTGATCCCAGGACGCTGGAATCATGACCTGAGCCGAAGCCGAAGGCAGACACTTAACCATCTGAGCCACCCAGGTGCCCCAGTGAGATTGTATTCTTAATTTCTCTTTCTGCTGCTTCATTATTGGTGTATAAAAATGCAACAGATTTTTGTAATTGATTTTGTATCCTGTGAATTTACTGAATTCATTTATCATCTCTAGAAGTTTTTTTTTTGTGTGGAATATGTCAGGTTTTCTATATAGAGAATCATGTCATCTGCAAATACTGAAAGTTTGACTTTTTCCTTACTGATTTGAATGTTTTTAATTTCTTTTTATTGTCTGATTGCTGTGGCTCGGACTTTTTTTTGAATAAAAGTTGTTAGAGTGGACATTCTTGTCTTGTTGCTAACCTTAGGGGAAATCTATGTTTTGCTCACTGAGGATGATATTAGCTGTGGGTTTTTTATATTGTGACCTTTATTATGTTGAGTCATGTTTCCTCAATCCTTACTTTATTGATGGTTTTTTTTCATAAATAGATGTTTTACTTTGTCAAATGATTTTTCTGTGTTTACTCAAATGATCATATGGTTCTTATCCTTAATTTTACTGATGTGATATATCACAAATGATTTGTGAATACTGAACCACACTTGCAATCCAGGAATAAATACCACTTGATGGTGGTGAATGTTTCTTTTTTTTTTTAAATTCAATTAATTAACATATACTGTATTACTGGTTTCAGACATAGAGGTGAGTGATTCATCAGTCTTATATAATACCCAGTACTCATTACATCACATGCCCTCCTTATTGTCTATCACCCAGATACCCCATCCCCCCACCTCCCTGCATTCCAGCAACCCTCAGTTTGTTTCCTATGATTGAGAGTCTTTTATGGTTTGTTTCCCTCACTGATTTCATCTTGTTTTATTTTTTCTCTCTTCCCCTATGATCTTCTATTTTGTTTCTTTTGTTCCACATGAGTGAGATCATATCATAATTGTTTATCTATGATTGACTTATTTCACTTAGCATAATAACCTCTACTTCCATCCATGTTGTTGCCAATAACAAGATTTTTTTGATGACTGAGTAGTATTCATATATATATATATATATATATATATGTTCTATATATCTATCTAAATCTATATCTATATACATATATAAAACATATATATATCACATCTTCTTTATCCATTCATCTACTGAAGGACATCTGGGCTCTTTCCATAGTTTGGCTATTCTGGACATTGTTGCTATAAACATTGGGGGCAGGTGCCCCTTCGGATCACATTTGTATCTTTAGGATAAATACCCAGTAGTACAATTGCTGGGTCATAGTGTTACTCTATTTTCAACTTTTTAGGAACCTCCATACTATTTTCCAGAGTGGCTGTACCAGCTTGCATTCTCACCAACAGTATAAGAGAGTTCTCCATTCTCCACATCCTCAACATCTGTCGTTTCCTGACTTGTTAATTTTAGCCATTTTAAATGGTGTGAGGTGTTAACTCACTGTGGGTTTGATTTGCATTTCCCTGAAGCCAAGGGATGATGAGCATTTTTCATCTTTCTGTTGGCCATTTGTAGGTCTTCTTTGGACAGATGTCTGTTCATGTCTTCTGCTCATTTTTTGACTGGATGATTTGTTCTGTGGGTGTTGATTTTGATAAGTTCTTTATAGATTTTGGATACTAGCCCTTTATCTGATATGTCATTTGCAAATATCTTCTCCCATTCTGTCAGTTGTCTTCTGGTTTTGTCAACGTTTCCTTTGTTGTGGAAAAGATTTTTATCTTGATGAAGTCCCAATAGTTCATTTTTGCCTTTGTTTCCCTTGCTTTTGGAGATATGTCAAGCAAGAAGTTGCTGTGGCCGAGGTCACAGAGGTTGCTGATGGTGTTCTCTAGGATTTTGATGGATTCTCATTCTCACATTTAGGTCTTTCATCCATTTTGAGTCTATTTTTGTGTATGGTGTAAGGAAATGGCCCCGTGTCATTCTCCTGTGTGTGGCTCTCCAATTTTTCCAAGATCAATTGTTGAAGAGACTGTCTTTTTTTTCCTCCCTTTGGATATTCTTTCCTAATTTGTCAAAGATTAGTTGACCATAGAGTTGGAGATCCTTTTCTGGGTTCTCTATTTTGTACCATTGATCTATGTGTCTTTTTGTACCAGTACCATACTGTCTTGATGATGACAGCTTTGTAATAGAATGTGAAGCCTGGAATTGTGATGCCACTAGTTTTGGTTTTCTTTTTCAACATTCCTTTGGCTAATCAGGGTCTTTTCTGGTTCCATACAAACTTTAGGATTATTTGTTCCAGCTCTGTGAAAAAAGTTGTTGTTATTTTGATAAGGATTGCATTGTATGTGTAGATTGCTCTAGGTAGCATTGACATCTTCACAGTATTTGTTCTTCCAATCCATAAGCATGAAAAGGTTTCCCATTCTTTTTGTCTTCCTCAATTTCTTTCCTGAATGTTGTATAGTTTTCTAAGTATAGATACTTTGTCTCTTTGGTTAGGTTTATTCATAGGTATCCTATGGTTTTGGGTGCAAGTGTAAATGGGATTGACTCCTTAATTTCTTTTTCTTCTATCTCATTGTTAGTGTATAGAAATGCAACGGATTTCTGTCGACCTCTGAGAGTCGGGGACCTGGGGCGGCGAAGGAACTGAGAAAAAGAGATGACAGTATAGCGAGGGACAGGGGACCCCAAGCAAACAGCCTGAGGTGCCAAGGTTTATTTTCCATACTCTTATATACCTTCTACAGTGATACAGATCTATAATGATTTACAGCAGGGGCATAGTAAGGCACATTCCTCCATGTACCCAGGATTAGTCAAGCACGTAAGAATCTTTAAAACAGAATAAAGGGACAAAGAAGGGAGTGCCCAGTGTGCTGTTTACAGGACAAGGGAACAAAGAGGGGAGTGCACAGTGTGCTGTTTACAGCTGGCTTCCTATCTACAAAACATCTTCTGCTGCGTACTTTAGAATTGACCACACACGTCCCAAGGGCATTTCACTCTGATCCTTTCCGGTTATTCTTAACCCTGCAATCTCGAGTTTTCTCAGAAATTTGGAGTCTGAGCGAACATGCACCAGTGGTCTTTGTGGCGTTCTGTTTCCCACAATTTCTGTGCATTGATACTATACTGTACCAGTTTGTGTAATTCCTGCATGAGTTCTAATAATTTTGGGGTGGAGTCTTTTGGGTTTTCCACATAGAGTATCATGTCATCTGCAAAGAATGAGAGTTTGACTTCTTTGCTGATTGGGAATGGCTTTTATTTCTTTTTGTTGTCTGATTGCTGAGGCTAGGACTTCTAGTAGTATGCTAAACATCAGTGGTAATAGTGGACATCCCTGCCAAGTTCCTGACCTTAGAGGAAAAGCTCTCAATTTTTTCCCCATTGAGATTGATATTCACTGTGAGCTTTTTGTATATTGCATTCATGATATTGAGGTATGTTCCCTCTATGCCTACACCATGAAGAGTTTTAATCATGAAAGGATACTATACTTTGTCAAATGCTTTTTCTGCATCTATTGAGAGGATCCTATCCTCTCCTTTTTTTTATTTATATAGTGTATCACATTGATTGATTTGCAGATGATGAACCACACTTGCAACCCAGGAATAAAACCCACTTGGTCATGGTGAATAATTCTTTTAATGTACTGTTGGATCCTATTGGCTGATATTTTGGTGAGAATTTTTGCATCCACATTCATCAGGGATTTTGGTCTGTAACTCTTTATTTTGGTGGGGTCTTTGTCTATTTTTGGAATCAAGGTAATGCTGGTCTCATAGAAAGAGTTTGGAAGTTTTCTTTCCATTTTCATTTTTTGAAGCAGCTTCAGAAGAAAAGGTATTATTTCTTCTTTAAATGTTTGATAGAATTCCCCAGGGAAGCCATTCAGCCCTGGACTCTTGTTTGTTGGGAGATTTTTGATTACTGCTTCAATATCCTTGCTGGTTATGGGTCTGTTCAGGCTTTTTATTTCTTCCTGTTTCAGTTTTGGTAGTTTATACATCTCTAGAAAGACAACCATTTCTTCCAGATTGCCTAATCTGTTGGCATATAGTTGCTCATAATATGTTCTTACACTTGTTTGTATTTCTTCAGTGTTGGTTGTGATCTCTCCTCTTTCATTCGTGAATTTATTTATTTGTGTCCTTTCTCTTTTCTTTTTGGTAAGTCTGGCCAGAGGTTTATCAATCTTATTAATTCTTTCAAAGAATCAACTCCTAGTTTCATTGAGTGGTTCTGCTGGTTTTTGTTTTGTTTTGTTTTTGATTTTTGTTTGTTTCTATTTCATTGATTTCTGCTCTAATCATTATTATTTTTCTTCTTCTGCTTTGTTTAGGCTTTATTTACTGTTTTTTCTCTGGCTCCTTTATGTGTAATGTTAAGTTGTATATTTGAGACCTTTCTTGTTTCTTGAGAAAGGCTTGTAGTGTTATATACTTCCCTCTTAGGACCACCTTTGCTGCATCCAAAGGGTTTTGAACAGTTGTATTTTCATTTTCATTTGTTTCAATGATTTTTTAAAAATTCGTTAATTTCCTGGTTGACCCATTCATTCTTAAGTAGGATGTTTGCTTGAGACTAATGTGTATTATGTTGCTTTAAGATGGAATGATCTGAATATATCTGTGAAGATTATTTGATTCAGCATGTTGTTGGAATCCCTTGTTTCTTTGTTGATCTTCTGCTTAGATGACCTGTATATTGCAGTGAATGGGGGTGTTAAAGTCCCCTACCATTATTCTGTTATTATCAGTGTGTTTCTTTGATTTTGTTATTAATTGGCTTATATAATTGACTGCTCCCATGTTAGGGGCATAAATATTTACAATTGTTAGATCTTTTTGGGTAGACCCTTTTATTATGATATAGTGTCCTTCCTCATCTCTTATTACAGTCTTTGGTGTAAAATCTAATTCGTCTGATGTAAGAATTGCCACCTCCAGCTTTCTTTTGATGTCCTTTAGCATGATAAATGGTTTTCCATGCATTCACTTTAAATCTGGAGGTGTCTTTGCGTCTAAAATGAGTCTCTTGCAGACAGCATATCAACGGGTCTTTCTTTTTTCCTGGGTCTTTTGATTGGGGAATTTAACCCATTTACATTCAGAGTATCTATTGAAAGATATGAATTTAGTGTGATTGTATTACCTGTAATGTCATTGTTTCTGTATATTGTCTCTTTTCATTTTGGTCTATGTTAATTTGGGGCTCTCTCTACTTACAGGATCCATTTTAATATTTCTTGTAAAGCCGGTTTGGTGATAACAAATTCTTTTAGTTTCTTTTTGTCTTGGAAGCTTTTTATCACTCTTATTTTCAGTGAGAGCCTAGCTGGATTAAGTATTCTTGGCTGCATATTTTTCTCATTTGGCACCCTGAATATATCATGCCAGTCTTTCTGGCCTGCCAGATCTGTGTGAATAGGTCTGCTGCCAATCTAATATTTCTACCATTGTAGATTACAGACCTCTTGTCCCAAGCTTCTTTCAGGATTTTCTTTTTCTCTCTGAGATTTGTAATTTTTACTATTATATGTCAGGGTCAGTGTGTTGATGTATTTTTATTGATTTTGAGGGGGGGTTCTCTGAGCCTCCTGGATTTTGATGCCTGTTTCCTTCCCCAAATTAAGGAAGTTCTCCACTATAATTTGCTCCAATATACCTTCTACCCCCTCTCTCTTTCTTCTTTTTCTGGGATCCTATTTATTCTAATATTGTTTTGTTTTATGGTATCATTTATCTCTCAAATTCTGCCCTTGTGTCACTAATTCTCTCTTCTGCCTCATTTATCTTAACAGTTAGAGCCTCCATTTTTTATTGCACCTCATTAATAACCTTTTTGATTTTGACTTGGTTAGATTTAATTATCCAGAAAGGGATTCTCTATTATCTTCTATGCTTTTTTCAAGCCCAGCTAGTATCTTTATAATCATTATTCTGCACTCTATTCTGATATCTTACTTATTTCCATACTGATTAGGTCCCTGGTAGTCAGTACTGCCTCTTGTTCTCTACTTTCAGGTAAGTTTTTCCATCTTGTCTTTCTGTCCGGAGAAGAGTAAATGAATGAGAGAACAAAATACTAAAATGGCAGCAATGACCCCAGAGAAATATACACTAAACAAACCAAAAGACACTCAAAACTGAAAAAAAAAAAAAGGAAAAGAAAAAGGGAATAAAATCAGACAAGTGAGCAGAATGGAGCAATATGTTAGACCCTCTGTGTATTTTGGTCCTCTTGTTAGAAAACTAGGTCCTAAAATCGTAAAGAAAGAAAAACTTGTATATGTACAAAAATAAAATTAAATACAATGAAAGGATAGAATGTAAATGTAGAAATCAAAATTAAAAGACCAAAATAAACAAAACAGATAAAAACAACAACAACAAAAAGGTAGGGATATAAACAGATAGGTGAACAGAACAGAGCAGTACTTATATCCTGAGTGTATTTTGGTCAGTTTGTTAGAATAAACTACCTCTCAAAATTGTAAAAAAAGAGAAATTTGCATATATACAAAGATCAAATTAATTACATTGAAATGATGGAATGTAACTGTAAAGATGAAAATTTTTAAAAGATTAAAAGGAGGTGATGAAATAAAAAGTTGGTTGAAAAAGGAAAGAGAAAAAATAAAATTGAAAGATTAAAGAATCATGGGGAAAAAAACATGGATTCTATATGCTATATTACACAAGCATTGGAGTTTTGCAGTTCTCATTGATAGATAAACCTGGTCTTGGCTAGATGTTTTTGCTGATCTTCTGGGGGAGGGGCTGTTGTTTTGATTCTCAAGTGTCATTGCCCCAGGTGGAATTGCACCGCCCTTGCCAGGGGGTCAACCTATATAATCTCCTCTGGTTTGCTCTATGTGTCTTTTGTTCCCTGAAGTCTTTCTGTGCAGCTTTAGAGGATGAGAATGAAAATAGTGGCCGCCCAATCTCCGGCTCAGGTGTGGATCTGAAAGCTTGGGTCCCCACTCCTCAGTGCACTGACAGGGAAAAACAGTTCATTACTCCTGTCTTTTGGTTTCCAACCATACTCCATGCTCACCCAGCCTGTGACCAAACATTTCTATCTCAGGCACAGAACCCCGCTTTGAGTCTCCAAACTCTGCAGACTCCTGTGGCATGCCCCCACACATCTTTTCCAGGGAGAGTAAAGGGTGTCTCCCTGGTTCTGTCATTTGTTGGGCCCCTGCTCAGAGAGCAGTCACCCAACTGTGCCATGGTTCATGGTTCAGCTGAAAGCCAACTCCTGGTGTCACTGTTTGCAGCTGGTTTCCCCACTCTGATCCTGGGAACTCTGCAGCACTCATGCACCCCCAGTCTTCTTGTGACCCTTAGGATCCTGAGACCACACTGTCTCACCTAGGATTCTGCCCAACTTAGCTATCTGAGCACCTTTCAGCCTGGGAAGTCCTTCACCATAGCAGACTTCTAAAAGTTCTGATTTTGGGGCGCCTGGGTGGCTCAGTCGTTGAGCATCTGCCTTCGGCTCAGGTCATGATCCCAGGGTCCTGGGATCGAGCCCCACATCGAGCCCCACATCAGGCTCCTTGCTCCAGCCTGCTTCTCCCTCTGCCCCTCCCCCTGTTTGTGATCCCCCTCTTCCTGTGTCTCTCTCTGTCCAATAAATAAATAAAAATATTTAAAAACATAAATAAAAAAATAAAAGTTCTGATTTTGTGCTCCACTGTTATATCACTTTCTGGTAGCCAGGTGACAAAGGCTCCCTCCCCCTGCAGCTTATCTTCCCATATACTGCCTCAGATTCACTTCTCCACACCTCCAACTTTGCAGAAAGTGGTTGCTTTTCTATTTGTAGAGTTGCAGCTATTCTTTTTTTAGATCTTCAGTTGAGTTTGCAGGTGTTCGGAATGATTTGGTAGCTATCTAGCTGAATTCCTGGGGCCAGACGAAACTATGGTCTCCTACTCCTCCACCATCTTGGACTCTCATTTCGGTTAATGTTTTTTTAATGTATTGTTGAATTAAATGTGCTAGTATTTTGCTGAGGAATTTTGCATCCACGTTCATCAGGGTTATTAACCTTTATTTCTCTTTTTTAGTGGTGTATTTTCTGGTGTTGGTGTCAGGGTAATGCCGGCCTCATAGAATGAATTTGGAAGTTTTCCTTCCTTTTCTATTTTTTTGACTAGTTTGAGAAGATCAGGTTTTAAGTCTTCTTTAAATGTTTGGTAGAATTCGCCTGTGAATCCATCAGGTCCTGGACTTCTGTTTGTTGGGAGTTTTTTGATTGTTGACTCAGTATCTTTGATGGTTATGTATCTGCTCAGATTTTCTATTTCTTCCTGTTTCAGTTTTAGTAGTTTATGTTTCTAAGACTTTATCCATTTCTTTTAGGTTGATCAATTTGTTGACATATATTTTTTTATAATATTCTCTCATATTTATTTGTATTTCTGTGGTGTTGGTTATTTCTATTTTCTCATTGGTGATTGTTTTTTTAATTTAGTTCCTTTCTTTTTTCTTGATAAGCCTGGTGAAATGTTTATCAATTTTATTGATTTTTTTCAAAGAACAGGTTCTTGGTTGTATTGATTTGTTCTATTGGTTTTTAGTTTCTATATCATTTATTCCTACTTAAACTTTATTATTTCCTTCCTTTTGTTGGTTTTAAGTTTTGTTTGTAGTTCTTTTTTCTAAGTGCTTTGTCTTTATGCTTTCTTGATAGTATTATTTGATACATAAAAGTTCTTAATTGAAGATTTTTTTAGTTTAAAATCAATTAATTAGGGGCGCCTGGGTGGCTCAGTTGGTTAAATGGCTGCCTTTGGCTCAGATCATGATCCCAGCGTCCTGGGATCATGCCCCACATCAGGCTCCCTGCTCAGCAGAGAGTCTGCTTCTCCCTCTCCCTCTGCTTGCCATTCTGCCTACTAGTGATCTCTCTCTATCTCTCTGTCAAATAAATAAATAAAATCTTTAAAAAAATTAAAATAAAATAAAATAAATTAATTAATACATAGTGTATTATTAGTTTCAGAGGTAGAGTTAGTGATTCATCAGTTGCATATTACTCCTAGTGTTCGTTACATCAAGTGCCCTCCTTAATGCCAATCACCCAGTTAACCCATCCCCCACCCACCTCCCCTCCAGGAACCCTGTTTGTTTCCATGTATCTATTCTTTTGTTTTTGGTGTTTTTTTTTTTTTGGCCTATCCATAAAATCATTGCCAAATCCAATATCATAAAGGTTTCCTCCAATGTTTAAAACTAAAACTACAAAGAACTTTAAAAGAACAGGGTCTTGGTTGTATTGATTTGTTTTATTGGTTTTTAGTTTCTGTATCATTTATTCCTACTTAAACTTTATTATTTCCTTCCTTTTGTTGGTTTTAGGGTTTTTTTGTTGTTCTTTTTCTAAGTGCTTTGTCTTTATGCTTTCTTGATAGTATTATTTGATACATAGAAGTTCTTAATTGTAGAAATTTTTTAAATTTAAAATCAATTAATTAATTAATTAATATATAGTATATTATTAGTTTATCAGTTGCATATTACTCCTAGTGCTCATTACATCAAGTGCCCTCCTTAATGCCAACCACCCAGTGATTGCTGACTCAGTATCTTTTCTAAAGTATGAATAGTATGAATAGAACCATAACATTTTAGTTTTAGTTTTTAAATTTATATTTTTAATGTGAATTTAGTTAATGTTCCTATATGGTATAAAATTCCAGTTTCATTCTTTTGATGTGTTTATCCAGTTTTTCCAGCACCATTTGTTGAAAAGACACTCCATTCCATATTGGATGGTCTCAGAACTTTCATCAAAAATCAGTTGATCCTATATGTGATGGTTTATATCTGTGCTGTCTTTTATATTTCATATATCTGTGTCTGTCCTCATATCACTATCATAAATTTCAAATTACTATAAATCTGTGGTAAGCTTCAATATTGGCAAGTTGGGTTCTCTTTATTTCTTCTTTTTCAGTATTGTTTTCACTGTTTCTGGACCCTTGTAATTCCATATAAGTTAGTAAAAAAGATTTTTTCATTTCTGAGGAAAACACTGTTGGAATTTTGGCAGGAGTTGTACTAAATCTCGAGATCACTTTGAGTAATATTGATAGTGTATCAATCCATGAACATGGAATGTCTTTCCATTTACTTAGGTCTTCTTCAAATTCTTTCAGCAATATTTTGTTGTTTTCAATACACAAGACTTTCATGTCTTTGGTTATATTTATTCCTAATTATTTTTGATAATATTGTAAATGGAATTGCTCTCTTATGGATTGTTCATTGCTGATGAATAGAACCATAACTGATTTTTGTGTGTTTATCTTGAATTCTGAAACTTTGCTGTATTTGTTCATTGGCTTTTGTAGCCTTTATGTGGATTCCTTGGGAGTTTCTATATATAGGATAATGTATTTAAATGGAAATAATTTTATCTCTCCCTTTCTAATTTGGAAGCCTTTTAATTATTTATTATTTAGTCTTATTATCTCTATCTAGACTTCCAATATTTTGTTGATCAGCAATATAAAAAGAGGTTACCCTTATCTCTTCTTGATCTTAGAGGGAAACCTTTCAGTTTTATTATTGAGTTTAAGTTTAATTGTGGGGTTTTTATTAATACTCTTTTTCACATTGAGGGATTTTCCCTGTATTCTTAATTTTCTGAGAGTTTTTATCATGAAATGGTCTTGGATTTTATCAAATATAATTTCTACATCAATTGAGATGATCATGCACATTTTATCTTTGTTCTATTAATGTTACATATTACATTAATTGATTCTTGTATGTTGATCCACCCTTACATTTTGGGATAAATCCCATTTGGTTACAATGATGAGGCTTTTAATATTATGTGCATTGTATTTGCTAATATTTTATTGAGATTTTTGAATCTATATTCTTAAAGGATATTGGTGTGCAATTTTCTTTATCTGGATTTGGTGTAATGCTGGCTTCATTAAATGAGTTAGGATGTTTTCTCCCTTCTTCAATAATCAGTCAGGCAGAGTTTGAGAAAGATTAGTATTAATTCTTTCTTAATGTGTGGTAGAATTTAATGGAGAAGACATTTTGTCCAAGACTTTACATTGTTGGACAAGAAGGAGAATACAAGGGTTATGGAGTAGAAGGACTCTAAGCTTGCCTCATCCCATGAACATAACTAGATAACTATCAAATCATCCTAAATACCAAGGAAATTGACCTGAAGATTGACAGACAAAACTCAACAACTAAAAGGAGAGCAGAGGCCATATCAAAGAAAATAGGAAATGCAGAGACATAGTTTAGGGGAAAAGCCGATTGAGGGTGCTGTGGAGTAGAGGGAGCCATGGTTAAGGAGAAGGGCAAGAGAGAGTAAAGCATACAAGGGAATGCACAAGGAGAATGGTTCCAGAAGGTCATTGGCTTGGAAAACAAGAGGGGCTGAATTTCACAAGTTCTTGCAGCTTGCAGGGCTTAAAGCCTGGAGTTTTAAATCTCAGCAGGCTTGTCTAGGATAGAGCCTTGAGGGCACTGTGCTGCTCCTGGAGAGAAGGCAGGCAAACAACCTTGTGGCAGACAGTGGGGAAACAGCTATCTGAAGAAAGCCTGGGGCATAGTGGGGAGATTGCTCTTTTCTGAGCACAACATTGAGAAGCACCATTAATGAAAATGCCTCTCCTGGAACAAAGGAGTTGGATAGCATCATTTTCATTCCCAGACTATAAGTATAAACACAGAACTACCTGCAGGAAGCAGTACAGCACTGACACTGGCTGCCTAACTTGCTTATATCAGGCCCCATACCCCTGCACCTTGGCAGGACTACCCTTCTCAGTCAAAACTGCCTCAATCCCAGTGCAGTGAGCCAATTCCTCAGAAGACCAGCATAAAACCCTATCCACACCTTGTCTCCTGACCAGAGTAGCCTCAGTTCTGGTGGAGGTGGTGTCAGTTGTCATTTATCAAGCTGACCAGAGCATACCTATTTAAAACTCAACACATTCAGGCCAGGGACCAAAGAGTGCCCACAGCAGGAAAGGATACCTCTGCAGACAACTGACCTGAAGGATAAAGTAGTAGGTTTAGAGCTAACATACCTCAATATAATAAAAGCCACATAAGAAACACCACAGCTAATAACCATCCTCAGTGGGTAAAACCTGAGAGCTTTTCCTCTATGGTCAGGAACAAGACAGGAATGTCTTCTTTCACCACTGTTATTTAACATGGTACTGAAAGTCCCAGCCATAGCAATCAGAAAACAAAGAGAAATAAAAGACATCGAAGTGGGCAAGGAAGAAGTGAAACTTTCAGTATTTGCAGATCATATGAAATTTTATATAGAAAACCCAAAAGTTTTGACACAAAAAATGCTAAAGCTGATAAATTGAGTAATGTTGCAAGATACCAAATGAATGTACAGAAATCTGTTTTACTTCTATATACCAATAATGAAGTAGCAGAAAAACAAGTGAGTGAATCGAGTCCATTTACAATTGCACCAAAAACCATAGGATTCCTAGGAATAAACCTGACCAAAGAGGTAAAAGTTCTGTACTCTGAAAAGTGTAAAACACTAATGAAAGTAACTGAAGAAATTACAAAGAAATGGAAAGATATTCTATGCTTGTGGGTTGGAAGAACAAATATTTTCAAAATATCTATACTTCCCAAAGCAATCTACACATTTAATTCAATCCTTATCAAACCACTAGCATAGTTTTTACAGAACAAGAACAAACAATCTTAAAATATGTATGAAACCACAAAATCCCCCAAATAGACAAAGCAAACTTGAAAAAAAAAAAAAAGTAAAGCTGGAGGCATTGCAATTCTGGACTTCAAGTTATATTACAACACTCTAGCGATCAAAACAGGGTAATACAAAAATAGACACATAGATCAATGGAACAGAGTAGAAATCCCAGAAATGAATCCACAATTATATGGTCAACCAATGTGCAACACAGCAGGAAAGAATATCCAATGGGAAAAAGAATGTCTCTTCAACAAATGTTGGGAAAACTGAACATCAACATGCAAAAGAATGAAACTGGACCATTTTTTAAAAAATCATACACAAATATAAATTTAAAATGTTTTAAAGATCTAAATGTGAGACCTGGGGCACCTGGGTGGCTCAGTCATTAAGCGTCTGCCTTTGGCTCAGGTTATGATCCCAGGATCCTGGGATCTAGCCCGCATCCGACTCCTTCCTCTGCAGGGAGCCTGCTTCTCCCTCTCTCCCTCCCCCTGCTTGTGTTCCCTCGCTCCCTGGTCTCTCTCTGTCAAGTAAATAAATAAAATCTTTAAAAATAAATGTGAGACCTGAAACCATACAAATCCTAGAAAAGAATACGGGCAGTAATCTCTTTGACATGGGCAATAGCAACTACTGTCTAGAATATCTTTTTTGCATCTTTTCCTTTTCAACCTATTTATGTGTTTTGATCTAAAGTGTGTCTATTGTTTCGGCATAAATTGGATCAAGTTTTTTTTTTTAATTCATCCTGTCAATCTCTGTCTTTAATTGGAGAGTTTAGCCATTGATGGTTCAAGAAATTACTGGTCATCAAAACCTTCAGTCATTTTACTACTGGTTTTATTTATACTTTATAGCTTTTGTCTCTCATTTCCTCCATTACTACTTTCTTTTATGTTTAGTTGTCTCTTCTGGGATTAAATGTTTTGATTCTCTTCCCATTTCCTTTTAATAGATATTTTCTCTGTGGTTATCAAGGAGATTACATTTAACACCCTGAAAATATAACTATATGATTTGAATTTATACCAACTTACCTTCAAAAGTATATAAAAACTATGTGTCTATACAGCAACACTTACTCTTTTTCTGTTGTTAATGTCACAGATTACATCTTTATACCTTACATATAAGTAATTATTTATTATATATTTATAAGTACTGTAGAAAATGAAAATTGGACTTGCAAACTAAAACCATAATAAGAGTAACTAATAATTGCCCTTGTAGTTGCCTTTACTGGGGATCTTTATTTCTTCATATGACTTCAAGTTACTATCTAGTGTCCTTTCATTTCAACCTAAAGGACACCTTCAGCATTTCTTACAGAGAAGGTCTAGTGTTAATAAAGTCTCAGATTTTTAAAATTCTGGATGTCTTTATTTTTCCCTCATTTTTGAAGGACAGTTGTGACAGATATAGAATTCTCAATTGGCAGTATTTTTTCTCTCTCAATACTTTGAATATAATCAACACACTGTCTTCTTGCCTCAAGATTTCTAATGACAGTGCTGTTCACAATTTTATTGAGAATGACCTTTATATAATGAGTTTTCTTGTTCTGCTTTCAAGTCTCTGTATTTGTCTTTTGAAAATTTAATTATAACATTTCTTCACCTGGGTTTATTTGCATTATCCTATTTGAAGTTTATTCAGCTTCTTTGATTTATAGATTCAAACATACAACAAATTTTAATTTTTACCCATTTTATTTCTGCCCTTTATCTCTCTCTTCTGGTATTTTCACAATGTGTGCATTGGTCCACTTGATGGCATGCCACAGGTTACTTAGGCTCTGTTCACTTTTTCTTTTCAATTTTTGTATATCAGACTCAGTGATTTCAATTGAGCCATCTTCAAGTTCACTGATTTTTTTTTTTTTGCTTCTTTAAATGTCCCTTTGAGCTCCTCTAGGGTAATTTTCCTTTTAGTTATTTTACTGTGTAGCTCCCGAATTTATTTTTTTATAATGCCTATATCTTCATTGATATTTTCATTTTTTATACATTGTTTCCCTTTGTCCATGTCTTCCTTTACCTCTTAGAGCATCTTTAGTCAGTTGTTTTAAAATTTTGTCCTGTAACTGTAATGTCTTGGCTTCCTCAGGTATATTTACTGTCAGCTTATTCATTTTATTTGAATGGATCATCCTTTTCTGTGTCTTTGTATGCCCAGTGATTTTTTTGTTAAAAACTGGTCATTTACATCTTATAATGTATTTAGCTTGGGAATCAGATTATACCCCTTCCCCAGGGTTTTTTATTACTATTTTGTTGTTATTGTTTTTGCTGCTGTTGTTGTTATTGTTGTTGTTGTAGTGTGTCACTGTACTGAGGATCAGCCTGAGGTGAAAATATAACATCTTCTCATATCTTTTGTGAACTTACCTTTCCCAGGGATTTCTAAACCCACCCCCTACAAATGCAGTTATTTTTGAATATCCAAAAAAATAGGACAACCTCTTTAAATCCCTTGGAAATTATTTTTGTCAGTTGGGGTTTAAATAATGGCAGCCAGCCTCTGTGCCTGCATCTCATGGATCAGAATTAGTAACCCTTAATCAGAACACAGAACCCCAATATTTGGAGGACAAAGTCCTTACTGACTACCCTGCCTCTGCCAAAGCATAGTAGAACCATATGTCACTATCCTCACAGCTGCTTGCCACAAGCCTAAGTATGGAAATCGGCAACCATTATCATATTGAGGGCTGAAAGTGACCATTATTAACCAAAATTTACCAACCAAGTTTTCTCTGGAAGCTTCAAACTTTCAAATAGACTCCAGAATTCCAAAATAGTAGTTTTAGACAAATTATGCCAGTCCAATTGTTGTCTCAATGGAGAGACAGATTTCTGTAGCTTTCTATTCTTCCATCTTCCATAACATCACTCCTTGTCACTGTTTGTCTTGTTTTTGTCTTGCTTTCTCACCTCAACTAAAGGAAGGCAATCCAAGCAGTTTCTAGAGCTTCCTATAATTACTCTCATGTACTTCTATCCAAGATCAGCCCTTCTCTCACCTACATATTGTTACAAATATCACTCATATGATTATGGTCTTGTTTTTTATTAAGCTTTTTCACATGGCTTGTAGTTCTCTGATTACCTTTATTCTACATATATTGAAACTTCTGTTCCACAAGGAAGAAACTGAGACTCAGATAATTTAATGATTTGCTCAATATCACATAACCAGTAAAAGTGTAAAGCAGGCTAGAGGGAATATCAGTTTTTGTTCATCCAAGGGCTTGAAAGTGAAAAAACATGCAAATTTGATCTATTAGAATACAATACATAGAGCTAGGATGGGGTGAGAAGTTGCAGATTTATTAGGTATCAACAAACATCCCTAGACACACTATCTTTTTCCAGACCTCTTCTGGGTCTATCCATAGATGAATAGAATTATCTTACCTATTTTATTTACTTGCAAAATTTCTACCCATCTTTCAAGACTCATATCATCCACTTTATGAAGTCTTTCTTAAATCCTAAGCAGGTTGCCCTCTTTTCTATACTCTTCACTGTGATTTTTATAAAATTCTTGTTTATAGTATACCATATTTTATTATGATTATTTGTTCACATGGGTGTCCCTCTACTACACAGTAAACTCCTTGAAAAGATCGCTTATGTCTTATTCATCTTTTCTTCTTCAGTGCTTATTTTTATTTCTTGTACATAATTTATGGTGAATGAATGATTTCTATGCTTCAGTTTCCTAGTCTATAAAATGGGGATAAAAATTATATATACATCCTATGGCTATTGGGAGGAATAAATAAAATAGTGTATTGTAAAGTGTTTAGAACAGTGCCTAGAATATAGTTAGTGACCAATAAATGTTAGTCATTGTTATTATTATCAACATCACCATGATTATTAAATTCACATTAAATTATATTGGAAAAGTAAGGATAAGAACCCAGTTTTCAAAGTCTGGTGAGTATTCTAGTACTCCAAACTTCTTGGCCGTCTTTTGCTGCATGTGGTTGCTAAGTCTTTCCTATCACTACTCCTTTGTAGTGCAATTTTTTAAAAGATTTTATTTATTTGTTACAGAGAGAGAGTGGGTGTGAGAGAGTGAGCGAGAGTACAAGCAGGGGGAGCTGCAGGCAGAGGGAGAAGCAGGTTCCCCGCTGAGCAAGAAGCCCCATGCAGGACTTGATCCCAGAACCCTGGGACCATGACCCGAGCCGAAGGGAGCCGCTTAACTGAGTGAGCCACCCAGGCGTCCCTTTAGTGCAATTTTTTTAATATGACACATATTAATAAAATATATTTTAAGCCACTACTACAAAATATATATACACAAATCCATTATACAATATACACATGCATAGATAGGTTTAAAAAATTGAGATTTCACAAACTTTTATAATCTTAAAATATGCTGTAATATTTTCTATTCTATTCTATTTCATTAAGAAATACCAGTCATATCTTCTTAAATTGACTTTATGACCCATTATTGTATGACTGTTTGCTTTTCCAAAACACCATTCTTATTCAACCACTTCAATCTCTGTTGTACAGATGATAAAACTGTGTCCAAGGAGATTTGTTTATAGTTGCACAATTCATGGTGGAATCATGTCAAAATACTGGGACAGTAAATTCTGACCACTTCCCCAAGATCTGAGAACCCTTATATAATACTTTGAATAAATTCTAGTGATGCTTCAAAAAATAATTCTAGTGATGCTTCCATGTCTAATATAGAGACACTTAATAAGTATTTGTTGAATGAGTCTTTGGAATCAATGAATACTATGTAGGTTGGCATTTTAGGCACTAATGAGAGAATAAGGGAATACAGGGAATACAGGGAAGAACTGGAAAAGGAGTTCCTGGAGATTTACTAAAAGTAACAATTATTAGAATTATGATTGCAAATCAATGTGGCAGAATCCAATTTCAATACAAGATGAATTCAGTCTGCAAAATCTGGAAGTCATCAAAAACAGATTTGTTAAATCCTGGGAATCAGGAAACAGAAATGTAGAGCATTAATGGGATATTGAAATGTTAAACAGTTTTGGAGGAATTTAGAGTACTCCAGGATCACTGTATAAAAGGCACCTTCACTTTTGGTGGCTGCATCACAAATGACTATTAATTTTCAATATTGCATTAACTGCTTCTGTCATAGGAGTGTTTTCCTGGTTTTATGCCATTTTCACCTCACTGAATTATCCCAAGGTCCAGCAACTTGGACCAGGTTTAAGTGTTTTGATATTTAAAATAGAACAATAATAGTGACTGAGAGGTAAGGGCTTGTTTTTGCCAATTTGTTTTTTTAATTTTGTTTTATTATTTTGGTTTATTCTATTCATGTTGAAAATGTAACATTTCTAATGAGCAACATAGTTGGTTCAAATAAATAATTGTTTGCAAGATATGACAGTTTTTGTTGCATTGTTTTCCTTTGAAAATCAACATGTGGATGCCTCTAACATAGATTAATACAGATCAAATTATTAAATTACTTTTTAACACATATAGAATATTGATTTTTTCAAAGTAATATGTCATTCAACAAACTCCCAAGGGGATGAATTTATTAAAAAACAAAACAAAACAATAAATGATGGGACGTCTGGGTGGCTCAGTTGGTTAAGTGTTTGACTCTTGATTTTGGTTCAAGTCATGACCTCAGGGTCCTGGGGTCAAGCCCAGGTTGGGCTCTAGGCTCAGTGGGGAGTCTGCTTCTCTCCTTCTCCCTCTGCCCCTCCCCCAGCTCCTGTACATGATCTGTCTCTCTCAAATAAATAAATATATTTTAAAATACCTTTAAAAAAGATAATAAATGGAAACAATCCATTAAGAATGTTGTGCTTGTGAAAATGGCCAGTAAATCCAAATTTCCAGATGTTTCTGAATGTCAACTGCACCCAGGGAGAACTTCTTTAATCTCTTTGTATATGTATATTCATAGTTCATTACTTATAATTTGTTATTTTTAATAATTTTTACCTCTGTATACTCTGCGTCTTTTCTTCTTAGAAAATAAACTAACACCTCTCTTTCCAATAACTCTTCAAAAGCAGTTTTTGTGTGTGAAACTGAAACTGGGCTTTTATGAATGAAGGATAGTAAAGGAAGCAAAACTAATCATAATAATCACAAGCAAATGAATTTTCTTCTGTGATTCATCAGGCCTCTGCATTTTTCTGTTAATTTTTCTTTGCTTACAAATGTCCAAAGCTAGACCCATTTCCCTGCATATTTCCAAGAGTAGAGACTGCAATGTTAGTGTCACATAAAATATTAAATATATTTTATAAATAACTATATACTTTATAATTTTGAATAAGCCATGTATTTACATACACATCATTTGGAGAGAATTTTAGAGGATTTGACATATTTTTCTTGATTTTATTTTTTTAAATATGAGTTTCTTTTATGAAATAAAGAAAAATGAAATCATCTTTGCATCATTTGTTTCTGAATTTAACAATATGCTTGTGCTTGGCCATAAAGAAGTATTTGTTTTTTCAAGGTGTTGTAAATAAAATTTACTTTGTCCAGGAATATCAAACTGTAGTCAGGAAGCAGCAGCTTTGCAAATATAAAGTTCAGCACTTTTCCCAGTACAGGAGGCTTTCCTATACGTCAGAGAGAATTATTTTAAGATTGGGAAAGCAGATGTTATTGCTATTTTTATCTTTAATGTTTCATGAGTTTATGAATTTTAGAATTTGGGAAAGTCTATATGTTATAATTTAGTAAAGAAATTTTGTAAATCAAAAGGGTTTTGTAAATCAAAAACAGGGAGAAAGAGAGATGCATAAAATTGAGAAAGGGTGAGTATAGAAAAAAAATAAAAATAAAGAATAGAGAAAGAATGGTGGAGAAAAAAGAAGCTAAAATAAAAAGGGAGGAAAGAAGAAGGAATGAGAGAAAGAAGGAAAATGGAAGAACAAAGGGAAGAAAGAAAAAAAGAAAAAAGGAAGGAAGGAAAGAAAGAGAGAGGGAGGGAGAGAAGGAAGAAGAAAGGAAGGAAGGAAGAAAGGAAAGAAAGAAAGAAGGAAGGACAGAAGAAAAGATGAAGGAACTAAGAAACATGGAAAGAAAGCTGGAAGGGAGGGAGAAAACAAGTAATAGATAAATGTATTTTTCATTCTATAAACTATGTGTCTAGTTCTACTATTATATTGCCAAATGAAACCATGACCATCTTTCCTTAAAAGAAAATTTGTTGAATTTATTTTTATACCAAATGAATGGTATTTTAAGATATTGATCTTCATATTGTGTGGTATTTGCTGTCATTAAAAATATTCTCACAAACAATAGAATGGTGTAATAAATGTCTCTGCAGTAAAAAAAAAAAAAAAAATGCAGTATCTGGGACTGAACTCAAGTATCCAAAGACCTGTAAGTACTTTTCTTCCAAGAAAACACAGTGACTGCAAAGAGACATATGTTTTTTGATTGTGTCATCGGGCACCAAATGTGAGCTATAAGGAAATCCAAAAGTGCAACGTGGTTTTAAGAGAATGTTGGTCTCAGGAAATATTGTTTTTAATATAAAAGTATGATGCAAAAAAATTTGTGTTATCATTTTATAGTAATTTAAAACATCCCAGTTTATATGAAAGTGGAAAAAACACATTAGATTAAAAAGCCCAATGGGTAAATTTTTCTTATCAGTTTAAATAGCTTGAAATTGAATTTGTAATTTGCATACTCTTTTCCTTAAAAATAGCAAAAGAAAATATCTTTATATATATATAGTTCTCTTGCAAGGACCCTGCAGTGCCATCTCTTTCTCTTGCTTTATCTTACATTTTTGGAATTCTCTTTCCATTTCAAGCACCTGTGACTCAGCAATAAATGCTTGTCTTCTATGAAAATTAAAAAAAAAATTCTTTATAAATCAATCTATAATTATCTGGTTACACACTGTTAAGGTGGATAAATATGTCTTAATTATAGAACTGGCAAGGTTTTTAAATATAATATTAGCTTTCATATGAAAGATTAGCACTAATTCTACATTTTAAAACATATGTTAGGAGCAGGGAGAACCATGTAAGAAGCTAAAAGGTAAAAAAAAAATATGATTAAAGGACAAAGCTGTTTTCAGCTTCCTTTTTCCTTTCCAAATGTGATATGCATAACATCTAGGGTGGAAATTATTCTTTCTCCCTATAGATTAGCAATTTTACCATTTCAGTAGTTATTCTCTTCACAGAAATAAATAGCTGAAACTATGTCCAATTTTCAACAAAGATAAATGTTCTTTAAATAACAGATTTTTTTATGGAATATATCAAAGGAAACATAAATAGCATCTTCAAAGGAAAGCTATAAGTTTAGTAACACAGCACCAGGAAAAAGAAGAGCAAAACTGTTGTTTTCTAACTATTGGCTAACTAGAATGACAAGCTGAATAAATATATAAACATTTATATTGGAAGTAAAAACTATTAACAAAGGCATTTTATTGTGAAGCCCAAACACAAATGTGGCTTTCTATGCTGTTCTAGGCAACTCAGTTTCTATCCTGAAGGATATCTTACTGTTATGTGCTTTGGCAGATCTCCAGGGTCCCCTGGGAGAAAGCAATATCTCTATTTACATATCAAAGCAAGCAAAGGATCAAACTCCATTAGAACTCTAAGAGGATGTGAAAATACTCTGAATCAAAGTCTCAACAATTTTCCTTCCAAAAACCAGATACCTCCTTTGTCACACAATGCTTAGCACTCATGTAATATCCCACAAAAAGGCAACCAAGATAAGCTTAAGAAAGAGTTAAAGATGCTATGCTAATGGTTTTTGAATTAGTTTAAATAACTGTTTTGAGTAAAGATATAGGGAAAGAAGAAGTAAGTCCAAGGATCTTGGCCCATTCTAATGGGTTTTACTGTTTGGGACATCTACAGAATTACACAGAGACGTGGCTAATTGCAGTTCTGCACTTCATGAAAAAGGATGAATGCCCCATAACAGAAAGGTACTTAACTTGAATTTTACTGACGATTGAAGAATATTTTTAATGACCATCTCAACCTTTGCATATTTACTAGAATGCAGATTTCATTTTTTAGGATTTCTTAGCTTACCATTTTCTGTGCAGGCTGCGGGGTACAATGCAATATGCAAAAACAAACATTAAGCTAGTAGGGCTCAAAAGCCATCCTACTCTAAATGTTTTCAGCAGGCTCTCTTTCTCATATGGCATTGAATGCTTCCTGTGAATATATGAAAAATAGAGGTTAAAATATGAATATAATAATCATAGTTTCAACAAACAGTATATAGAGCATTCATTGAAGGTTGATGTCTTTTTTAGCTATTTGTTTAAACGGTTTCCACAAGTGCTCAACTGTTACCTTTCACAATCAAATTGTGACAATGTTTAAACATTCTAAAACTAAATTTTTCCTTCAGTACACCTAATTAACCAGAAACAAGGTTTCTAAAAATTTCATCTTCAGTTCAAAAACTCTTCTTCAATAAAATTCATTACATCTTCATAATGTTATCTTCAATAACATTCATAATAGTAATTATAATGATTCCTCATATTTAAGAAGTGCTTATACTTTCTCTTAAAATTCCTTCAAGGAAGGCAGAGAAGGACTAACAGTGGTCACCCCAGACCAGACTGAGATTGAACTCTTGTTTTTCCTTCCATCAAATATCCTTTTCTCCTTCTCCCCCTCCTCCTTCTCTCTCTCTCTCTCTCTCCCTTTCTCTCCCTCGCTCCCCATAAACATTTATTGAATCCTGGATATAATTCAGGCATTTTGTTAAAACACTTTCCATACACTATCTCCTTACAATTTTACAACCTTGTACCTCAGATTCAGTGATATAGCAGAATGTTAAGAATGTAAGGGCCCTCTGTGGAATCTTTGTTCAGAGTTTCTTATTTTGTCTCTTACATTATTATTACAAAGATTTCTTGAGTATAGAGGGACAAATGCGAGGTACTTAAAACCCTTCTAACTTTTTTTCTCTTGCAACTTTAGATATATGAATAACACATTAAATATCAATATGTTCTGTTGTTTATGTGCTCCTAAATTTTGGTGACTTAACATCATGAAGCCTAGAGTACAATGCAAGGTCCCAAAGGTGCTTAAACTTATCCTTGAAGTTGTTGAGAATAGTCACTGCATATTATTTTAATGAATGTTTATTGGGGATCTATGATGTGCCAAGCACTGTGATATATGATGGAGATATAAATGAAGCAGAACAAATCCCTGATCTCAGAAATCAGTCTTAGTGAAGAAAAAATACAAGAAAACTGATTAGTATAAATCAATGGTAAGTCTGATAATAAAGGAATAGCTGGGTGTTATGGGAGAGACAGGAAGGAGCACACAATTTTGTGTGGAGGATGAGTCTAAAAAAGGTTAAGAGGAGATGGGTTTTAAGGATGAAGGACTTTCAGGTGGATAATAAATAACAACAACAACAACAACTATCTTTTGTTGAACCTCTATTAGGTCTCAGACACTAGACCAGGTATAATAATTATCTCCTTTATGATCAATTTTTCATGAAGTGCAGAACTGCAATTAGCCACATCTCTGTGTAATTCTCTAGATGTCCCATTCTCCTTTCCCTATGTCTTTACTCAAAACAGTTATTTAAGCTAATTCAAAAACCATTAACATAGCATCTTTAACATTTACTTATGCTTATTTTGGTTGCCTTTCTGTGGGATATTACATTGTGCTAAGCATAAGGTAGCTGAGGTTCAGGAGATAAGTAGCTTCTCCAAGGTCACACATCAAGTAAGTAGCAGAGGCAGAATCCAAACCCTGTTTTATCTTACTCAATCTACATCATGTTACCATAGTTCACCATTATTTTATAGTGCTTCTTCTATTATGGTCTTGTGAAATGTTATTTTTTAACCCATGATTATCTGTTTCCCAAATTTTGCTTTTATTTATATTGTGCTTTTTATTGTAAGTTTGCTCATTTAAAAAATCAGCTTTTTCTTTTCGTATATATAAATTATGTTCAACAAATATAATGATTCCACCCCTGCTTATCTCACAGGATTCTTGTGAGGGTCAAATGACACAAGAGTTTTAGAAAGCCTTTGAAAATTCAGCAAAATGAAAAAGTGCAAGTTATTTTTTATAATAGAAATTTTCTGCTCCAAAATTTTGCTTAAAGTTTTGCTTTCACTCTAACGATTTCCTTGTGTCTGTTGATTTTATCTTTGTATGTGTTGAAGTTTCCATGTTCTGTTCCTTTGCAATTATATTTGATTTATAGTTATTATTTTGACTTGACAATAACAACTTTATCACCTGTGGATAATATTAGCCTAGTTAATCATTTGTAAACTGGCCACCATTAGTTACTTTCATTTCCCACTCTTGTATAATTTGTAGAGGCACGTGTGCATGCATCTGTGTATATAGCTCTGTAATATATTACCCCAGTAATAAAGTTGAATTTAACAAACCTAAACCTTATTTTAGGTCACAATAGATGCATTCAATAGACTTTAGGTCTTTGACATTCCCTGAATTTTTGATGTGTCTGCAGCACCAGCAATTTCTTTCCTTTTTTTTTTCTTGTTTTGAATGCTATTTTCCATTAAATGGTTATTTGGGGGGCACTATTCAATGAAATTCTCTAAGAGTTAAGCATGTTTTTTTGAGTTATTCACTTTTAGAAGTTCATATACTTCTATTGATTTTTATATTGAAATATTTTTTCCTCATTATTAACCAGTACCTTGTTCTCAGTCTCCCAACATCTAGATTCTAAGACATTTGAGCTACTTCATTTAATTCAAAAAACAGTAAATAATTAGCAGTATCTTTAATAATAATGAAATTATCATATTGTATATTTTATATTAACCTCAAAAAGTACATAAGGTCTATGGGGCGCCTGGGTGGCTTAATCATTAAACGTCTGCCTTCGGCTCAGGTCATGGTCCCAGGTCCTGCAGTCGAGCCCCGCATCAGGCTCCCTGATCGGTGGAAAGCCCTGCTTCTCCCTCTCCCACTCCCCCTGCTTGTGTTCCCTCTCTCACTGTGTCTTTGTCAAATAAATAAATAAAATCTTTCAAAAAAAAGTACATAAGGTCTATTAACTCCAAAGATCTGGGGGTTTAAAAAATTTTAGTTTTACTATGCGTTTCTCTTTTCCTCTGCATTTCAATACTAGATCTTAGAATTTTAGAATTTCAGGGTATTGTAGCTTTATCCTTTATTGATCCTGCCTGATAACAAAGATTATGACCATAATATACTCAGGGTAAAGTTGAAGTGATCCATACTTTCCATATTATATATTAATTTTCATTAAGTTAATTATTTCTGAAATTCTCTAATATATTGGGTATAATTATTAATTTGTGTGAAGAAACCTTTTCTTTAGTCCAAAAGCCCTACTCTGATTTAGTATTTCTGTAGTATTTCTTAAATTAGGATTTTTTTTCAAATTAATAAAAATAATTTAAATGTGGAATATGAATTGTTATCTTTTATCTCCATGGATGTTTTTAGCTTGATAACAGCATAATCTATATTTTAGCAATAAACTATAGAAAGTTTAGAATACTTTTATAGGCTGTGTACAGTTAGGTGTATAAAGACCCAAAGAATACAAAAACATGAAATCGAAAGGATATATGCACCCCTATGTTTATTGCAGCTCAATTATAATAGCCAAATTATGGAAGCAACCCAGGTGTCCATCGATAGATGAGTGGATAAAGAAGATGTGGTATATATATTTATATTTATATATTCATATTATATTATATGTTAATATACATATATAATATATATATTAATTTAAATGTGGCATATTCTCTACAAGTATATAGAAAGAAAATCACAGGCAAGCCAATGAACTAATTGGATATATTAGAAATTATTTGTCCTTCGTGGTTTCAAAGTATGCTTGCTTGGGTTATGGGTGGTTAGTGAGGTCAATTTTGTACTGCTTTCAAGATCAGGGATGAAATTTCTTCTCTGATATTATGGAGTAGAAGGGGCTTATATTTCCAAAAGTCCTGCAAGCTCAAATAATTGATCTGAGAGTAGCTTCTTCTCTCTTGGATTTTATAATAAGCATTAATTAAATGGAGGAAAGAAGAAATGTTTCAAATCCTCATTTCCCAAGACTGGAAAAACTGATTAATTAGGTAATTAGATATTCTTGCTCTGTGTGTGTGTGTGTGTGTGTGTGTGTGTGTTATACACACACACACACACACACACATACATACATACAATGGAATATTACTCACTATAGAAAAAGAATGGAATCTTGCTATTTGTGACAACATGGATGGATCTAGAGAGTATAATGCTAAGAAAAATAAGTCAAAGGAAGACCAAAGCCATATGATTTTTCACTCATATATGGAATTTAAGAAATAAAAAACATGAAGAAAAAAAAAGAGACAAACCAAAAAACTGATTCTGCTCTATTAGGTTCAGGTGTACAATATAATGATTCAACAATTCTGTACATGAGCCAGTGCTTTCCACAAGAGCAGTCCTTAATCCCCATCATCTATTTAACCCATCCCCTGACCCGTTCCCCTTCTGGTAACCATCAGTTTGTTCTCTATAGTAACTAATAGAACACTGTATGTTAACAATGCTGGAAAAGAAAAGAAAGAAGAAGAAAGAAAGAAAGAAAGAAAGAAAGAAAGAAAGAAAGAAAGAAAGAAAGAAAGAAAGAAAGAAAGAAAGAAAGAAAGAAAGAAAGAAAGAAAGAAAGAAAGAGAAAGAAAGAAAGAAAGAAAGAAAGAAAGAAGAAAGAAAGAAGAAAGAAAGAAAGAAAGAAAGAAAGAAAGAAAGAAAGAAAGAAAGAAAGAAAGAAAGGATAGGAGGAAGGGAGGAAGGAAGAATCTTGACATATAAGGTTCTCCTTTCTCACCCTGAGATCTTAAAATAGAAATGAGAATATAAAAACAAAAACAAAACAGTAGCACATTCTCCTTTGTGGAATACAAATTAATGAAAAGGGAAAAACAACTCTATCAAGTTTTTTACAAGTGATCCCACATTCCCTTCCACCACATTCTGGCAGTTTTCTCTGTATTAACTAACTCCAAACACAGTTAAGGGAATATGCCACAATAATTTGTGTTTTACTTTCATGGTGGATTTCCAGTTCTTATATTGTGAGAACTCATCGCAGCACTATTTGCTATAGATCTGAATTTATGAAGTTACAGCCACATTAGAGATGCCCCAAAGGAACATACTTATATTAAAATATCTGAAATCCTTCATCATATGATAGTCTAGCTTACAAACATGCAGTATAGAGCCTGTGGACCACTTTTGAAGAAAGGTACAGCAGATGGCTTGCTATCTGGTATTATACACTCCCAGGAAAGTTTGGATAGATCACTCCTACTCTAACTGAAGAATTATATAGATTAGAAATAATATGTAGTGGAAATGGGGAGTTAAGTTAACTGTGTTAGTTAAAATTGAGCACGAACAGGAAATGCCAATGATAATCAGGTCTTTGATTTGTATATACCCACATAGCATTTTCTTAAATTTCCAGGAGAAAATAAAGAGAAGACAAAGGATCTGTGAAGAGACTTTTCCCGTGTGGTTCATAATCACCACATAGTATATTGTCACATATTTCCCCCTTATTTTAAATTTGAGTTTATATGCAGAAACATGTATTCCAAGCTTTCCAGTGTCAACACTTCTTGCTAACATCTGGATAAGTAAATGGTAAAATAGTCTCTGGCAATTAAAAATTGGACTTTGCCTCCATATTTTTGCTGAGAGGAAATTGAAAAGTTATCACAAAATGAGATCCTTTATTATGTTGAGATATATTGCCTCTAAACTCACTTTGTTAAAAAAGTTTTTATCATGAACGGATGTTGAATGCTGTCAAAAGTTTTTTCTACATCTAGTGAGATGATCATATGATTTTGTTATCAGCTAAAATGTTAGATTGTAAAAAAACTGAAGAATTAAACAATCTTTACATCTGACAACATGAGATTTATTCCACTTCTATTTAACATAAATTTATTAAGTGAACACCACAGGCATGGTCCTGGTCCATTGTCCCCTGTGCTGTAGGACACAAATAAGCATATATTAGGAAACTTGTCCTTGAAGTACTTACACCATATGTGAAAAGACAAAATAAATATGCATTAATAAGTACTGAATAATTCATGAATCAGTATAAACCAATACTACAAAGCATGAGGTTATATTAAAAAAACAAAGTTGAAGCTTAGATTATTGGTGTTATGGGTGTTCAAAAAGAAGAGAGAGTAATGTGAGCTAAAGTAATCAGGGAAAGCATCCTGGAAGAGATGGGACTTCAGCTGAACAATGAAGGGTTTATAAATAGTAAAGAATTGTGTAGATAACAGTAAGGAGTGGGGATTATTATGTGTTTGAAAAAAAAAAGAATAGTAAAGTTTAAAAAGCTGCAATTATTGGTTGCAGGATCACTTTTTGGAAAGAAGTATTAGCATAGAACAACAATAGGCTAGCATCTATAGACCCTTAGGTTAACTCAAATGCTACCCTGGCTTGACCAGGGATTGGTCCTATTGTCTTAATGCTTGTATTCTCAAATTACTTTGCTGAGACAATTTCATTATTTCCTACTCTGAAATCATCATAAGTCAATCATTTACCATGTGACATATTTTACAAATAAACAAAAACATTACAGCTGAGCATATATAATATGGCACAGAGGACTTCATCTTATGTTTGTGGACTAGTTAGCCCTCTTTATTTAGAAGGATCACCCACAGATGTTTCACAGAAGGAGAAGGGAAAGAGAGAGAAAGAAATCCACCCACCGAGAATATATTTAATTATTCTTACCAGGGCATCTGTGTGAATGATGCAAGCTGTTCAAAAATATTAATTTTAAATGTCGCATATTCTCTACAAGTATATAAAAAGAAAATTACAGGCAAGCCGATGAAGTAATTGGATATATTGAAAGTTATTTGTCACCTTCCTGGTTTCAAAGTATGCCTGCCTGGGTTATAGGCATTGGTGAGGTCAATTTTGTACTGCTTTCAAGATCAGGAATTATTTTCTTCTCTGATATTATGGAGTGGAAGGGACTTATATTTCCAAAAGTCCTGCAAGCTCAAATAATTGATCCGAGAGTAGTTTCTTGTCTCTTGGAGTTTATAATAAGCATTAAATGGAGGAAAGAAGAGATGCTTCAAATCCTCATTTCCCAAGATTGGAAAAACAGATTAATTAGATATTCTTGCTCTGTGCCCACTGCTTAGCTTCCCATCTAGCAGAGAAAGCTAGGGTTTCTGATTTTTCCCAGGTGGATATAGTTTTAATGTCCCCTTGTTCGGAATGCCCCTGACATAACCCAGGCTAGCAAAAAGGGAAGGAGTTTGCCTACTGAGGAAGTTAAGTCTGAGTCAACTCTGCAACAGGGTTGTTTACTCAAAAGATGCCTTTACTGTTGCTGGAAATTGAATAGGAAACATGTAGAAAAGAAAACATGTATTTTGGTCTTCCAAAAATTGCCTTGGCTTTTGTTTTATAACTCTTCAAATTTTAGATCATAAGCTTCTAAATTTTTGTTCCATCACAGTGGTTAAATAACCATTAATAATAGAGTAAAATAAACCCTTCCTAATTTAAGTGACCTTGGAAGGGAGAAAAAATGTATTGAACATTTACTATATAGTAGGTTTATTCTAGAAATTTTAACTTATATTATCTCATTGAAACCTTAAGGCATCTATGGGACTCCTACCTGGTTTTTATTAACTTTTAACCATACAACACCAATACATAACCATACCATACCAGTTAAAATTAATTCCACTAGCACGTTATGAACAATATTATCTATTTAACAAAGCAAACTCACCCAGAAGCAATCTACATTGTTCACTTTTCCAGAATTTGGGAAAATGCAAAAATGAGCTGCCCTCCAGAAAACTAATCTTTGTTGGAATTTTCCCAGGATACACAGGAAATGTCATGATTGTTAGCCTTCTTGATTTAGAGATGACTTTGTTTCAGTTCAGGTATATGGATAGTGCTTTAAGAAGAGTACTTATTTGTTTATTTACCAACAGTGATATTAAAGCTTTTTGTTGTTAAAAACCTCTCTCAAGCATAAAGAACATTAAATTCAATTTGCAACTTACTGCTGAGGAGAAGTTTTGGCATCTTTTATTTCTGGAGTCAGATCAGAACTTTTTGGCTATCACAGAAGAGAGATTGTATTCTCTAAGTATAGAAGTTAGTCATATAAATAATACTTTGACAGTACAATATATTATACAATGCGCAGTTATTATTTATGTAATATACATATATTTATATATTTACGTATATGAACTCACATTCTAATCCAAACCCCTAATCCTCTGCAAATGTCATGTAAGTAGTTTTCTGCTTGCAGAAACTGAATGGGATAAATTTTAGGTTGCAGTTGTAAAATTTTGCCTTTTGCACTTGTGTTCTTATTCAAATCAGTCAATACAGAAAATTCAGAAAATCTGTGGGTTATCTGCCTTTTTCCTTACTTCTCTGGTGCTTGTCTAATCTAAGGGGTCAAAGAAAACATATAATGTATTACGTATCCAAGGCAGAGCATGTGAGATTTTTACCAGCATCAGCTATGGGAGGACAGTTTTCCTCAATATTACTTGTATGAACTACCACAGCACACTCATATGGCCTGAACATCATTGAAACTTAGCTCAGTGACTTTCTTGCTCTTTTGCATGAAACAAGTAATTTTTTCTGATCAGTGTATACACTGATTTTATGTGTGGTTTAAAAAAACAAGTGAATGATGGGAAAAATGTGGATGCATCAACGATAAAATGGTCTTAATGCACACATACACGTCAGTAGCCCATGAATACTGACTTGCTTAAGACACATAATCAGATGCAACAAATTGGTCTCAGGCTTTGCTGAATTTGTATTTAGCTTATTGAATGTTGCTTTCCATCATAGCATCCAGAGATTGGGAATATCTAAGGCAAGAGCGAAGCTTAATCAGATTAATTGCAATGTATCCTCCACATTGTACAAACCCTCTTTGTACCTGGTATGATGTTAACCCCATAATCATTTTTTTAACGTAGGCTCCACGCCCAGTATAGAGCCCAATGCAGGACCTGAAATCACAACCCTGAGATCAAGACCTGAGTTCAGATCAAGAATCCAACACTCAATTGACTAAGCCACCCAGGTGCCCCCCATAATCATTTTGGATGATGATGCTAGAGAAATCTTCAGCTGCTTTTCTCACGAACATTAATTCTGCTACCATGAGTCTTAAAGTAATTTGTTTGTCATTATATGCCAAATATGTTAATAAATCTTGCTTTATTTAATACTCCAAAAACATTCCAAGGCATCATAGTGGACACTGATGATTGCATACCCAACATCAATCCAGCCTTCCCCTTCCACCCCTCTAAAAGAACCCTAATTTTTTTTAGGTATCACTTTTCTTATTGAGCTTTTAAATTTAAGGGAAGTCAGTGCTTTTTCTAATCCAGGGGATGAATGACAATGTCTAGGCAAGATTAGTGATGTAATTTTCCTGGTCAGTAATTGGTCTAGCTACAGGCATATGATGCACTTCTGATCAGTGAGACCTGAGAGAGTCTGTTAGGGAGCATTCTGGAAAACATTCCTCAGTGATTAAATAAAAAGAAAACAGATAAATACAAGAAACAGGCCCTCTTATTCTTGTTCTTATGGATATTTCCATGTCTGTACGTGATTCTTGAAAGTACCACAACTGGGGCGCCTGGGTGGCTCAGTTGGTTAAGTGACTGCCTTCAGCTCAGGTCATGATCCTGGAGTCCCAGGATTGAGCCCCACATGGGGCTCCCTGCTCAGCAGGGAGTCTGCTTCTCCCTCTGATCCTCCCCCCTCTCGTGTTCTCTCTCTCATTCTCTCTCTCTCAAATAAATAAATAAAATCTTAAAAAAAAAAAGAAAGTGCCACAACTATCTTGCTCTCATGAGGAGACCTAAACTTAAATGCTTGGAATGGCAGAGTAAAACTTTAGCAAAAACCTTGGTCTTTGATGGTGTCACCACGCCATTGAATGAACTAATCCTAGAGCCACCCTACCTCTGGATTTTGTGTTATGTCAGATAATACATATCATACTCTCTAAGCTATTAGAGCCAGTGTTTCCTGTTATTTTCAAGCAAAAATAATCTAAACTGATAGAGGTGCATATTAACTTCATTTTTTAGATGAAGAATCGGAGGTTCACAGAAGCTAATTGATTTGCTTGGTGTGTAGAAGTAAAATTGGGAGGGTATAAATTGATATCTAAAGTTGGATAAATATTTTTGCTGCTATTTTCACTGAAACACACAGATTCCTATGTTATATTGCCACATTTATATATTGTTAAATGCATTGTTCCTGTTATTCCTCTAATTAAATATTTAAGTAATAAGGGATGGGAAAAATACCACCCAAATTTGTCAGCCAATATGGTCTGTATTGTAATTTCTAGCCCTGATTAACTAAGATATTTCTTTTATCAAAGTCTAAATTTTATGAACATAATACTCTACTTCCAACAGCAAATTGGTTATTTCTACCCTGATATCACAGAGTCAGTTCTTCTTCAACATGTTCAATACTGAAATCACTGTCTTTGCCCAAAACTTGTTCTACCTTCTGTATTCCACATCTTGATTAATGATACCGTAGTTCATCCAGGGACTTAAACAGCTGTCGAAATAATTTCCAATGTGTCTTTCACTCCTAGTATCCAATTCAGGAGATTTTGTCATTTTTATACTGTAAATATCTTTTTTCCACCTTTGCACATTTGTAATATACTTAGATATTGGGATCTATGCTATAGAGCTGCATACATATCCAAAACACAAAAAGAAATCTATTAAAAATACATGAATCTTTTTTTACTTCTTTTTATATTATTATGTTATGTTAATCACCATACATTACATCATTAGTTTTTGCTGTAGTGTTCCATGATTCAATGTTTGCACATAACACCCAGTACTCCAAGCAGAACGTGCCCTCTTTAATACCCATCACCAGGCTAACCCATCCCCCCACCCCCCTCCCCTCTAGAAGCCTCAGTTTGTTTCTCAGAGTCCATAGTCTCTCATGGTTCCTCTCCCCCTCCGATTTCCCCTCTTCATTTTTCCCTTCCTGCTATCTTTTTCTTCTTCTTCTTTTTTTTTTTTTAACATATAATGTATTATTTGTTTCAGAGGTACAGGTCTGTGATTCAACAGTCTTACACAAGAATACATGAATCTTTCTATCACTCAAGATCCAGTGCTAAGCTCTGGCATAGGGTAACTAATAACTCCAGAATCTATTCTTACAGCTAGCACTCTTGAGACCCCAGGGAAATTCTCCTTCACATCCTTTACACTATATCCTTGAACCAAATGATGACTGCATTCAAATAACATAAAGGTTTATAGATTGTACCAGTGTTGGAGAAGGGCACTACTTTAGGGTGTGAGGAGAATTTAAGCAGCCAAAGTACAAAGATAGGTGAAATGGTAAATTATCTTTCACATCCTTTTCTCATCTGTTATCAATGGCATAGATTCTTGCATAACAAAGAATCATTTCTTAGTGGTGCTAAACATGCAATTTTTTTGTTACCCTTCATGTTCCAATCCCTTATTGTAGAGGTACTCATGATTCTCACAGTATGCACATATATAAGCTGAAGAAAATTTTGTACTGTTGAATAACTCACATTACTCACATATTTATATATGTAGATATGTAAATCATCCATGATACTGATTCTTTAACAACTAGAGGAATATTAAAAATGCAGTTTTTCTTTATAAAATCATTTAATAAGGTTTAGAGTTTTAGAAATTTAGAGTTTAGAAAATTAAATAAAAGAACATCAGATTTATCTTAATAACTAAGCTATTAACTTTGATACTATTAATTATAATTCATAATATTTTCAATTCAATAAATTATTTAAAATATTTAGAAACAAATAAAAACAAAATATTTTAATTTTTGATTTTTATATTTAGTTAAATTTGCATTTTTGATAAAAATATATTCAAATTTTGTACCCTTTGGATACAACTGTATTTTTTAATCCTTCAGATTATTAAGATAAGGAAATATTCAGATAATGAAAACAGATAATATAAAAGTGGAACATAGAAAATAAATAAATATTAATATAAAATAAATATAAAAAAATAACGATATTGTGTGTTTAATTTTTTTTAAATAGAAATAATGAAAGTGAGCAGATTTCTCTTGAGCATAACTCCTACAAAATTCATCAACAGGGCAGGACATTATATATTCTTTATTTAATGTAAAGTTAATTCCTCATCAAAACAAAGACTTTGAGCGAGGATATTATTCTCATCAAGTTCACAATTTGAAAAGGTCAGATGAAATCCTTGGTATTTTTTATGTGGAAATTTAATTATTGATCAAACCAATGGAACAAAAAAGAAAAATATTCATATCAAATTCACAACTCAGAAGTAATAAATGCAACTATGTCCAGCCCATTAAAAAATGAAAAAAAAATACATTCATGAAATCCAGAAAATTGGAACATGAAACCTCTGAATCTTTACTATATTTATTGAATTATGGTCATGAAAAATGGCTGTCATATGAATATTTCTTACAAAGCATAATACAATTTTAATTAATGCTCTATTTTTTACCAATTAGATGAGCATAGCAGACACTTAATAATTCATTTTGCACTAAAGTTCTTTCAAATGGAGAAATAACTGGAAATAACTGGAAAATGGCTTTGTATTCTCCATTCAAAAACAATGTATTTTATCACTGTTACTGCTCACTTTACAACCAACCCTTAAGGTCGGCTTGGATTGATAAAAATATTTATGTCTCTGAGGCAGTTAGATTTGCAGTTAAATGAATACAAAATGTCACTTGTATATATGCAACTTCCATAACAGAGGAAAAATGAAAAAAAAACCCAACAATAATTATAGTTCAACAAAGACAAGTAAAGGCAAGTATAGAATTCAGTCACGATGTTCTTAAAATAATATGTGTCCAAAATTAAGCAAACATAATTGTGCACACTATAGAAATAACAGAAATTTAGATTTGTTAGATATTATTTTGAAATCTGTTGTCTAAACCTATAAAATGGATAAAAATGAATAAAGTAAATGGTCACTATCTAGGATGAAAAATTGAAAATGGTATTTTTAATTTAATAGATTAAAAAGTAAGAAAATAAATCGTGAAATTTTAAACGTGAATTTTATTGAGCACAACTAGATTATAGGAGGGAAAATTTATGTTGAATAAATAACATTTAATATAAAATTACAGGTTTTGATTACAGGTAAGAGAGCGTAAAGTAAGCCATTTTCAATTTTAAGCAAAGATTTAAATCATTCTTGAGGGTGAGCCTGTATTAATGATGCTGACAATTTTGGTTAAAGAAAAGTGTACAAGACAAAATTTGGGCTGAAAATACAGAAGCTTTTTTTGTGCTATGTACAGAGTACATCTTGAACATATTGTAATTGTTATTGGGAGACATGGCTTCAACTGTGCTGATAATAATGAGAGTTTCTTTTGACAATTGAGATTATATATGATAATTTCTGGGTCTTCCCAAAGATAGATCATTTTAATTTAATATAATATATATTAATGTTGACCTTACAACCATCCTTAGACACATGATGATATGTCAACTAAATGCTATTAAAATAATTACATTTAATTTAGGCAAAATACAAAATGCACTAGAAGAATTAAGTGAAATAACAAAATATCTTTAAATGAAGAACAACTTGTGGTCTTTAGTGGAAAATGAAACTAATTTTGAATTTATTCACTGTTATTTGGTCTGAAACTGTTGCTTGTTACTAATAATATGAACAGGAGCTTTAAGAAAACAGATAAGTTTGTCTATTTCATATTTAACAGGATTAAATGTTTTAAATAGGAAATGGTTCTCTATATTGAAAGGACCTGCTTAGAAATATGCAATAAAAGTGATATTCCAAAAATAATTACATTAAAAAAAGAAAAATGTTTGCACAACCACAAGAAAAAATATTCACACACAAATATTGCCGAAGCCAATTTCTATAAAGACTGCTCTACAGAATGACTTATTCTTCCTTTTAGGTCAAGATATAGTTTTGATTGAAAGACATTTGAACAAGTTGGACAAACATACTGCCATAAAGTTATATTATAATTTGTGAGTATTGGAAATTTTGAAAGCAGAAATTATACAATATCCTATAGATTTAAATATTGCATTGGAAATAATAAAAATCACAGTATAAGGCATGGAGATTTATGTGGTGAAGTTAAAATATCTTGTAATATGGTAGTATTTGGCTGGCTTAGTAGAGTATGTGAATCCTTTTTTTTTTTAATTCAATTTTTTATTGTTATGTTAATCACCATACATTACATCATTAGTTTTTGATGTGTTCCATGATTCATTTTTTGTGACTCTTGATCTTGGGGGTTTTTAGTTCTAGCTCCATGTTGGGTGTAAGGGATTACTTAAAATTAAAATCTTAAAAAAATTCTTGTAATATGTATCAACAATGCTTTATCATATGTAACATTACAGTTTTTGTCCATGATAGGTGAAGTACATGATTGTGGTTGAAAAAATTGGGTACTATATTTTGTAGTTCCATTTTATCATGAGTTGGGTCTAGCCTAAACTGTTCAACTACAAAATCTTGAGGTAATAAATGATTGTTGTCCTAAATCACTAAGTTTTTATTATACAAGAAATGCTAACTGAGGTAATGGTTTATATTTTAATCTAAGTATTACTTAAGAATCTTAAGAATTGTATTGATAATTCCATTTACTATTACTCTCTTTCAGCTGAGGGAAGTTTCTCCAAATTGAAATTAATGAAAAACTAGCTAAAAATTAGTATGACTCAAGACACCCTGTCTTATTTAGTATTGCTGTCAACAGAACACAACTGATATTATTATTATAAAAATGTAATGATTTTGTAAAATAAAGGCCAGAATAAATTTTATGTAATTAATATGTAATAAATTACAAATTATTTATGTATTTATTTCATTACTCATACAAATATTGTTAACTCATCAACAGAATACTCAGACCTGCACAATAATAATTAAATTCAGTCAGTTTTGGTATTTTGTCCCAAACTCTGTGAATTTTAGGGAATAATCATTTGTCCATCTCCACTGCCATTGTTTTACATCAAACCTTTAATTACCTCTTGACTTCAATATTTTTTTAGATTTTATTTATTTGTTTGACAGAGAGAGACACAGCGAGAGAGGGAACACAAGCGGGTGGAGTGGGAGAGGGAGAAGCAGGCTTCCCGCGGAGCAGGGAGCCAGATGCAGAGCTGGATCCCAGCATCCTGGGATCATGACATGAGTCGAAGGCAGACGCTTAACGACTGAGTCACCTCGGTGCCCCTTGACTTCAATATTTTAATATTCTTATGTACAGTCATGAGGATGACCAGGTTATTCTAATATTCTTCTAACATCCTCCACCCTCACCCATCCTCTGATTCTTTCTATATATGCCGTCCTCCGAAAATTCTTTGGAAAATATTAAAATCTTATGCCATTTACCTGCCTAAAATTCTTTAGCGATTCTTTATCAATCTAGGAAAAATCAAAACTCTTTGGCAGAGCATACAGTAACCTTTATGAATGGGCCCTTGCCTACCATAATTTCAGCCTCTTTTTTCAACACTATCCTCATAGTCACCCTTTTTCAACACTATCCTCACAGTCATCCTTCACTGCAGCCAGGTCAAACTCTATAATTTGTTGGGCCAGGGCAAAACTCCTTTCAAAAATGATTAACAATTTCAAAATGGTGATGACATGTTATTAAATCAGTATGAGACCCTTCTGGGTGGAGGGCCATAGGCAACTACTTAGGTCACATACTCATGAAACTGGCCCTGAGTTCAGCCACTTCCTGAATAGTTTATAGTTCCCTGAGCATCCCATTCATTTCTCACTTATCTACCTTTGCATATCTTGTCCTTTTGTTGTAAAGCACCTTTCCTTATTTCTTTTAAGAATTTTCATCCAATTAAAAAATGCTGCCTCTTCTGGGGTTCCATAGAACTTGAGACTTATTCCCATTGTAAGACTTTCCATATTGCTACTACATGTTTACAAATGTCTCTGAAAACCACTAGGGCAGGGATCATGTTTTATTCATCTCTGTGTCTCTAGCCTCAGAATTTACTACAGGAGAGGTGCTCTGGAAGGTAGACTTTCATGTAGGTTAGTATGCGAAATGAAGATAACTTATAGTTTGTACTTAATTTGCAGAAATTAAAGAACTGATTAAGTGGCAGAGTTGCTTCAATGATCTCACAGACCTGTCATGAACAAACTGTATTGAATCACTATGCTGTGTTCATTTACACATACTGATAAAGATTCTCTCAGTAACATTTGGAGACAAAATTAAGAATATGATCCAAAATATTTTATAGGATCAATGGAAAAATATGATGGTTGATACCTTATCTTTTGGTTAAATTCATAAGGTGATAATATCTGAATGTAGGTTATTTATTATTTTACCCCTTATGCTCACTATTTAATCGCATTTTATTTGCTAAGGGAAGAGAAGATTCTTTCCAGTTTTGACACGTCTTATGACTATCAACACTAAAGATTTAGTTTTGAAAAACACTTTAAATTTGATATCTTTCAGAAAAAAAATATTCACACAAAAGTAAACAGAATACAAAGGTTAGTGAGAAGGAAATTCAAAAAGTATTTGTTGTAAAGCATAGATAGGTACTAGATTCTAGAGCATTAAGACTTACTGTATAGTGCTACTAAATAAGGTCTTTCTAAAAGGCCTTTGGCTTTCAGACCACTTAATTAGAAATGTTTGTGTTTTAAAATATGATTAGCTCCTGACCATGCCAAGGCAGCAATAACAGAATGATGGAGTTCTTTTGGTATGTGCTTTTGCTGGATATTATATCCTGCTGTGTTTGTATAAGAATCTCAGATTACTAGTGGTGTCTGAAAGGAATTGTTGCTCTTAAGAATGTCCTCACCTTGCACCTGGGTGGCTCAGTCACTTAAGCATCCAACTCTTGGTTTTGGCTCAGGTCCTGATCTCAGGGTTGTGAGATCGAACCCCGCATCGAGCTCTGTGCTGGGCATAGAACCTGCTTAAGATTTTCTCTCTCCCTCTCTCTCTGCCTCACCCCACTCCCCTCAAAAAAAATAAAAGAAAGAAAAAGAATGACCTCATCTTTCTCCATCATTTCTACCTATGGTTATTATCAAGAAACGCGTTTACCATGATTTGTGTCTGTATATACACAGAGATGCAGATATATAATGTTTGATATCTGTGCTTTAATTGAGATATATTCTATTTAGTTTATTGAGATTCTGGAGAGTTATTTCTTTCATTTGGATCCATTTTTGGGGGGGTTGCTTATACTAGAGAATTTCTGTGTTCTGTATTTAAAGGTGATGTTAAAGACAGTATTGTATTTCAACTAATAACAGCAATAAAAATAACATGTATTGAGTTTGAACTGAAGCTCAGAAATATTAAGTGACATACTAAAGGTCACATAGCTAGAAGTTGATAGAGCCAGGACTTGAGTCCAAATCATTCCAAATCCAAAGGCCACATTCTTAATCACAACAATTCTACCTTCTGATCATATAGGCTCCTGTTGGGATCTGATGGATGAACGAAAGCTCTCTTGATCTTAAGTAGTATCTCTTCCCAGCTACATTTCTAGAATATGTATTATTAGTGACTCATGAGTTTGAGTTAAGGTATTACCATTCAATGGAATTCATCCTAAAAAAAAAAAAAGAATTCTTCCTTCATATGAATAAAGAAAATAATGTTTCATCCAAAACAAATAAACTAAATTGTTATGTCATTAACATTTTAGCATAAAACAGGTAATCACATGTCTTTCAGCTTTGACTAACATTTATTGGGCACACACTGTGTGATAAGCACTGGGTTAGACATGTACACATCACAACATTGAAGGAAGGATAATCAAATAATAATAGCATTTATTGAGTATATATTATACACTAAGCAATTTAGGCAATTTTTATATATCTTCTAATTTAATTATCTGGATATTCCTGTGAGTTAAATACCCCTAATCAACAAATGAGGATATTGAGCATCAAAAAGGTTTAGATGTTTCTCTGAGGTCACAAAGGTAAGAAGTTGTGGGGACTGCATTTTATTCTAAATCTCCTGGCCTTATTCCCTAACTGGGACTATAAATCAGCATTGCTGTTTTTGTTCTGAGTTTTTATATATGTAAAATGTGGTGATTTAAGGTGGTGTTAATTCAGCAGCTTTTGTCCTAGCAGAAGTTGGCTTCACTGCTACTAACATGTTAAACAATAGTAACAGAGATTTGTAGCATGATGACACAGGAAAGGCTAAGTGACAGCATGAAAGAGGCTGAGGCAGACAGCACCTTACCTGCTGAATAACTTTGCCTGGGCCAATCCCCAATACAATGAGCCTCCTTGTCGCATATATTTTTCACTGATGTTCCCATTCCCTGCTGTTCATATGTGATCTGACCATTTTCTTACATCTTGTTTGGAATTAGGCTATTAAAAATGAGAAGGTGGTTGCAAATTCATAAACAATTCTTTTTTCAGTTTTAGCACCCTTTAACTATTCATGGAGCTATGTACATTCTTCCTATTTTCTGGTTTTCATCTTTAGTGTGAATGATAAGGCAAAATTATAAAGGTAAATCTCAGTTTTTCAACTTACTTCTACCATGGATATAAAGATTAAAGAAAAAAAGTGTATAATTTAACCATCTTTAGAAAAAAGTCTTTTAGAGAGACCACCAAGCATGTGAAAATAAAGCAACATTCTTCACATTCTTGAGATTGAGTCTCTTGTCTACCAGTTACATTGCATTAAAATTCAGTTTGTATTCATCTAATGAATGAATTATTGAAATTTCCTAGGGAAATAAAGCTGCATCCACTTTTCTCAAATCCTATTGTTTTGGCAAATATATTGAGCATGGGTTAATAATTTCAGCCTCTCATTTATTTAATATATTGCAGATGGATATCTGTTTAAGTCATAATGGGTCACTTCTGCCAACAGACAAGCCCTTCAGAGTTTAGCAGAGAGAAATACATGCATGCTTTATGTATCCTTAATTTAATGTGAGATTCCCTATCTTTAATCTCTGGAAAGCAGTTCTATCAGCAGGATGAACTTCTCTGTATGGAAGAAAATCAGTTTGAGCATAGAAGAAATCCCACCATCTTATGCTTATTTTCTCTCCCAATCCTGATGCAACACACTACATGACAAAAGAGAAATACTGAGCATCTTTCAACAATATTCCTGACCATTCATTTACAATTAGATGTACATGCAATTTCTCTCTAGCTATCTGGTGTAAGAAGTATTTTCTTTGTCTCCACATCTTTCCACATTCCTGATTCTGACCAAAGTTTACTTTGTCTACCTTGTGGTTCTATGTTACACAAATTTTGGCTAAATCTATCCTAATAAGTGACTGAATTAAAATTAATCCATCACACATGTATTTCTATAATTATTTTTCGTAAGCATTTGCTAGAAATTTAAAATCACTCAGATAATATATCATTGAAATCAGAGTGGTTTGGTCATAATTCATTCACAAACCAGGCTTTTTAAAAGCAGTTATTATAAAAGCTCTAGAAGAAGACATAGGGAATGTATTTAAGTAATCCTAGACTGGTTAGACCTTCTTAAACAATACACAAAACCTCAAAACCATTAAGATTAAATAAATGTTATTTTATAACATTTTAAATTGTATGCATTGAAAAATGTACCATAAATAAAGACAAAAATGCACATGACAAGGTGAAATAGAATGTAAACTATGTCTCTGACAAGGCCCTATTTCTTTATTATACCTTAAATTTCTAAAAATCAATAAGAAAAAGCCAACAACCCTATAGAAAAATAAGCAGAGCTATTTCTAGACAACTCAGAAAAATGCAAATGGCTTTTAAACATATGAAATGTAATACAACATTGATAATAGGAAAATATATACAAATTAAAATTATGAGATGCCAGTTTTTGCCTATAATTTTGACAAAATTTAAAGAGTTTGATTACATACTCTGTTGTAAAGGCTGTGGGAAAAAGGTTTTCTGACAAATTGTTGGTAGGACTTAAACTTATACAACTGAACTTAGCAATATCTATCAAAGTAACAAAATGTATATACCATGAGCTCCAGCAATTCTACCTCTAGGAATTTTACCTTTTGTCATAGACATTTTCATGTGTTCACATATATCATGTGCAGTTGTATATTTATATGTATACATATATACATATTCATAAACATATACATAAAATTATGTGAATAAAACAATAAAGTATCTTTAGGCAGATAAACCAGAAACTGTTAAGAGTGGTTGCTTTTTGAAGGAGGAGAGTAAGGATGAGGGGTGGTGTTGCTGGGAAACTCAGGGATGGGGATCCACTGATTAAAGAGAAACTTGCTTTTCATTCTATTCTCTTCTGTATTCTTTGACTTTTATTATATTAATTATATATTAAGTAATATATATTCAATTATACATTTTGCATAGGTATTATCTGTTTTAAAAACTAAAGCTCTCTATCTTTTGTGCCTAATATCTGAGTTTCTAAACTAAGAAATGAATATTGTGTGTGAATTTAACAAATGATTAAAAAGGTCAAATTGGAATGCAGAGCTTAAAAGTAAACAACCCTTAGTCTAGGACCAGTATAATGCACAGATGGTGGCTTTGAAGAGAAAATAGTATGGACTTAATAGTCAAACAAATCTGGCTTAAGATACTATATATGCCATTTGCTAATTATGCAGTCTGAGACAAGTCACTAATCTCTATAAACCTCAGTTTTCACATCTGTAACACTGGCATGATAATACCTACATCATAGTGTTTCCAAAAGATCCAATGAGATAATATGAGTGAATTGCTTAATACAGGACTAATTGTATAGTAAGCATTCAATAAATATTTATTTGTAACTTTTAAAATTATCATCATAGAAAATATCCCTGAACAATGACTTTAGGATATGTGAATTTATTTTTTCTTGTTTCTATCCCTAATTAGGCATAAGTAATGTAAGTCACTTATTTAAATACTCTGAACCTCAAGTTTCCCATTTGTAAAATTAGAATAATTATTCCCACCCTACTTACCTCAGAGTTTTAAAAGACTGATATGAAATTATGTGTATGGAAGGGCATTGAGTAGTGTATTACCCAGAGGTATTATTATCATCCCAGAAAGGTTAGTTTATGCTCTTTTTATACATCTCTGTTGATGAAGATTCCACAAACTTCCCCTAGATATTTTGATGCTATCTCTGGATTTCCATTCTGCTTATGATTCACTGGTAGAGGAAATATGTTAGAGAAATTACATTTAAAAAATGTTCTCACAACAACCCACATCCTGTGGAAAAGTTACTTTCATTCCTCATTCCTCTTTTCAGGACCTGAAATCACCATAGGTGTTTGACTTCATTCTGAACTGCCTTACATCCTTTCATTGTTTGCATGGGGGATGTCACTGATGGAATACAAATATCATATCTGTTTGGATAAAGCCATTAACCCATTATAACCCACTTTGCTTGGATTACTGTCTGAATTGCTAGCACCTAAGAGAATAGAAAAGAAGACTAGGGGGAAAAATTTAGGGGGAAAAAAGCAGGGCCTGAGGCCTGCCAATAGGGACCTGAGCTTCTAGTTCTGGAGAAGGTGAAAGTGAGGTCTATTTCACAGCCAAAGGTAACAGTGAAAGATCCCAACAACAGAAAGGGGTATTGAAAAATAAGATGGATTACCTTCACAATTTTGCCCAGGATCACACCCAAGTTTTAAAGTCTTTGAAATCCTAAGGCTCAAGACTTATATATGGACTCAAAGGTAGAGGAGAACATAGAATGGGTACATGTTTCCCCCAAAATATCATATGTTGAAACCTAATCCCCAGTGTGATGGTGTTTGGAGGTGGGTCCTTTGGGATGTATTTAGGTCATGAGGGCATAGACCTCATGAATGGGATTAGTGTCTGTATAAAAGAGACCCAAGAAACTTCCTTGCTCTTTCCACCATGTGAAGATAAAGTGAGTAGGTGCCATCTGTGGATTGAAAAGTGGGCCTCCACTAGGTACTGAATATGCTGGAAACTTAATCTTAGATTTATAGCCCCCAGAATTGTGAGAAATAAATTTGTATTGTTTAAACACCCAGTGTATGGTATTTTTGTTTTAACAGCCCAAATTGAACTAAGGCAAGACCCTTTTTTTTTTTAAAGATTTTATTTGTTTATCAGAGAGAGAGAGAGAGACAGAGGCAGGCAGAGGGAGAAGCAGACTCCTTGCTCAGCAAGGAGCCCAATGTGGGACTCAATCCCAGGACCCTGGGATCATGACCTGAGCCAAAGGCAGACGTTTAACCGACTGAGCCACCCAGGCGTCCCTAAGGCAAGACTCTTCAATGCTTTCCTCCAAAGCTTGAATCCCCTATGAAACATTTTAAACAAGTGAACGTGCATTATCTTTGCTTGATCACTTTCACTGACAAGGAACTAATTTCCCAAGAAATTAATTCCACCTTTGTTCTCCTCAAAAACATTGGAAATTTTTCTCCTAATTTGGGCTATGTGGTAATACAGGTTTTATTGCTATTTCAGGTAACGGTTCATCAGCTATCTGAAGACAGAAATTGAAGGCACTTGGACTTCCCAGTATTCTAAGTTCTATGCTCTATCAATTTTTCCTACTCTGACATGACTTCATACCCCTATACTATCCCATTTTCTTATGGATGGACACTTGTTTGTCAATATCCTATGTGGTGTCCATAACTAAACAATTTTACAGGTGTAGTTGGAATAATATAAACTAGAACAGGTCTCTTAGCTTCTTGTTTCTTGAACTTCTCCTTCTATTAAAGATCACTTCAGCATCTTGGGAGCAAAAGCATACCATTTTGCTTTCTCATATTGTGCTTACTGTTGATAAACACCCTAGACGGTTTTTTTTTTATATACATGTATGACCACTAAGTTATGCCTCACATCTTTTATGCAGATGGTTGATTTTGTGGGCACGTGTGTGCATATGTGTGTGTGTGTACATACAGATATATAGTGATTATTTTTGGCTGGATGTGGAGTATGGGACTTTCAGTTATTTTTATATATTTTTTTAGAGAAGGGGGAGAGAGAGAGAGAGGGGCAAAGGAAGAAGGAGAGAGAGAGAATCCTAAGAAGGCTGCATGCCCAGCATGAAGCACAATGCAGAGCTCGGTCTCACAACCCTGAGATCATGACATGAGCTGAAATCAAGAGTAGGACACTTAACCGACTAAGCCACTCAGGCACCCTTAGTTTTATAATTTTCTATATCTATATTCTAAATTGTCCATGAAGAATATATACCTCGCTTGCAATAATAAAAATAATGGAAGTTATTAAAACTGAACAGATATATTATCTTTTGGGGAGTCATGGGTATTTAAACTACAAACTCAGTATAACCCTGATAACTCCCCCAGATCTTAGCTTACCTTTTCTTGCAACAAGGAACTGAGCCAGCTGTAAGAACACTTGAACAGGCAGGCTATTTTCTTCTCTTCCTGGAAGATAATGGAAAAAGCATACTATTTAGTGAATATGCTTAGTGGCTAAGATCGTAAGCTCTGGAATCAGACAGCTTGACTCTAAAAGTTGCTAGCTGTGTGACCCAGATCAAGTTATTTAACCTCTCTCTGTGCCTTTAATTTTCATCTGTGAAATGGAAGATATTTATATAACCAGTCTCATGAGGTTATTGCTAAGATTAAATGAGCTAATATAAGCAAAGTTATTAGAATAGTATATAGTTAGCCCTCAACAAATTATTATTACTGTTATTATTATTAAGCCATGGGATTTTGAACCCATATATAGTGGAAAAATGCAACATTTGAATTTGGTAAGATCTGACATATTTTACATGTTTTATAGGAATATGGATCCTGGCCATAGAAAAGTATTCCAAATATGTGCACTTCTCATCTTTTAATATAGTATGTTATGTTTTCTTCTTTCCTCCATTCTTCCTTCCTTCCTTTTTCTTCCTTCCTTTTTTCCTTTTTATTTTTTTCCTTTCCTTTTCTCTTTTTATATTTTCTTTCTTTGCTTCTTTCTTTCTTTCTTTTTTCTTTCTTCTTTCACTTTCTTTCCTTCTTTCCCTCCCTTCCTCCCTCTTTACCTCTTTCCTTTCTTCCTTCCTTCCTTCCCTCCATCCCTCTCTCTCTTTCCTTCCTTCCATTCTTCCATTCTTTCTTTCTCCCTCTCCATCTTTCTCTTTACTATTCTCTATCCTTCTATCTTTCTAAATTTCTTGATTATTTCTTTCTAATTCATATTGTTTAAAATACACAATTCTTATCTTGAGAATATGGTACATACATTTTTTAACTTGACTATCTTTGGAAGTTTTGATACTTCTAGTTTCTCAATCTTGTGTACACCCATCATGAGCCAAGAAATCTCATGAAGATTGAATAACTTTTATTATTTCTACAGATGTACTAAAGACATTAATAAACAAGCTGATGGTATTTCTTTCCTTGCACTTTCCAACCACAAGTAGAAGCAGCAATTCAAAAACAAAAGTGATTGAAATATTTTTGAGTTTAAGGAAAAAAAAACACTCCCAATCTACTCCCCCCTACTGATGATGTATATTCTTTAAAAAGCTTCTCTTAAGCTTATTTGAAGACTGACTGACATAGCATAGTGTATAATCTCCACTTAAGATCAAATCATCCCATTCATACTCAATCAAAAAGAAGATTCGTGGTGAAGATAATTAGGACTTCCATTCTTTTGGGTGGTCTGGCCAGAAATGAAGCTATCTGAGGCAGCCCTACTCAAATAGTTTACTGAATATAGCATTCTTTCACTCTATTCCTTCCTTTCCATCTAGTCCAAATATCATCAAGGCATTTAGAATGCCCACAATAGTTTCTAACATTGGATCTATTCCATTTTCATTTTCTGTGTGGTCTAAGTAAAGCAGTGTGAGCAAGTTAAAGAGCATTGGACTGACATTAGCTTCACATCTTCAAGGTGTTTTTAGAAGTGAACTATACCAGAAGGCTTAAAGTTGTTTTTCCCCTAGTCTTACTGTATAGCCTTAGGAAGGTAACTTCACTTCACTGAGCTTTAATTGTCTCTATTGTAATACCACTATGATTACTCAACCAGATGATGAGCTTTAAGAGAGATGAAGTCAGTATCATACTTGGTAATAGAATTATAACCTCTAGCATAGCACCTTATACTCAATAGGCCATCAGAAGATATTTTGTGTTTAAGAAGTACTTGCCCTGCTTTCCTCAAAAGATTGTTGTAAGAATTAATTGAGATACTAGATGTGAAAGTGTTTTGAATAGTAACAATTATATAATTGATATTTTAACACACAATTAAGGATAAATAATACAAATTTGGCTTTTTAGAGTATTTCACATAAATTTTCTCCCTTGATCTTGACAATGATTCTATAAGGTAGATGTTTTTATTTTAGTTTATAGATAAATAAATGAGGGCTTACTGGATCACTCAACTAGTAAAAATTGAACAGAGATTCTGATGCAGGATTTCTGGAATTTACTCAAATTTGCTTTTGGGTGGTTAACAATTTTGGAGAATCTGATACTAAAACAAACACATGAAATATGTTATACTTGGCCCAAAAGATGAAGTTCCATCTGGCTTTAAAGGTAGTATATAGTTTCATTGTTTCCCATTTGTTTTTTCTACACATGTTTTGTGAAAATTATTGTTGAAGCCAGAGTATTATTAAAGATGCAACTCCTGGGGCACCTGGGTGGCTCAATCCTTAAGCTTCTGCCTTTGGCTCAGGTCATGACCCCAGGGTCTTGGGATCAAGCCCTGCATCAGGCTCCCTGCTCAGCGGGAAGCCTGCTTCTCCCTCTCCCACTCCCCCTGCTTGTATTGCCTCTCTCACTGTCTCTCTCTCTCTGTCAAATAAATAAATAAGATCTTTAAAAAAAAGATGCAACTTCTGATTTTGTGGGGTCAGTATTGCAAACTGGCCGGGTAATAAAAACTAATCAAGAGTAAATTCCCAGCAGTGAAAAGAAAGCATTTCTTGCTTTAACATATAAACAACATGACCCTCATTGTAAGTTTCTCAAAACTTATAAGAAAGAGCTTTTTATGTTGAGTTTTCAAATTGAATATACTGGGTCATCTGAATTTAAAAGGAAAAAATAAATCAATTTCACATAAATTAAACTTTTAAATTTTATTGCTTTTTTAATGGCTGAGGGCTTATATTTAATGGCCTCTGAAGCAGTGTCTTTTAATTTCATAGTTTGTGCACTACCTTCTTTTACTTACTATATTGGACAAACAGTACAAAATAGCATTTTTCTCAAGTCAAGGACAAGGATATGTGCTTGATGGTGAATAATTCTAAAAGACTATTGTTTGATTCAGTGCTGCTTTATTTTTCTTGAACCTGGTAGGCATCTCATTCCACTTGGAGGAAAATGTTTCTTCTTTTTAGCAAGGTTACTTTTGTGATGAGCATTAAAAGATAGCTTTAAACCATCCACAATTATGACCTTGACTAGAAAAATGTAAGTTAATAAGGCTTCAACAAATTATGGTCTTTTTAGTCGATTTGCCTAGTGAACTGTTAATTGTAAAACTGAAAGACATTATGTTCAGCTTTCTCTATCACATCTTTTGTGTTTTAACAGTGACACTTCATTGAGTGCAATTAACAAAGCCTAGGAGATTTATTAACACACTTCTTCATGGCCAATGATCCATTCCACTTAAGACATAACACTGTAAAATGCACATTATCTCCTTTTGGCACTTACAATAATGCCTCATGAACTAGGAAGGCATATGTTAAAGCAGATAAAATAGCATTATTAGCTGACAAATCTTACAATTTATTAGACAGTTAATTTATCAGCTTAAAAGACACTTAAAACAGCTGTGCATTTAATGTCTTTTTAATGTATCCAGTAAAACTTGCATAATTGCCTGTAGTGCAATTTATTTTTAGCTATGTTGCAAAATGTCTGCATTTACTGTTTACATCTTCTTTAATTTTTCCTGCAAGGCTCATCACATCTCTGCCTGAGCCCTAAAGGCCAGGCCAATAATCAGACAAAAAGCCTTCTCAAACAAATGGTTCCCCATGAATGAACTATTCAAAAGTGCATGCTGCTTGGGACCAAAGGAGTGTTAGTATTTTATCTCTACCCCAAGGGCAAAGGCTGCAGTTCCAAATAAATAAATAAAACACAGGAATAAAACCAGGATGACTCAAATCAGTAGGGTGTAATAGAAAGCTGTTTCAAGCCTCCACATCACAATCAGATGGTAGCAGGCTTTCTAAGTATTTGAATTTGGAGCCCATTCAGAACTACATGTCTGGAGTATGAACTGACAAGGCTTTCAGACTACATTAGCAAGGTTGTTTCACTTTATAATTAAAGTAACAGTTCCTTGATGATAAAATGTTTTGTATCTTAGTATTGCACAAAGAGGCACATAGGAGAAAAGTATGAAAAATAAGACACATTTCATGGCTCTATTGTCATTTAGTTTAGTTTCTTTCTTGCTCTTTGATTTAATAGAAACTTTGCTAAAGCCTCCTATTTTTTACAGAATCTTTCACAGTAATGATGTCAGGACTAGTTATTATTAAAGCAAAAAAAAATCAAACTACAAGTTGCCCCTAATGAAATGACAGCTTAAAATTTGATCTTTGGTCTTTAGAAGGATTTGTAGTAGCCTACTAAGGAAGAAAACTGGCTTCTTGTTCTAAAGTTTAGATCCCCTACCCCATCCAATATGACCTTGCCCACAGCTGGAAGGAAGAGGAATGTGCTCATTTTTTAGGTAATGAGTGGTGCCCAATTTCTACTTTTCCTTTAACTCACTTAAAGATTCCTTATATTTGTTTCAGAGGTACAGATCTGTGATTCAACAGTCTTGCACAATTCACAGCGCTCACCATAGCACATACCCTCCCAATGTCATCTAAATCTTTTAAGCTGCTATTAGAACTTGAAATTACAACCCAAAAAAAAGGGGGGGAGAGAGAAAGAGAGAGAAATGTGTATCAGCATACATGTACACACAAACCATTAAAATAACTTGCAGGATTATAAACTTATATGGATTAAGAAAAGTACTTCTCCCATGGATTGGCCAGGATCTCAGGTAGCAGGTTTAATGAGATCTAGACTCATTTATTCCCTACTTATTCAATATTGAGTCCAATATAAATAAGCAGGTAGTTAGAAAAGAGAAATTTCATGCATTTTGCTTTTTGTTTTCTAATTCATTTTCCATTGATGTGTGTTTTTCTCTAGGAACTTTCAAGAGTCTGTGTGACACAGAGAAATATTTATATTCTCAAAGCTTAGTGAAAGAGAAAGAAGGTAATGATGGCTAAGAGAAGTGATTACACTAGATCCACAAGACAATATTATGAGCAAGATAGACTCTTTGTAGACTCACAAGTCTGAAACAAATTGCTCCAGTAAAATTCTAACCTAATTGAAAAGTAACTTTAGATGAGACTCAGAAATTTGCCATATGTAAACTAACTTAATTATTTAGCCAGAATAATCAAAATGTTTTTCACTTAATTTACACTTCTTTAACTGGACTGATAGTTATAAAAATTGAGGTCTTTCATGTGTATACTCTTAAGTCTTTGCATTTCACTTCACATCCTCACAATAGCCCTGTGGTATAGATATCACCAGTATATAAATGAGAGGAAACTCAGAATCTAAATGACTTGCCAAAGCTCACCTGTTATGTAAATCTCAGAGCTGGGGTGAAAATTCACACCTGCCTCGTAATCATTGCTGGCTTTGACTGGCCTCATAGAACATAGAAAGAATACTACCTAGACTGAAGTTCAGGCTCAAGGTAAAACAACAACAAAAAAGTATACAATCATTACCTCTACAAAAGATTTCTAGTCCCATTACTTAAAAAAATGGATCATACCTTCTGCTCTGTCTCCTATAACCCATACAAATTTAGTCACTTTGAGAAAAAGAAAATAATCAGTTATATTTCTGAAGCTGTTCTCTAAAAATGTATTGAGGTATTTCACCAAGTTTCAGCCAAGAAATACAAAACTATGTCATCTTTAATGATAGATATCTTTTATTATTCTAATGAACCCTTTCCTAACATTAAAAAGAATTGGACAAAAAACCCTACTCACTGAAAAATGTTCTTTCATTTATAATTTCTAACAGGAATTTTTACTTATCTACTTGTTTTTGTATTCAAGTTTCAAAAGGCATAAACTACAGAGTTCCAAATATTGTCACTCTGCCTATTGCATTCTAGGTGTGTGGATGTACTGGTTTTTTAATGGATATATCTTAGTGACAGCATAAGCGTGTGTGTGTGTATGAGTGTGCGCACATTTGCATGAATGCATGCTCAAAATTAAGAAAGAAAGAATAATGCATTGAGGATAACAGCAATATTTATGGCCCTTACATGAATAAAAGGAGGTATTTATCTGTTTCATTTCTAATTAATTATAAACATTGAATGGCACATTCTTCACACAGGCAATAGTTTACTAATGGTAACTGTTTTATCATCCGATTAGGCTAGTATTGTGGACAACTTCACTGCCACAGTGAAAATGGTAGGACTGTCACCTTTTCCTTCATTGTGGTCTAATTCCAATTTGTTTTAGATATTTTCTTTTGAGGAAATCAATCTGTCTATTAGTGACTCTAATAAGGATTTCTAATGAAGGGCCTGAAGTTTTAAAGAAATGCACTAGCCCACATAACACTGGTACTATAAACCTTTCATTTACTGAGTTTAAAAGCTAATACTTTTCATAGTACATCAATTATATACCAAAAGTTTCTATGCCCTTGACTTGGAAACCAAGCAAATTAATGAATTAAGATCTCACATTAAAGTAACATATCATTGATTCCTTGTATTTTAAGTAAAATAACTAATCTTTCCTCTAGAAAAAAGACAAACTCCAGAAATACATTTGAGTTCTTTTAGGTGCTATGTCTCCATGGAAAAAAATCATATACCTCCCTGTTCTTATGTTGCATGAATGTAGAATGAGAACATCAACTAAGAGTTTAGTTCTTATGAATCAAGTTTTCTCATAACAGTGAAATTATCAGTAAGCATTGAAATTAAGATAAAGCTAACTTGTCAAGAAACCTGGATTCTACCACCAGTTTGTTCTCACAATAGGACTTCTGATTAAGGAAGAAATGACTTAACTTCTCTATAAGTTTCTTTAGCTATCAAAAAATGTGAGGACCAAAAGGAAATAAATCAAAAAATTTAAAGCTCACATGAATAAAGATGTATTCATGAGGGACACCTGAGTAGCTCAGTGGGTTAAGCCTCTGCTTTTGGCTCAGGTCATGATCCTGGGGTTCTGGGATCAAGCCCTGCATGGGCTCTCTGCTCAGCAGAGAGCTTGCTTCTTCTCCCTCCCCCCTCCCCCTGCTTGTGCTCTCTCTCTCTCTCTAAGAAATAAATTACAAAAATATCTTTAAAAAAGATGTATTCATGACTAATTTAAATTAACAAAATTACTTCAATATAATTTTGTTAATCTTTAAAACTATTTTAACACATAATTGTATTGACTCATCATACCTAAATTATTATGGAACCTTTCTAACAAGGCCATCTGTGGTTACTTGTGCTCAAATTATATAGTTATAAAATATTGCTCTGTCCAAATTTTAGACAATGATTTTAGACTCTAGACCCATATATATTATGGATGCATTCTGAGCATGGTGTTTGTGATTTCATATGTTTTCTTTATATTCCAAAGTTTCCTTACAAAAAATAAAATAAACTATAAATAATGTGATTGGCAGTTTCTTACAAAACTCTTACCATACACTCTGGGAATTACACTCCTTGGTTTTCACCTAACTGCGTTAAAAACTTATGCACACATGGGCGCCTGGGTGGCTCAGATGGTTAAGCGTCTGCCTTCGGCTCAGGTCATGATCCCAGGGTCCTGAGATCGAGCCCCGCATCAGGATCCCTGCTCAGCGGGAAGCCTGCTTCTCCCTCTGCCTGCCTCTCCCACTGCTTGTGTTCCCTCTCTCGCTGTGTCTCTCTCTGTCAAATAAATAAATAAAATCTTTAAAAAACAAAACAAAAAAAACTTATGCACACACAAAACCCTGGACACATGCTTATAGCAGCTTTATGTACAACTGCCAAAACTTGGAAACAAACAAGATGTCCTTTAGTAGGTGAATGGGTAAATAAACTGATAATGGAATATATTCAGGGCTAAAAAGAATGAGCTATCAAGACATGAAAAGACATGGAGGAAACTTAACTGCATATTACTAAGTGAAAGAAGCCAATCTGAAAATGCTACACACAGTATGATTCTAACCATATAACGTTCTAGGAAAGGCACAATTATGGAGACAGTAAAAAGATCAGTGGTCGTCAGTGGTTAAAGGGACAGAGGGATGAAGAGGAGAACAGTGGATTTTTGGACAGTGGAACTGTCATTGCCATTTAGGAAAAAAAAAAAGCTCACCTAGACATGGACACTGCTACCAGAGTATAATTGTAAATTATTTAAGGAATATTCAATTACTTAGCTAATTCAAATGCTTGAAGGTAGTCCCTCTCAAGATTGAACAAACACTGCTTTCCTGACTTTGTTCTCAGAAACTCAGGCAGTTATCAGAGTCGGCCAGAGAGCAGCACTCATTAAATTCTCTCTTAAAGTTCATTTTTTTGTCACCTGTTTACTTCAGGGTTATAATCCTTAGGTTCCAGTTGTTATGAGGTAGGCACACTCAATGAATAGAAAACAAGGACAATAGTCATTGAGGATTAGACATCAATTTTTATGGGTGATCTAATGTATTCTAAGAAAACCCAATGAACTAAATATTATTATCATCTCCATTTACAGTTGAAGGCACTGAAGCTTAGACAGGTTAAGTGATGTTATTAAAGTTATGTAATTACTATATGTCAAAGCCATGGTTTGTACCAGAATCTGTCAAACACTGAATCCTGTTTTCTTAAACAATATGCTATACTGCCACATATTTTCCCTTTCTATGGTTGTCAGATTTAGCAAATAAAAATACAGAATGTCCTGTATTTTATCTGAAAACCCTAACTTGACCAATAAATTTAATGTTAAAATATGTTTTATTTGGGCCCAAAAGAAAGAGGGCTTTTTGAAAATTAGATCATATTTGAGTTTGGGAAGTTGGAATTAACAGCTCATTTATAATCCTTTATGGACAGTGAAGGACTGATGAAACTCATGAAAGAAGTTGGAAAATAGACAATTCTTTAAAGTTTGCTCTATCATTCTGATTTTCTACTTTCTCAGGAGAGTCAGCTTCAGCCAGAAGAGGCACTAACCTTCCTTTTTTCCCAGATTGCTAAGTAAAATCTGGAGAGTATGAAGGAATCATATGATAAACAATATTCCATTTTGTACTTTGTGAATGTGACTACTGTATTACATAGTAGCTGGTTGATTATGTTTTCTCTCAACCCAAATATCTAAGGAATTACATCAGACCATTATGAATGTAACCTTCATTATCATCATATGGACCAGGAATATATTGAATGTCAATATACTAGGTACCAATTAGAATCAATAAGATATTAAGAAAAATCAATTGCCCACTAGGGCTTAATGAATATGGTCAAGGGTCATAGTATCATTTAATATACTTAATCATCTTAGAAGAACCAAAGGTCAAGGTAAGCCCCAGCTTCTTAAACTTCTGGGAAGGAGGATAAAGGGACATTTGAGAGACCTAGAAGTTGGTTTCTCATCTTAGTTGACAGTTCTTTTTTAGAGTAGTATATGTGACCAAATATCAAGAAACTAAAGCAAAGTACAAGCCTGCCTTCACTGAACTTTGCTACAGATACATGTGCTCCCACTATAGGGTTTACCAGATAAAGGAGGTTAAATTCAATGAGAGCAAGATCCCTCCCTCCCAGGGTTATAAAATCCTTGCTGTGAATATTTGTAAGAAGGAGAACTGGCATGGGATACAGAAGTACTTAGTGACCTTGGAGAGCTGTCATACCCAATAGCAGGTTGATCCCCAGAGAGGTTCATTAAGAAGGCTTAAAATTAGCTGTGTATGCACTCTTACATTGTAGATAGAAAACTATTATATTTTTTACCATAAAGGATACTACTAATTATTCTCACATATTCAGTAACTATTTGGGTGTGAGTAATGGAGGACAAAATGAATAAAAGGAGTGGAATACTCTAAAAATGGGGAATTTAAGATTTTATCTAGGGGTGCCTGGGTGGCTCAGTCATTAAGCGTCTGACTTCAGCTCAGGTCATCATCCCAGGGTCCTGGGATCGAGCCCCGCATCGTGCTCCCTGCTCGGCAGGAGGCCTGCTTCTCCCTCTCCCACTCCCCCTGCTTGTGTTCCCTCTCTCGCTGTGTCTCTCTCTGTCAAATAAATAAAATATTTAAAAAAAAAGATTTTATCTAGAGTCTCAATACCTTTGGCAAAATTACAAGTTAGTTTAGAGCTTTCCCATGTCTGTTACCTCCTATACTTTGCCTTCTAGGTTCCTAGAACACTCAGACTTTAAAGATGTCCAGGTCAGAGCTCTACCCTTCTCTTCCATGTTTCATAATGATCCTTTAGTCCTTCAACTTTGTCCTTAGAACTTAAAATCTTTTCTTCTTTCAATGTCTTTAGCAGAGTTAATTTTTAGGAGGAAGGCTTTTTACATTAAAGCACAAGCAACTGATAATACTTTATAGTATAAAATTAACTTTCCAAAAATATTTGAATTTTTTGAGAATATTTGTTTCTAGCACCAAGTAGTGAATCCGTAATGGAAAGATTTAAATAAGGACACATTATAATCAGGGATGGGGCATTTTCATGGTACTACTCAAATTATAAAATACATAGGTCAATAAAGATCCATGAGCAAGGCCATTTCTGTTAATCACAATTTCATTTGTTAAGTCCTTTTGTATTCAGCAGCCAGTATAGCATCTTTAAGCAAACAGTGAATGTAAATATCATGGACATAGATTCCATGACCTATTATCATCGGCCCACTGAGAATGCAGATAATGTCTACATCACTTTTTCCCAAATGCCAGTCCTCATCTAGACATCAACAGACCTGTGTCACAGTGAAATGAAAAAACATATATATAAAAGAACAATGAAGTGAGTAATAGTATAACGCTAAATAGTTTTTTGTTTAACTGAGATTTTTGTCAATCTTACATTTTGTTTGGTGTTAAGATAACCTTTCTTATATGGAGTCACAGTGTAAGTAGACAACATTAAATACGTTATTTGACAGAATGAAAAGTTAGCAGTCTTTCAACTTTGTGTTGGTCAAATAATCTTTTCTTGGAGGTGAACTGTTGTGAAATCTCTAAATCTGGGAACCACTCTTCTCCACACCTTTAAAGCAATTCATTAACTCTGGAAATTCCATAAGTGGTAGTGCGGGTGGAAATGGGGTGCTGAGTGGTAGTAAGCTGAAGGACCTGTGAAGGAGAAATTAATGAAATTGTCAAAATGACCAATTAACTGAACTTTTGCCTCAGAAATTACCTTGGCTGCCCCAGTCTTGAAAATGCCCCTAAAATGTGTCTTTGGACTTTAGCCCTGAAAGACAGGTACAGTTCTCATCCTTACCTTCCATCATACATTCTAAAAGCTTGCACACACTGGGACATTTTCTCCTTGAAAAGAAGAAATATATCAAAATATAGGGCATAAGAGTGAAGGAAAAGAACTGTGTAAAGATGGGGGGAAAGCAGGGATCCCCTTTTTTCTGTTCAAGGAGAATTGAGAAAAAAGACCAACTGGCTTTGACTAAATTGAAATATCCTTTTTTGTGTGCTTGGTATTCAGACCCTTAAAAATAACCAATCATCTCTATTGGGACTTTACTAGCCTAGTAAATAACCTTTGTTATTGACTCACAGTTTCTACTGAATTAGGAGTTGGAGGGTGTGCTTGTTTACAAATCTGAGGCTGTTCACTACAGGCTCATTCACCTCTCTTAAGACATTAACCTTTGAGCAGCTTTCCAGCAAGCATTGCATAAGACACAGGAGTGCTGGGAGGAAGCATGTTGCAGTTATAGCTCACAGGGATGGTCCAAGCCAGATATCTGTTATGAATGTCTAGCTAGGCCCACCCACACAACTGTTTAATTTTGGCAACCACTCTGGGCTTTTAACTTCTTGCAGATTGGTGCCAAACACCTACCTGCAGCCAATATGGACAGCTAGGCACACAGGCAGAATTGCCAGTCATCTATGTAAGTGTGTGTTCTGGTATGGCAGGAAGTATCCAATGACAGAATAATATACACATACATGTGTGCACTTATATTTTTATCCCTTTACTGTTACTTTAAGTTCCTTTGTCATAGTCCTTTCATTTTACACTTTCATTTTAGTCTTTAACTACAAATCCTTTATAGGAGAGATAGCACATTTATACTAAGATGTAAATGACTGATAGTAGAACCTTTCCCCAGGATAGTTTTTTGATAGGCAAAAGCTTCTGAAACATTAAAATGAGAGAAGTTTTCATCTCAAAAGAAGGAAAATGGTTTAGAAAGGAGTAGTAGAATTATAGCCGGCACCCTTTAGCTATTTTAGCAAAAGAGAGCTTAATGATCAAAATGTAGTTTAGTAGTCTCTGGAGGATAAAGGATCTGGCCAATAAACATGAATTATCATGGGATATAAAAATAAGATATATTCAATATATTATTAAAAATCCTATAATCTAAAATAATAATGTCATTTATTTACCTTCTTACCACCTGTTCTAAAAAGAATTGAAGGCAAGAATAACACTTATAAATCAACCTCACATTTGTGTCACACTTTATAGTTTTCAAAGTTCTTTAATATTTATTATCTTATTTAAGATTATTAGTAACGTAAAAATACCAAAACGTGAGTGTATTTTTCTTTTAAATAACAAAACAAAATTAATCCTTTCTCTGAAATATTTCTAAGCTGAGCAGCTTATTCAGCATCCTTTCTTTTGAAATACTTGGATACTTTCTGAATTCTTGTCTGTGGTTTTAACCTGCAATCATAGATGATGAACCTGTTATTAAACTTGCTTGAAGCTAATATCAGTTTATCCCCAAGCATCAGACGCCAGATGTTTTTGGTGAGAAGAAAATTAATGGCCTAAATAATGAATCAATTGAGGAGCAGTGGCCATAATCCATCTGCTCTTTAAGCCAAGGCCCTGAGTCAGGCTGGCTTCTGGCTACACAGAATATTAATCAGTTGAAGAGTTAAACGGAGGACTCAAAGCCATTGTTGTGAGATGCCTCCGGGCACCCCCAAGCCACTCCTTCTCTAGGCTGGGCTTTGTGCAAGGAATGAATAGGCAAACAAAAAGCAGGAGACAGAGAGAGAGCCCTATAGGACGGGTAATTTGGATTGACTGCCCCTTGTGTACCCAAGGAGACAATGACTAAATATGAACAGTGAAAATGCAAGCCAAGCCTCCTCTATTTGGATGAAATAATATTCCCTAAACACATAATCCATTCTGATGACAGTTAAATCATTTATTTATTGGGTTTCATCCCATTTGTTATTGTTGTCTTCATTCTTTAGCATTTCCTCCCAATCTACACACTGGTATTTTACTGTGGTCTGATATGAGGAATGAGTTTGTATCAAATAAAGTTCATATATATATATATATATATATATATAGAGAGAGAGAGAGAGAGAGAGAGAGAGAGAAATTTCCTGAGGTTTTGAGCCTTCAAATAATGTCTTCTTGCTTTTTATTTCCACTTCTTCTGGAGATTTGAAAAGCAAGTTATATAAAAAAATAAAAAAAGAAAAGAAAAGAAAGTTATAAGAAAGGCAAAGAATAACCTAATCAGGCACCTTCTCATATGGTGATATGTAACCTGATTCTTTCCTTTTTAAAGCCCAGAACTAACTTTTTTCATTGGCTTTAAAGAGATCACACAAAGTGACTTCAATGCTTTTCTTTAAAAAAACTTTAGGATAGATATATGTTGGAAATACATGATAGATAAAAGATAGATAGATAAATAGATAGATAGATATAAATACATATAAAGCACAATCCAAATAACTTGTTCTCAACCTCTATTTCCTCACATCTCTCAAAATTTCTGGAAGACACTTGGAATGGTAGTTCTGAGCATACCAGAGAAAAAAATGTTTGCAACTAGCGCATCCTTTTACTTATTCCTGTTTTTGCCCTCCAACTACTTGGGTAGCAAAAATAGAAGAAATTATAAAAATTCCAACCAAAAATTCTAGAGAAAGCCAAAGAATGCCAGAGAATAAAAAGTAATAAAACAATTTTGTTTTTGCGGAGCTATTTGTCAGAAGAAATGAATGCAAAGTTGGTGATTGGGTGAACTGCTTGGATACCATGCCAAAAACATGCCAAACAGGAAGCTGGGGCCCCTGACCATTAGAATAGTTCCATAAATTAATTTGTGTATTTTGCATGATGTTCTTCAATGAAGATAATATCTCTAGGTTCATGCTTAAAACTCCATGGACATATGAGTAATACTTTGTAAACTATGAGTAACCTAAGGAGGTTCATATACTATTTTTTTTGGGGGGTCTGTGGCCAAATTACTTCAAGTCAGAAAGAATTTATTGAGTTCCTTTTTTGTCCACAAACTGTAGCATTCTGCCTTGGTTCAAATAAATTATTTTAGGTAAGACCTTGCATAGGGATTAATCAGTAGCCATCTCTGTCTATGAGATGTGATTTTTGGGGGTCCTCAAATAACAACTACACATTTTAGGCTTTAATTGCCTCTACTTTACTATTTCCTTCAGAAGGGATCCTACCTAGTAACCGATACTCCTCATTATCAGATAGTCCTTTATTAGAAATTAATTCAGAAACAGCTAGAAATAAGAGAGACATGGGCTAGGAAAAAGGAAGAGGCTCTATAAGAAATAATAAATGGGAGGCTAAGAACCTCAAAAAAAAAAAAAAACAATTTTTACTTTATTATCCAGCACTGCTCAAAGGTGGCACTGTATTTCTTTTGTACCTCCTATCCCCTGCAGAACTTAGAGAAATAAGGTCCTAGAGAGGGTAGCTCTCTTTCTGAATCTGGCCCTTAGCTGGAACACTGTTGATAAATCAACAGTCTCCTGGCTGCATAAAGGAAGTGAGTGTCCCTTTTTACTTCCTTGGTTCTTTTTTTTTCTTTTTCTTTTTAATTTTTTAAAAATAATTTTTATTGTTATGTTAATTCTTCCTTGGCTCTTGCTATTGCCTAAGGAATGCCAGGCTCCCAGCTGAAACTGGTCTATTTTTCTCAACAGACCGTACTTCATGCCTGTGTGTTTGTGAATACACACACACACACACACACACACACACATCAAAACCACAACAGTTGCCAAATCTTTGCAGCTTATGCTCAGGATTTTTGAATGCCAGTGTGTCCTAGGAAATTATCTGGGAGGAACAGGACCACATTCTGTTGGCTTAAGTAAAGTGCCCCCAAAGTAAGTCCACTCTGCCCACTACTTAGAGGTGCAGGAATGTGGAGCCGCCACTCTCCACACACAGGAACTGTACCACTAGTTAAAATAAGCATACTCTTTAGCATCAGATTTCACTATTTAGTTACCACTAGCACTTAAAAAATCCTTTCTATTTAAAAGACTTCTAAAATATCAGAAGCTTTGGTCATTTTTTAAAACGGTTCAGTATTTTGCAGGTTTGCTAAGTGAGAGGACAGAGAAAAGGAAGTAATTTAGAAATATTGCTAAGTGGAAGAGCTAGAACCCCGGGAGTTATTTTGAGATATGGAAAACACAGTGTCAATAAAAGAAGTGAGCCTAACTTCCTGAATCCTTGAGACTGCTTTTTTGGTTGTCCAAACAGGCAGCTCTGCAACCTGAACTCATTGTGACCAGTTCTCTATGAAATAAAAAGCTGTTTATTTTGAAATGCATGTGTATGATTTTCTCAGGTAAATAGAATCATGTATTTTGGGAGGGATAGTTAGAAAGATTGCTTTGGTCACAATCACCCTCATCTCAGATATTATAATTGAGTTTTTCCTTCAAATATGGAGGTGTTTCTGTTTAGGTTATGAAATGAGCCTCAACAAAGGAAACAATGGTCTGAGTGACTTTTCTTTTCTAAAATCCAGTCCAAATGACCAAAGTTAAATGTTCTCCCAACGCTTCTTTTAATCTTCATGTTTTTCCTAGTTGTGTTGCATTTATTGTATGTATCACTTTAAGGAGGATTATGAGTTTGCTTATTTCTAAGTAGAAAACATAAAATGGTAACAAAAAACAAAAACAAAACCCTGTTACATGCAAAGATGGCTTTTTGCTGTTGTGTGATTTCTCTCTCCATTTTTATATGCATTAACACTTTCAATTAGTGTAGTTTCCTCTTTTTAATACTTTGTGCAAATTATTTTCTTTAACACTAATTTTAATGCTTTCAATTGAAAATTTTCTGATTCATTTTCTTATCTTGACTCTTCAGGTGGTTACCCATTTCAATTTTAATATATTATCCTCAATCCTTATGGTTATTAAAGTGAATAAGCTTTAGCTTTCCTCAATTTATGTTGTGGATTTATTTATGAGTCTTAAATTGGGTTGTGATCTGATAAATGGGTCATGAAAACTTAAGTTGCCATCCTCCAGTTTCCCCTCTGCACCATAAGAAGCAAGCTGATGAGAATGTATCACTTTCTCAAATCATTTTGATTTGACTGCTCTTATTAGGAAATCACATCTTCCTGTAGGATTTCTCTGTATTTTGGTAAACTGTACCAAATGCTGAGCAATTTGATAATTAAGAAAGAATTAGTATAATTAGCATAATCAGGGATCTATTTTAAATACAAACCTTTCTCTTAAAATGGCATTTTTTGGATCAAATCTGTGAGCACATTTACACTCTTGATTTGGTATATAATTTTTATTAGCCTGTTTTTGATTTGTAAAAATCAACAATTGAATGTAAATTTATGATGAAGGTAATGTGAAAAGATTTCCAATCCTAGTACTTCATTTTGATCTTTGTACAAAAAAACATTATTTCCCACTCAATTTTGCTCATTTGAAATTTAATGAAACTTTTAAATAATAGTCTACAATATTGAATATTAATCTTTTCTTTGTACCAATTAAAAAATAAAAATGGAACTGTCAATAGAGAACAAGATAGGCTCAGTTGTATTAGGGAGAAAATTTCAAACACGTTTTACAAAAGTCCTTTTCCAAGGATCATGCGATTAAATTTTCCCTCTTTTATTTACACACCCCGCTCCAGGTACCCCCGAATATGAATTCACACCCTATAATATTTTATATGTCTAACCAGTTTAAGGAATTAAAAGAAAAAAACAAGGTGCTTACAGACATGCATTAACTGTTTTAGACCTTGAGATCACCAATACGGTACTAAGGAGTTCTTTTGATTTTACTCTTCTCTTTCTCCTCTTCAAAAGGTCTGTTTTTTTTTTCTTTTACTTTCTTTTTTTTTTTTTAACTCACAAAAGAGTCTTGTTCTGTTTCCTCCAGGCACTGCTTTTCACATATTTCAACCACTGTTATTGTTACTCTGTGAGTAGGTTATTATTGAGCAGAACATAATGAAGCTAGGATTTCTATGTCTACTTCCTTCTGAGGAAGCCTAATCACTTGCCCCACCTCTCAGTGAATATCCCTGTGAGAGAAGTATGGTTACACTCTGTCCACGGACAGAGAAAGGGAGGCACAGAAAAGTGGCTTGTGATAGGGTTAAAAATATGATCTTAGTCTCCTAATGCCTTAGCCTGGGTCTTTTTGTTAAACTGTATTGCCAAGGGACAGAATCCCTGAAATTTGTTTTCCTTTTCTTCAATTGTAAACTTCCTGTTAAAACTGAAATTCGTCATCAGCTCTATGCATCTGGAGGCACTGAATTTTTTTTGTCAAGTGACAATATTTTCCTAGTCTTCCAAAGTTAACAACTTCAGAGATAGTTTTGTTTCAATTCTCTGTGTGGCCAGCCACCATTCCCCACCTTCCCTGCTCCAGTCTCACCCCACAGCAATACCAAACACAAACTAGCTGATTTTTCTTTCTCAGGGTCTGCACACTGACAGTACTGCTGTGATTCTGGTGTCTCACATTGCAATAGCCTCCTAAGTGGCCTCTTTATTCTAGACTCCAACCTATTCTAATGCAGCACTACAAACATGGCCAGAAAATGTATCTTTCTGTGGCATCATTTTGATCATATCCTTGATTTAAAACCTTTAATCTCATCTATACTTACAAGATAAAATCAAAATGTTTCATCTGGTATTCATAGCTTACTCTTACAACACTGAGCTTGCACCACGTCTTACCACATATGACTATTTTTTTTCCACATATGACTATTTTAGATATATGTAAAAGCTTCTAGCATTTTTGGTTCCTCAAGATCAGGGATTATGCTGTCTTCAACTTTACATTTCACAGAGCACTAAACAGTCTACATTGGAGATGTACAAGAAATATTTTAGTATGAATATATGGAAGAATAAATATTTCACTTCTATTTACTATTTACCTCACTATTCTCAAAATTGTGAATCAGAATAGTAACTTTTAAAAGGTTCAAATGGTACATATATAAGGAAAGAAAATGAGTATATGATATCAGACCAACAATTAAAAAAATAACTTTTACTCATCTACTAATATATTTAGAAAACAAAGGAAATTCAGATAAGTGCCAAGTACAAAGAAGTACAAAAAAGTACTCAGTGTTAGCAGTTTGGTGTCTAACTTAATTTTTTTTTCTTCTTCTACTACAGGCAGTAACCTTGAGAGGAAAAACCTCAGAAATCTCTCTCTTCTTCAAAATGAGATAAAATGTCTCTTTCTATGGATTTGCTATTTGGTTATGATTTTTAGTAGAGTGAAGGGTCTCTGAGTTTACTAGAAATATAATAAATATATTCACATACTATTACATATAAACCTGACTACTAGTTTTCATGTCATTAAAATAAATTAGATCTTCATGGGGTGCCTGGGTGGCTCAGTCGTTAAGCATCTGCCTTCGGCTCAGGTCATGATCCCAAGGTCCTGGGATCAAGTCCCGCATCGGGCTCCCTGCTCAGCGGGAAGCCTGCTTCTCCCTCTCCCACTCCACCTGCTTGTGTTCCCTCTCTTGCTGTCTCTCTCTGTCAAATAAATAAAATCTTAAAAAAATAAATAAAATCAAATAAATTAGATCTTCAGACAAGAAAATGAAAAAAAAAATATTTCCCCTTATTTTTTCTGGTTTCCCAAAAATATTTCAATATGGAATCTTGCCCTAACCCCCTTGACAGGAAAGGGGAAAACAATCTCAAATTTTATATAAAGATTAACTTTGTCACTTTTTTCAGGGATGCTTCAAATGCACAGGACCATTTTTATTATCTGTTATTTTCTTCTTCTTTTTTTCGGGAAGTTAAATTTTCTATGTGGGTACAGATTGAAAATTCTTACTGAAGTAAAAGCAGCAGAATTTATTGTTTCAAATGTTTCTTTAGTGCTCCTTGAGTTGAGCACTTTCTTGACTTGGTCTCCTTAGGTAAGAAATTCGTGTAACATTTTGTTCTCCCAAGCAAGAAGGAATGTTTTCCCTCCTCAATCACTATCCCGGCATACTTGTCCAACAACTGCAATACAGGAGAGAAAGGGCACTGGGCTTGAAATTAAGTTGTTCCTCTGCCACTGGCTATTTAAAGAAATTCCTTCTCTTCTTCTACTGTTTTGGATATGTAATAAACTTTCTTCATATTCCAAACCCCCAAATAAAAAAGTTAGCCTCAATTTACCCCATTTAATAAACATCTCCTTATTTGTCTCAGATTGAACTTCACATTAGTATTAAGTTCCTTTGAGCCTATAAATAATAATTTTCTAGATAAAATGAGCAGCAATCCAGATCAATGACACAGCTGTAATTCAAAGGTTACCACTGCCACAGGTAAACAAAAAGAACACCATGATTTACAATATTAGCATATCTCCTACTACCAAATTACAGGTTTGTCTTCAGTGAGGAAGTACCCATTATGGTTATTGACAACTGTTAAAATACACTTACGTTTTGTCAAAGAACTTGAATCACATGTATGACATAAAAGGAAAACATTTATTCAATGCAATAGTATAAAGGCTCATTTGCAAACAGTGTGTGTATTGGGGAGGTCTGTCCTTCAGATTTCAAGGCTGTCTTTTTTCTACTTGAATAATAAGAAAAGCAATATCACTATAAAAGGAGACAAGAGATGAATGGAAAGAAAGGTTCTGTGTTACAGTTCAACGAAAAGAGGCTAATTCTTTTCATGCACAAGGAAATTGTTGTATTGAATATTATTTTAAAGAAATATTTCTCTTAAAATGGCAGGGGGCTTGGATGACATCTTGTATTGAGATATCAGCTTTAACAAAATTTATTTTAAATGTCCCATGCTCAGTGAAGTCTTCCTTTAAAATCTCACATTATATCAACAATTACAAAACAAATTTATCTCTACTCAATTACAACCCTTTCCTGAAACTTTTGTTAAAACATTACAAATTTAAACTTACATTTAACTCAAGATGTGTATTTAAATCAGACCAAGAACTGAGAAAATGTTCTCACAATCTGGACACTACTTGGGCCACAAGTGTGTAAAGGATTAGGAACAAACACATACAGTATAATGCATGTTACATAAGCATATTCATACTTGATGAATCACATATGGCTGACCAAATTAAATCCTTCCTTCATCGCAGTCTAACTTCAAAATTCTTTTTAAAACCGACTTTACAATGTAAAAATGATTGTGCTTCTTTCACATTGTGTGACCTTGCTGGCCTATAACCATAATAGAAAATGGTATGTGGCCAATATTGTTGAAAGTCTTTGAGACAGAAACCAAATGCTAAGGGCCTGTTTCCTGATATTTTGATATAAAGGATATAAGTTTCAAATTCCTGTTTTCATGGAAACTAGGATGCATGCTGGGGGAAAGAAGCTTTGAAGTTATCAGAAATTTGTTGTTGTTGTTGTTGTTTTTAATCTGAATGATCTGGAGCAAAGTAGGCCTGTTTGTTAGTATTTCCCAGGATACTTAGCTGCTCTGTTGCCCTCGGGGGTCAAACTTCAGTGTAAATAACTTTATCTAGAAGCAACTATTTGGACTTGTCCTATGTCTGTCAGTGAGGCATTTGGATCCAATCTAAACACAAGCCTGCAACAGGGTAGCTGCAGCACACACGAAACTTACCAAAGTCTCCTATTTTGAAAGTCCATTTTTTTCCGGTTTTTGTTTTGAAATACACATGTGAAGGGAAAAAGCAGACATCTGACATTTCAGTCCCTGTGTTGTTTGTCTACTCTTTGATTTGCCAAGTGACCAGAAATACTTAAGTGTCATTTGTCCCTATAGGTGAAAGCCAAGTCATTATATAGTAAAGTAAACTACATGGAAGTATCTTCTGTCTCTCTGTTTCTCTTCCTCTCACATCCACACACACATCTTAAATGTACGCCAGTCTTACAGACCACATGTCTTGTGGTGAAAAAAAAATTTTGAGGGGAGAGATTAGGAGTTAAACTAAAAATTTTCAGAACCTGAAAGTCTAACAGCCTGCTGATTCTTTTTATAATTTTTGAAAATGAGAGATCAAGAAATTTTTAGGTTTTCGATATAGAGTATCATGTTATCTGCAAATAGTGAAAGTTTGACTTCTTCCTTGCTGATTGGATATCATTTATTTCTTTTTGATGTCTGATTACTGAGGCTAGGACTTTCAGTACTATGTTAAATAACAATGTTGAGAGTAGACATCCCTGTCTTGTTCATGATTTTAGAGGAAAAGCTTGCTGTTTTTCTTCACTGAAGGTGGTATTAGCTGTGGGTTTTTCCTATACGGCCTTTATGATGTTGAGGTATGTTTACTGTATCCTTACTTTGTTGAGGGTTTTTATCATGAATGGATGTTGTACTTTGTGAAATGGTTTTTCTGCATCTATTGAAAAGGCCATATGGTTCTTATCCTTCCTTTTATTAGTGTGGTTTATCACGTTGTTCAATTTGTGAATATTGAACCACCCTGCAGCCCACAAATAATTCCCAATTGATCATGGTGAATGATTCTTTTAATGTACTGCTGGATAAGATTTGCTAGTATTTGGTTGAACATTTTTGCATCCATGTTCATCAGGGATATTGGCCTATAGTTCTCTTTTTTAGAGGAGTCTGTCTGGTTTTGGAGTCAGGGTAATGATGGCCTAATAGAATGAATTTGGAAGTTTTCCTTCCACTTTTTTTTTTTTTGGAATAGTTTTAGAAGAGTGGGTATTAACTCTCCTTTAAATATTTGGTAGACTGACCTCATGAAACCATCTAGTCCTGGACTTTTGTTTCTTGGGATATTTTTAATGACTGATTCAATTTCTAAGCAGGTTATTGGTCGGTTCAAGTTTTCTACTTCTTCCTATTTCAATTTTGGTAGTTTTTATATTTCTAGGATTTTATCCATTTCTTCAAGATTGTCTGATTTTTGGCATGCAAATTTTCATAATATTCTCATTTTTTTGGTATTTATGTGCTGTTCGTTGTTATTTCTCCTCTCTCATTTGTGATTTTACTTTTTTGGGTCTTTTCTCTTTTCTTTTTTATAAGTCTGGCTAGAGCTTTATCACTTTTATTACTTTTTTCAATGAACCAGCTCCTGGTTTCATTGATCTATTCTACTGTTTATTTTTAGTTTCTGTCGTTTATTTCTGCTCTAATCCTTATTATTTCCCTTCTTCCACTAGCTTTAAGGTTCGTTGTTGTTCTTTTTCTAGCCCTTTTAGATGTAAGGTTAAGTTGTTTATTTGAAATTTTTCTTACTTCTTGATGTAGGCATATATTGGTATATTCTTCTCTCTTAGGACCACTTTTGCTGTATCCCAAAGGTTTTGGACCATTGTGTTTTCCCTTTTATTCATTTCCCTTTTTTTTTTTTTTTAGTTTCTTCTTTAATTTCCCAATTGACCCATTCATTCTTTAGTAGCATGTTGTTTAACCTCTATGTATCTGTTTTTTTCCTAATTTTTCCTTGTGGTTAGCTTCAAGTTTCATAGTGTTATGGACAGATAATAAGCCAGTCTTTTTGTCTTGTTTTTGATTTCAGTCTTTTTGTACTTGTTGAGGCCTGATTTGTAACCTAGTATGTGATCCATTCTGGAGACTGTCCCATGTGCACTCTAAAAGAAAGTGTATTCTGCTTTGGGATGAAATGCTTTAAATGTATCTGTTATGTCCACCTGGTCCAGTGTGTCATAGAAAGCCATTGTTTCCTCTTTGATTTTTTGCTTAGGTGATCCAACCATTGATGTAAGTGGTGTGTTAAAGTAGCATGCTATTATTGGATTATTATCAATGAGTTCATTTATATTTGTTATTAATTGTTTTATATATTTGGAGGCATAAATATTTATAGTTGTTAGATCTTCTTTTTGGATAGTCCCCTTTATTTTGATATAGTGCCCTTCTTCATCTCTTGTTACAGTCTTTGTTTAAAGTCTAGTTTATCTGATATAAGCATTGCTACTCCAGCTTTCTTTTGACATCCATTTGCATGATAAATATTTCTCCATCCCCTCACTTTCAATCTGCAGGTCTCTTAGGTTTAAAATAAATCTATTGTAGGCAGCATATAAATGGGTCTTGTTTTTTCATTCTCTCTGACATCCTATATCTTTTGATTGGAGAGTTTTGTCCATTTACATCCAGAATAATTAATGATAGATATGTATTAGTGCCATTTTATTACTTGTTTTGTCATTGATTTTGGAAATTTTCTCTGTTCCTTTCATTTTTGTCACTTTTGGTCTTCCCTTTCCACTCAGAGTCCCCTTTAATATTCCTTGCAGAGCTGTTTTAGTGATCTCAATCGCCTTTAGTTTTTGTTTGGGAAACTTTTTACTTCTCCTTCTATTCTGAATGATAGCCTTGCTGGACAGATTATTTTTGGCTGCAGATATCCCCCCTTTGGCACGTTGAATATATCATGCCACTTTACTCTGGCTTGCCAAGTTTCTGTGGAGAGATCTGCAGCTAACCTTCCGGTCTTCCCTTGTAAGTTAAGCACTTCTTTTGTCTTGCTGATTTTTGTCTTGCTGCTTTTAGAATTTTTTCTTTATCTCTAAAATTTGGAAATTTAACTACAATATGTCTTGGTGCTGGCCCGCTTTTCTTGATTTTGATGGAAGTTCTCTGTCCCTTCTGGATTGGGGTGTCTCTTTCTTTCCCCAGATTAGGGAAGTTTTCAGCTATTATTTCCTCAAATAAACTTTCTGCCCCCTTTTCTCTCTTCTTCTTCTGGGACTCCTATGATATGAATGTTATTACATTTGATGGAGTCGCGAGTTCCTTAAGTCTACTCATGTGATCCATCATTCTTTTTTCCTTCTAAAAGAGAAAATATTTTAAATCAAAAGAATCAAAAGCCATGGAAGTGATAAGTGGAATTTGAGATTATACTGATTTATGTGTATAATTTGCATAGAGAAGGAAAGAAGAGATTCTAAATTGATGGGATTGTATGAGCAAAGTGAGGGAGGCTGAGTTGTTAAAATATTAGTTATGATCATAACAATTTTAGAATTTTGTACTATCTCTTAAAATTGGTGATTCATTTAGAGCAGATTATCATAACCATTGAATGAATACATAGTTCTGTTTATTTAAAAAGTTAGATGGTGTAATAAAAACAGCATAGCATAATGTTGGGGTTAGAAAAGCGTTCACTGGGAGTTTTGTATAAGACATATTATATTTAGAATCCAAAAAAGTTGGACTTATATTTGTCTGTAAATGGATAATTTTCACCACCAAAGTCAGAATCCACACAGATAAAGGATAATCATACATCCTGAAAAGCATAGTCTAGTGGGCTATGAGTATACATATCTGTGTGTATGACACATATATTAAACTTAAGAGAAAGAGCAACATAGCAAATGAATTGAAAAAACAGACCACCTTTCTTTTATTTATAACAATTATGGAAGCGATTTCAAAAGTAGGAAGTATCAAAGGACATGCAGTAGAGAAGCAACCATTTAACCTTATCCTCAAACACAAGCATGTCACATGAGTTAATAATTGTAATTATCTGTAGAGTTAATGCCGTCAGAAACAAAGCTTTCTTATATGTCAGTTGGTTTTGCAAACCATTGCAGTGTTGCTAGGTTTTTCAGATGAATTACTGTAGGAATTCAAGGCTTAAAGAAAATCATAATAATAGGGTGTCATAAATCTCCATCACACCTGGAACTCAACTGTAGCATTCTTTCATCCTCAATCCAAGAGTATGTTGTACACTTGCTACTGAGAATATCAGCATGATGGAGTCTTAAACATTCCAACACATTTTCATCATTACCACTAGGTGTGGGTCTCACCTAAATGAATATATCTGTAAACAGTGAAGCAGCTTTGAGGTCACAAAGTTGGTTACCGAGATGAATTCCCAGTTCCCTTCATTATAGAACATCTGTACTTTATCTTCTAAAGTAGTGGTTGGGCTGTATTTTGTAATCCAACTGGGATGATCAGGCTTCCTCTCTTAATTTTTTTTTAAACTATTGATGTTAAAACAAATAAAAACAATGAAGATTTTTTTTTTAGTTTTTGGCTTAGTAGATCCTATTTATTTACTTTTTAATTTATAATACATTTTTTATAATACAAGGGCTACAGTTAAAGAATGTGACAGTAACAGATTTATGGTATCCTGATTAACACAGCATGACTAGGGAAACATTTGACTGTGGTTTCTGGACTTCTGCAATGCACTGCACTCATTTGCAAAGGACAGATAAACTGTATAGTTGTCAGAGAAACTAAAAAATGAACTACTACAGCGTAGTTAATTCAAAGCGAGCTGAATAATGCAAACACAAATTTTACTTTCTATGGTGTTTTTCTCCAAATTCATCAGACCAAAGAATCTTGCATACAACTAAGGCAAAATCAAAACAAATTAAATAACTACACTTATCCAGGTATGTTAAAGACCTTTATTATTTATGTATTCACTTTTTGTTTACTATTTTGGCAGATATTAGTGACTTAAGATGGAATAGAGCCACAGAATTCCCTCTGGGTTGTTTATGAAGCTAACAATAAGACCAGGCTAAGACACAAATAATTACCCTCTGACTTGTTTCTCAAGGAACTCAGCTTAGCCATGTTTATCCTCAGTTGGTATTACTAACTATAAACTTCACAATTTTGAACAGGTTGCATTCTTTTAATATAGATTTGCACAAAGTTCTCTCACTCAACAATACTTGAATTTTGTAAATTAAAACAATGTCACATAGTTTGTATGATGGCCAAAAGAAGAGGGACTCCAATATTTGGCCCTCAAGCCAAATGTTACAAAAGTTCACCATTCCTTATATGAAAATAGCAAAAGTTTCAGATGCTACCACAGAGTACAATCCATGCAGGAGTAACAGAGACATTTATGAGGACAGACTTTTATTTTTCTTACAAATATGGTCAGTATGAATCAATAGGTTAGAGAAATGTTATTCTAAATCTTAAACACATTTCAATCAACTGTATTTAGTTCTAGGAATATAATTATTTACTTCTGAATTTATTTCTTCTAAACTATTTATGTTGTCTCTAATACTAGACTAATGAAGTAAAATAAAAATATTCTGTCTTGTGTAAAATTATAATGTTAATGATTTAAAAGATAAATAGAATGCAATATCATCATAATACATGATTTAAACGTGCCTGAAATATCACTAAGTAATTATCCCTATACATAGAACATGTACTACAACCATCCTATCTTTGACCTAGTATTTATTTAAGAGATTACCTACTTCCAACTGCCTATGCTGAAACTTCTTGTCAGGATGTTTCTTTGTTTTATGAAAAATCTGTTACAATAAATATTGTTACATGATTTCAATAGATGAACAGATCAAAGTGATTTTTTTCTTATAATTTCCTTAAAAACATCCCCTTCCTCCCCTTCTTCCAAAAAAATGTAAAATATTTTTACAACAAATGCATGAAATATATATATATTTATATATAATATAACTTAAATAAATAAATATATGTAAATTGTGTATATATTTAAATATATAATTTCTTTAAGAATAGAAAATATAGCCCACAATGCAGAGGTCCTCTCCTTATAATTTTTGTGTTCTTTAATTTAAACCTGCTGAATTAGAGGTCGCATATGTAAGCCATTTACACAGGCAAGAAAGCATTCTGTGCCCAATTAGTGCATGAAATTCAGTAGTGAAAGGCTTTTGGTGTTCTACAATTTGGTTTACATTGTGGAAGGCTAAATTTGGGAAAGGGTAGTAAATAGCTATGAAAAGGATATTCCTTTTTAACTAACTCACTGAAAATCTGCTACAAATTCCAGATCGAAGCACAAAGTGAATGTAGATTTTTCATAGTACTAGGCTAATGATAACACTTTAAAAACATCTTGAAGAATCTTGACAGAGTAAGGTAACATTTCATTTACTTCAGGCTGATTTCTCTATTTGTATGCCATACTCTTTCAAGCAGGTCCAATTTAGAAATACAACAAAACCTACAAAAACAAGTAATATATAAAAATTCAGTTAGATGCTGACATTCACAATACAAAAAAATTGTTCAATTTCTTAAAGTTCCTTGCATCTCAATACTCACATTCCCACACACCAAGCATTTGTGCATGCATGTGCTTATTTACCTTGAGGCTTGGAGCCTAACAAACTAGAGAGACAACTTTAGGTACAACTGTTGAAGAGTTGTCAGCTGGAATGATGAAGCAGCTCTGAAATTATGTGAGTGTATGGGACAGTAGTATTTGATTTAACAAAATAACACCTTGACTTTGTATCATACTTTGCCCCCTTTTTAAAGACAATTGCACAGAATCCTCGTAACAGCTCTATGAGTTTGGTTGTAATTACAGACTCATAAAATGTCAGAATTGAAAAAGTCCTGCATTTTTATATTGTCATCTCTTCATACTAAAGATAAAGAAACCAAGGTTCAGAGGTTGGGTGGCAAACATTAGGCCAAATCAGTACGATGGAAGAAGCACAGATTTTGACCAGAACACGGTGAATTCAAGATTCAGCTCAGCCACTCTTGAACTGTGTCAATTTCCTTTAGCAAGTAATATAACTTCATTGAATCTGTTTTCTCACCTGTAAAATATGGGACACAGTAGCTAATTTTCTAACTTGTATAGATGAGTGAAACTGTGTTTGGAAAACAACTAACAGAGTATCTGGAACATAGTAGGTACTTAACTAAAGAAAATTCTATTCCTACTGGGCAGTCTACAATGCACACATGCACACACACACACACACACACACACACACACACACACATATGTTTTCAAGAATACACTTATTGGGACGCCTGGGTGGCTCAGTTGGTTAAGCATCTGTCTTAGACTCAGGTCATGATCTCAGGGTCCTGGGATTGAACCACACATCAGGCTCTCTGCTCAGCGGGGAGTCTGCTTCTCCCTCTGTGCACACTCTTTCTCTCTCTTTCTCAAATAAACAAAATCTTTTTTGTAAAAAAGAATACATTTATAAGTTGAAGCAAGGTGTACCAGTACACGGAGAAGGGAGAGCCTTGACAAATCTAAAACACACACACAAACACAACTGTTTACAGTCTCTGAAAATAAAACAGGGTTTAGGTTTTGCTAGTTGCCATACAGTTTTGCATAAGCTACCTAGAACAGGCTCAGAATTAAACTAGAAATAGCTTTGTGTCTATGCAATTGCTTAGGTGATTATGATTTTGAAGGTGGTAGGATGGCCTTTTCTCTACCATATATTCTTTTGCTCTACTTGTATTGAAATCCCTTTATTCATTCTTTAGGTTTAGCATGTCCATTAAGATATAATTATAATTTTTCCTGATTACAACAACATAGAGTTTGTTACAAAACTGTGAAAGAACACAAAGAAGACAATAAAAAGTGTAGCTAACCCATCACCCAGAATAACCTAATGCAGATATTTTGGTATATTTCCTTAGTCTTTTATTTTCCATGAGTGTGTCCATGTAGTAGGATTATGATAGATAAATGATAGATAGATAGATAGATGATAGATAGATAGATAGATAGATAGATAGATAGATAGATAGATGATAGATGATAGAATTTATCAGGGTCTAGGTCAAAAATAGCGGTGGTGGTGGCAGCTGTGTCCTGGCTGTCTGGGCTGCTAGGTCCATCTGGGGCACAACTGGGGCATTCCATGTCGAGTGGTGCCCATGGCGAGGAGGCCTCAGCTTGCATGTGAAAGGCTCTCACCTACTTGGTAACGCTCCCTGGCGTGGGTGTGAGCATGCTGAATGTCTTCCTGAAGTCACCTCATGGAAAGCACGACAGACCTGAGTTCATCGGCCACCCCCATCTCTGCATCAGATCCAAGCCCTTTCCCTGGGGAGATGGTAATCATAGTTTATTCCATAACTCTCACATAAATCCACTTCCAACCGGCTATGAAGATGAATAAAGAGAACCTGGACCACCACCCAGTGGTGACCACAGCACTGGTTTGGACCATGACTCTGCACACGGACCAGAAAAGTCTATGGGACCTTAAGCTCACCTTCCTTACTTGCATCAAATGACGACCAGTATACTAATCTTCCATCCATTTGCTTATGGCAGGAGATGGCTTAAATAAATAACTTAGATTGGTCCATGAAAAAAAAAAAGAAGAGTTTTATCAGGACCTTTTCAATCTTCATCTTGTGAGAATTTCCCCAATGCCATTAAATATTCTTTTAAGACCATTTTTGATAGCTACATGCTATTTCCATGATTGGACATTCCACAATCTATTTGAAATATATATATTTATTACAAAGTCAGTTTAATTAAGCCTAGTGCAACTATCAACATAATTTTATTTTTCTACTCATGCAACTCTGTCCCTTATACTTATAGCCTCTTTTCTTCCAGGGAAGGAAAGTGTCCTGATATCCTAGCCAGGTGACAAAAAATATATTGCCAGGTAGAGCATTAAAATAATTTTAAATGTGAAGTCTTTAGGTAGGATTTGTTCACTTATAAATTGTCATTCTCCACAACTCATTTTATTAATAGTTAGTTTATATCACCTGCCTGGCCCCTGAGGAGAGTTGTTTATGACATTTGATAAAGCTATCAGATTGATTAATCCTGTAATTATTTAGTTCAATCACTTTCTCTTCTAATAGCTTGTGAAATTTTTAAAGACAGGAACCACAGCTAAATTTATGTTTGTGTGTAACTTAATGCCTTTAACTGGGACTGAATCCCAGGAATGATAGAAAGAGGATTGATGTTCATCATCAGCCCAGAAACACAGCTAGTTATTGACTGGCATTTTGTCTGACTTAAGGCATAGACCTTTCTAAACTGAGTTGTAATGTTCTTGTTTGTATTCCACTGATCTACATCAATCAAACAACATGGATTCACTGCATTCCTATGACATATTCTGTCCCAAGTTTAGTGATGGGGAAAACTTAAACACAGGAAGTTTACAATATTAAGAAAAGAACAGAGAGGAAAGATTTGCTAATGATAAAAGTTCAAGCATTTAAGGATAAGGAGTGCTTTCCTATTCTATGTGCAATCAGTTCAAATGAACTTATATGCAAGGCTGAACCTTATTAAAAGTAAACTGACCCTTCTAAATTTATAAGGCAAAACTCAACTTCTTTCTGAAATATGCAAACCTTCACTCTTTTTACAATTCTATTTTAGCCAGCATTTACACAGGAGAAAATATAGCTCTAAAACTAAAAACAGTAGTCACTCACTGATACCCTTTCAGAATAGGATTGGGGGGAAGGTGGGGTTGCAGCTATCATATAATCCTGTGCCATCCCTTTCCCTATGGATTGCTAAAGAGGCCAGCTGTACTCAGGCCTGGTAGGAAAGCACAAAGATGACCAGATTTTACCTCAGCCATTTCTAGCACTGACTTTGTCACACTAGCTTTCTTCCAATTTTATAATAGAGAAAATTATTTGGAGCTATCAGGAAACACTGTTCTGTTAGATTCTTCTATAGCATTAATCCATGCCCTGATTCACTAAATTAGTACATGCTTCTACTTAGGGTATCTGTAAAATCTAATGTAACTATACATAAGGAGAAACATTGTCAAATGTAGAACTCCATGGAAATAAAATTGAGAATTGTCATTCCATATGCATCACTCTTAGAGGAACTCCTTAGATGTGACCTTCACAAAAGCCACAACTTAATCTTCTCTATCTGGGTTCTCTCCATCACTAAATCAGGACAAAGTATGCAATAGGATTGCAGTGAATTTTGTTGACTGACATATTCAGCTCAGTAGGAAGGGCAAGGCCATTAAAAATCAGTTTAGAGAGATCTCTGGCCCCAAGTCAGACAACATTCCAATTTGTAACTAGCCATGTCTCTAGGCTGGCAACAAACATCCAGACTTTTCTATCATCCCTGGGATTCAGCCCCTGTTAGAAGAATTAAATAACATACTAAATCCCAATAGAATTTATGATTTCTCTTGAATTTTAATTGCTTTGCTACTCTTGGCCTTGTTTTTAAAGACCCAAGCAGTATCAGGAGTGTGCCTTTCTACATGATAAAGGACAATAGCTATGACTGCTGTCTTATCAAAAGCAAAATTAAATGAGATACTTAATCATTAATCTGTCTATTCCTACACATCATGCAAGAAGGCTAATCAGAGCTTAGAGAGGCCAAGGGGTAGTGCATCTAAGCATAAGTGAGAAACAAGCCTCTGGCAGTTCATCCTAATTAGAGCCCCAAAGGGAGTGGTTTTGAACAGAACCACTGGAGGCACAGCTGATATAAGCACCTCCCTGAAGATTATCACCATTACAGCTCTGCAATCCAGATGAATAAATATAATCTATTTCCCATAGACAGTGGGAAACTTGGGCAATAAACTTAAAGGTGGGAAGGAAAGGAGGGTCTTTAGGAAGGCCCTTAGAAAAGTGTATTTAGGTATGACCTCACTGGGATGATCTCCAAGACAATGCTTGGAATATGATTTCTAGAGATATTACTGCAATTTTGAGGAGAATTTGATGGGATTCTGACTGGTCCTTCAGTTTCAAGTTATGCTAACACTACTTGCTACAAACTCTAGGATTGAAATATCTGAGAAACTTTCCTTTGGGCTTTGTGGGACCACAAGTCAAAGCCAAGGAAGGAGAATCTAGACTTTAATTGCATTTTACTTGGGATGACCAGCATTTTTAAATAAACGAATTGGACACTATTTAGTGAGACGTTCATTCTCCACTTTTCTACACCACTCCTCCTGTCTCATATTTCAGCATCTTCATGCAATTAGATATCTCTTTGGCCCCTGAAGAAAATCTCTTAGGTACCTTCATGTCTCATAAGCCCATTATCACCAGTCTTGAGGAGTTAAGCCTCACCAAAGCCACTTAATGTATGTTACTACATTGGAAGTCTGTGTTCATTTAACTTCTTTGTAGGAATCGCTACCAGTTTGCTGAAGGGAAGATAAAATGGAAATGTTGTAGGAGTAAGAGGTGGTATCTACAGAGACAAAACTTGATATGAGAGAAAGAAAAGGGGGGAAATATAACATGTCCTGACAAAGACACATTTCTACGTGGCATAGTTCTCTTTTTTTAAGATTTTATTTATTTATTTGACAGAGAGAGAGAGAGAGAGAGCACAAAAACAGGGGGAGCAGGAGAGGGAGAAGTGGGCTCCCTGTTGAGCAAGGAGCCCAATGCGGGACTTGATCCCAAGACCCTGGGATCATGACCTTAGCTGAACGCAGACTCTTAATCAATTGACTGAGCCACCCAGGCACCCCTGGCATATTTTTCTATATGATGTTTCCTAATGGAGAATCAAGGGTAAGTGGAGGCCAGGGATCTAGTTATAAGCTTTCTAGTCACTTGTTAAAAAACAAGCAAACAAACAAAAAACAAAAATCGAAACAAACAAACAAAAACCCAGTGCCAGTCTATTGTTCATATAAACTAGGAAAGTGGTTTAGGGGATTTGTCCGCTTATGTTCACTTATTCTCAAGTGATCTAAATTGTGGAAAGATGAGTAATCACTATTGACCAAAATTAGCACTAGATTTCTGTGTGACCCGAATAAGCATAGACTAATGATCCCTGTCTCACAATCAATGAACAAAACAAACTGACTTCTATTGAGACTAAAGAGATTCCCATGGATATTGAAGATGGCAGTGGATTAAGAGGACACTAAGCTCACCTCGTCCCATGAATACAACTAGATAACTATCAAATCATCCTAAATACCCCAGAAATCAATCTGAAGACTGGCAGAACAAGCTCCACAACTAAAGGTAGAGAAAAGGCCACACTGAAGAAGTTAGGAAACACTGAGATGTGGCTTGGAAGAAAAATGGATCATGGCTGCTGTGGTGGGGAGGGAGCTTTGGTTGTGAAGAAGAGTCAAAGACAAACTAGCACAAAATGGTGAGCATGGGGAAAATGAGTCCCCATAACAACCGGTTTGGAAAGTGAGAAGTGCTGATTTTGTGAGATTTTGCAAGGAGTGGAGCTTAAAGCCTGGAGTTTTAAAGGTCAGCATGTTAGGCTCTGGGAGAGCTCAGAGGACATTGGGGCCACTCTTAAAGAAAAGGCAGAGCAAACTGCCTATGGACATATAGTGTAGAAATAGCAATCTGAAGAGAACCTAGGGCACACAGTGAGTGGGGAGGATAGTTGCTCAGCTTGGAGTGTGTGTCCCAGATAGGCAGCATTAATGGACAGACCCTTCCAAGAAAAGTAAAGGAACAGGCAGGGACCATTTCTCTCCCCTGACCCTCAGCATAAACACAAAGACACCTGTGGGAACCAGCACAGCACCCACAATTGCTATCTAACTTGCTTACACAATGTCCTGCCCCACCCCACCCCTGGCTCTTTGGAAGAACTGTCCTTCCCAGTCATGCTTGCCTCAGTTCCAGCACGGTGAGCCCCCTCAACCAGAAGTCCAGTCCAAGCCCCTGCCAACACTGCATCTCCCAAACTAAGAGCTTTGTACAGCCACAGTTCTAGTGGCTTCAGAGACAGGTTTCATTTCACAAGCAGACCAGAGCACACCAAGTTAAAACTTGCCACATTCAGGCCAGGGATCATACACAGCCCACAACAGGCAAAGAGATCCTCTGCAGATGGCTGGCTTAAAGGATCAATCAGCCAGGATGCAACAGCAGAGCACACGCATCATACACTGGAGACACTCACAGAAGCACCAGCCTCTGGAGACACTACACAGCAAGGAACTACAGAACCTCTTCTTCATAAAGCCATTGCCCTAAAGAACAGGAGACAGAGATTACTTTCCTAATAAACATAAACATGCACAGAGACTTAGACAAAATGAGAAGACAAAGGAATTTATCCCAAATGAAAGAGCAGGAAAAGGCCATAGCTTGAGATCTAAGTGAAACTGATATAACCAACCTGCCTGATGATGAATTTAAACCAATGATCAGAAGAATACTCACTGAACTTAAGAAAAGAGTGGGGGATATCAGTGAGATCATTAACATAGAGTTAAGGAATAACATAGCAGAGATAAAGAGCTCAATAAATGAAATGAGAATTACACATGATGGAATAAACAGCAGGATGGAAGGAGCAGAGGAACAAATTAATGACTTAGAAGACAGAGTAATGGAGTAATTAAGCTAAACAAGAGAGAAACAGAAATTATGCAAAATGAGAATAGACTTAGGGAACTCAGTGACTCCATCAAATTTAATTAACAATCACATTATAGGGCGCCTGGGTGGCTCAGTCGGTTAAGCGTCTGCCTTTGGCTCAGGTCATGATCCCAGGGTCCTGGGATCAAGGCCTGCGTTGGGCTCCCTGCTCTGTGGGGAAGCCTGCTTCCCACTCCCTGCTTGTGTTCCCTTTCTTGCTGTGTCTCTCTCTGTCAAATAAATAAAATCTTTTTAAAAATATCACATTATAGCAGTCCCAGAAGAAGAAGAAAAAAGAAGCAGAGAATTTATTTGAAAAAATAATAGTTGAAAACTTCCTTAATCTGGGGAAGGAAATAGATATACAGATCCAGGAATAAAAGAGAACTTCCAGCAAAATCAACAAAAGCAGATCCACAACAAGATATATTATAATTAAAATGGTAAAATAGAGTGATGAAGAAAAAAATGTGAAAACAACAAAAGAAGATAGTTACATACAATGGAAACCCCGTAAGATTATCACCAGATTTCTCAGCAGAAACTTTCCAAGTCAGAAAGGAGGGGCACGATATATCCGAAATGCTGAATGGGAAACACCTGCAGCCAAAAATACTCTATTCAGGAAGGTTATCATTCAGCATGGAAGGACAAGTAAAAAGTTTCCAAGACAAACAAAACTAAAGGAGTTCATGACCACTAAACCAGCCCTGCAAGAAATATTAGAAAGGACACTTTCAGTGGAAAGGAAAAACCAAAAATGAAATTATGAAGCTACGAAACACAAAAGCAGTTAAAAATTATTTTTGTAAAAATCAATAAAGGAACTCACAAAATAAAAGGATGTAAAATATGACATCATATACATAAAAGGTGGGGAGGAGAGGAGTAAAAATGGATGCAAACTTAAATAACCATCAGCTTAATATAGACTACTATAGGTACAAGAAAGAGGTTATATACAAACCTAATGCTAACCACAAATCAAAAACTACGAATAAATATGCAAAGAATAAAGAGAATGAAATCCAAATATACCATTAAAGAAAACCAGCAAACCATGAAAATGAGAAAGACAAGAAAGGATCAGAGAAAGTCTTCAGATATAACCACAAAACAAGTAACAAAATGGCAATAAACATCTATCTACTGATAATTACTTTGAATATAAATAGAATAAATGCTCCGATAAAAGACATAGGCTGAAAGAATGGATTAAAAAAGAAGACATATCTACATGTTGTCTAAAAGAGACTCATTTTTTATCTAAAGACACCTGCAGTTGAAGGTGAAGGGGTGCTGAAATATCTGCCATACCAACGGATGTCAAAAGAAAGCTGGAATAGGAATAATTATATCAGACAAAATAGACTTTAAAACCAAGACTGTAATAACAGAAAAAGAAGGACAATATATGAAATAAGTATTCCAACAAGAAGACATAACAATTGTAAATGTTTACACACCCAATATAGGAACACCCAAAAACATCAAACAGTTAATAACAAACATAAAATAACTAATTAATAATAATAATATAATAATAGTAGGGGACTGTAACACTTCACTTATAAAAAGATTATCTAAACAGAAAACCAACAGGAAACAGTGACTTTGAAAGATACACTGGACCAGATGGATTTAACCAATATAATCAGATCATTCCATACTAAAAGAGCAGAATACACATTATTTTCATGTCCACAGGGAACATTCTCCAGAATAGATCACATATTAGACCACAACACGTCAACAATATCAAAAATATCAAAGTCATACATGCAACTTTTCTAACCACAAAGCTATGAAACTAGAAGTTAACCATAAGAAAAAATCTGGGAAGACCAAAATTACATGGAGGTTAAATAACGTGCTACTAAACAATGAATGGATGACCAGGAAATCAAAGAAGAAATTAAAAAGTACATGGAAATAAATGAAAATGAAACCACAATGGTCCAAAACTTTTGGGTGCAGCAAAAGCACTTCTAAGAGGGAAGTTTATAGCAATACAGGCCTATGTAAAGAGCAAGAAAAATCTCAAATAAACAATCTAACCTTATACGTAAAGGAGTTAGAAAGGGAAAAATAAAACCCAAAGCCAGCAGAAGGAATAAAACAATAAAGAGTAGATCAGAAATAAATGATATAGAAACAAAAAAGATAATAGGACATCAATGAAACCAGGAGCTGGTTCTTTGAAAAATCAGTACAATTGATAAAATGTTAACCAGATTTATACAGAAAAAAGAGAAATGGCCCAAATAAGTAAAATCACAAATGAGAGAGGAGAAATAAGAACAAAAAAACCCCCACAGAAATACAAACAATTCTTTTAAAAAAATAATGCTTGATGTTTATTTTTTTAAAGATTTTATTTACTTTTGTGAGAGAGAGAGTGCACAAGCAGAGAGGAGGGGCAGAGGGAGAAGTGGACCCCCCACTGAGTGGGGAGCCTGATATGGGACTTGATCCCAGGATCCTGGGTTCATGACCTGAGCTGAAGGCAGACGCTTAACTGACTGAGCCACCTAGGCGCCCAGGAATACAAACAATTCTAAGAGAATATTATGAAAAACTATACACTAATAAACTGGATAATGTAGAAGAAATGGAAAAATTGCTAGAAACATATCACCTAGCAAAACTGAACAGGAAGACAGAAAATTTGAACAGATTAATTACCAGCAAAGAAACTGAATCAGTAATCAAAAAACTCCCAAGAAACAAGTCCAGGACCAGATGGCTTCACAGGTGAATTCTACCACACATTTAAGGGAGAGTTAATACCTATTCTCAAACTATTCCAAAAGACAGAAAAAGAAGAAAAATTTCCACATTCATTACCCTGACACCGAGGCCAGATAAAGACACCAAAAAAAAAAAAAAAAAAAAAGGAAAGAAAACAGCAGGCCAATATCTCTGATGAGTATAGGTACAAAAATCCTCAGCAACAACAACAACAACAACAACAACAAAATCTAGCAAACCAAATCCACCAATACAATAAAAAAAAAAAACATTCACCACGTTCAAGTGGGATTTAATCCTGGGTTGCAAGAGTGTTTCAATATTCATAAATCTAAAAACATATGACAAAGTATAACATCCATTCATGATGAAAACCCTTAACAAAGTAGGTTTAGAAGGAACATACAAAAACATAATGAAGGTCATATATGAAAAACCCACACCTAACATTATATTCAGTGGGCAAAAACTGAGATCTTTTCCTCTACAGTCAGGAACAAGACAAAGATACCCCTTCTCACCACTTTTATTTAACATAGTACCGGAAGTCCTAGCCATAGCAATCAGACAACAAAAAGAAAGAAAATTTATCAAAATTGGTAAGGAAGAAGTAAAGCTATTTGCAGAGGATATGATACTATGTATAGAAAACCCAAAGAATTTATCAGAAAAAACCTGCTAGAACTGATAAATAAATTCACTAAATTCACAGGATAAAAACAAGAAACAAACAAACAAACAAACAAAAACCAACAGAAATCTGTTCCATTTCTATATATAAATAATGAAGCAGCAGAAAGAGAAATTAAGAAAACAATCCCATTTACAATTGCACCAATAATAATAAGACACCTATGAAAAAGCTACCCAAAGAGGTGAAAGACCTATATGCTGAAAACTATAAAACACTGATGAAAGAAATTATAGACCACACAAAGAAATAGAAAGACGTCCCATACTCATGGATTGAAGAACACACATTGTTATAATATCTATAGTATCCAAAACAATCTACACAATCAATGCAATCACCATCAAAATAACACCAGCATTTTTCCATAGAGCTAGAGCAATCCCAAAATTTGTATGGAACAACAAAAGAACCCAAATAACAAAAGCAATCTTGAAAAAGAAAAGCAAAGCTGGAGGCATCACAATTCCAGACTTCAAGCTATACTGCACAGCTGTAGTAATCAAAATAGTATGGTACTGGCACAAAAACAGACACATGGATTAATGAAAAGAATAGAAAACCTGGAAATGGACCCATAACTATATTTTCAACTAATCTTCAACAAAGCAGGAAAGAATAGCCAATGGAATAAAGACAGTCTCTTTCACAAATGGTGTTGGGAAAACTGGACAGCAACATGCTAAAGACTGAAACTAGACTGCTTTCTTACACCACACCAAAAAAGGAATTCAAATAGGATGAAAAACCTAAATGTGAGATAGGAAACCATCAAAATCCTAGAGGAGAACACAGGCAGTAACCTCTTTGCCATCTGCCATAGCAACTTCTTCTAGGCATGTCTCTGGAGGCAAGGGAAACAAAAGCAAAAATGAACTATTGGGACTTCATCAAGAGAAAAAGCTTCTGCTCAGTGAAGGAAATGACAAAACTAAAAGGCAACATTCATAATGGGAGAAGATATTTGCAAGTGACATATCTGATAACGTGTTAGCACCAAAATATATAAGGAACTTATCAAACTCAACACCCCCCAAAAAACAAATAAAAATCCAGTTAAGAAATGAGCAGAAGACATGAATAGGCATTTTTTCCCAAAGGCTAATAGACACATTAAAAGATGTTCAACATCACTTGGCATAAGGGAAATACAAATCAAAACCACAATGAGATACCACTTCCCACTAGTCAAAATGGCCAAAATTAACACAAGAAAGAACAGATGTTGGTGAGGATGTGGGGAAAGGGGGACCCTCTTACACTGCTGGTGGGAATGCAAACTGGTGCAGCCACCCTGGAAAACAGTATGAAGATTCCTGAAAGAGTTAAAAATAGAACTACCCTACAATCCAGTAATTGCACTACTAGATATTTACCCAGAGAAAACAAAAATACTAATTTGAAGAAATACATTCACCCCAAATATTTATAGCAGTATTACATACAATAGCCAAATCATGGAAACACCCCAAATGTTCATTAGCTAATAAATGGATAAAGAAGAACTGGAATATATAGATCTTATTTATTTGAGAGAGAGAGAGAGAGAGAGCATGAACAGGGAGAGAGGCAGAGGGAGAGGGAGAAGCAGACTCCCCACTGAACAGGGAACCCAACATGGGACTTGATCCCAGGATCCTGAGATCATGACCTTAGCCAAAGGCAGACGCTTAACCAACTAAGCCACCCAGGTGCACCTTGCAATTTTTTTTTTTTAGATTTTATTTATTTATTTGAGAGAGAGAGAGTGCATGAGCAGGGGGAGAGGCAGAGGGAGAGGGAGAGGTAGACTCCCCTATGAGCAGGGAGCCTGAAGAAGATCTGGAATGTATATATACACAATGGAATATTACTCAGTCATAAAAAAGAGTGAAGTCTTGCCATTTGCAATGACATTGATGGATCTAGAGAGTACAATGTTTAGTGAAATAATTCAGTCGGAGAAAGACAAATATAATTTCACTTATATGTTAAATTTAAGAAACAAAACAAACAAGCAAAGGGAAAAATATGAGACAGAGAAACAATCCAAGAAACAGACTATTAACTACAGAGAACAAACTGGTATATGGAAATGTTGAATTACTATATCATACACCTGAAAGTAACATAACACTGCATGTTAATTAACCAAAATTTAAATAAAAAGCTTGAAAACCTACAATGAGGTATCAACTCACACCTGTCAGAATGGCTTCAATGAAAAACATAAACAATAGGTGTTGGCGAGGATATGGAGAAAAATGAACTTTATTACACTGTTTGTGTGTATGCAAACTGGTGCAGCTACTGTAGAAAACAGTATGAAGTTTCCTCAAAAAGCTAAAACTAGAACCATCCTACCATCCAGTAATCATGCTCCTGGGTACTTAACCCAAAGAATATAAAAACACTAATTCAAAGGGATACATGCACTCCTATGTGTATAGCAGCATTATTTATGATAGCCAAAATATGGAAGCAATCCAAGTGTCTGTGGACTGATGAATGTGTAAAGAAGATGTGATATATCTATGTGTGTGTGTGTGTGTGTGTGTATACACAATCAACTCCACAAAGGCATATACAAGTGCCTTATATAAATAGAGACAATTCAAAATAAATTGGAAAATAAATGTCCCATTGGCTCTTACCATGTTCTCTTTTCTTGATCTTTCTCAATAATTAGGCTATGATGATAACCAAAATACATGTAATAATAGAGGTAGTAGATAATATTTGCTAAGCTCTTATTATTTGTTAAGCATAAAGCTTTACCCATTTAGTAATCCTTTATCATAAGTTCCATTTCTATCATTCCCATTTTATAAATTTGACAATTTCTGAGAACTTAGATATAATGTTGAGACTATTTTTTTTAAGTAGCACAACCAGGAACTGAACCTAGATCAGTCTTATACCAAAACCTATACTGCTATAACTTGCTGCATTGGACTGTTTCTTGTAATGTTGCAGCCAGCAAGGCAAATAATCTATCCTATACATTTTCATTCAAGTGTTAGGCACCAACTATAATGTTTCAGAGGACTGGCATTTTCAGGAACTTTGAGTAGACAAGAGCTTCCAAAGTTGAATCTTTTATCCAATGAAAACACTCTGCAGAAGAGGTAGTGAATGATCACTTAGCCTCTGCTTGACACACCTAAGTAATAAGGAGCTTACTACTTATTACCTCCCTGCTAACCAAGAGATGATATAAGTTTTCCTATGGCAGTCCTGAAAGTATTTTCAGGAAGTTATCGCACTCTTTCCAAATCTTCTATCCTTCATTCCAAACATTACCAATTTCTTCTGCCACTTCTGTCTTCAGATATTTGTTATTACAACTAATCATTCACACATTCAAATATGTATAGAGCACCTATTATGTGCCAAGTAGTAGAGAGATACAGTAGTGTGAAAGTGGATTACTTATTTTCCCCACAAAACTAATTATAATTGTTGAAGATGAGTAAATACATTTCAATTTATCAGGATGCCTGGATGGCTCAGTCGGCTAAGTGTCTGCCTTCAGCTCAGGTCATGATTCCAGAGTCCTGGGGATCAAGGCCCATTTTAGGCTCCTTGCTCAGCAGGGAACCTGCGTCTCCCTTTCTCTACTGCTCTCCTTGCTTGTGCTCTCTCTCTCACAAATAAATAAATAAAATCTTTAAAAAAATAAATTTCAATTTATCATTTTGATTTTTTTCTTTAAATGAATCACAAACCGTGAGTAACAGAAACATTATTTTTCATTAGTCTACAGATTGGCTAAGCAATTCTGCTGATCAGGAACAGGTTTGAGTGATCTCAGTTTGCTTTGATCATGTGTCTTCAGTCATCTCACTGGTCACTTTGGGCTTTGTCTATGACAAATAGCATTGCTTTACTCAGTCTCTCAATTTCTATCAGACTAACTTCAGCATGTTCTCATTGAGAGTCAGAGTTTCAAGAGAGAAATATAAGTTTGCAAAACCCTAGGCTCTCAATTGGCACACTGTTGCATTCGTTTTATTCTGTTAACCAAAGCAAGTGGGAAGGCCAGCCCAGAGTTTTAATCAGGAAGTAAATTGTATTACTTCAGAAAAAAAAAAAAAAAAACCCTTGTTTAGAAATCAATTTAACTAGGGGCACCTGGGTGGCTCAGATGGTTAAGCGTCTGCCTTCAGCTCAGGTCGTGATCTCAGGGTCCTGGGATCGAGTCCCACGTCGGGCTCCTTGCTCAGCGGGGAGTCTGCTTCTCTCTCTCCCACTCCCCCTGTTTGTGCTCTCTCTCACTCTGTCTCTCCCTCTCAAATAAATAAAGAAAATCTTTAAAAAAAAAGAAATCAATTTAACTATAACCTTATATTCCTCATCATACATGATCTGGAGGCAGAGCTATTCTATGTCATAGCTCTGAACAAATGCAGCCCAAATACCCTAGTTTGACTAGAATCCTGCAGTTGCCTCCAGAGGGAACAGCTGAGCAGTAGAAGAGCATCTCCTTTCCATCAGGGAAGCCCACTGGTACATAACACTGATTTTTCTTATAGTCTAAAGGACTTATACATGAATAAAGAAGATAGTGAAATACCTAGATGACAAGATTTAAGGAGCACTAGGAAACTCACCTAGATCCAAAAGTCTAGTGTGCAGTGTATCAGGGCTATGCCAGGATAGCACTCATACCCTGCCTGATCTTATAGGGCTAGAAGTTTCACTGTTTAAGATTCATTCCTAGGCACTTCACTCTGTAGTAATTGAGTTGTTTACCAGGTGCCACGAAAGACCTGGAGAAGAATATTTGGAACCTCGGGGAAATGGCAAATTTGACAACTTTGCATAATTACTTAGATGCAGTGTCTCTTAATCATGGTTGCATATGAAATTGACCCAAAGGGACTTAAAGAAAATATTGGTGCTCAGGCACCACTTCCCAAAGATTCTGATTTAATCAGTCTGGATAGGGCCCAGATAAATATATTTTTTAAAAGCACCCCCAAGTGATTTGAATATTCAACTAGAACTGAAAACTACTGGAAAGTCTAGCTGACTTAGAGCTATTTCTTTTAACCATCAGTTATATCAAGATCTCATGTTGTTTCCTATCAATTCTTATGCCTAAATTGGCCCAACATGGAGTTATAACAAGTTCTCATCTTACCCAGATATACTAAATGCTTACTTCACTGGAATAGACATCCATAGCTCACTTTCTGCTTAACAAGCTCTCACATTTTCTTCCATGTAACTCCTCAGATTTAGTCTATAAAGCAAGTGCCAATACAATAGTTAATTTAATCTTCACCAACTCCGTATGAGATGGACATCATTATCCTTATATTATTTCCATGAAGAAACTGGGGTTAGGAAAGGTATAGAGACTTGCCCAGTCACAAAACTAGTAAATGAGAGATTTGTGATTCAAACCCAAGAAAAAAGAACAGCCATCAGTATGTGGCTAATAAAATGCATAATTTCATTCATTCATCCCAAGACAGCCACAGCAAATTTTATACAAATATCAATTAAGGGAGTGTCATAGGGCTTTAGAATATACCATCAGAGCTCTCTATTCCCAAATATTTCCCTTATTCATCTGTTCTGGAACTTAAAATTCTGGCCTGTAGAGATTAATAGAATTTAAGGAGCTACAGTTTTGTTGTTTATTTGTTTTAGTATTCACTGTTTTATCCCATTGAATTGTGAGAAATGTGATAAGCATTTTATTACTGATAATGAACATTTATTGTTAATTGTTATTGCTAATAAGTTGAATGAATAGTTAACATAAAATAACTGCTTTTTATGCATCATAGCAGATGCAAGGCTTTCCTTATAGAAATATCACTCTTCCTTGTATTTGTACACTTTTCCTGAGTCACAAGTCAGCATTTGAGTGACACACAAATGTATGAGTGCTCCTATACATTATCTGCTATGAATCTGGTGGCAAAAATACACCTACAAGATCTTCTAGTCTAGTGATTCTCAAGTAGAAGTGTATGTGTAACAAGAAGCAATTCCCAGGGGTGGGGTTTATTCAGATTACCTGTATGATTTTTACAAAGTACCTTCCCTCACATTGTTATATACTTCTCCATTCATTGAGATGTGACAATTATCAATCTGGCTCAGTTTACACATGGGGGTGGAGCCTTACCCAAAGCTGCAAAGCAATTTAGTGGCAAAGTCAGAACACAACTCAGATCCCCTCCAGGATTCTTTTTGCAATATTAAATATTAAAACACAAGTTACCTTAAGAGGATAACAACACATTTCATACACCAGAGTTATAATAAACTTGAATGAATTACTTTAGACACAGAAAGAGGGCTATAAAAGAACTTTCCTCTATGTTAGAAGAGTTGTAGTCATGTATGGGTGGGAGAAAAGAGCAAAAAAATCCAAGAAGATAATCTTCACATACTGCTCCATCTTGCTTAGATTATTCTCTGCATTCAGGTATAAATTTTGGTCTATCACTTAACACTCTCTGGAGGTACCCCCACCTCCCTTCTCAGGTACTCTTAAAATAACCAAGAAAGAATAGAATATATGTATAAATTTTAAATCTATCTCTACAGTGGAGTACAGATATTCATTGAGATCTGTAATACAAGTGCCTTGAAATGTTAAAAGGAAAGTAATTCACTTGGTGATTGAATGTATTTTTTAAAAATGATCTAAGTTAATCTGTTTTAGGCCAAGGAGATGGTGACAGTTGTTATACTAAGTACTTTTGTTTTTAATGAATAAAAGAGTTGAATGAATAGTCTCATAAAAATGCATGCAAATGGTAGTGCCTAACTTACTGCTACCTTGTGCTACAGAACTTTTTGCACCTTCCTTTGTAAATGGCTTTATAGCTATAAAATCAGTATATTTAAATGCATGGGTTGCTCTTCCATATCTATGAACTGCACTTGGTAAGCCCTTTTGAGATGCATATGACTGGAATGCAGTACGGTGAGATGTCACCCCTGCACATGGAGGAAGTTATCAAAACTTATAGATAATTGATATAGAGATACTTCTGAAAACTGCCTCTGTGTGTTCAGTCTGCTAAATTGCCCAAAGAGTGCTTTTCCATGTAGTCAGTACTTGACAAGTACAGTGTCTTACAGAAAGGTAAATACACAATCACTTTCAAAAGTAGTAAGCTAAGTGCATCATACTTATTGTATCCAAAGTAGATTTATAAATTACTTCCTAGATTTGAGGATAGTTCCTGTAGTGGTAACCTGAGGTTCTGATTTTCTGATGTAGAAAGTGTTGACAGAGTGGTCAATTCAAGGAATATTTGTTTCCCTCAAGTAGTTTTCAATATCCTCTACTTTGGAGTTTTCCATTTGTCTCCCTCTGTTACTTTCATGCCTCCCATGTACCTTATCCTCATCTTACATCTAGCACATTGTTGAGTATTTCATAGATACTTAGCAAACATCCACTAACTGAGAACAAAAAGAAGCAAAAATGAAGGAAGGAGGAAGGTAAAAAGTAAGAAAGTAATACAAAGAGGGAGGAAAAAAGGGGCAAAATTTTTCCCTATTAAATACTTAAAAATCATTATCTGATGTTTATATATAATCACTATGTAGCAATTAGGGAAAGTTTTAATATACTAAATTAACATTTACAAAGGAAAAACAGGGGCCCCTGGGTGGCTCAGTTGGTTAAGTGTCTGCCTTCTGCTCAGGTCATGATCCCAGGGTCCTGGGATTGAGCCCCGCATGAGGATCCCTGCTCAGCAGGAGTCTGCTTCTCCCTCTCACTCTGTGTGTGCACTCGCTCTATCTCTCTCTCAAATAAATAAATAAAATATTTTAAAAAATAAAAAGGAAGACCAGGGGCACCTGGGTGGTTCAGTTGATTAAGCATCCAGCTCTTGATTTCAGCTCAGGTCATGATCTCAGGGTCATGAGATCAAGCCTGGTATCAGGCTCCACACTGAGCATGGAGATTGCTTGGGATTCTCTCTCTCCCTCTGACTCTGCCCCTCCCCCCACACTCTCACACTCTCCCTCTCTCAAAAAAAAAAAATTAAAAATAAAAAGGAAGACAAAAAATTGAAGTTACAATGACTATTACCACTTTTTTTTTAAAGATTTTATTTATTTGAGAGAGAGAGCAGAAAGGGAGAAGCAGACTCCCCACTGAGCAGGGAGCCCAACATGGAGCTCAATCCCAGGACTGCAGGGGGATCATGACCTGAGCTGAAGACAGATGCTTAAGTGACTAGCCACCCAAGCGCCCCCTGACTACTACCACTTTTATTGTTTTATCATATGATAATAGATAATAATGTTTGCTTACAACATTCTTTAGTAAATTTGTGTAATCCAAAGAGGGATTATGAAATATAAAGTGTATATTAACAATAGTTTTTATTATTGCATTTAAATTTTTAATCTTTTCATTTAAAATAATTTCAGAATTAGAATAATGTTGCAAAATGATGCAAAGACATCCAATCACCTTTCCCCTAGATTCCCGAAATGCTATCAACATTGTACTATTTAGTTTCTCCTTCTCTATGTATGTCTTATGTATATATGTCTGTATATACATATATATCTATCTATACAGTGACATATTGAATAAAAGTGGTAAGAGTGGGCACTCTTGTCTTGTTCATGATTGTAGAGTAAAATATATATATATATACACACACATATATATATAGTTTTCTGAACCATTTGAAAATAAATTATAGACATGATACTCCTTTAACTATTTTGCAGAACCAACATCATATTCAAACACAAAGCAAACAAAAACAAAAAACTAAAAGACATTACTCTAAAATGAACAAGACAAGAGTGCCCACTCTTATCACTTTTATTCAACATGGTACTGGAAGTCCTAGCTAAAGCAATTAGGCAAGAAAAAAAACAAAAGTCATCTAAATGGGAAAAGAAGAAGTAAAATGTTCTCTATTTGCAGACGAAATGATATTATCTATAGAAAATCCTAAAGACTTCCACACACACACACACACACACACACACACACACAGTTGGAAACAATAAATGAATTAGTCAAGTTGGAGGGTACAAAATTAACATACAAAAATCAGTTTTATGGGGTGCCTGGGTGGCTCAGTCGTTGAAGCGTCTGCCTTCAGCTCAGGTCATGATCCCAGAGTCCTGGGATCGAGCCCCGCATCAGGCTCCCTGTTCCACGGGAAGCCTGCTTCTCCCTCTCCCACTCCCCCTGCTGTGTTCCTTCTCTCAATGTGTCTCTCTCTGTCAAATAAATAAATAAAATCTTTAAAAAAAATCAGTTTTATTTCTATACCCTAACAGTAAACTATTTGAAAAAGAAATAAAGAAAATAATTCCACTTATTTTTTCTTTTTATAATATTTTTTATTATGTTATGTTAGTCACCATACAGTATATCATTAGTTTTTGATGTAGTGTTCCATGATTCATTGTTTGTGTATAACACCCTGTGCTCAAAGAATTCCACTTATAATAACATAAAAAACAATAAAATATTTAGGAATAAATTTAAGGATATTGTGCACTAAAAAACTGAAACATTGATGAAAGATTGAAGACGCAATTAAATGAAAAGATATCCCATGTTTATGGATTAATGGAGAATGAATATTATAAAAGTGTCCATAATGCCCAAAGCCATCTATAGATTCAATGCAATCCCTATCAAAATTCAAGCAAAAATTTTCACAGAAATACAAAAGACAATCCTAAAATTTGTATCAAATGTCAAAAGGCCAATACCCAAATCAATATTGAGAAAGAAGAACAAACTGGAGGCATCACACTTTCTGATTTCAAACTATAATACAAAGCTATAATAGTCAAAACAGCACAGTGCTGGCATGAAAACAAACAAATAGACTAGTGGAATAAAATCACAAGCCCAGAAATATATATTTACACACACACACACACACACACACACACACACACAGAGTCAACTAATCTTTGACAAGATATATTTAATGGGGGAATGGATAGTCCGTTTAACAAATGTTGCTTGGAAAACTGGATATTCACATGTAAAAGTATAAAATTGGACCCATATCTTATGCCACTCACAAAAATGGACTCAAAATGAATTAAAGAGTTAAAAAAACATTTTGAAACTATAAAACCCCTGGAAGAAAACATAGGAGAAAAGATCCTTGACATTGATCTTGGTATATTGTTGAATTGTATATATTCTATATTTTGTATATTAACCCTTTATTGGATGTGTCATTTGCAAATATCTTCTCCCATTCAGTAGGTTGTCTTTTACTTTTGTTTGTTGTTACCTCTACTGTATAGATTTTATTTTGATGTAATCTCAATAGTTTATTTTGCTTTTATTTCCCTTGCCTTAGAAGATTTATCTAGAAAAATATTGCTATGACTACTGTCAGAGAAATTACTTCCTGTGCTATCTTCTATGAATTTTATGGTTTCAGGTCTCACATTTATCCATTCTGAGTTTATTTTTGTGTATGGTGTAAGAAAGTGATTCAATTTCATTCTTTTGGATGTTGCTGTCCACTTTTTGCAACACATTTGTTGAAGATACTGTTTATTCCCCATTGTATACTCTTGCTTTTTATATTGTTCATTAATTGACAATATAATCGTGGGTTTATTTCTGAGCTGTATATTCTATTTCATGTATCTATATATCGATTTATGTTCTAGCACCATACTCTATTATTACAGCTTTGTAGTATATCTTAAAATTTGGGATTGAGTTGCCTCCAGTTTTGTTCTTCTTTTTCAAAATTTCTTTGGCTATTTGTGGTCTTTTGCAGTTCCATACAAATTTTAGAATAATTTATTACATTTCTGTTAAAAATGCTGTTGGTATTTTGACAGGGATTGCATTAAATCTGTAGATAGTTTTGGGTAGAGTAGACATTTTAACAATATCTGGTCTCCTAATTTGAACATGGGAAATCATTTCATTTGTTCATGTCATCTTTGATTTCTTTCATCAGTATTTTATAGTTTTCAGCATATAGGTCTTTCACCTTTGTTAAGTTTATTCCTAGATATTTTATTATTTTGGTTGCAATTGTAAATAGGGCTATTTTCTTAATTTCTTTTTCTGCTGTTTCATTATTTGTGTATAGAAATGCCATGGATTTCTGTATATTGATTTTGTATCCTTTGACCTTACTGAAATCACTGATCAGTTCTAGTATTTTTTTGGTGGATTTTTTGGGTTTTCTATGTATAATGTCATGTCATCTGCAAATAGTGAAAGTTTTATTTCTTCCTTACAAATTTAGATACCTTTTATTTCTTTTTGTTGTCTGATTGCTGTGGCTAGGACTTCCAGTACTATGTTAAATAAAACTGGTGCAAATGGACATTCTTGGTTTGTTCTTGATCTTAGGAAAAAAGTTTTTCACCATTGAGTGTGATGTTAGCCATGGGTTTTTCATATGTGGCCTTCATTATGTTGAGGTGCATTTTCTCTAAACCTACTTTGTTGAGAGTTTTTATCATGAATGGATGTTGTACTTTGTCAAGTGCTTTTTCTGGATCTACTGAAATGATCATATGGTGTTTACTTTTTCTCTTCTTGATGTTATGTATCAAGTTGATTTGTAAATATTGAACCATCCTTGCATCCCAGGAATAAATCCCACTTGACCTTGGTGAAAAAATTTGTTAATATATTGTTGGATTTGGTTTGATAATATTTTGTTGAAGGTTTTTCCATCTGTGTTTATCAAATATATTGGCCTGTCATTCTCTTTTTTTGCAGTATCTTTATTTTTTGGTATCAAGGTAATTCTAGCCTCATAGAATATATTTGGAAGCTTTCCATCCTATTCTCTGTTTTGGAATAAGTTGAAAAGAGTAGGAATTAACTCTTATTTAAATGTTTTGTATAATTCACCTGTGGAGCTGTCTGGTCCTGGACTTCTGGTTTTTTAGGAGTTTTTAAATTATTGATTCAATTCCATTGCTGTTAATCAGCCTGTTCAAATTTTCTATTCCTTCCTGATTCAGTTATAGGAGATTATATGTTTCTAGGAATTTATCCAATTATTCTGGGCTACTCAATGTATGGGCATATAATTTTTCATAATATTAGCTTATAATCCTTTGTATTTCTGTTGTGTTTATTGTTATTTCTCTTCTTTCATTTGTGATTTTGTTTATTTGAGTTCTCTCTCTCTCTCTGCCCCTCTCCCTCTCTCTCTTTGGTGAGTCTTCTTAGAAATTTATCAGTTCTGTTGATATTTTAAAGAACCAATTTCTGGTCTAGCTGATTTGTTCTATTGTGGGGTTTTTTGTTTGTTTGGTTTGGTTTTGTTTTTGTTTCTATTTCATTTATTTTTGCTCTAATCATTATTGTATCCTTCCTTCTGTTGGTTTTGGGCTTTGTTTGTTGTTGTTGTTGTTTTCTAGCTCCATTAGATGTAAGGTTAGTTTTGTTTTGTTTTGTTTTTAATTTGGGAATTTTATTAATTCATGAGGTAGGCTTGTATTGCTACAAAATCCCTTCTTAGATCTACTTTTGCTGCATCACAAAGATTTTGGACCATTGTGTTTTCATTTTCATTTCTCCCCATGTATTTTCTGATTTCCTTTTCGAGTTCTTGGTTGATTTATCCATTGTTTCATAGCATATCATTTAACCTGCATGCATTTGTGCTCTTTCCAGATTTTTTTCTTGTGGTTGATTTCTAGTTTCATAACATTGTGGTCAGAAAAGATGCATGGTATGACTTCAGTCTTTTTGAATTTGTTGAAAACTGTTTTTTGGCCTAACATGTAACCTATTCTGGAGAATATTTCAGGTGCACTTGTAAAGAGTGTGTATTCCACTGTTTCAGGATGGAATGTTCTGAATATATCTGTTAGATCCATCTGGTCCAATGTGTCATTCAAAGCCAATATTTCCTTCTGTGTTTTCTATTTCAATGACCTATCCATTGATGTAAGCGGGGTGTTAAAGTCCACTACTGTTACGGTATTACTATTGATTACTTCTTTAATGTTTGTTATTAGCCACTTTATGTATTTGTGTGTTCCCATATTGGATGCATAAATATTTACAATTGTTATATATTCTTATTGGATTGTTCCCTTTATGATTATGTAGTGTCCTTTGTCTCTTGTTATTATGTTTGTTTTAAGGTCTATTTTGTTTGATGTATGTATTGCTAACCTGGTTTTCTTTTCACTTCCATATGCATGATAAATTCTTTTTGATACCTTTACTTTCAATCTGCATGTGTCTTTATGTCTGAAGTGAGTCTCTGGTAGGTAGCATGTAGTTGGGTTTTCTATACATCAAACCAACCCCTAAATGTTCTATTACATATCTTGGTTTATACTGAACCCAATGCTTGGACTGCTTTCCATTCCAAGAATGCCTGTTGATGTAATAGCATGCTTCCAGGAGTAATTCAAAACCTCCTCATGCAAATGCTTCCCTTATGTACATCAGCTAAGTAGTTGTGGAATCAAATATTTGATGTGAAAATTGTAGGTAAAATTTTTCTTTCTTGTTATTAGACATTTGATTTTTACTCCCTTGAGTAACTTTTAGTTCTTTATATTCTCATCAAATCTTTACTCAATCATATAGTCTTAAAAGTTTGAGATGTGCCCTGGTCATTTCCATATCCTATACAACATTGAGCATGGTTCCTTGTGCTTAATAGAAACCATAAAAAACTAGTAAAAATGAGGGAGCAAATTAATAAAGAAATTAATGTAAATATTATAGATTGGAAAAGCAAGAGATTGTAAGAACAGAGAACAGTGTGGTGGCTAGTGAAGTTGGATCATACAATGACAAAGTATTAAATAAAGTTTTAGATAGTTTATTTGATTATATTCCTTATAGATCTATGAAACTGTATTTTATAACAAAATTTCCCATGACATATAAATTTTAAAATGACACTATTATATCATCATTATCATCATTATCATCATCAATGATAACTCAGCCACAATGGTAAGGTACACATGACACATTTTTGTGTCTTAAAGTCAATTTTTTTTCAGCTTTACAGAATGGACCATCTCAGTTGACCTATTTCCAACTTCACTGATTCTTTCTTCATAATAGTACAAATCTATTGATGATAGCTTCTAGAGAATTTTTCATTTCAGTTATTGTCCTTTTAAATTCCAGAGATTCGTATTTGGTTCTTTTTTAAATGCAATTTCTACATTTTTAGTGGTATTGTATATCTAGGGAAACTTTCCACTCATACTTTTTCTTTAATTCTTAAAGGTTATTTATTTATTTATGAGAGAGAGAGAGAGAGAAGAAGCAGAGGGAGAGGGAGAGAAAGTCTCAAGCAGACTCTGCGCTGAGCACCATTTTTTTTCTTTAATTCTTTTGATATAATTTTCTGCTGGTTTTTTTTTTTTACATATTTATAAGAGGTGATTTAAAATTTGTATCAGATGGGGGATCTTGGGTGGCTCAGTTGGTTAAGTGTCCGACTCTTGGTTTTAGTTCAGATCATGATCTCAGGGTCATGAGATCAAGCCTCATGTCTGACTCCATGCTCAGTGGGGAGTCTGCTTGAGATTCTTTCTCCTCTCCTTCTGCCTCCCACTTTCTCTCTCTCTCTGTTTTCCTCTTTCTCTCTCTCAAATAATCAATCTATCTTTTATTTTATTTTTTAAAATATTTTATTTATTTATTTGGCAGAGACACCGCGAGAGAGGGAACACAAGCAAGGGGAGAGGGAGAACAGGCTTCCTACTGAGCAGGGAGCCCGATGTGGGGCTCGATCCCAGGACCCTAGGATCATGGCCTGGGCTAAAGGCAGACACTTTAACAACTGAGCCACTCAGGTGCTCCCAATCAATCTATCTTTTAAAAAAATAAAATGTGTATCAAATAAATCTGACATATGGTCTTCCTCTGGGAGTTTTTATTGATTTTTTTTCCGTGTGTGTGTGCATGTGTGTGTGTGTGTGTGTGTGTGTTGTAACTTATTTTGAAAAGTGGACATTGAAAATAGTATAACATAGCAACTTTGGAAATGAGATTTCCCCCACTCCATTCACTGTAATTGGTGTTTTGTTGGTGTCATTGTTGTCGATTTTTGCTTGTTTGGTGACTAAAATAATTGCTTGATTAGTTTAGTGGTCAGCTAATGACTGTACAATGCTTTGAACTAAAAAAATCTATCCTTTGCAAAGGATTTCATGTGTTTTGGGCATCAATGCTCAAGGAGTAGATAACACTACCTGAGCCATTACTTAGTGTTTGCACAGGGTCTCAAACTCAACCAGGAGTGAGAAATTAGGGCCTTCTCATGTCTTTCCTGGGCATTTGCATAGTCCTTTGCATGCTTATTGTCTTGTAGATTCTCAAAACTATGTTAGACCTTCTTTTTTTTTTTTTTTGTTAGACCTTCATTTAACATAGTTTTCTGATAGGCACTTGTCTCAACTTATGTTGCTGTCTCTGGCAGCTGCAATGTTAAATAATTATCACTGATTCTGTTTAACAAATATCCTGGAAGTAAAGTTTTGTTCACTGAGTGAGCTCTAAGTCAGGTCAAATAATTACAAGCCCTGGGAATGGAGTTTTTGTAAGGAACTTCTAGATAAGTCAAATAGTGGCAATGTTCTGAGGATGAGACATTTAAAGGAGCTCCAATTTTGATCTGCCCCTCTTTGGTGATTGTTAGACAGCTAACTTACTAGGTATTAGTTTGGCCACCACATCACTATGGTTGAGAGACTGCTAGTTTTCAAGACTGCCACTGAGCTGAAGAGACTGTGCTTATTCCTGATATTGGGTAATTTTTCTTGAGTAAATTCTCTTTGGATTTTTCCAAGCCTTTCATTAATTTCACAAGTTATGAAACAGTAGATATGACTCTTTTTCAGTGTTCTCATTGCTTTGAAGGGGGAGTGGATTATCAGTTTCTTCGGTGCCATTAAAGAAGTCTCACCTATCTAATTTACTAAGACCTTATCACCATTTGAACTGGCATATGAAGCAATCATCAAAGGTAAATTTTGATGCAGAATGTGGAACATCGGTAAATAAGATCCAACAGCTAAACTATGGTACTAATCTAAGGGCTGCAGTTCAAAAAATCAGGTAATGAGAGTGATTGTATTACTCATGACAAATGCACAGGAAGAAATTATATTTGTTAGATAAATAGATGAAAAAAAGTGATTAGTAATGGAAACAAAAAAGTAAAGAAGGACAAATATGGAGAGTCCAGGAGTTAACTAGGCAGTGTTGGAGGGTAACAATGAAGAGCATGGAAACCTTATCAGAGGAAGGAAATGCTGGACAAAGTGGGAGGTGAAACAAATTAGTAGAAAAGTGACGGTGTTCACAATACAATTTGAGGTTTATGGGGTTCTAGTCATGGTATACTTGTCGCCTGCCCACAAGAATCAAGTTCAAACAACACAACTCCTACCATTTAGGAGACTTGATTGTATAAATCTTTTAAAATCATTCAGATTACTTTATTAAGATACAAAGACCCTTATAGTAAAAAGGGAAGTGCTCATGTAAAGGGTTATATAAATAAGATAAAAATATTTCAGCTAAAGATTAGAACTAACATATCAGTGGGATTAGTTAATAGCTATTAAAGGAAATAATAAAACTCTGAGAAGACTAAATATCCTATTTGGTGTTGGGGAAAGAACTGGGAAGAACAAAGATAGATAATGCACAGAAGATCAATATTGCCAGACAGTCTTGGCTGGATACATAATATTAAGAAGCACTAACACTGTAATAACTGGTTAAGTAATATGGGGTACTTAATGGAGATTCATAATGATCTAGGAGGTTGAATATTATAAGGTGATATAAAGTACACTATCCAAAATGTTTAAAAGAACAAAATGAGAATAACTGGGTGAGATTATCCACTTGGTAAAGGAAGTAGTAATGTAAACTATCTCAACTAAATCTTTCCTTTCCTGATCTTTCAATATATGAACATAGAATTATTTCAGGTAATTCTCCTGATTCCATTACAATTATCTGTTTCATTTAAGTTTAATCCAATTTATTTATTCATTGCCCTCATCTAGTTCTTTATAATTGTTAGCAGAATTGTTGTGAAAATTGGTGATATATGAAAAAAGCACAGTGCCTTATGTGTATATAGTAAGTATGTAATCCCCAGGAATTATCATTATTATTAACCAATAAACAATTATCAAAAACTATGTAGCTTGGGCGCCTGGGTGGCTCAGTTGGTAAAGCGACTGCCTTCGGCTCAGGTCATGATCCTGGAGTCCCGGGATCGAGTCCCACTTCGGGCTCCCTGCTCAGCAGGGAGTCTGCTTCTCCCTCTGACCCTCTTCCCTCTCGTGCTCTCTATCTCTCATTCTCTCTCAAATAAATAAATAAAATCTTTAAAAAAAAAACTATGTAGCGTACCCATGGAAAACTAGCTGTTTTTTGGGGGGGGGGAGTGGGGGGATTTCTTAAGAAATCACTGTGACTATATAACACACTGGGTGCTGGAGGGAATACACGGTTACATAACACATATTCTCTACTCTCTAGGAGTTTGAAGTTTCTTTGGAATAATAAGCCATGTACAAATTAAAAAGAAAAAGAAAAAGCAACGATAATATGATAAGCCTTACAAATGGTCCAGCTAATTCCTAGAAAAGGAGTTCAAAGAAGATATGATACTGTTAAATAAAGTAGCTATGGAAAAATGAAGTATTTATTGGGTATCTTATATGGAAAACTGAAGTAATATGGCTTCAGAGGGAAAGTGGCCAATGTGGGCTTTGCCAGCTCTGCCCTAGGCACTAGATAGAGTACAAAAGAAATTATGTTTTTGAGGTTTAGTATAATTGTGCTACATTACTGCACCAGTCCCCTTAGGCTACTCAGTACTATTGATAATAATAAAATGATACATAGATTGCTTACTTGTGGCAGGCTTAGTCTAATTATTTTATATATAGTATCTCATTCAATTCTAAAAAAAGAAAAACACTGTAAATGGAAGGTACAACTGCAAGTGTCATTTACAGATGAGTCAAATATCACATAGAAAAGATTAAGTAACTTGTCCAAGGTCATACAGCTAATAGCAGGATTTTGAATCCAGGTATTTTTATTCCAGAACCCACACTTTTAGTCATAGCATACTTATATTTAACATTCTTTAAACAAACTATAACGTTTTTTGGTTTATGAACTTTGCAAAACCTATTTTCTTTTCTTTGAATGCCCATCCTAAAAATATCCTCCTGTAGAGAAATAAAATTGTTTCATCGGGGCTCATGAAAATTGACATTTTTTTACATACTTGAATGATATCACATCCCTCCTTTGCCTTTATGATTACAGTGCATAACTGAAACTTGGATATAACTTTTCTGTCTTAGTTTCTTCTTAAAACTAGAATCTGACTTATAAAGTAATTGTAAGGACAAAATGAGGAAAAATATCTAAAAAGCTTAGTAACATGTTTGGTTCATAGTAAGCTACCAGCAATTAATAATAAAGCATTTTGGCTATTTGTTTAATATTTTAAGTTAACCATACATTAAATTTGTACATAAATATGTACACACACATTTCTACCTCCCACATGTTTATAAATTCTTGCTGGGTAGAAATTGGGAAGTTTTCCTCCCTCTTTGAGTCCTAATGCAATTATTTTCACATAGTATGTGTTTAATAACAGTGCTGAATTAAATTACAGGTTAAAACAAATTTAAATAATTATGGAGGAGTAGAAGGAATAAAATCTGATACCATTCAAGCCCATCGAAAAAAAATCATATAATTTCAATAGTAGAAACTACCAGCATATAATTTCAATTAAAAGAAATAAAAAATTTCATTTATCAATAATCACATTACTTTCTACACAAAAATATACTTTCAGGAACAAAAACATGTTCAAATGGCATGTATATTCACATTGTTGGATTTGTATAAACAATAAACTTTTTTTCCTCATAAAGAAATTTCTTTCCTAATAAGCTATTTCTCTAGAGGGCTTAATAGTCTTGTTAAAACCCATATATTCCATAGATGAGTCATGGTTATGTAGATTATTTAAAATTCTGGGCCTTTGAAAAATTGATCTTCAGGCTTTCATCATTATCCTTATCATTATTGTTTCAACCAGTCACATGTAGGTTGATCACAGAGCAGCCAGGTATAACTGGAACTGATTGCTTTAATACTGATTGTTATACAACTTAATGAGCAAATATAATTGACTTTTCAGTACACAAGTTACTCTTAACAATTGACCTTTTGACATTTAGGAATTAAAAATACATACATATATACTGATTTTGGTTACTTTAGCATGCTGTATAGAAATAATCTTTGTCCAAGATTGAGATAATCCTTGCAAGTAAAGTATGGTTATCATTCTTGGCTTCTTTATAGCTTACTTATTTGCTTCTTAGAATTAAATTTACTTAATTTGTAATATACTGGGAAGACAAAAATAGCACAGTCACGTGGCATCTAGGTGGCTCAGTGGTTAAGTGTCTGCTTTCAGCTCGAGTCATGATCTCGGGGTCCTGGGATCAAGCCCCTTGTCAGGCACCCTGCTCAGCAGACAGTCTGCTTCTCCATCTCCCTCTGCCCTGCCCTCCTGCTCATGTGTGTGCTCATGCACTCTCTCTTGATCAAATAAATAAAATCTATATTTATTATTTATTTTTTAAAAATTTTATTATGTTAGTCTCCATACAATACATCATTAGTTTATGATGTAGTGAGCCATGATTCGTTGTTTTTGTATAACACCCAGTGCTCCATGCAGTACATGAGCTCCTTAACACCCATCACCAGGCTAAACCTTCCCCCACCCCTCTTCCCTCTAAAACCCTCAGTTTGTTTCTCAGAGTCCATAGTCTCTCATGGTTCATCTCCCCCTCTGATACCCACCCTTCATTTTTCCCTTCCTTCTCCTAATGTCCTCCATGCTATTCCTTATGTTCCACAAATAAATGAAACCATATAATTGACTTTCTCTGCTTGACTTATTTCACTTAACACAATCTCCTCCAGTCCCATCCATGTTGATGCAAAAGTTGGGTATTCATCCTTTCTGATGGCTGAGTAATATTCCATTGTATATATGGACCACATCTTCTTTTTTTTTTAATTTTTTATTGTTATGTTAATCACCATATATTACATCATTAGTTTTTGGTGCAGTGTTCCATGATTCATTGTTTGTTCATAACACCCAGTGCTCCATGCAGAACGTGCCCTCCTCAATACCCATCACCAGGCTAACCCATCCCCCTACCCCCCTCCCTTCTAGAACCCTCAGTTTGTTTTTCAGAGTCCATCATCTCTCATGGTTCGTCTCCCCCTCTGACATACTCCCCTTTTCTTCCTCTCCTGTTATCTTCTTCTTTTTCTTTTTTCTTAAAATATGTTGCGTTATTTGTTTCAGAAGTACAGAACTGTGATTCAACAGTCTTGTACAATTCACAGCGCTCACCGTAGCACATACCCTCCCCAATGTCTATCACCCAGCCACCCCATCCCTCCCACCCCCAACCACTCCAGTAACACTCAGTTTCTTTCCTGAGATTAAGAATTCCTCATATCAGTGAGGTCATGTGATACATGTCTTTCTCTGATTGACTTATTTCACTCAGCATAACACCCTCCAGTTCCATCCACGTCGTTGCAAATGGCAAGATCTCATTCCTTTTGATGGCTGCATAATATTCCATTGTGTATATATACCACCTCTTCTTTATCCATTCATCTGTCGATGGGCATCTTGGCTCTTTCCACAGTTTGGCTATGGTGGACATTGCTGCTATAAACATTGGGGTACACGTACCCCTTCGGGTCCCTACATTTGTATCTTTGTGGTAAATACCCAGTAGTGCAATTGCTGGATCGAACGGTAGCTCTAATTTCAACTGTTTGAGGAACCTCCATACTGTTTTCCAGAGGGGTTGCACCAGCTTGCATTCCCACCAACAGTGTAGGAGGGTTCCCCTTTCTCCACATCCCCGCCAACATCTGTCGTTCCCTGACTTGTTAATTTTAGCCATTCTGACGGGTGTGAGGAGGTACCTCATTGAGGTTTTGATTTGGATTTCCCTGATGCCGAGCGATGTTGAGCACTTTTTCATGTGCCTGTTGGCCATTTGGATGTCTTCTTTGGAAAAATGTCTGTTCATGTCTTCTGCCCATTTCTTGATTGGATTATTTGTTCTTTGGGTGTTGAATTTGATAAATTCTTTATAGATTTTGGATACTAGCCCTTTATCTGATATGTCATTTGCAAATATTTTCTCCCATTCTGTCGGTTGTCTTTTGGTTTTGTGGACTGTTCCTTTGCTGTGCAAAAGCTTTTTATCTTGATGAAATCCCAATAGTTCATTTTTGCCCTGGCTTCCCGTGCCTTTGGCGATGTTTCTAGGAAGAAGTTGCTGCGGCTAAGGTCGAAAAGGTTGCTACCTGTGTTCTCCTTTAGGATTTTGATGGACTCCTGTCTCACGTTTAGGTCTTTCAATCATTTGGAGTCTATTTTTGTGTGTGGTGTAAGGAAATGGTCCAGTTTCATTCTTCTGCATGTGGCTGTCCAATTTTCCCAACACCATTTGTTGAAGAGACTGTCTCTTTTCCATTGGACATTCTTTCCTGCTTTGTCAAAGATAAGTTGACCATAGAGTTGAGGGTCCATTTCTGGGCTCTCGATTCTGTTCCATTGATCTATGTGTCTGTTTTTGTGCCAGTACCATACTGTCTTGATGATGACAGCTTTGTAATAGAGCTGGAAGTCCGGAATTGTGATGCCGCCAGCTTTGCTTTTCTTTTTCAGTATTCCTCTGGCTATTCTGGGTCTCTTCTGGTTCCATACAAATTTTAGGATTATTTGTTCCATTTCTTTGAAAAAAGTGGATGGTATTTTGATGGGGATTGCATTGAATGTGTAGATTGCTCTAGGTAGCATTGACATCTTCACAATGTTGATTCTCCCAATCCATGAGCATGGAACGTTTTTCCATTTCTTTGTGTCTTCTTCAATTTCTTTCATGAGTATTTTATAGTTTTCTGAGTACAGATCTTTGCCTCTTTGGTTAGATTTATTCCTAGGTATCTAATGGTTTTGGGTGCAATTGTAAATGGGATCGACTCCTTGATTTGTCTCTCTTCTGTCTTGTTGTTGGTGTATAGGAATGCCACTGATTTCTGTGCATTGATTTTATATCCTGCTACTTTACTGAATTCCTGTATGAGTTCTAGGAGTTTTGGGGTGGAGTCTTTTGGGTTTTCCACATACAGTATCATATCATCTGCAAAGAGTGAGAGTTTGACTTCCTCTTTGCCGATTTGGATGCCTTTGATTTCTTTTTGTTGTCTAATTGCTGTGGCTAGGACTTCTAATACTATGTTGAATAGCAGTGGTGAGAGTGGACATCCCTGCTGCGTTCCTGACCTTAGGGGGAAAGCTCTCAGTTTTTCCCCATTGAGAATGATATTCGCTGTGGGTTTTTCATAGATGGCTTTTATGATATTGAGGTATGTACCCTCTATCCCTCTACTCTGAAGAGTTTTGATCAAGAAAGGATGCTGTACTTTGTCAAATGTTTTTTCTGCATCTATTGAGAGGATCATATGATTCTTGTTCTTTCTTTTGTTAATGTATTGTATCACGTTGATTGATTTGCGGATGTTGAACCAGCCTTGCAGCCCAGAGATAAATCCCAGTTGGTCGTGGTGAATAATCCTTTTAATGTACTGTTGGATCCTATTGGCTAGTATTTTGGTGAGAATTTTTGCATCCATGTTCATCAAGGATATTGGTCTGTAATTCTCTTTTTTGATGGGGTCTTTGTCTGGTTTTGGGATCAAGGTAATGCTGGCCTCATAAAATGAGTTTGGAAGTTTCCCTTCCATTTCTATTTTTTGGAACAGTTTCAGGAGAATAGGTATTAATTCTTCTTGAAATGTCTGATAGAATTCCCCTGGGAAGCCATCTGGCCCTGGGCTTTTGTTTCTTGGGAGATTTTTGATGACTATTTCAATTTCCTTAGTGGTTATAGGTCTGTTCAGGTTTTCTATTTCTTCCTGGTTCAATTTTGGTAGTTGATACATCTCTAGGAATGCACCCATTTCTTCCAGGTTATCTAATTTGCTGGCATAGAGTTGCTCATAATATGTTCTTATAATTGTTTGTATTTCTTTGGTGTTGGTTGTGATCTCTCCTCTTTCATTCATGATTTTGTTGATTTGGGTCATTTCTCTTTTCTTTTTGATCAGTCTGGCCAGGGGTTTATCAATCTTGTTAATTCTTTCAAAGAACCAGCTCCTAGTTTCGTTGATCTGTTCTACTGTTCTTTTCGTTTCTAGTTCATTGATTTCTGCTCTGATCTTTATTATTTCTCTTCTCCTGCTGGGTTTAGGCTTTATTTGCTGTTCTTTCTCCAGCTCCTTTAGGTGTAGGGTTAGGTTGTGTTTTTGCGACCTTTCTTGTTTCTTGAGAAAGGCTTGTATTGCTATATACTTTCCTCTCAGGACTGCCTTTGCTGTATCCCAAAGATTTTGAACAGTTGTGTTTTCATTTTCATTGGTTTCCATGAATTTTTTAAATTCTTCTTTAATTTCTTGGTTGACCCATTCATTCTTTAGTAGGATGCTCTTTAGCCTCCATGTATTTGAGTTCTTTCCGACTTTCCTCTTGTGGTTGAGTTCTAGTTTCAAAGCATTGTGGTCTGAAAATATGCAGGGAATGATCCCAATCTTTTGGTACCGATTGAGACCTGATTTGTGACCTAGGATGTGATCAATTCTGGAGAATGTTCCATGGGCACTAGAGAAGAATGTGTATTCCTTTGCTTTGGGATGGAATGTTCTGAATATGTCTGTGAAGTCCATTTGGTCCAGTGTGTCATTTAAAGTCTTTATTTCCTTGTTGATCTTTTGCTTAGATGATCTGTCCATTTCAGTCAGGGGGGTGTTAAAGTCCCCCACTATTATTGTATTGTTGTCAATGTGTTTCTTTGCTTTTGTTATTAATTGGCTTATATAATTGGCTGCTCCCATGTTCGGGGCATAGATATTTACAATTGTTAGATCTTCTTGTTGGATAGACCCTTTAAGTAGGATATAGTGTCCTTCCTCATCTCTTATTACAGTCTTTGTTTTAAAATCTAGTTTGTCTGTTATAAGGATTGCCACCCCAGCTTTCTTTTGGTGTCCATTAGCATGGTAAATGGTTTTCCACCCCCTCACTTTCAATCTGGGGGTGTTTTTGGGTCTAAAATGAGTCTCTTGCAGACAGCATATTGATGGGTCTTGTTTTTTAATCCAATCTGATAGCCTGTGTCTTTTGATTGGGGCATTTAGCCCATTTACATTCAGGGTAACTATTGAAACGTATGAATTTAGTGCCATTGTATTACCTGTAAGGTGACAGTTAACTGTCTGTTGTCTGTGTTCGTTTCTGTTCTTTGCTGCTTTTAGGTTCTCTCTTTGCTTAGAGGACCCCTCTCAATATTTCTTGGAGGGCTGGTTTCGTGTTTGCAAATTCCTTTAGTTTTTGTTTGTTCTGGAAGGTTTTTATCTCTCCTTCTATTTTCAATGATAGCCTAGCTGGATATAGTATTCTTGGCTGCATATTTTTCTCGTTTAGTACTCTGAAGATATCTTGCCAGTCCTTTCTGGCCTGCCAGGTCTCTGTGGATAGGTCTGTTGCCAATCTAATGTTTCTACCATTTTAGGTTACATATCTCTTCTCCCGAGCTGCTTTCAGGATTTTCTCTTTGTCTCTGAGACTCGTAAGTTTTACTATTAGATATCGGGGTGTTGACCTATTATTATTGATTTTGAGAGGGGTTCTCTGTGCCTCCTGGATTTTAATGCCTGTTTCCTTCCTCACATTAGGGAAGTTCTCTGCTATAATTTGCTCCAATATACCTTCTGCCCCTCTCTCTCTCTCTTCTTCTTCTGGGATCCCAATTATTCTAATGTTGTTTCGTCTTATCATATCACTTATCTCTCGAATTCTGCCCTCGTGATCCTGTAGTTGTTTCTCTCTCTTTTTCTCAGCCTCTTTATTTTCCATCATTTGGTCTTCTATATCGCTGATTCTCTCTTCTGCCTCATTTATCCTAGCATTTAGTGCCCCCATTTTTGATTGCACCTCATCAATAGCCTTTTTGATTTCGATTTGGTTAGATTTTAGTTCTTTTATTTCTCCAGAAAGGGTTTCTCTAATAACTTCCACGCTTTTTTCAAGCCCAGCTAGTATCTTTAAAGTCATGATTCTGAACTCTAGGTCCGACATCGTACTAATGTCTGTATTGAGTAGATCCCTGGCTGACGGTACTACCTCTTGTTCTTTTTGCTGAGGTGATTTCTTTCGTCTTGTCATTTTGTCCAGAGGAGAATAGATGAATGAGAGAACAAAATGCTAACAGGTTTACAACGTCCCCAGCAAATATACTGTATACAAATCAGAAAAGACCTGAAACCAGGGGAAAAGAAAGGGAAAGAAAGAAAAAAGAAAGAGATAAAGAAAAAAAAAAGATAAAAACAAAAACAAAACAATACAAAAAAGGCAGAATATGATCAAATATGATCAGGCTAGTGCATAGATCAGTGCCACACACTAGAGTTTGGGCGTATTTTGGTCTGTTAGAAAAAAGTGCCTCCTAAAATTTTAAAGGAAGAAAGACATATATGTACAAAATAAGGGTTGATACAATGAAGGGTTGATGATGACTGTAAAGATGGAAATTATAAAAGATTTTATAAAAGGACTTGGTAAGATAAGTTGTTTGAAAAAAGAAAGAAGATTTAAGAAAAAAAAAAGGAAAAAGGGAGAGAATGTGATCAGGCAGGAGACTAGAACAAAGCCATACACTAGTGATTTAGGGTATATTTTGATCTGTTAGAAGAAACTGTACCTCAAAATTTTAAAGAGAGAACAACTTATATGTATATGCCAAAAATAAGGGTAACTACTATGAAGGGATAAAATATGACTCTAAAAATGAAAAATAAAAAGTGTTTTTTTTTTTTAAAAAAGGGATTTATAAGATGTTGGTTGAAAAAGGGAAAAAGAAAAATAAAAAAAAAACAGTCAACAAAAATTAACTTTGATGAAATAATGAATCATGGTAAAAAAAAAAAAAAAAGCCATGAATCTATGTGCAGTATTCCCCTAGCGCTGGAGTTCTCCTATTCTCCTTGATCGATCAACTTGGTCTTGGCTTGCTGGCTGTTTGTGTTGATCTTCTGGGGGAGGGGCCTGTTGCTGTGGTTTCCAAATGTCTTTGCCGGAGGCGGAATTGCCCCGCCCTTGTTGGTCCGGGCTAAGGAAGCTGCTCCGGTTTGCTCTCAGGAGCTTTTGTTCCCTGCAAACTCTCGGTACAGCTTTGGAGGACCAGGGCAGAAATGGTGGCCGCCCAATCTCCATTCGGAGGAGCTGAGAACTCGGGGCCCCGCTCCTCAGTGTGCCCCCAGAGAAAAGCAGTCACTTCCGTGTCCCCGGTCTCCGGCCGCACTCCGTGCTCACCCGGCCTGTGATCGAGCGTTGCTATCTCTGGCACCCGACCCCGCACGGAATCTCCAAACCCAGCAGATCCCTGCAGTGCGTTCCCGCACCACTCCTCCCCGGGAAGGAAGGGGAGTCTCCCCGGATCTGCTGCTTGTTGGGTCCCTGCTGGGGGAGCCGTGCCCCGACTGGGCCGCAGATCACAGTTTATGGCAACCCCGAGCTGAGAGCCCGCGACTCTGCTCCGTATCTGCAGCCGGCTTCCCTGCTCTGATACCTGGGAGATCTGGCGCACTCAGGCACCCCCGGTCTCTCTGTGACCCCAAGGGTCCTGAGACCACACTGTCCCGGGAGGATTCCACCCCCCGCTTAGCCACTGCAGCGACGTCCCTCCGCCGAGCCAACTTCTAAAAGGTCCGATTTTGTGCTCCGCGGCTCTATCACTTGCCAGAAGCGGCAGGCGGAGGCCCCTCCCCCGCCGTCTATCCTCCCGAATATCGCCTCGGATTCACTTCTCCGCACGCCCTACCTTCCAGTAAGTGGTCGCTTCTCTGTTCAGAGAGTTGTTGCTACTCTCCTGTTCAATCTCCTGTTGAGTTCGTAGGTGTTCAGAATGGTTTGATCCCTATTCAGCTGAATTCCTGAGACCAGACGAAATCTAGGTCTCCTACTCCTCCGCCATCTTGCTCTGCTCCGTCCTGGACCACATCTTCTTTATCCATTCATCTGTTGAAGGCCATCTCGGCTCTTTCCACAGTTTGGCAATTGTGGACATTACTGCTATGAACATTGGAGTGCATATGGCCCTTCTTTTCACTACATCTGTGTCTTTGGGGTAAATACCCAGGAGTGCAATTGCTGGGTCATAGGGTAGCTCTATTTTTAATTTTTTGAGGCACTCCACACTGTTTTCCAAAGTGGCTGTACCAACTTGCATTCCCACCAACAGTGTAAGAGGTTCTTCTTTCTCCACAACCTCTCCAACATTTGTTGTTTCTTGCCTTGTCAATTTTTGCCATTCTAACTGGTGTAAGGTGGTATCTCAATATGGTTGTGATTTCAATTACCCTGATGACTAATGATGATGAACATTTTTTCATGTGTCTGTTAGCCATTTGTATGTCTTCTTTGGAGAAGTGTCTGTTCATGTCTTCTGCCCATTTTTTGACTTGATTATTTGATTTTTGGATGTTGAGTTTGAGAAGTTCTTTTAGATCTTGGAAATCAGTGCTTTATCTGTAGTGTCCTTTACAAATATCTTCTCCAATTCTGTGGGTTGCCTCTTTGTTGTGTTGACTGTTTCCTTTTCTGTACAAAAACTTCTTATCTTGATGAAGTCCGCAAATTTCATTTTTTCTTTTATTTCACTACCCTTTGGAGATGTATCTTGAAAGAAGTTGCTGTGGCCGATATCAAAGAGGTTACCGCCTATTTTCTCCTCTAGGATTTTGATGTATTCCTGTCTCACATTGAGGGCTTTCATTCATTTTCAGTTTATCTTTGTGTATAGTGTTAGAGAATGGTTGAGTTTCATTCTTCTGTGTGTAGTTGTCCAATTTTCCCAGCACCATTTATTGAATAGACTGTCTTTTTACCATTGCATATTTTTTGCTGCTTTGTCGAAGATTATTTGACCATAGAGTTGAAGGTCCATATCTGGGCTCTCTATTCTGTTCCATTAGTCTATATGTCTGTTTTTCTGCCAATACCATGCTGTCTTGGTGATCACTGCTTTTTAGTATAGCTTGAAATCCAGCAACGTGATGCCCACAGCTTTATTTTTCTTTTTCAACATTTCCTTGGGGATTCAGGATCTTTTTTGATTCCATACAAATTTTGTGATTGTTTGTTCCAGCACTTTGAAAAATGTCATTGGAACTTTGATCAAGATGGCATTGAAGGTATAGATTGTTCTGGGTAGCATAGACATTTTAACAATGTTTATTTTCCTGATCCATGAGCATGGAAGGTTTTCCATCTTTTTGTGTCTCCAATTTCTTTCATGAGTGTTCTGCAGTTCCTAGAGTATAGGTCCTTTACCTCTTTGGTGAGGTATTTTATGGTTTTGGGGGCTAATGTAAATGGAATCATTTCTCCTTCTACATTTACATTGTTAGTGTATAAGAAAGCAACTGATTTCTCTGTGCATTGATTTTGTATCCTGCCACATTCCTGAATTGCTATATGAGTTCTAGTAATTTAGGGGTGGAGTTTTTTTGGGTTTTCCACATAGAGTATCATGTCATCTGTGAAGACAGAGTTTGACTTCTTTGCCAATTTGAATACCTTTCATTTCTTTTTGTTGTTTGATTGCTGTTGCTAGGACTTCTAGTACTATGTTGAACAAGAGTGGCAGAATGGGCATCCTTGACATATTCCTGATCTTAAGGGAAAGGCTCTCAGCTTTTCCCCATTGAGGATGATATTCGCAGTGGGTTTTTCATACATGGATTTTATAAACTTGAGGAATGTTCCCTCTATCCCTATACTCTGAAGAGTTTTAATCAGGAAAGAATGCTGTATTGTGTCAAATGTTTTTCTGCATCAATTGAGAGGACCATATGGTTCTTCTATCTCCTCTTATTAATATGTTCTATCACACTGATTTGTGAATGTTGAACTACCCTTTCATCGTGGGAATAAGTCCCACTTGGTCATGGTGGATGATCCTTTCAATGTATTGTTGGATCCTATTAGCTAGATTTCATTGAGGATTTTGGAATCCATATTCATTAGGGATATCAGTCTGAAATTCTCCTTTTTGATGGGGTCCTTGCCTTGTTTGGGGATTAAGGTAATGCTGTCCTCATAGAATGAATCTGGAAGCTTTCCTTCTGTTTCTATTTTTTGAAACAGCTTCAGGAGAATAGCATTATTTCTTCTTTGAATGTTTGGTAGAATTCTCCAGGGAATCCATCAGGCCCTGGACTCTACTTTTTTGGGAGGTATTTGATCACTCCTTCAATCTTGTTACTGGTTATTGGCCTATTCAGGTTGTCAATTTCTTCCTGTTTCAGTCTTGGCAGTTTATAGGTTTCCAGGGAGGTATCTGTTTCTTCCAGGTTGCTTAATTTATTGGCATATAATTGTTCATAATAATTTCTAATAATTGTTTCTATTTCCTTGGTGTTAGTCGTGATCTCTCCCCTTTCATTCATAATTTTACTAATTTGGGTCATTTCTCTTTTCTTTTGGATGAGTATGGCCAGTGGTTTATCAATCTTATTAATTCCTTCAAAGAACCATCTTCTAGTTTCGTTGATCTGATCTACTGTGTTTCTGGTTTCTAATTCATTGATCTTTATTCTAATCTTCATTATTTCTCTTCAAATGCATTGTTTAGGCATCACTTGTTGCTTTTTCTCTGGTTCTTTAAGGTGTAGAGTTAGTTGGTGAATTCGGGATTTTTCTATTTTTTTGAGTGAGGCTTGGATGGCTATGTATTTCCCCCTTATGACCAACTTTTCAGTATCCCACAGGTTTTGGACCAATGTGTTTTCATTCTTATTGCTTTCCATGAATCATTTAAGTTCTTTAATTTCTTGGTTGACCCAAACATTCTTGAGCAGAGTGGTCTTTAGCTTCCACATATTTGAATTTCTTCCAAAATTTTTCTTGTGATTGAGTTCCAGTTTTAAAGCATTATGGTCTGAGAATATGCAGGGAATAATCTCAATCTTTTGTTATCGTTTGAGACCTGATTTGTCATCCAGTACGTGGTCTATTCTGGAGAAAGTTCCATATGCGCTTGAGAAGAATGAGTATTCTGTTGTTTTAGGGTGGATTGTTCTGTACATATCTATGAGGTCCATCTGGTCCAGTGTGTCATTCAAAGCTCTTGTTTTTTTTTGTTGTTGTTGATTTTCTGCTTAGATGATCTGTCCATTGCTGAGAGTGGAGTATTGAGGTCTCTTACCATTAATATATTGTTATCAATATGACTCTTTATTTTGGTTAACAGTTGGCTTATGTAGATGGCTGCTCCCATGTTGGGGACATAGATATTTACAATTGTTAGATCTTCTTGTTGGATAGACCCTTTAAGAAGGATATATTGTCCTCTGTGTCTCTAAATACAGTATTTGGTTTAAAATCTAATTTGTCTGACATAAGAATTGATACCCCAGCCTTCTTTTGTGGTCCATTGGCATGGAAGTTGGATCTCCATCCTTTTACTTTCAGTCTGGATGTACCTTTAGGTTCAAAATGACTCTCTTATAGACAGCATATGGATGGGTCCTGTCTTTTTAACCAATATGCAACCCTGTGCTGTTTTATGGGAGCATTTACTTTGTTCACATTGAGAGTAATTATTGAAAGATATGAATTTATTGTCATCATATTGGTGTAAAGACCTTGTTTTCATAGATTGTCCCTGTACATTTCTCTTCTATATCACTCTTGGGGTCTTTCTTCTTTTATAGAACCCCCTTCAATATTTCTTGCATGGACAGCTTAGTGGTCACATATTCTTTCAGTTTCAGCCAGTCCTGGAATTTCTGCATCTCTCCATCCATTGTAAATGACAGCCTTGCTGGATAAAGTATTCTTGGCTGCATGTTCTTCTTCTCATTTAGTACCCTGAATATGTCTTGCCAGCCCTTTCTGGCTTACCAGGTCTCTGTGGATAGGTCTGACGTTTTTCTGATGTTCCTCCCTCTGTACGTAAGGAATCTCTTCCCCCTAACTGCCTTTAAGATGGTTTCTCTGTTCTAAGATTTGCGAGTTTTACTATTACATGCCAGGGTGTTGGCCTGTTTCCTTGCTTTTGGCGGGGGCGGTCCTCTCTGCCTCTAGTACATGAATGTTTGTTTCATTCCCCAGATTAGGGAAGTTCTGAGCTACGATTTGCTCAAATATATCTTCTAGTCCTGTCTCTCTCTCTCCACTCCCTCAGGGATCCCAATAATTCTGACATTGGAACGTTTCATGGTGTCACTTATATCTCTGATTCTATTTTCATGGATTTTGAGTTGTTTTTCCCTGGCTTCCTCTTTCTCCTTCTTTTCTATCAATTGGTCTTCTAGATCACTAATTTGTTCTTCTGCCTGGTTTACCCTACGTGTTAGATTATCTAGATTAGTTTAGATCTCATTGATAGCATTCTTAAGTTCTTCCAGTTCAGTTTTCATTTCTGCCCTTAGAGACTGTATGTTGCCATTAATTGATTTCTCCATTCTAGCTATTGTCTTCACAATTGCTACCCTGAATTCCATTTCCGACATCTTTGTTATATCTGTATCCATTTGTAAATCTGTGGCAGAAGTCTCAGACTCTGAGTCTTTCCTATTTTGGGGGCTCCTCCTCCTACTCATTCTGTTGAGGAGTGGTTTAGGGAATGTACAGAGTCCATATTATTGACCAGAACCCAAGCAAGTTGCATCTGTTTCATAGGGACCTTAGGGTTGCTGACCTCTTTTTCTTCCAGCCTGTCTTCTGCAGGAGGGGCCTGCTGTGCTGTTACTCAGGCAACCCTGTTTGGGCAGAGTTGCCCTGCACCCTGGGGGGGATGGGATCAGTGAAAACTGATTTTGGGGGGCTTTTGTTCTCTGGCAGCTTTCTCTGGCAGCTTTCCATGTCTCTTCCAAGAGTCAGAGTAGAAGAGATCGTTTCCAAGCCTCTGCCTCAGAGCAGAGAGACCACGGTCTGTTCTTCATTGAGCTCTCCAGGACACACTATCTCCATTTCTGTCTGTGCTGCTAAAAACTGCAGCGTCCTGGGTCATTGGCCCTTCAGCAGCACTCCCAGTCCTCGCCTCCAGGTCGGGGTACATCTCTGCCTTTTATGCTTCTGAAACCGCCAGCAACCTCCAGTTCACCTGCTAGGCCCTGCTGCTCCAGGTTTCAGTCTGGGGCTGCCTTAAAGTCCTTTCCCCATTGCTACCAGTTTGCGAGTCTGTGCCCTGTCTCCATCACAGGAGGCTTTTGCGGTCCAGTGTTATTTCACCTTCCTGGCACCAGTGCCAATGGCAGCTCCCTCTCCCTTTTGTTTATCTTTGGATGTGTGCCGGCAGAATCATGGCCCCCTGCTTCATACCTCGAAACCAACCCCCTGTGATATTCTGTTTGTAGAGGTCCAGATCTATCTTCTTATGTCTCAGGCTGATTTCGTAGGTGTTCAGAGTGGCCTGGTAGATATCCAGATCAATTCCAGGGACCAGTTGGAATAAGGTCCCCTACTCCTCTGCCATGTTTCTCTGTCCCCTAAATAAATAAAATCTTTTAAAAAAACATAGCACAATGGAGTTCAAGGACTCGGTTTTTTAAATTTAATTTTTGTTATTTACCATACAGTGAGATATTGGTTTCTGGAGTAGAATTCAGTGATTCATCACTTACATACACACCCAGTGTTCCTCACAACAAGTGCCCTCTTTAATACCCATCACCCATCTAGCTCCTCCCCCACTCACCTCACTGCATCAACTTTGTTTTCTGTCATTAAGAGTCACTTATGACAGGGCGCCTGGGTGGCTTAGTCAGTTAAGTGTCTACCTTCCGCTCAGGTCATGATCCCAGGGTCTTGGGATCCAGCGCCACATTGGGCTCCCTGCTCATCAGGGAGCTGCTTCTCCCTCTGTCCTTCCCCCAGCTCATGCTTTCTCTCTCTCAAAAATCAATCTATCAATCAATAAAATCTTCTAAAAAAAGAGACTCTTATGACTTATTTACCTCTCTCCTTTTATTTTCCTTTTCCCCCTTCCCATATGTTCATCTGTTTTCTTCTTAAATTCTATATATGAGTGAGATAATATGGTATTTGTGTTTCTCTGACTGACTTATTTCACTCAGCATAGTACACCCTAGCTCCATCCACATCATTGCCAATGGCAAGATTTCATTCTTTTTTGATGGCTAAATAATGTTCCATTGTCCATCAGTCAAAGGATATATTATATACATGCACCACATCTTCTTTATCCATTTATAAGTCAATGGACATTTGTGCTCTCTCCATAATTTGGCTATTTTTGATAATACTGCTATAAACATCAGGATATATGTAGCCCTTCAAATCAGTATTTTTTATCCCTTGGATAAATACCTAGTAGTGTAATTGCTGAATCATAAGGTAGTTCTATTTTTAACTTTTTGAGGAACCTCCAAACTGTTCTCTAGAGTTGCTGTATCAGTTTGCATTCCCACCAACATTGGAAGAGGGTTCTCCTTTCTCCATATCCTCACCAACACCTATTGTTTCTTGTGTTGTTAATTTTAGCCATTCTGACAGGTGTGAGGTGGTATCTCATCATGGTTTTAATTTGTATTTCCCTGATCATGGGTGATGTGGAGCATCTTTTTATGTGTCTATCAGCCATCTGAATGTCTTCTTTGAAAAATGTCTATTCATGTCTTCTGCCCATTTCTTAACTGGATTATTTTTGGGGGTGTTGAATTTGCTAAGTTCTTTATAGATTTTGCATACTAGCTCTTTCTGACACTTTGTTTGCAAATATCTTTTCCCATTCTCTTAGCTCCCTTTTAATTTTGTTGTTTCCTTCACTGTACAGAAATTTTTATCTTGATGAAGTCCCAATAGTTCACTTGTGCTTTTGTTTCCCTTGCCTCCAGTGATGTCCAAGGACTCAAATTTGAGCCTCAGAGGAAAACTGTTTTGAAGCAGTGAAAAGGATTTTGATTATTATCTAGGGGAGTCATGTTGTTTATACTTTTTTTTTTCTGGTTTGAACTTTAAATGTATTTTAAGCATGTAATTTATAGAAATGATTGCCATTGAGCTTAACAAAGATATGTATTATAATTTTACAATTCAAATTCAATAAAATGTATTAGGTAGTAGAATTTATATATCAAAATAAGCTAGATTATGATATTTAATTGCCTATAGAATACAACTAGCACCCAGGAGGCTAATTTGCCTGCACTAGTTTGTCAGGTCAGCTGCTTAAAAAATGCAAATTGTAGAACTACTGGTAGATTGCATTACACTATTTAAATAAATAGTAGCAATTTGTCAATGTCATATTAGTTTAAACATATCCTTTTGAAACACCAGGAAACAGTAATTCCAACTAAACTGACCTTTTCTGTTTTAGAATGTGATGACCTGAATCTTCTTTTCTTAGTAGAGAATGTTTATATGCCCTTTATAAATTCTTATTAAACATATTTTGGAAAGGGAAATAAGTAAACTGGAATCAAGGAAGGGTTTGTTGAAAAATTCCAAACAATATTAAGTGAAGAAAATGATGGATTACAGAGGTATGGCCTAACAATTGGGTGGAAAGCAAGCTTTTAAAGTTGTTTTGATAATTCACATAGCATCGGTCTGACAGGTAGTCTAACCAAAGCCGTATATCCCACAAATCAATGTGTATTTTCTGCTTTTATTATGTTTAGTTTTGTTTTTATTTTTCACTCTTGTCTAAGGATTCTACTGTTGTTGATACCCCCTATTGGGATGTCAATGTACTTATTCAGTTCATTTATTATGACCATATAAAATACTGCTATAAAAAGATCAAGGAAACAGAGGATTTGGGGAGTTGACCTTAAACAGAGAGGTCAAATTAAACAGATTGGGATTCTTCAATCTGGAAGGATGAGTGATGATAAGGAAAGTGATCAATATCCACATACCCACAAAGGCAGAGAGGAAAATAAAAACAGATTTCCCAAACCAAATTCTGCTAAAGTAGAATGAAAGGGCTTCCTTTACTGTTTGAAAGTGGGTATTTAGGGATAATGAAAATAAACATTTTACCTTATAAAATAAAGTTTATGGGACCCATTATCTTGAGAGGTAGTCATAGGCTGAGAAAATAATTTACAAAGAAATTTTAGTTAACAAATTATGTGGAGTAATCAAGAATCAATGGTTCAAGGCGTGGTTTTATTTATTCCTTCAACATGTATTTTCTAACTGCTTTCTTTGTATTAGGCACTATGTATAATACAATAATTAAAATATCTGATATCTACCTTAATGGAACTTCCTATCCAATAGAGGGGTCAGACAGTTAACAAAGAGTCATCCGGTTAAAGTAAATTAATAATTTTTTAAAAAGTTTTAAATCTTTTGAAGAAAAGGTACAAGTATTTATATTTATGACAGAATAAACAGTGATGAGTTAGACTGGACGGTTGAGGAGTTACAAAAGGCTTCTCTGAGAAAAGAATGTTTAAGCTGAAACTTGAAAAATGAGTAGAAGTAATTTAAGCAGAGTAGGCAGGGAAGCCAGGCATAGAAAAATGTGTGTAAAGTCCTATGTTGAAAAAAAAGTTGGTTTTTCAGTGGGCTTAAAAGACGACCACTGTAGGGCGCCTGGGTGGCTCAGTTGGTTAAGCGACTGCCTTCGGCTCGGGTCATGATCCTGGAGTCCCGGGATCAAGTCCCGCATCGGGCTCCCTGCTCAGCGGGGAGTCTGCTTCTCCCTCTGACCCTCTGCCCTCTTGTGCTCTCTATCTCTCATTCTCTCTCTCTCAAATAAATAAATAAAATCTTTAAAAAATAAAAAAATAAAAAAATAAAAAAAAAGACGACCACTGTAACTTGAAGTTAATGAAGGATAGTGGGGGAAGTAAAATTACAGGAAGATGCAGAAATGGTCTGGGCTAACTCAGATAAGTTATTTAATCACTTTATTTTTTATAAAGATTTTATTTATTTATTTGACAGAGAGAGAGAGAGAGAGACAGCTAGAGAGGGAACACAAGCAGGGGGAGTGGGAGAGGGAGAAGCAGGCTCCTGGCCAAGCAGGGAGCTCGATGCAAGGCTCGATCCCAGGACCCTGGGATCATGACCTGAGCCAAAGGCAGACACTTAATCACTGAGCCACCCAGACGCCCTATTTAATCACTTTAAAACTGAAGTTTTTCCTAATAAAAACTGGGGATAATAATAGTACTTACCACTCATAATTGTTTTTAAGAAGTAAATGAAATTATGTATGTGAAGCACTTAGAATATCTGCTAAATGAGTGCTCAATATATGTTAGCTTTAGCCATTATTATTATTTGAGAAGAAATGCAGCCTAATAATTACATCTTATAATCATGTTCAAATGGAAATGAATTTGGCTTTACCCCTAGGTAATATTAAACAAATCATTTAACCTCTTATAAACTCAGTTTTCTCATCTATAAAATGAAGATATCAATACTATCTACCTTATTGGGGTTGTTTTGAGGCTGAATTTAGATAAAGTATCCTGGCACATAGTACCAAACAAATGTTAGACATTATGGGAAACCAGCAGCCAACTGAAGAAGTTTAGGGAACATTCCTAACTTTGAGATCTTATAACTTTGCCCTTCAACACAATATTCCTTTACTCTCAGCTGGAGAAAAATCATGGAGCTCAATTATTTGGACCTTATCCAGGATAAGGAGGGAAATGTGTTGGAAGAGTCCAGAGAGATGTCATTGATAATTTTACAAGTTCCCTCTTCATCCAGCTATTAATTTATTCAATCATTCACCATTACTAAGCACCTACTATGTGGCAAGTTCTGAATTAACTTCTGGGGATACTGAAACAAGTAACATGTAGCCTGTGCCCTCAAGGAGCTCATATCATAAACACCTTGACACTGTATAGGCAGCAAATGTGGGAGTGTATAATTATACCAGGGAACATGGCCGGGAAAATTTCATTGAACTTGTGGGAATTTTTGTTCTAGTAAAAGTGGACACTGGAGAGGAATTGGTGAGAGGTGGGTTAGGTGTATGGTATCACTTAATTTGGTTAAAATTCTGGGCTTTGTCCTAAACTCCAGAGAAGTTTTAGGTGTCATTCAGGGAACTCCACTGTGACTGAAGTGTAGGGCAGCTCAAAGCCAAAATTTCAGTACAACATGCCTGTCAAAGGATGGAGAAACCATAACATTTCCCAATAGTTGTGGAAGAAGTAATTGGCTAACATTTGCCTTACCTAGCTTTATGAATAAGAGTATATTTAGTATCTTTTTATTTCAGTTTTCTCTTATGAAAATGGAGGCATTGATAATAGCAATACCTCATAGGATTGCTGTAATGATTAAATATTATAATGCAATAGATCTTTATCCAGGTTTCATAAAAAGATCTCCTAAGTGCCCTTAACAAAAGTGTTGATGACTACTACCCATTTGCAGAGATTTTTATTTAGAGTAGATGGAGTCTGAACATCACTTTACAAAAGCTTTCCATGTGATTCTAATGGGTAGCCAGTATTGACAAACCTTGAGGTAATGCATGCAAATGTTTTAGTAAAGAACCTGACACATACTCAATGTTTAATGTGTTAGATGACATTAACTAATGTTTTACGTGCTATTGTTTATATTATTGTTGTTATATTTATTTATATTTTATTTGATTAGTTTTGCTAAGGGGTTATCAGTTCTTATCATCTCAAAATATTCCTAATTTCCAATGAAATTTATCCTTCAACCTATGGACTATTAGAAGTATATTGCTTCATGTACAGTGATATGGGGATTTTTTATTTTTTTCTTATTGATTCCTAGCTTAATTATTCTGTAGTCAGAGGACATATTTTGTATGACTTCTATACTTTGAAATTGGTATTTTCTTTAATACACAGAATATGATCAAATTTTGCAGTTGATGAGTACAGAATTAATTATATATAACCTACATTTTTAACCATGTAATTCAAATCTTCTATGTACTTGTTGATTTTTGGTCTGATTGTTTTATCAGTTACAAGTAGAAATGTGTTATTTTTTTTATTTTTTAAAAATATACCTTGTTGGGTGCCTGGGTAGCTCAAGTGGTTAAGCATCTGCCTTCAGCTCAGATCATGCTCCCAGGGTCCTGGGATCAAGTATTGCATTGGGCTCCCTGCTCCTTGGGGAGCCTGCTTCTGCCTCTGCCTCTGTCTCTCTCACTCTCTGTCTCTCATGAATAAATAAATACAATCTTTTACATATATATATATATATATATATATATATATATATATATATCCTGTTTTAATGAGTTAAACATAAAGTTGTCCCCACATCCTTCCACATATAGGTTTACAAAACCTTACATCTTAAAGCAAATGTGACTTGAAAGATGCATTATACACAATGTAGTTTCAATGATTTAAGCACAGGGCTCTTCCTACATGCTTCTACACACAGTTTACAAACACATATTTATTAATGAAAGAAGATGTTACTTAAAGACGGTTTGTACACAGTGTGGTTTTGATTAGTTAAGCATACATCTCTTCCCATATGCTTCTACATATATGTGTAGAAACTCATCTTATTGAAGGAAGATGCTACTTGAAAAACACATTATACATAGTGCAGCTTCATTCAGTTAAAAACAGCTATTTTAATTTTTGTCATTTATTTTTTTCATTATTATAAGTGCTTTCTTTAATTCCCATCTCCTATTGTCCCTATTCCCCCCACCGCCTCTGGTAACCATCAGTTTGGTCTCTAAGTTAACAGTCTGTTTCTTGGTTTGTCTCTCTTGTCTTCATTTTCTTTGCTCAATTGTTTTGTTTCTTAAATGCCACATATGAGTGAAATCATGGTATTTGTCTTTCTCTGGCTGACTTATTTCATTTAACATTATACTGAATAGCTCCATTCCTGTCTTTGCAAATGGCAAGATTTCATTCCTTTATGGCTGAGTAATATCATATATACTATCATATATATGATATATTATATATCATATATAATAAATGATATGTGATATGTATTGATGTATGCAATATATTAATGTATATTTATATGCAGATATATAAATAATGTATATATTATTTACAATGTATATATTACAATACATAATGTACATTATATTATCGATATATAATTAGATCGATTTATTGTATATATACATCATCTATTGATGGACACTTGGGCTTCTTCCATAGTTTGGCTGTTATAAATAGTGCTGTAATAAATGTTGGGTGTATGTATCCCTTTGAATTAGTGTTTTGTATATTTGGGGTAAATACCCAGTAGTGTGAATCATGGATCATAGGTTAAATCTAGTTTTAATTTTTTTAAGATTTTATTTATTTATTTGACAGAGAGAGAGCACAAGTAGACAGAGGAGGCAGGCAGGCAGAAGGAGTGGGAGAAGCAGGCTCTCAACTGAGCAGGGAGCCGGATGTAGGGCTCCATCCAAGGGTCCTGGGATCATGATCTGAGCTGAAGGCATATGCTTAACCGACTGAGCCACACAGGCACCCTAGTTTTAATCTTTTGAGAAACCTCCCTACTGTTTTACACTGTGCCTTCACTAATTTGCATTTTCAACAACAGTGCAAGAGGATTTGTTTTTCTCCACATCCTCGCTAACACTTGTTTCATGTGCTGTTCGTTTTAGCCATTCTGACAGGGTATTCTGTTCTATTCCATTGTTCTATGTGTCTATTTTTATGCCAGTATACACTGTTTTAATTACCACTTCTTTGTAATATAATTCAAAATCTGGAATTATGATACCTTCAGTTTTGTTTCTCTTTTTCAAGATTGCTTTGGCTATTCAAGGCCTTTTTTGGTTCCACACAAATTTTAGAATGTTTTTTATTTTTTGCTGGTTCTGTGAAAAATGTTGTTGCTATTTTGATTGGGATTGCTTTGGGTATTATAGACATTTTAACAATATTTGTTCTTCCAACCCATGAGAATGGAATGTCTTCCCATTTCTTTGTTTCATTTTGAATTTCTTTCATCTGTTTTTTAGTTTTCAGAGTACAGGACTTTCACCTATTTAGTTAAGTTTAGTCCTAGATATTTTATTGTTTTTGGTGCAGTTGTAACTGGGATTCTTTTCTTAATTTCACTTTCTCCTGACTCATTTTTAGTGTATATGAATGCAGCAGATTTCTGTACATTCATTTTGTATCCTATGAGTTTACTAAATTCATTTATCACTTCAAAAAGCTTTTCAGAGTTTTTAGGGTTTTCTATACATAGTGAGAGTTTTACTTCTTCCTTGACATTTTGGATGACTTTTATTTATTTATGTTTTCTAATTGCTGTGGCTAAGACTTCCAATACTATGTTGAATAAGTAGTGAGTGGACATTCTTTTCTCTTTCCTGACCTTAGAAGACTCTCAGTATTGCATTTTTCAGTTCTTAATCTCTTAGTTCTTCATCTCCCAGTTTTTCATCCCTCAGGTTTTCATCATGAGTATGATGTTGCCTGTGGGTTTTTCATATAAGGACTTTATGATATTGAGATATGTTCCCTCTAGACCTACTTTGCAGAGGGCTTTTATCTTGAATGAATGTTGTTCTTTGTGAAATGCTTTTTCTGCATCTATTGAAATGATCACCAGATACGGCCCCTCAACTCTATGGTCAAATAATCTTCAACAAAGCAGGAAAAAATATGCAATGTTAAAAAGACGGTCTTTTCAATAAATGGTACTGGGAAGATTGGACAGCTATATACAGAAGAACGAAACTCGACCATTCTCTAACATCATACACAAAGGTAAACTGAAAATGGATGAAAGACCTCAATGTGAGACAGGAATCCATCAGAATCCTAGAGGAGAACATAGGCAGTAACCTTTTCGACATCAGCCATAGCAACTTCTTTCAAGAGACATCTCCAAAGGCTAGTGAAACAAAAGCAAAAATGAACTTTTGGGACTTCATCAAGATAAAAAACTTCTGCACAGCAAAGGAAACAGTCAACAAAACAAAGAGGCAAACCACAGAATGGGAGAAGATATTTGCAAATGACACTACAAACAAAGCACTGATTTCCAAGATCTACAGAGAATTTCTCAAACTCAATAACCAAAAAACAAATAACCAAGAAACAAACAAACAAACAAAAAAAAACGGGCAGAAGAAATGAACACTTTTCTGAAGAAGACATACAAATGGCTAACAGACACATGAAAAAATGTTCATCATCATCAGTTATCAGGGAAATTCAAGTCAAAACCACATTGAGATACCACCTTACACCAGTTAGAATGGCAAAAATTGACAAAGCATGAAACAACAAATGTTGGAGAGGTTGTGGAGAAAGGGGAACCCTCTTACACTGTTGGTGGGAATGCAAGTTGGTACAGCCACTTTGGAAAACAGTGTGGAGGTGCCTCAAAAAATTAAAAATAGAGCTACCCTATGACCCAGCAATTGCACTCCTGGGTATTTACCCCAAAGACACAGATGTAGTGAAAAGAAGGGCCATATGCACTCCAATGTTCATAGCAGTAATGTCCACAATTGCCAAACTGTGGAAAGAGCCGAGATGGCCTTCAACAGATGAATGGATAAAGAAGATGTGGTCCATATATACAATGGAATATTACTCAGCCATCAGAAAGGATGAATACCCAACTTTTGCATCAACATGGATGGGACTGGAGGAGATTGTGTTAAGTGAAATAAGTCAAGCAGAGAAAGTCAATTATCATATGGTTTCATTTATTTGTGGAACATAAGGAATAGCATGGAGGACATTAGGAGAAGGAAGGGAAAAATGAAGAGGGGGAATTGGAGGGGGAGATGAACCATGAGAGACTATGGACTCTGAGAAACAAACTGAGGGTTTTAGAGGGAAGCGGGGTGGGGGATGGTTTAGCCTGCTGATGGGTATTAAGGAGGGCATGTACTGCATGGAGCACTGGGTGTTATACAAAAACAATGAATCATGCCTCACTACATCAAAAACTAATGATGTATTGTATGGAGACTAACATACCATAATAAAATAAAAATAAAATAAAATAAAATAAAATAAAATAATAAAATAAATGATCCTGTGGTTTTTATCCTCTTTCTTATGGATGTGACATATGTTGTTTTTTTCAAATATTGAATGAGCCTTGCAATCTAGGAATAAATCACACTTGATCCTGGTGAAGGACTTTTTAATATATTGTTGGATTCAGTTTGCTAATATTTTGTTGAGGACTTTTGCATCTATATTCATGAGAGATATTGGACTGTAGTTCTCTTTTTGTGGTGTCTATATCTGCTTTTGGTATCAAGGTGATACTGACCTCATAGAATAAATTTAGAACTTTTCTTTCATTTTGTATTTTTTTAAATAATTTCAGAATGGATATTAACTCTTCTTTAAATATTTGGTAGAACTTGCATGTGAAGAAGTATGGTCTTGGACTTTTGTTTTTTGGGAATTTTTTTATTACTGATTCAATTTCATAGCTGGTAATTGGACTCTTCAAATTTCTGTTTCTTCCTGTTTCAGTTTTGGTAGGTTATGTTTCTAGAAATTTATCCATTTCCTCTAACTTGTCCAATTTATTAACATATAGGTTTTCATATTCTATTACAGTTTTTGCATTTCTGTGGTGTTGGTTGTTGTTTCTCCTCTTTCATTAGTAGCTTATTTTCATGCTCTCTCTCTCTCTCTCTCTCTCTCTGTCAATGAGTCTTGCTTGAGGTTTGTCAGTTTTGTTGATCTTTTTAAAGAAGCAGCTCCTGGTTTCATTGATATATTCTATTTTGTTTTTAATTTCTATATTATTTATTTCTGCTCTAATCTTTACTATTTCCTTCCTTTTGCTGGATTTGGGTTTTATTTGTTGCCTTTTTCTAGTACTTTAGGTGTAAGTTTAGATTGTTTATTTGAGATTTTTCTTGCTTCTTGAGGTAAGCCTGTATTGTTATAAAATTCTCTCTTAGAACAACTTTTGCCATCCCAAGGATTATGAATAGTTGTGTTTATTTTCATTTGTTTTTATGTAATTTTTTTCTACTTTAATCCTTCATTGATCCATTCATTGTTTATGAAATGTTATTTAACTTCCATGTATTTGTGCTCTTATCCATATTTTTCTTGTGGTTGATTTCTAGTTTCATAGCATTGTGGTCAGAAAAGATACATGGTATGACTTTGATTTTTTATCTATCATCTATCATCTATATGTATATATATGTTGAGACTTGTTTTGTCGCCTAATATATGATCTATTTTGGAGAATGTTCCATATGCACATGAAAAGAATGTGTCTTCTGCTGTTTTAGGATGGAATGATATGAATATATTACTTAAATCCATCTCTTTCAGCGTGTCATTCAAAGCCACTGTTTCTTTGTTGCTCTTATGTTTGGAGGATCTGCCCATAGATGTAAGTGGGGTGTTAAAGTTCCCTACTTCTAGTGTATTAATATTATTTCTTTTAAATTTGTTCTTAACTTTTATATATTTGGGTATTCCCATGTTGGGTGCATAAATATTTATAATTGCTATATCTTATTGTCCCCTTTATTTTAATTTTTAAAGATTTTATTTATTTATTTGACAGAGAGAGACAGCGAGAGAGGGAACACAAGCTGGAGGAGTGGGAGAGGGAGAAGCAGACTTCCTGCCGAGCAGGGAGCCTGATGTGGGGCTCAATCCCAGGACCCCAGAGTCATGACCTGACCCGAAGGCAGACTCTTAATGACTGAGCCACCCAGGCACCCCTCCCTTTCATTATTATATAGTGTCTTTTTTGTCTCTTGTTACAGTCTTTGTCTTGAAGTCTATTTTGTCTGATATAAATAAGACTTCTCCAGCTTTCTTTTGGCAACGATTTGCATGATAAATATTTCTCCATCCCCTCACTTTCAATCTGCAGTTGTCTTTTGGTCTGAAGTGAATTTCCTGTAGGCAGCTTATGGATATGTTTTTTTTTTCTTTTCCTCACTCTGTCACATGATGTCTTTGATTGAAGTGTTTAGTCCATTTACATTCAAAGTAATTATAGATAGGTATGTATTTATTGCCATTTTGTTACTTGTTTTGTGATTGTTTCTTTTTTAAAAAATATTTTATTTATTTGAGAGAGAGAGAAAGAGCATGAGCAGGAGAGAGAGGCAGAGGGAGAGGGAGAAGCAAACTCCCTGCTGATCAGGGAGCCTGACATGGGGCTTAATCCCAGGACCCCAAGATCATGACCTGAGCCAAATCAGATGCTTAACTGACTGAACCATCCAGGTGCCCCTTGTGATTGTTTCTGTAGGTTTTCTCTGATCATTTCCTCTCTTCCTCTCTCTCATGATTTATTGGCTTTCTCTAGTGACATACCTAGATCCCTTTCTCTTTATTTTTTACATAGATAATACTGGTATTTGATTTGCCATTACCATTTGGTTTGTATATAACATCTTCTGCATATAGCAGTCTATGTTAATTTGATGCTTACTTATTTTTAAACCCATTCTTTACTCCTTTCTCACTGATATTTTAGGTCTATGGTATCATATTTCACATCTTTTTATTTTATGAATCTCTTGACTGATTTTTACAAAAATATTCATTTTTGCTGCTATTGTGTTTTTTTTACTTTTCATACTCTCACTTACAGTCTTCCTTTTCACTCAAGGAATCCCCTTTAATATTCCTTGTAAGGCTAGTTTAGTGGTCATGATCTCTTTGAGTTTTGTTTGTCTGAGAAACTTTTTATCTCCCCTTTAATTTTAAATGATAGCATTGTTGGATAGAGTATTCTTGGCTGCAGATTTTTCCCACTCAGCACCTATAATATATCATGCCATGCTATTCTACCCTGAAAAATTTCTACTGAATAATCAGCTGTTAGCCTAATGGGGTATCCACTTGTATGTATGTTTTCTCTTGCTACTTTAAATTTTTTTGTTGTCATGACTTTTTGCCATTTTAATCACTATGTGTCTTGGTGTGGACCTCTTTGTGTTGAATTTTGGGGGAGCTTATTGTGCCCCCTGGATCTGGATGTCTGTTTCCTTCCCCAGATTAGGGAAGTTTTCTGCCCCCTTTTCTCCATTCTTCTTCTGAGATCCCTATAATGCAAATGTTATTACACTTTATGGAGTCACTGAGTTCCCTAAGACTTTCATCAATTTGCATAATTTTCTTTCCTCTCCTTTGCTCAGCTTGATTATTTTCCATTACTCTGCCTTCCATGTCATTGATTCATTTTTCTGCTTTAGGAAGCCTGCTATTTATTCTATTGTATTTATTTTTAGTTTCATTTATTGTGTTCTTGATATCTGACTGATTCTTCTCTTATCTCTGTGTTAAGAGTCTGACTGATGTCTTCTACTATTTTCTTAAGTCCAGTGCATGTCTTTATAATCATTACTTTAAATTCTGTCAGACATTTTATTTACGTGCAATTCACTTTGGTCTCTTTGCTGTGGTTTGGTACTTTCATTTGGGTGACGTTTCTGTCTCCTAATTTTTTCAGACATACTGTCTCTATTTCTGTGTTTTAGGAAAGTCAGCCACTTTTCTTGCTATTAATAATAATAGCATTTTGAAGATGATGTCCTGTAGTGCTCTGCAGTATAGTGTCCCCTTAGATAACCCAGTGCCTGGCACTTCAGGGTGTTTCTCCTATGTGTGTTGTGTGTGCTCTGCTTTTGAGTCTCTGCCCCTTTCTCCTTTGTCCAGATGTCTGTGAGGCTCTCTTTGCCTATTTTGGACAGCAAGGTGTGTGGTGGTCTTCTTCCAAAATGAGACCTGCCCCTGCCACGGCAGGAACTGAGGTCCAGCAAAACACATGGGTCAGGTGATGTGGTTTTAACAGGATTTGTGCCAGTCTTCTGGGGGAGGGGCTCTCACAACAAGGAATGAAGTGAGCTTGACTTGGAAGGGTATATCAGCTGAAGCTTGTTGGGTGATCTTGATGCAGCAAGTTAGGTAAGGAAAGTTGCCCTTGCACTGGCTCCAGGAGGTGGTCATTGTTTATGATGGGGGATGGGGGAGGGAAATGGTGCCTGCCAGCTCCTTTGTTCCTGGAGGTGTCTCCCTGTGATCCCTGTTTCTCTGGGCCATACTCTGTATTTTTTTAAAGTAGCCTCCACCCCCAGCATGGAGTGTTGGAGTTAATGTAGACCATTAAATCAGCCATAACATCTGACTTACCAAAATGTAACACAGAGGTCTCTGGGGGCAAGGAAAGGCTTCAGAGAAGGGCATAGGCCTTTGGAATGCCAAGGCCTGCATGACCACTCTGCTATCGGAATGCCATGAGGAGTTGCCTTCCCCAAAGCTTTCTTAGCCCAAACAGCCACCCTGTGATCTAAGAGATGTATGCATTGTCCCTTAGGCTATGTTTTGCAGAACTTGTAGAACACATGGATTAGCATATCGTGTCTTCCTTCCCCATAAACAGATCCTCCTAGTTCCAGTAAGACCCTTTCTCACACACTGCATGCTTGAGAAACAGTGATAAGAATTTATGATTATCCTGATGGATCAGTAAAAGCAGGAGCAAAGAAGAGCAAAGGGTCTTTGTCTCTGACCGTTGAACCCCTTGTCTTCTCTTCTCTTTCACAGCAAAGTTTGAAATAATCTTTCATCCATTGGTACAGGTACAGGGACTGCTGACCATTCCTGGAAATGGACCCAACATGGGGCTTGCACTCATGACACTGAGACCAAGACTTGAGCTGAAATCAAGAGTCAGATGCTTAACTGACTGAACCACCCAGGCACCACTGCACCCAATGTTTTTCAAACTGCTGGTTCTAATCTGTTTCTGCACAGGCTGTTTGTCATGCTGTATCCTTAAGGGTGGGTGTTCTGCTTCCTAATGCCATCTGGGCTCTGCTTCCTAATGCCATCTGGGCTCTCCAAAAGCTGAGCCTGCTGATTTTTAAAATTTCAGGCTTTAGGTTCTGCTGAATTTAAGAACTCATGAAGTGTGGCCCTTCTCCCTTTCAAAGGCAAATATTACAGGGATTTGTCCTCCCCATATACGGGATCTCTGGTGTAAAAGTCTGTTTTCCTCCCTTCTCCACCAGCTCCCTCCCCACTGCAGACAGCCATGGTTTTTTTCACTCTTGGACCATGTCTTCACCCTTCCTACCTTCTTCACCATGGGCTCTTCCTTTCCTTTAGTTGTGGAGTTTGTTCTCCCAGTCTTCAGGTCATTTTCTAGGTTATTTGCATTGATATGGGTGTTATCTAGTTGTATTCATGGGATGAGGTGAGCTTAGGACACTCCTACTCTGCCATCTTCTGAGAGAAATGTGTTAAAATCTATTTCTCCTTTTAAATTCTATTTAAATTCTCACAACTATTATTTTAGAGATCTTGAAGCCATGTTATTAGAGTCATTCAAATTTAGAATTATTTTACCTTCCTAATAGATTGATCCACTCAACTTTAAAAAGTATTTATCTTTGTTTCTAGCAATGCTTCTAAAGTATTTTTTTCTTGTGTGGATTATAACAAGTCCAGCTTTCTTCTGGAAAGTGATTGCATAGTATATATTTTTTCATACATTATTTTCCAAATTTTCTGCATCCCATTATTTAAGATGCATCTCAGTAAGCAGCATGTATTGTTGGGATTTTTTTTACGTTTATTTATTTATGTTTTTAGTAATCTCTATACAAAACATGGGGTTCTAACTCATGACCCAAGATCAACTTGCATGCTCCTACAAATAAGCCAGCCAGGCACCCCTGTATTGTTGGGTTTTATATGGATTTTTATGCAGTCTAAACTCTCTTCCTTTTAAATAGAGTGGTCTATTATATTTAATATAATTTATGATATAGTTTGGTTTATATTGGTTATGTACTATTTGTTTACTATTTGTCCTATTTGTGCTTTCTTCCTTTCACCTTTTTTGCCTTCATTTGGATTAACTAAATTTCTTATTACAATCCCCCATTTCTTCTCTATTATATTATTAGCTTTATGTTCTTTAGATTACCCTTAGAGATTACTCTAAATATTAGAACATGCATCCTTGAATTAAAACAAAAAATTAGTACATCCACCATTTTTAAATAATGCAAAAGTCTATAGGAAATTTTTTTCTTTTTTTTTCCACTGTGCATGTGAGAGGTTTTATTTTTTCCTTAATTTTTTAAATTTTATTATGTTATGTTAGTCACCATACAATACATCATTAGTTTTTGATGTGGTGATCTATGATCCATTGTTTTCGTATAACACCCAGTGCTCCATGCAGTGCATGCCCTCCTTAATACCCATCATCGGGCTAACCAATCCCCCCTCCACCCTCCCCTCTAAAACCTTGTTCGTTTCTCAGAGTCCATAGTCTCTCATGTTTCATCGACTATAGAGAATTTTAATTCCATTTACCTTTTTTATCTTTTGTGCTACCATTATAAAAAAGTAATTATATGTATGTATGTGTGTGTATATATATGTATATATACAAACACATGTATGTGAACAACATGAAACATTATATTTACTTTTGTAAAGCTAATATATATTTATTATTTATAGATTTAACTATTTTTATTGAGATATAATTTACATATAAGATTGTATAAATTTAAGGTATACTGTGGTTGATTTGATACATTTATATATTGCAATATGATTATCACTATCTTTACCTAACACTTCTATTGTGTAACATAACTATCATTTCATTTTTTTGGTAAGAACATTTAAGATCTAATCTCTCAGGAATTTTGAAAAGACAAAGTATTTTTGACTAAAATCACTATGCTGTGCTTTAGAGCTCCAGAAATTATTTATACTTTTAGTTGCAGATTTGTACCATTAATGACATCTCCCCACTTTGTCTACTTCCAGCCCTTAGTAATCACTATTATACTTTTTTATTTTTTAATTTTATTTAAATTCAATCAATTAACATATAGTGTATTATTAGTTTCAGAGGTAGAGTTTAGTGATTCATCAGTTGCATATAATACCCAGTGCTCATTACATCAAGTGCTTTCCTTAATGCCCATCACCCAGTTACCCCATCCCCCACCCACCTCTTCTCCAGCAACCCACAGTTTGTTTCCTATTTTAAAATTTATATTCAGGGCATCTGGGTGGCTCAGATGGTTAAGCATCTGCCTTCAGCTCAGGTCATGATCCCAGGGTCCTGGGATCGAGTCCTGCATCGGGCTCCCTGCTCAGCAGGGAGCCTGCTTCTCCCTCTGCCTCTCTCTCTCTCTCATGAATAAATAAATAAAATCTTAATAAAAATTTTATTTATTTATTTTTAAAGATTTTATTTATTTATTTGACAGAGAGAGACACAGCAAGAGCAGGAACACAAGCAGGGGGAGTGGGAGAAGGAGAAGCAGGTCTCCTGCTGAGCAGGGACCCCGATGTGGGACTTGATCCCAGGACCCTGGGATCATGACCTGAGCCGAAGGCAGACGCTTAACGACTGAGCCACCCAGGTGCCCTAAATAAAATCTTTAAAAAAATAAATAAAATTTATATTCAAATTCCAGCATACATTGTAGTATTATTTCCAGGTGTACGATATAGTAATTCAACACTTCCATACAACACCCAGTTCTCATCCCAACAAGTGAACTTCTTAATCCCCATCACCTATTTAACCCATCACCCCACCCATTTCCCCTCTGGTAACCATAAGGTTATTCTCTATAGTTAAGGTTGTGTTTCATGGTTTTCCTCCTTCTCTCTTTTTCCTCCTTCTTCTTTGTTTTCTTTCTTAAATTCCACATATGAGTGAAATAATGTGGTATTTGTCTTTCTATCACTGACTTATTTTGCTTAGAATAATACTTTAGTTCAACCCATGTCATTGGAATGGCAAGATTTCATTCTTTTTTGTGGCTGAGTAATATTCCAGTGTGTGTGTGTGTGTGTGTGTGTGTGTGTGTGTGTGTGTGTGTGTGTACACCACTTCTTTATCTATTCATCAATCAATGGGCACGGGCTGTTTCTATAATTCAGCTATTGTAGATAATGTTGCTATAAAAATTGAGGAGCATGTACTCCTTTGAATTAATATTTTTGTATTCCCTGGGTAAATATCTAGTACTGCAATTTCTGGATTTTAGGATAGTTCTATGTCAAACTTTTTGAGTAACCTCTGTACTGTTTTCCAAATTGGCTGCACCACTTTGCATTCCCACCAACAGAGCAAGAGAGTTCCCCTTTCTCAACACCCTTGCCAAAACCTGTTGTTTTTCTTGTTATTGATTTTAGCCATTCTGACATATGTGAGGTGATATCTCATTGCAGTTTTGATTTGAATTTCCCTGATGATGAGTGATGTTGAACATCTTTTCATGTGTCCGTTGGACATCTGTATCTCTTCTCCGGAAAAAAAAAAAAAGTCTATTTATGTCCTCTGCCTAATTTAAAAAGAAATTAATAGAAGAAAAGACAAATTTTTAATTCATATAATATACAGGAGCACAGAGAAATATGTGACTGAAAGGGTCAGTTAGAATTTGGGACCTATATACCATTTTAATAGGGAAAAGAGAGATAGAGAAAGGGCACTTATGGGAAAACAAATGACTTTTAGGAAAGATAAATGAGTCCTTAGGAAAATAGATGGGACATAGAATAGTTTTGTGACAATGTCTTTTTAGGTAACCTCTTGTCCTGGTGCTGACATCTGTCTCTGGTGTTAACAGTCAAATTTCCTGGTTAAGAAACTCATTGGAAGATGATTTATGAGTTGAGTTCTTGGAAGAGGCTCTGATTTTAGGCAGATAATAGGAGTTTTGGGGTGGGGGGTGGGGACCCTCTATATCTGCTCATTTTTATTAATTGTATTTATTAATTTTTATTATGTTCAGTTAGCCAACGTAGAGTACATCATTAGTTTTTGATGTAGTGTTCCATGATTCATTAGTTGTGTATAACACCCAGTGCTCATCACAACACGTTCCCTTCTTAATCCTTATTTTTTAATTGGATTATTTGTTTTTTGGATGTTGAGTTTTATATATTCTTTATATATTTTCTATTTCTATTTCTATATATGTTTTAGCCCTTTATTAGATATGTCATTTGCAAATATCTTGCCCCATTTTAGGTTGCCTTTTAGTTTTGTTGATTGTTTCTTTTGCTGTGCAAAAACTTTATTTTGATGAAGTCCCAATAGTTTATATTTGCTTTTGTTTCTGTTGTCTCAGGAGACATATCTAGAAAGAAGTTGCTATGGCCAATGTCAAAAAGATTACTGCCTTTGTTCTTTTCTAAGACTATAATGGTTTCATGTCTCACATTTAGGTCTTTAATCCATTGTAATCTTTTCTGTGTCTGGTGTAAGAAAGTGGTCCAGTTTCCTTCTTTTGCATGCTATTGTCCAGTTTTCCCAACACAATTTGTTGACCAGATTTTTTCCATTGGATATTCTTTCCTGCTTTGTCAAGCATTTATTGACCATATAGTTTTGAGTTCATTTCTGGGTTTTCTATTCTGTTCTATGGTTCTATGTGTCTGTGTGTCTATTTTTGTGCCAGTAGCATACTGTTTTGATTACTCCAGATTTCTATTATAATTTGAAGTCAGAGATTGTGATGCCCTCAGATTTGCTTTTCTTTTTCAAGGTCGCTTTGGTTATTTGGGTCTTTTGTGGTTCCATAGAAAATTTGGTTTGTTGTAGCTCTGTGAAAAATGCAGTTGGTATTTTGATAGGGATGACATTAAATGTGTAGATTGCTTGGGTAGCATAGACATTTTAAAAATAGTTGTTCTTCCAATCCATGAGCATGGAATATCTTTCCATTTTTTTGTGTCATCTTCAATTTCTTTTATAAGTGTTTTATAGTTTTCAGAGTATAATTCTTTCACCTCTTTGGTTAGGTTTGTTACTAGGTATCTTATTGTATTTGGTTCAATTATAAAAGGGATTGATTCCTTAAATTCTCTTTCTGTTACTTTATTTTTGATGTATAGAAATGCAATAGATACTTGTACTTTGATTTTGTATCCCATGACTTTTCTGAATTCATGTATCAGTTCTATTAGTTTTTTCATGGAGACTTCCAGGTTTTCTATATAGAATATCATGTCATCTGGAAATAGTGAAAGTATCTCTTCTTCCTTGCCAATTTGGATGCCTTTTATTTCTTTCTCTTGTCTGATTGCTGTAGGTAAGACTTCCCATGCTGATTTGCATGGAAATAGTGAGAGGGGACATCCCTGTCTCGTTCCTGACCATAAAGGAAAAACTGTCAGGTTTTTTTTTTTCCATAAAGGATGGTATTAATTGTGTTATTCATATATGGCACTCATTATGTTGAGGTATGTTCCCCCTAAACCTACTTTATTCAGGGTTTTTATCATGAATGGATGTTGTACTGTGTCAAATGTTTTTTCTTTTTTTATGATTTTATTTACTCATGAGAGACAAAGAGATAGAGAGAGAGAGACAAAGAGAGGCAGAGGGACCCTTGCATCATGACCTGAGCCAAAGGCAGACGCTTAACTAACTGAGCCACCCAGGTGCCCCTCAAATGCTTTTTTCTACATCTATTGAAATGATCACATGCTTCTCCTTTCTTTTATTAATGTGATGCGTCATGTTGATTGATTTGTGAATATTGAACCACTCTTGCAACCCAAGCATAAATCCCACTTGATTGTGGTGATTTATTTTTTTTTATATATTGTTGGATTTGGTTTGTTAGTATTTTATTATGTGTGTTCATCAGTGATGTTGGTCTGTAGATTTCATTTATGGTGGTGCTTTGATCTAGTTTTGGTATCAGGGGTAATGCTGGCCTGATAGAATGAATTTGGAATTTTTCCTTCCTTTTTTATTTTTTGGACTAATTTCAGAAGAGTAGGCATTAACTCTTTTTTAAATGTTTTATAGAATTTGTCCATAAGGACTTCTGGTCCTGGACTTCCATTTGTTTTTTTATTACTGATTCAATTTCTTTGCTGGTTATTGGTCTGTTCAATATTTTTATCTTCCTGTTTCAGTTTTCATAGTTTATTTATTTGTAGGAATTTATCCATTTCTTCCGTTTTGTCCAATTTCTTGCATATTGATTTTCATAATATTTTGTTTCAATTGTTTATATTTTTGTGGTGTTGGTGGTTATTTCTCTTCTCTCATTTGTGGTTTGGTTCATTTGGGTCCTTTCTCATTTCTTTTTGATGAGTATGGCCAGATATTTTTCAATTTTACTATTTTTTTCGAAAACCAGCACTTGATTTCATTGAACTGTTCTATTGTTTTTTAGTTTCTGTATCATGTATTTCTGCTCTAACCTTTAATATCTATCTTATTCTGCTAGCTTTTGGCTTCATTTGTTATTCTTTTTATATTTCCTTTAGGTGTGAGGTTAAGCAGTTTATTTGAGCTTTTTCTTGCTTCTTGAGGTAGGTCTGTATTGCTATATAATTTTCTCTGAGGACCTTTTTGCTGCATCTGAAAGGTTTTGTACTGTTGTGTTTTCTCTCCCTCTCTTTTTTCCTTTCAATGTTATATATCAATTTTATTTCAGTAAAGCTGGAAAAATCAAATAAAAATTTAGTACATCATTAGTTTTTGATATAATGTTCAATGATTCATTAGTTTAGTATAACACCCAGTGCTCATCATATCATGTGCCCTCCTTAATGCCATGTACTGTTGTGTTTTAATTTTCATTTGTTTCCACATATTGTTAAGTTTCTTCACTGATTTGCTGGTTGACCCATCCATTGTTTAGTAGCATATTGTTTAACTTCCATGTATTTGTTGTCTTTCCAGATTTTATCTTGTGGTCGACTTCTAGTTTCATAGTGTTGTGGTCAGAAATCTTTCATAGTATGACTTAGTTTTGTATTTGTTGAGGCCTCCTATGTGACCTAATATGTGATCTATTCTGGAGAATGTTCCATGTGGTACTAAAAAATAATGTGTATTCTGATGTTTTAGGACACAGGGTTCTGAGTATACCTGTTCAGTCCATTTGAGCTGGTTATAAAAGTCCCCTACCATTATTGTATTATGATCATTAATTCCTTTATGTTTGCTATTGTTTTATGTATTTCGGTGCTCCCATTGTTAGGTGCATAAATATTTACAATTGTTATATATTCTTTTTTTAACTTTATTATGTTATGTTAATCACCATACATTACATCATTAGTTTTTGATGTAGTGTCCCATGATTCATTGTTTGCGTATAACACCCAGCACTCCATTCAATATGTGCCCTCTTTAATACCCATCACCAGGCTAACCCATCCCCCCACCACCCCCAGAACCCTCAATATGTTTCTTTCTTTTTTTTTAAAGATTTTATTTATTTATTTATTTTGAGAGACAGAATGAGAGAGAGAGAGAGCATGAGAGGGGGGAGGATCAGAGGGAGAAGCAGACTCCCTGCTGAGCAGGGAGCCCGATGTGGGACTCAATCCCAGGACCCCGGGATCATGACCTGAGCCAAAGGCAGACGCTTAACTGTCTGAGCTACCCAGGTGCCCCCTCCCTTTCATTTTACCCTTCTTATTTTCTTCTTCTTTTTATTACATATAATGTATTATTTGTTTCAGAGGTACAGATCTGTGATTCAACAGTCTTACACAATTCACAGTGCTCACCATAGCACATACCCTCCCCAATGTCTATCACAGAGCCAACCCATCCTTCCCACCCCCCACCACTCCAGCAACTCTCAGTTTGTTTCCTGAGATTAAGAATTCCTCATATCAGTGAGATCATATGACACATGTCTTTCTCTGGTTGACTTATTTTGCTCAGCATAATACCCTCCAGTTCCATCCACGTTGTTGCAAATGGCAAGATTTCATTCCTTTTGATGGCTGCATAATATTCCATTGTATATATATACCACATCGTCTTTATCCATGCATCTGTCGATGGACATCTTGGCTCTTTCCATAGTTTGGCTATTGTGGACATCGCTGCTATAAACATCAGGGTGCATGTACCCCTTTGGATTCCTACATTTGTATCTTTGGGGTAAATACCCAGTAGTCCAATTGCTGGGACATATGGTAGCTCTATTTTCAACTTTTTGAGGAACCTCCATACTGTTTTCCAGAGTGGCTGCACCCGCTTGCATTCCCACCAACAGTGTAGGAGTGTTCTTCTTTCTCCACATGCCCACCAACATCTGTCATTTCCTGACTTGTTAATTTCAGCCATTCTGAGTGGTGTGAGGTGATATCTCATTGGGGTTTTGATTTGGATTTCCCTGATGCATTTCATTGAGGTTTTGATTTGGATTTCCCTGATGCTGAGTGATGTTGAGCACTTTTTCATGTGCCTGTTGGCCATTTTGATGTCTTCTTTGGAAAAATGTCTGTTCATGTCTTCTGCCCATTTCTCGATTGGATTATTTGTTCTTTGGGTGTTGAGTTTGATAAGTTCTTTTTTTTTTTTTTTGAAGATTTTTTTAAGATTTTTTATTTATTTTTTGACAGAGAGAGACACAGCAAGAGAGGGAACACAAGCAGGGGGAGTGGGAGAGGAAGAAGCAGGCTCCCCACAGAGCAGGGAGCCTGAGGCAGGCCTCGATCCCAGGACTCTGGGATCATGACCTGAGCTCAAGGCAGATGCTTAATGACTGAGCCACCCAGGTGCCCCTGATAAGTTATTTATAGATTTTGGATACTAGCCCTTTATCTGATATGTCATTTGCAAATATCTTCTCCCATTCTGTCAGTTGTCTCTTGGTTTTGTTGTTTCTTTTGCTGTGCAAAAACTTTTTATCTTGATGAAGTCCCAATAGTTCATTTTTGCCCTTGCTTCCCTTGCCTTTGGCGATGTTTCTAGGAAGAAGTTGCTGCGGCTGAGAGAACAAGAACCATATGATCCTCTCATTAGATGCAGAAAAAGCATTTGACAAAGTACATCATCATTTCTTGATCAAAACTTTTCAGAGAATAGGGATAGAAGGTACATACCTCAATATCTTAAAAGCCATCTATGAAAAACCCACAGCGAATATCAATTGTTATATATTCTTGTTGGATTTTCCCTGTTATTATGATATAGTACCCTTCCCCATCTCTTATTACCATCTTTGGTTTAAAATCTAATTTGTCTGATATAAGGATTGGCCACCCCAGCTTTCTTTTGAAGTCCAATAGCATGAAAAATGGGTTTCCACCCCCTCACTTTCAAACTGGAGGTGTCCTTGGGTCTAAAATGAGTCCCTTGTAAACACTTTTTGTTTTAAAGTCAAGCTTGTCTGGTATGCATATTGAGACTCTGGCTTTCTTTTGACATCCATCTGTGTGAAAATTTTCCCTATTATCTCACTTTTGATCTGCAGGTGTCCTTAGGTTTCAAATGAGTGTCTTGAAGGCAACATATAGATGGGTCTTGTTTTTTTTTTTTTTAATCCACTCTGACACCCTATGTCTTTTGATATGAGCATTTAGTCTATTTATCTTCAAAGTAATTATCGATATATATGTATTTATTGCCATTTTATCACTTGTTTTGTCATGTGTCTGGAGATTTTCTCTGTTCCTTTCTTGTCTTTGTCACTTTTGGTCTCCTCTTAACGCTCAAAATGTCCCCTTTAATATTCCTTTCAGTGGTGGCTTAGTGGCCATGATCTACTTTAATTTTTGTTTGTCTGGGAAACTCTTTATCTCTCCTTCCATTCTTAATGATAGCCTTGCTGGGTAGTGTATTTTTGGTTGCAGATTTTTCCCATTCAGTACTTTCAATATTTTGTGCCACTCCCTCCTGGCTTACCATTTATTATTTTTAAATCTCCAGCTAGCCTTATGGATTTTCCCTTGTAAGTGAAGGACTTATTTTGTCTTGCTGCTTTTATAATTTTTTCCTAATCATTATATTTTGCAAATTTAATTATACTATGTATTTGTGTGCATCTACGTTTTTTTTTTTTTTTTTATTTTGATGGGAGTTCTGTGTGTCTCTTGGATCTGGATATCTGTTTCCCTCCCCAGATTAGGGAAACTTTCAGTTATTATTTTGTCAAATAAATTTTCTGCCCTGTTTTCTCTTCTCCTCCAGGACTCCTATAATATGAATGTTATTATGTTTGATGGTATGTCTGAGTTCCCTAAATCTCTTCTCATGTTGTATAATTCTTTTTCCCTTTAGTTCAGCTTTATTATTTTCCATTATCTTGTCTTCTAGGTCAAATTAATTAATTAATTAATTCCTCTGCTTCTTCCAGCCTGGGGTTCGTTGCATCGAGCCTGTTTCTAATCTCATTTATTGCACTCTTCATCTCCGATTGATTCTTTTTTAACCCTTTTATCTCTGTGGTAAGGTTCTCACTGATGTCTTCTATTTTTTTTTAAAGATTTTTAAAATTTATTTTAAATACAGGGGAAGGTGGGGACAGAGGGATAGAGAATTTTAAGCAGACTCTATGCTGAGTGCAGAGCCCACTCGGGGTTGGATCTCATGACCCTAAGACCATGACCTGATCCAAAACCAAGAGTCAGCCACTTAAACTACACCACACAGGCACCCCTTATATTATTTTCTCATCCCAGTGAGTATCCTTGTGATTCTTCCTTTAAATTCTCCATCAAGCATTTTACTTGTATTTATTTCACTTACATCTCTGGCCATAGCTTTTTATTGTTCTTTCATTTGGGATAAATTTCGATGTCTTGGTATTTTGTCTAAGTTTCTGCATTCTTCTGTATGTCAGAAAAAACAGTTATGTCTCCTACTCCTGAAAGTAATGACCTTATGAAGAAGAGGTCATGTAGTATCCTGGTCCTGGTGCTTCAGGGAGTGTCTCCTGTGCGTGCTGTGTGTGTTCTGCTGCTATATTTTGGCTGCTCTATCCTTCAGGAAAGTCATAGGCAGAGGCTATCCTTGTCTGTCATGTACAATATTTCACCCTTGGCCTGAATGTGGTGAGTTGTCTCTAGGTGTACTCTGGTCCGCTTGTGAAATTATATCTGACCCCAACTCCACCAGAAGTGAGTCCCTGCAGAACTTTTTGGTCCAGAGACCTGGTGTGGGCAAGTGTTTTTGCTGGTCTTTTGGAGAAGGGGCCCACTGCACCAGGACTCAGGCAAGCATGACTGAGAAAGGCAGTCCTAGCAGAGCTCAGCAGGGTGGGACTTGGTGTAAGCAAGTTAGGCAGCCAGTGTTGGTGCTGTATTTCTTCCTATAGGTGGCCCTGTGTTTAACTGAGCTGCATAGAGGTAAATGGTGTTGGCCAGCTTCTTTGTTCCTGGAGAGGTGTCGCTGTGAATGCTGCCTCTCAGGGATGCAATCTGAGAAGGGCAAATATTCTCCCCCTTGAGTGCCCCAGGCATTCTTCATATCACTGTTTCCAAGCTGTATGCCCCTGGGTTGTTTGCCTGCCTTGTCTCCAGGAGCAGCCCCAATGCCCTCCACACTCTATCTCAGCCAAACTAGCCTAAATCTCTAGGTTTTTACCCTGAGGGCTGCAAAAGTTCACGAAATTCAGCCCCTCTCATTTTCATGTCTACAACCATGGCTCCCTTCCCTCTGCAGCACCAGAGATCTGTTTCTCCCCTAAACCATGTCTCCATACTTCTTACCTTCTTTGATGTGGCCTCTTCTCTCCCTTTAGTTGTAAGCTTGTTCTGACAGTCTTCAGATTGATTTCTAGGGTATTTAAGATGTTTTGATAATTATCTAAGTGTGTGTGTGGAATGAAGTGAGCCTGGGGTCCTCCTTCTCCAGTGTCACCTTCCTCTCTTGAACAGTGCTCATCTGATGCCTTCTATCATCTCAATGAAATTTTAAAAAAATATCATTATCTTAGAGTGGGGAAGAGAGAATGAGGAATTGAAGAATTGATAACAGAAAAAGCATGTGAAATAGTCATCATGGGCAGTAAGGAGAGTAAATAGACTAGGGCATGTGTCAGAAAGTTATGGTCTATGGGCCAAATCTGACCACTGTTTTTATGAATATTTTTTTTTTTTCTGGAACACAGAGCTGCTCATTTTTTTCACATATTGTCTATGACTGCTTTATAATAACAAAGTTGAATATTTTCGGTGGAGTCATCATGGTTCACAAACCCTATAATATTTACAATTTGGAGCTTGAAAAATGTTTGCCAACTCCCAGACTAGAGATATGTACTAAGATCACTGAACAGTGTAAAAACCCACTTCAGGCTTTTTGACATAAATTTATTGTGAGACTAGTCAACATAGTTGTATATTTTCCTCACTCCTCTTGAGTTGCTCAGGAGAAGTTATAAAGTAGGCAAAAGTCAAATTTAACCAGGGTTGCATTTTGACAGACAATTGTGAGGGGGAGATAAAGAGTTTAGGATGTTATGAGTTTTGGTTCTTATGATAGATCATAGAATCTAATGGAGGTAATGAAGAAAGTGACAATAAAAATAAGAGAAATATTTTGGAAGGGTGCTGTCAGCAAGATGGGAGAATTGGAAACCCATAAGCTCCTTCCTGCCACAGAGACACTGATTCAACAACAGTACACAGAACAATTCCCTTTTTGAGAAATGTGGAACCAGTTCAAAAGTTCCTGCAACTCAAGCAAGCACAAAACAGGTGCATCAAACCTGGTGGTAACTCACATGCCATGATTCCTACTTCTGGTTCAGTATGGCGTGAACAGGAGGAAATCCCAAGCTGCAAGTGTCTCCCTAGAGAGAGAAAGAGAACACTGAAACATACATCCAGTGTTCAGATATTTTAGGGACTGATTTTTATCTAGTCTGGATCTAAGTGCTGGTAGGAAAAGGTGCCATATTGGGGGCCATTGAGGACAAAGGCAATGACTTGGATGAGCACACTCACCATAGTTCCTTCCCCATTTGAGGGGAAGAAATCCCACAACTACTGTCTTTTTTCCTGGGGAGGGAAAGAGGTGAAGCATACGTCCAACATAACAGCTCTTCAGGAAGCTGCCTGAGGTATTGGTTTTCATCTAGACTCTCTCATAAAGCTAATGGGATTCAGTATACTCTAAAAGCCAAGGAGACATGTAGGACAAAAGAGAGCTAGGTGGCTTACTGCTGGCCTACAAGACATGATACAGCAGTCAGGGGAAATACAGCTTTAAGACCTGTCCTCAGAATGGGAAGAGAAGAATGAAGCATGCATCTAACATTATGTATTTTCAGGGAGCTGACCAATGGACAGGTTTCTGTCTTGACTGACTTGAAGCACTGGTCTTGGCATACTTTAGAAGCCTGGTAGCTGCTGAAAACAAAAGATAGCTGGGAATCTTATTGCAGCTCCAGACAACTTATTGTACCATATACAGACAATGAAGGAGCAAGAGATTATGAATCCCTTAAAAAAGAAACCAGCAAATCCCTCTACTTGGGATTTTACATGCATAAATGAATGAGATGAAGAAGGGCATTATATCATAATAAAGGGGACAATCCAGTAAGAAGATTTAACAACTGTAAATATTTATGCATCCAACATGGAAGCACCCAAAAAATAAAACATTTAATAACAAACATAAAAGAACTCATTGATAATAATATAGTAATAATAGGGGATTTTTAGCACCACACTCACATCAATGGGCAGATCACCTAGGCAGAAAATCAACAAGGAAACGATGGATGGCTTTGAATGACACACTGGATCAGATGGACTTCACCGATATATTCAGAATATTTCATCCCAGAGCATCAGAATACACATTCTTTTCAAGTGCACATGGGACATTCTCCAGAATAGATCACATACTATGTCACAAATCAGGCCTCAGCAAGCACAAAAAAGATTGAGATAACACTATGCATATTTTCTTTTTTTAAAAGATTTTATTTATTTGACAGAGAGAAACACAGCGAGAGAGGGAACACAAGCAGGGGGAGTGTGAGAGGGAGAAGCAGATTTCCCACTGAGCAGAGAGCCTGATGTGGGGCTCGATCCCAGGACCTTGGGATCATGACCTGAGCTGAAGGCAGATGCTTAATGACTGAGCCACTCAGGCGCCCCGACCATGCATATTTTCTGACCACAATGCTATGAAACAGAAGTCATCCACAAGAAAAAAAAAAAAGTGGAAAGACCACAAATACATGGAGATTAAATTCCATCCTACCAAAAATTAATGGGTCACACAGGAAATTAAAGAAGAAATAAAAAATACATGGAAAAATGGAAAGGAAAACACAATGGTCCAAAACTTTTGGGATGTGGCAAAAGCAGTCATAAAGGAGAACTATATAGTAATACAGGTCTACCTCAAGAAGCAAGAAAACTCCCAAATAAGCAATTTAAATTACACCTAATAGAGCTAGAAAAATAACAAATGAAGCCTAAAGTGAGAAGAATGGGGGAAATAATAAAGATTAGGACAGAAATAACTGATATAGAAACTTAAAAAATAAACAGTAGAACTGCTCAATGAAACCAGGAGCTGGTTGTTTGAAAACATTAATAAAAATGATAAGTATCTAGCCAGACTTATCAAAAAGAAAGGAGAAAGGACACAAATAAATAAAAATCACAAATGAAAAAGGAGAAATAAGAAGTAACACCACAGAAATATGATTATAATAGAATATCATGAAAAAATCATATGTCAACAAATTGGACAACCTAGGAGAAATGGATAAATTCCTAGAAACATATAAATTACCAAAACTGTAAAAACAAGAAAAGGAAAACATGAGCAGAATGATAACTATAAAGGAAATTGAATTAATAATGAAAAATCTCCCAACAAACAAAAGACAAAGGCCAAATGGCTTCACAGGGGCATTCTACCAAATATTTAAAGAAGCATTAATACCTATTCTTCTCAAACATTTCCAAAAATTAGAATTGGAAGGAAAGCTCCAAACTCATTCAAGGAGGCCAGCATTATCCTGATTCCAAAAGCAAAGACTCCACTAAAAAAGAGAACCAGAAGCCAATATCCCTGATGAACATGGATGTAAAATTTATCCACAAAATACTAAGAAAGCAATTCCAATAGTACAGTTAAAAGAATCATTCACCACAATCAAGTGAGATTTATTCATGGGTTGCAAGTTTGGTTCAATATTCACAAATCAATCAATGTGGTACACCAAATTAATAAAAGAAAGGATAAGAACCGTACAATCCTGTCAATAGATACAGAAAAAAAGAATTTGACAAAATACAGCATCTTTTCTTGATAAAAACTATCTGCAGTGTAGGGAAAGAGGGAACACACCTCAATATCATAAAAGCTGTATATGAAAAACCCACAGTGAATATCATCCTCAATGGGGAAAAACTGAGAGCTTTTCACCTAAGATCAGGAACACGACAGGGATGTCCACTTTCACCACTGTTATTCAACAAAGTACTGGAAGTCCTAGTCTCAGCAATCAGACAACAAAAAGAAATAAAACGCATCCAAATTAGCAAAGAAGCCAAACTTTCACTCTTCACAGATAACATGACATTCTATGTTGAAAACCCAAAAGACTCCACCCAAAAAGTTTCTAGAACTTATACAGGAATTCAGCAAAGTCGCAGGATATAAAATCAATGCACAGAAGTCAGTTGTATTTCTATACACTAACAATGAGCCAGAAGAAAGAGAAATCAAGGAATCAATCCAATTTACAATTGCACCAAAAACCATAAGATACCTAGGAATAAACCTAACCAAAGAGGTAAAGGATCTGTACCTTGAAAACTATAGAACACTTAAGAAAGAAATTGAAGTTTGAGAAGTTCTTTATAGATCTTGGATCAGCCCTTTATCTGTAATGTCATTTGCAAATATCTTCTCCCATTCCGTGGGTTGCCTCTTAGTTTTGTTGACTGTTTCCTTTGCTGTGCAGAAGCTTTTTATCTTAATGAAGTCCCAAAAGTTCATTTTTTATTTTTTTTTCCCTTACCTTAGGAGACGTGTCTTGAAAGAAGTTGCTGTGGCCAATGTCAAAGAGGTTCCTGACTATGTTCTCTAAGATTGTGATGGATTCCTGTGTCACATTCAGGTCTTTCATCCATCTTGAGTTTATCTTTGTGTATGGTGTAAGAGAATGGTCCAGTTTCATTCTTCTGTATGTAGCTGTCCAATTTTCCCAGCACCACTAACTCAACACTCAAAAAACAGATAACCCAGTCAAAAAATGGGCAGAAACTTGAACAGACACTTCTCCAAAGAAGACATACAAATGGCTAACAGACACATGAAAAAAGTGCTCAACATCACTAGCCATCAGGGAACTACAAATCAAAACCACAATGGGATACCACCTTACACCAGTTAGAATGGCAAAATTTAACAAAGCAGGAAACAACAAAAGTTGGTGAGGATATGGAGAAAGGGGAACCCTCTTACACTGTTGGTGGGAATGCAAGCTGGTAGAGCTACTCTGGAAAACAGTATGGAAGTTCCTCAAGATGTTAAAAATAGAGTTACCCTAGGACCCAGCAATTGCACTACTAGCTATTTACCCTAAAGATACGGACCTAGTGGAACAAAGGGGCACATGCACCCCAATGTTCATAGCAGGAATGTCCACAATAGCCAAACTGTGGAAGGAGCCAAGATGCCCTTCAACAGATGAATGGATAAATAAGATGTGGTTCACATATACAATGAAATATTACTCAGCCATCAGAAAGATGACTACCTACCATGCATTGACATGGATGGAACTGGAGTGGATTATGCTAAATGAAGTAAGTCAAGCAGAGAAAGAAAATTATCATATGATTTCACTCATATGTGGAACATAAGCAATAGCATGGAGGACCATAGGGGAGGAGGGAAATCTGAAGGGGGTGAAATCAGAGAAGAAGACAAACCATAAGAGACTATGGACCCCAGGAAACAAACTGAGGGTTTCAGGGGGGGAGAGGGTTGGGGAATGGGGTAACAGGGTGACAGGTATTAAGGAGGGCATGTGTTGTGATGAGCATGGGGTGTTATACGCAACTAATGAATCATTGAACACTACATCAAAAACTAATAATGTCAGTGGCTAACTGAACAAAAAAAAAATAAAAAAAACTGAACAATAAAAAAAGAAAGAAAGAAATTGAAGAGGACACAAAAAATAGAAACACATTCCATATTCATGAATTGGAAGAACAAATATTAAAATTTCTATAATACCAAAAACAATGTACACATTTAATGCCATCTCTATGAAAATACCACCAGTATCTTTCACAGTGCTAGAACAAACAATCCTAAAATTTGTATGGAACCACAAAGGAACCCAAATAGCCAAAGCAATCTTGAAAAAGAAAAGCAAAGCTGGAGGCATCACAGTTCTAGACCTCAAATTATATTATAAAGCTGTAGCAAAACGGTATGGTACTGGCACAAAAACAGACATATAAATTAATGGAACAGAAGAGAAAATCCAGAAATGGACCTATGATGATATGGTCAACTAATATTTGGCAAAGCAAGAAAGACTATCCAGTTAGAAAAAATTTTTCAACAAATTGTGTTGGGAAAACTGTACATCAATATGCAAAAGAAGGAAACTAGATACTTTCTTATACTGTACACAATAATAAGTTCAAAATGGATGAAACACTTGAATGGGAGATAGGAAACCATCAAAATCCTGGAGGAGATCACATGCAGTAAGCACTTTCACATTGGCCATAGCAACTTCTTACTAGATATGTCTCCTGAGGCAAGGGCAACAAAAGGAAAAATAAACTATTGGGACTTCAACAAGATAAAAACTTCTGCACAGCAAAGGAGAAAATCAACAACACTAAAAGGCAACCTATGGTATGAGACAGAATATTTGTGAATGACATACATGATAAAGGATTACTATCCAAAATATATAAAAACTACCAAACTCAACACCCAAAAAACAAATAATCCAGTTAAGAAATGGGCAGAAGACATGAAGAGTCATTTTTCCAAAGAAAACATACAAATGAAACATGTCATGAAATGATGCTTGGGATGCCTGGGTTGTTCAGCCAGTTAAGTGTCTGCCTTTGGCTCAGGTCATGATCTGATCCCAGGGTCCTGGGATGGAGTCCTGAATTGGGGGGTCCCTGCTCAGTGGGGAGTCTGCTTCTCCCTCTCCCTCTGCCTGCTGCTCTCCCTGCTTGTTCTCTCTCTCTCTGACAAATAAATAAAATCTTAATAAAAAAAAGATGCTCAACATCACTGATCATCAGGGAAATACAAATCAAAACTACCCTGAGATATCACCTTACACCTCTCAGAATGGCTAAAATTAACACCCCACAGGAAACAACAAATGTTGGTGAGAATTTGGAGAAACAGGAATTGTCTTGCTCTTTGGTTGGAATGCAAACTGGTGCAGCCACTCTGGAAAACATTACGGAGGTTCCATAAAAAGCTAAAAATAGAACTACCCTATGACTCAGCAATTACACTAGTAGGTATTTACCCAAAGGATAAAAAAATACTCAAAGGGATACATAAACCCTGATGTTTACAGCAGCATTATCAGCAATAGCCAAATTATGGAAAGAGCCTAAATATCCATCATCTAATGAATGGATAAAGAAGATACGGTGTGTGTGTGTGTGTGTGTGTGTGTGTGTGTGTGTGTGTGTGTGTGTGTGTGTATTTGGATATTACTCAGCTATAAAAAAGAATGGAGCTCTTCTGCCACCATTTTAAATTGAACTCCATACAACACTCCACTGCACTTCTGTCATGACCTGGGCTGTGGGCCAGCAACCCTGGCTGACAACTCCACCATTATGGAGGACATGAAGGAGTACAGCAACATAGAGGAATTCACAGACTGATCCAAGATCAATGTAAGCAAGAATCAACAGGATGGGGCAGCTGGGTGGCTCAGATGTTTAGGCGTCTGCCTTTGGATCAGGTCATGATCCCACGATCCTGGGATTGAGTCCCGCATCAGGCTCTGCTTCTCCCTCTCTTTCTACTGCTCCTCCTGCTTGTGCTCTCTCACTCTCTGTCAAATAAATAGATAAAATCTTTAAAAATTTTTAAAAAAGAATCAACAGGATGATGGTAAAATGTTTATTGGAGGTTTGAGCTGGAATACAAGCAAGAAAGATCTGACTGAATATTTGTTTTGATTTGGGGAAGTTGTAGACTGTACAATTAAAACAGATCCAATGACTAGAAGATCAAGAGGATTTGGATTTGTGCTTTTGAAAGGTGCTGCTAGTGTTGATAAGGTTTTGGAACTGAAAGAACACAAACTGGATGGCAGATTGATAGACCTCAAATGGACCAAAGATTTAAAAGGGAAAAAAAAACCCAAAAAGGTTTTTGTGGATGGATTGAACCCAGATACTTCTGAAGAACAAATTAAAGACTATTTTTGGAGCCTTTGGAGAGATTGAAAATATTGAACTTCCCATGGATACAAAAACAAATGAAAGAAGAGGATTTTGTTTTATCACATATACAGATAAAGAGCTAATAGAGAAATTGTTAAAAAGCAGATATCATCAAATTGTTTCTGAGAAGTGTGAAATCAAAGTTGCACCAGCCAAAGAGGTATATAGGCAACAAAAAAGAGGAAGAGGTGTTGCAGCTGGTGGATGAGGTGGCACTAGGGGTTGTGGACGATGTCAGGGCCAAAACTGGAACCAAAGATTTAATAACTATTATGATCAAGGATATGGAAATTACAATAGTGTCTATGGTGGTGATCAAATCTATAGTCGCTATGGTGGCTATGATTATACTAGGTGTAACTTGGGAATTATGGATATGGACAGGGATATGCAGATTACAGCGGCCAACAGAGCACTTACAGCAAGGCGTCTTAAGGGTGTGGCAATCACCAAAACAACCACCAGCCATACTAAAGGAGGACTTTGGAAAAAACAGGAGGAGATTGCTAAAGTTGACCCATCCTGTAGGATGACATTGAAGATTGGTCTTCTGTTGATCTAAGATGATTATTTTGTAAAGGCCTTTCTAGTGTACAAGACACAACTGTATCCAAATGTATATAGCTGCCAATTAGTTTTCTTTTTTATTTTGTCTTTTGCTATCTGTTTTATGACTCGATGTGGATTTGTGTTTATACAGATTTTATTTGTATGATTTCATGTTAAACCTCAAATAAATGTTTCCTTATGTGAAAAAAAAAAAGGAATGAAATTTTGCCATTTGCCACAACGTGGATGGAGCTAGAGAGCAATATGCTATGTGAAATAAATCAGTCAGGGAAAGACAAATACCATATGATTTCACTCACATGTGGAATAAAAGAAACAAAACAGATGAACTTGGAGGGGGGAAGAAAGATGAATGTCATAAAACAGACTCTTAACTATAGAGAAAAACTGAAATTTGCTGGAGAGAAGGTGGGCGAGGGATGAGTTAAATGGGTGATGGGTATTAAGGAGGGCACTTGTGATGAGAACTGGGTGTTGTATGTAAGTGATGAATCACAAAATTCTGCACCTGAAACTAATATTACACTGTGTTAACTAATTGGAATTTAAGTAAAAACTTGAAAAAAAATCCAATAGAACGGATCAATTAAACCAGGAGTTGGTTCTTGGAAAAATCAATAAAATTGATAAACCTCTAGCCAGACTTATCAAAAAGAAAAGATAAAGACCCAAATAAATAAAATCACAAATGAGAGAACAGAAATAGCAACCAACTACACAGAAATACCAACAGTTATAATAGAATATTATGAAATTTATATACCAACATAAGGACAACCTAGAATAAATTGATAAATTCCTATAAACATGTAAAGTACCAAAATTGTAAAAGCAAGAAATGGAGAACTTGAACACACCAATAACCAGCAAAGAAATAGAATCAGTAATCAAAAAAATCCCAACAAACAAAAAACCATGGCCAGATGGCTTCATGATGAATTCTATCAAACATATAAAGAAGAGTTAATACCTATTCTTCTCAAACTATTCCAAAAAATAGAAATGGAAGGAAAACTTCCGTATTCATTCTGAGGCAAGCATTACCCTGATGCCAAAACCAGATAAAGACACCACAATAAAAGAACTACAGGCCAATAACTCTGATGAACATAGATTCAAGAATCCTCAATAAAATACTTAAAAACCAAATTGAACAAAGCATAAAAAAAATTATTCACTACATTCAAGTGTGATTTACTCCTGTCTTGCAGGAATGTGGCTCAATATTCACAAATCAATTAACATGATATACCACATTAATAAAAGAAATGATAAGAACCCTATGATCATCTCAATAGATTCAGAAGTAGCATTTGACATAGTAAAACACTCATTAATGATTAAAAAAAACCCTTCAACAACGTCAGTTTACCTCAACATAATAAAGGCAATATATGAAAAACCCACAGTTATTACCATCCTCAATGAAGAAAAATTGAGAACTCTTCCTCTATTGTCAAGAACAAAAGAAGGATGTCTGTCCACTCTTACCACTTTTATTCAACATAGTACAGGAAGTCCTAACAACGGCAATCAGACAACAAAAAGAAATAAAAGACATCTAAATCAGCAAGGAAGAAGTCAAACTTTCTTTATTTGCAGGTGACATGATTCTCTATATAGAAAACCCAAAAGACTCCACAAAAAGAAAAAAAAAAAACCTTCTAGAAGGTATAAACAAATTCAGTAAAATTGTAGGATACTGAATCAACATACATAAATTTATTGGATTTCTATACACCAATAATGAAGCAGCAGAAAGAGAAATTAAGGAAAGAACCCATTTATAATTCCATCAAAAACAGTAAGATATCTAGGAATAAACCTAACCAAAGATGTGAAAACCTATAATTTGAAAGCTGTAAGACACTTATGAAAGAAATTGAAGATGACACAAAGAAATGGAAAGACATTCCATGTTTGTGGTTTAGAAGAACAAATATTGTTAAAATATCTATACACCCAAAGCAATCTACAAGTTTGATGTCATCCCTATTAAAATACCATCAGCATTTTTCACAGAGCTAGAACAAACAAACTTAAAATTTGTATGGAACCACAAAAGACCCTGAATAGCCAAAGCAATCTTGAAAAAGAAAAATAAGCCTGGAGGGATCACAATTCCATACTTCATATTACAAAGCTGTAATGATCAAGACAGTATATTACTGGTACAAAAATGGACACATAGATCAATAGAACAAAATAGAAAGCCCAGAAATGAACCCAGAACTATATGGTCAATTAATCTGCAACAAAGCAGGAAAGAATATCCAATAGAACAAAAACAGTCTCTTCATCAAATGGTGTTGGAATTCTGGACAGCCACATGAAAAAGAATGAAACTGGACCACTTTCATACACCATACACAAATGTAAATTCAAAATGGATTAAAGACCTGATGTTAGACCAGAAACCATAAAAATTCTAGAAGAGAACACAGGTAGTAACCTCTTTGACATTGGCCATAGCAACGTTTTACTAGATATGTGCCCTGAGGCAAGGGAAACAAAAGCAAAAATAAAGTTTTGGGGCTACATAAAAATAAAAGAGCTTCTGCACAGTGATAGAAACAATAAAAAAAACTAAAAGGCAACCTACAGAATGAGAAAAGATATTTGAAAGTGACATTTCCAATAAAGGGTTAGTATCCAAAATATTTAAAGAATTGATAAAACTAAGCCCCCAAATGAATATTCCAATTAAAAATGAGCAGAAGATATGAATAAACTTTTTTTTTCAAAGAAAACATACAGATGGCTATCAGACACATGAAAAGTTGGTCCATATAACTCATCTGTAGGGAGATGAAAATCAAAACTACAATGAGATATCACCTAACAGCTGTCAGAACGGCTAAAATCAACAACACAAGTGACAGCAGGTGTTGAGGATGTGGAGAAAGGGGAACTCTCTTGCACTGTTGGTGGGAATGTAAACTGGTGAAGCCACTCTGGAAAACAGGATGGAGTTTTCTCAAAAAGTTAAAAATAGAAGTATCTTGCAATTCAGTAATTGTACTACTAGGTATTTACCCAAAGAATACAAAAATATTAATTCAAAAGGATAACTGCACCTTGATGTTTGTAGCCACATTATCTACAATAGCCAAATTATGGAAACAGCCCAAGTGTCCCTCAACTGATGAGTAAAGAAGAGGCGGTACACACACACACACACACACACACACACACACACACACACACTGAAATATTACTCAGCCATCAAAAGAATGAAATCTTGCCAATTTACAATGATGTGGATGGAGCTAGAGAATATTATGCTATGCAAAATAAGTCAGAGAAAGACAAATACCATATGATTTGACTCATATGTGGAATTTAAGAAAACAAACAAGCAAAGGCAAAATAAGAGACAGAGGCAAACCAAGAACGAGACTCTTAAGTATAGAGAGGTTACCAGAGGGGAGGTGGGTAGGTGGATGGGTTAAATAGGTGATATGGATTAAGGCGTGCACTTGTGATGAGCACAGGTGATATATGGAAGTATTGACTCAATATATTGTATACTTGAAACGAATATAACATTCTGATTTAATCAAAATCAAACCTGACATATATGAAATAATTCAATTTCATATATGCTGGGGATTAGGATTTTAACATACCATTTTTTGGCTTGGGGGAAACACAGTTTACTCCATAACAGTGCCATAGTCAAAAATTGAGAATTTTAGAAACAGAGATATCAGGGATTAAATTTTGGCTCCACTTTGGGTCCTGGATAAGTCACTCATTTTTTCTGAGTGTCATTTATATGTAAAATTGAGATAAGACTATTGACCTCATTCTGTTTTGTGAAGATCAATGCTGGTGAATGTAAAAAGCATGGCACATAGTAGGAGGTTAAAAAATGACAGTTTTATTAATATTAGTACAAGATTCCTTTGTCAGATAAGTAGTAGGACAGGTTATATTTGGTAGAATTAGTATCATCCAGGTTTAAATGATACATATAATTTCTGGATAATTTTATATGTTGTGTCTAATGCTTGCTGATATGATTTCTGCTCATGTTTCCAAATGATTATATAAAATGTACCTTATATCACAGACAAAAATATGACCCTTTGAATTTTGATATCACAGACTCCCTAATTTGAAAAACATTAGAGAATTCCAGTGAGAATCCCCAAATTATATAATGGTCCCTCAGATCCAAATTTGTAGCTGAATCTGTGATTTAGCAGAAATTAATGTAAAACTTTGTTTTCAGACAGCTTCTTTGGCTGAAATGAAGAGTATAAATGCCCTTTCTCTCTTTCTCATATCATGTATATCTTATGCAAAAAAACCCTCAAAATTTGCTTGATCTAGAAAAAAATATATGATCAATTAAGTTTGTGGCTGACGATGGCCATTACCACGGAGTGGGGGATGGGGGCAAGTACTGTCATTGCAAATGTAGAAGGAATGCGGCTATGAAGAACTGCACTTGATGGCAAACCCCACGCAGCCTGTGCCTGGAGCATAAAGGCTGCTGTCAGCTCTTCAAAAGCTTGACTTGCTACAATTTTCAGAGTCTCATAGTGCAGATGTGTCAGGCAGAATTTGCCTCACAGTGTTTGGATTAGCTGTAAATCTACTAATCCAAGCTAATATCCAGAGGGCTATTGCTAGATCCAGGGGCTCATAAATTTGCACCACTCTTTCATCATTCTGGGCCCCAGATGGCCTTAAATGGACATAAGGCATAATGAGATCTAGAAAGTCATTATTATATTCTTAGGTCAAAATTCACAGCCCAACCTCTTTTTTTCTTTTCCTCAGGCTGGAAGGGATGATATCCTTGAAGTGCTAATATTCACTGTTGGTTTACTCTGCTGAATGCTTTCAAAGTTCACAGTATTTATTTTAGATATAAATAGTATTATTGACAAAGTCTACAACAAAATATCTATTCATATGCTAATCCACACCAATTATTACAGTAAAGATAATGTCAGTTTGTCCCTCAGTTTATATTTATAGATTAAAAATATTTTAGCAATAGAAAGACAGAATTTGAACTATATTATAATAGCAACTGGGTGTTGTCAATGCATCCTTAAATTGCCAGCTTTATAAATGGCTCTTTTGAAACCAGAAAGTTGTAGGAAAGCAAAATAGAATGAAGTTTGAAATGTGTGCTTGTTTAATACCCCTTCCACCATCTCTAGCTGAGAATACAGGTGTCAGAGCACAAGAGTTCCTGTCGATTTCTAAAGTTACACTTTTATCCACTAAACAAGCAACCTTATCCGGGTTACCAAACAGAGCACTCAACAGGAACCCCTGAGTGTGCATATTAAATGTCATTTATGCTTCTGCCTAGGCCATCCACTTTAAGGAATGCTTGATCTCAGTCTGTTTCACCCTTTTCCTGTGCTCCCTGTCTATGGGTAATGAACTTTCCCCAGAGACATTTCTCAGAAAGGATCTTCATGCAGAATAGTTGATGCACATGCTTCTATTTTAAAAACCACATGTTCAGCACATTTTGCTCTTGTGAAATGGAATATGGTTTAAGTTTGTTTCAATCAAAAAGAGCATGGCTGGAAGGACTTATGTCAAAGTGCACAAGGTTTTATATACAATGAGGATTTTTTTCTCTTTCCTCATGATTGAAGAGGATAAAATATAAAACATACTCTTTGCTACAACAGTTGCTTTTTTATATATGAATTACTTTATAAGGCAGCTTGTTATGAAAACACCATCTTCTCTATTTTTTTGTATTCAACTTATTTATTGTAAGATTCACATAAAGAAAAACAGTTCTTGCCTCTACAATGAAACTTAATATGTATTCACAGTAAACAGTCTCAATGTCTGAATGTAATGGGTTGTATTAAAGGCCAATTCTTGGAGTTAACTCTGCTATTAGATCAGCATGGTACACAAGGAATTAGTTCAAAAAATGCTTTTCCTAAATCGTTTTCATACTCCGTGAAATGTGTATCTGAATATGGAAAAACCCTGACCTAAGAAATGAATGATAAAATTAAGATTAATAGTTTATTTCTAAATTGTATTATTAAATCATAGGCAATAACAACATAAAAAAGCCTTGTTTCTGACATTATTTTGTAATACCTGTGTTACTCAATGCCAACTTAAGGGTAAAAACTTTGGAAATTGAATTTTTATAGAAAGGAGATAATTTTGACTCTTTAGTATCAAGAATCCAAATAATCCTCATTCATAAGTATACTTTTTGAATTTTTGTTTTTAATTTTACAAGTTTTAACTACTCATATTTAAAACTGCATCAAAGTAGTTTGTCTCCATAGCCTGTCTTAAAGGAAATCAACAAAGATTTATTGAGTATTCACCCTATTCAAGGCATAATAGTGGAATCTGAGGGTACGAAGAAACCAGACAGCATCTTTAGTCTTGTGGAGTTTACTTTACCATCTAGTTAAGAAGACAAGACAAACTTGCATAAGTTTAAAATAAATAGAAAATGATAGCTTTTAAAGTATCCTTGTGCAAGGACTTAAGTATCATGAGTTCTAGTAGCAGTATTGTTGTTTACTGGTTATTAATTTATCAAACACTTACTGAGTACATTTTTTAGATCTTCCAAACACTATGCCAAGAACTGACCTTGGGAAAACATAATCTTTGCTCATCCTCTTTCACAGGTTACTTGTGTAGAACCAATGAAACTATATGCGTAGTTACATAAATACATATAGATGTAATGAATGGGTGCCAAAGCAGTGAAGGGGCAGATTTAGGACAGATTTACATTTTACTGTTCACAACTGATTTGCAAGTGAAAGTTATACTTCACAAACCTTTTGGAAGCTATCACTATAATTTGCATATTATATTTTGTTACTGTTTTGTTTTGTTTTGTTGATCACTGTTTTAGTTAGAGCTGCTATAACAAACTTGCCATAGACTGGGTGGCTTAAGAAATAAACATTAATAGGGGCACCTGGGTGGTTCAGTCATTAAGCGTCTGCCTTTGGCTCAGGTCATGATCCCAGGGTCCTGGGATCGAGCCCTGCATCGGGCTCCCTGCTCGGCGGGAAGCCTGCTTCTCCCTCTCCCACTCTCCCTGCTAGTGTTCCCTCTCTTCCTGTGTCTCTCTCTGTCAAATAAATAAATATAATCTTTAAAAAAAAAGAAATAAACATTAATTTTCCCAGTTCTGGGGGCTAGGAAGTCAAAGATCAAGGTGTTGGCAGAGCTCATGTTTGTTGAGGGCTTGCTTCCTGGCTTATAGACAGCTTCTTCCTTGGTGTATCCTCACATGTCCCAAAGAAAGAGAGGGGGAAAGAGAGAGACAGAAAGCTCTCTCCTGTCTCTTCCTAATAGGGTACTAATCCCATCATACCACCCTCTTGACCCAGATACCTGAGAAAAGACCCATTGGAGGGGCCTAAATATTATCTAAATATTATCAGATTGATAATTAGAGTTTCTACATAAGAGTTTGGGAGAGACACAAACACATAGTCCTTAATTGCTCAATTAACTCATTTGAATGAGGGACCCAAATTTAATGGTTATGTTAGATACATGTGAACTCAATTGTGCTAAACTGAAAAATCAAGTGAGAGCAAAATGGCTATGATTATTATTACCTTTTGGAGGAGGGAGAGTCTAAAAAATAAGTCACTAAGAATTACAATATAAAACACTTGGTAACTTCAATAGATATAAAGGTGCAGGTACTTAAAAGAGAAAGAAAATATTCTAGTCAACATTTTTCTTCCTAAATCACCCACCAAAATATATCAAGACATTAGAAAGTAACTTGAGACAAAACTTAGAACTATAATAACAGGGTCAATTAAAGCATTACAGATATGCAGACTGTAGTTGGAATAAATCAGGCAGGTACCAGGGATGCTCTTTCTAGGATGTATTAAGTATCCCTAGTATAGTCAGGTAGCTGGGATCAAAACCTGTCTTTCTATAGGGAGAAGGTCTAGTCACACCCAAGATATGTGGTTGTGTTAGTCAGCTGGGGCTGTTAGATTAAATTACCATAGACTGGGGACACCTGGGTGGCTCAGTCAGTTAAGCATCTGCCTTTGGCTCAGGTCATGATCCTAGGGTCCTGGGATCGAGTCCCATATTGGGCTCCTTGCTCAGCGGGGAGCCTGCTTCTCCCTCTGCCAGCTGATCCTCCTGCTTCTGTTTTTTTTTTTTTTTTTTCCTCTCTCTCTCTCTGTTAAATAAATAAATAAAATGTTTAAAAAAATAAATTACCATAGACTGGATGGGTTAAACAGCAAACATTGGCTTCTTACAGTTCTGGAAGCTGGGAAGTCCAAAATCATGGTGCCTGTTCTTGGTGAGAGCCTTCTTCTTGCCTTATGGGTGGTAAACTTATCTTTATGTCCTCAAATGGCAGAATGAGAAAAGGCTAGCTCTCTTCTTCATATGGATTTATTCTTATGCGGCCCATCATGCAGGCTTTACCCTTATGACCTAATTACTTCCCAAAGCCTCAGCCCTATATACCATAATATTAGGGCCTCAATACCTGAATTTTGAGGTGACAAATATTCAATCCATAGCAATAAACGATATCTAGTGGTATCTGTCACCCTGTTGATTGCCAAGATTGATTGGACTAGTGTAGTTTTTGAGTAGGGTGTCCCATTTCTCCTGGTTATATCAATGTATCTTGGTAATTTAGATTACTTCCTTGTAAAATAAAATGTAGTGTGATACTTTCCAGACCTCCTTCCCTCTTCATTGTTGACCTTTGGATCCTCTCTTTCCTCCCTCTGTGTTGAAGAATTTGTAGGAACTATTGCTATTCCTATAGCAATAGTTAAAATTGTCTTATTTTTGTTCAGAGTGGTTCCCAAACAGGTAGTACAACAGAAAAATTATGCCCACTTAGACAAAAAGTAGGGCACGTTGATAAGGGGAACAAAATTCAAATTCAATCTTTACAACTTAAGATCACACTGGGGTCCCAAAGCACTATATGGCAGCTTTTTTTGCATTACTAGAAGTACTATATTTTCTGCTTATCAAAGTGATATCATGTAATATGGTAGAAAAAAAACTTACAATGTGATAAAAATTATCAAAAACCTTTCATAAAAATGCACATCTACAAATTGAAAATGGACTCTGAAACCTTCATGAAAGTACTAAGAGTATAATAATTATGTGTATCAAATCTATTGTTTTCTTAAATCATCAACCCTTGTTCCCATATGATCAAGTTTGGGGTCTGGAAAGTTTGAGTACTAAACATCAACAGGCCAATAACTAGTAATATCCAGTATGTTTAAAGCAATTGTTCTTTTGAAATTTTCATGAGAGAGAGTGGATGAAGATCTTTAATATTCTTATAAATTCCATGGGCTTTTCCCAGGAAAAAATGTGAATACACACTTATGAACAAAATTTAAGATACCATTGAGGAACTTCATGGAAATATTGAAGTGTCTTCTGAACCCAGATTTTAATAACTGTTTTTTTTTTTTTTTTGAGTAATTTCCTCTACACACAACTGAGATTGCCAGATAGTTGAATCAGGAGGAATAAGTGAACAGGATTTTCAGGGAGCATTTAACACAGTTGACAAAACAAATCCTTCTTAATAGAAGCCAAAAATCCTCACTTTGGATAGATTTAAGATTTGGTGTATTGTTGTTGTATAGTTTTTTAGGTTTTTGTTGTCATTCTTAGGTTAATGTCTTCAATTTAAATTAAGCAAATGAAAAAAAATTTTAAAGATTTTATTTATTTATTTGAGAGAGACAGAGAAAGAGAGCATGAGCAGAAAGAGGGAGAAGCAGACTTCCTGCTGGACAGGGAGCCCAATGCCGGGCTTCATCCCAGGACCTTAGATCATGACCTGAACTGAAGGCAGATGCTTAACTGACTGAGCCACCCAAACATCCCAAGCAAATGAAATTTTAACACAGAGCTAACCTGCACTCATGTAACAGTTCATAACATGTCAGTTTTTGTAAATATTTTGTCTGTTTTTTGTTTTCACAACAATTTATTTACCTCTACTTCTGATTAGTTTGAAGGGGAAAATAGATTCCTTTATCAAGGCCCACAAATTAGAAAGTATTTACAAAAGATTTTCTACCAATGCCATGTGCAATTAGTTACAAAGATAGAAAAGCTGTTTTCTGTTTGGGTTATAGATCACACCTTTTCTCATATATCAGTCTACAACCAGAAATGGGATAAAATAGAAGTAGTTTCCACTGAATGAGTGGGCAAGGTTGCATGATATCCTCCTGAGAAGGGAGAAACTGGAGGCAAAGTGTAGAAATGAATATTAATTTGATGCACTTTCTCCAAGATTATGCAATGAAGGCATTGGGATTTTATGGACCCCATAATGACGTCTATAGATTTTTATGGACTTTTATTTTTTTAGCTATCAGACCATCTTATCACATATATCTATATATATTTGATCAAAATAACAACTTAAATACATTCTCCTCAGATGTACTCAAATAATGTAATTAAGAGTGATATATATGTACGTATGTATGTATCTATCTATCTATTCAATCAGGTTGAGTTTATTAACAGACATGATTCTTAGAAGAACACTTAGGATCCTTTAGCTTCCTGTTACTCTCAGATTTATTTGTTCTGAAGTCTTTAAAAGAATGTTAAATACTACAGAAATGATGACAGAACCCTGTGATGCAACTTTAGAATTCCCTTGAAGTCACTGTTCAAATGCTATTTGTCACCTCCCAAACATTATATGCATAATCTACATTCAAATATTTATGTACTAACAGTGCCTACTAACTTTATTCATGTCCTATCTCATCTGCCATTTTGAAGTACCAAAATGAGTTTCGTTCTAAGATTGATACTAACATTCCAACACTCTGGAATCTAAGCTTTTTAAATCTTTCTCCTTTCAAAAATCTATTCCTTGACTTTCTTTTTTCTTAAGATTTTATTTATTTATTTGACACAGAGAGAGAGAGCAGCAGCAGAGGGAGAGAGAGAAGCAGATTCCCCACTGAGCAGGGAGCCTGACTCAAGGCTTGATCCCAGGACCCCGGGATCATGACCTGAGCAGAAGGCAGAGGCTTAACCTAATGAGCCACCCAGGCAGCCCTATTCCTTCACTTTCTATACAACTACACATTACCTTGGTCCTACATATTCTTTATTCAATTTCACTTTTTTTCATCTTACCCCATTTATGTCTTCTGTACAATTCTTTAATCCCACAAGAACCTCTACTCTTATTTATCCTACCTCCTTTAACTGCATCTATCCTTTCAGTCTTTTATTATCATTATCATTTTTAAAAATTTTTATTATGGTGTAGTAAAAAACACTTAACATAAGACTTACCCTTCTTAAGAGTAAAGTATTATTAAAAATTTGCACATTGTTTTAAAGCAAATGTCTAGAAGATTTCCATCTTGCATGACTGAAACACTATATTTATTGAAAAGCAAATCCCTATTTACCCCTCCTCCCAGCCATTGGCAACCACAGCTCTACTTTCTGCTTCACTGAGTTTTGCTACTTTAGAGAATTTACATATGTGAAATCACGTAGTTTTTGTCCTTCTGTGACTGGCTTATATGAAATAGCATAAGGTCCTCAAGATCCATCCATGTGGTGGAATGACAGGATTTCCTTAATTTTTTTATGGCTGAATATTTCATTGTATGTATATATAACATTTTTTATTCATTAATTTTTTGGTGAACACTAGGTTGTTTCTACTTTTCAGATATTGTAAATAATGCTGCAATGAACATGAAAATGCAAATATCTATTCAAGATTTTGTTTTCAATTCTTTTGGATAAATACCCAGAAGTGGAATAGTTGGACCATATAGTACTTCTAATGTTCTGAGGAATCTCTATTCTTTCTTCTATAGTGCCCGCACCATCTCACATTATAAACAATAGAGTACAAGAGTTGCAATTTCTCCACATACTCACCAACACCTGTTATTTTCTTTGTAATAGTGACTATCTTAACATGGGTAACAAGAGCTCACTGTGGCTCTGATTTGCATTTTGGTGATGATTAATGACATGCACCTTTCTATTTGCCTGTTGGCCATTTTCTTTAGATAAATGTCTGTTCAATCCCTTTGCCCATTTTTAACTGGGTTATTTATATATTTAGCATTGTAGAAGATTCTTACAGATTTAAATATTAATGACTCATGAGACATATGACTTCCAAATATTTCCCCCAATTCTGTCAGTTGTATATTCACCTTTTGTCAATATATAATATCCTCTTTTATCGCTAGTAACAATACTTATTTATTTACATTTACTTATTTATGTATTTATTTATTTATTTATTGCTTATGGTCTCTTTTCTCTAACATAAGTATGACCATCCCTGCTATTTTGTAAGCTTTTACATGGAATATCTTTTTCTAATTTGTCATTTTGAACCTATGTGTGTGTTTAAATCTAAAATATGTCTTCTAGATAACATTAATTGGATCTTGTTTTTTATCTGTTTAGCCACTCTGTCTTTTGATGCTGGTATTTAATTAATTTATATTAAAGTCATTACTTACTTTAAGGTCTTACTCTTGCCATTTTGTTATATTTTTCTGTGTTTTGATGTTTTTTGTCTCTTTTTACCCTTTCTGCCTTCCTTTGTGTTTCTTTCAGTTTTTGTGGTAACATGCTTTGATTATTTTATTGTTTTGTGTGTTTGTGTATCTTCTATAGGGATTTTCATAAGGTTCCAATGGGGCTTACATAAAATATATTGATAACAATCTATTTTAAGCTGATAACTTATCTTCAGTTTCATACAAAAACTCTATTTTACTCCCCTCACACTTTATTGAGGTCATAAATTACAGATTTTTACTTTTATATTCATTAATTTATCTCATAATTTTTCAAAATACTTCTGTTTTTAACTTCTAACCATAGTAAAAAGTGATTTATACACCAGCATTACAATATTACATTATCCTGCATTTGTCTGTACCTTTGTCTTTACTAGTGAACTTTATACTTCCTGTGTTCTCATGGTGTTGTTTAGTGTCTTTTAGGTTTATCTTGAAAGTCTCCCTTTAATATTTTGTGTAAGGCAAGTTTATTGGTGATAAACTCCTTCAGCTTTTGTTTATCTAGAAATTTTTTTCTCTCTCCATTTTTGAAAGCAGTTTTATTGGATATAATATTCTTGGGTGGTCATTTCTTTTAAGCACTTTGAATATATCATCCCACTTCTTTCTGGCTTGCAAGGTTTCTATTGAGAAATTCCTTTATGTGATCAATCACTTTTCTCTTGATGCTTTCAAAATTCTCCCTTTATGCTTGACTTTTGATAATTTGACTGAAATGTATCTCATTGTGGATTTTTGTGGTTTATTTTAGTTGAAGGTATTTGTACTTCCTTTTGTCTTTTTAATGAATTATTCTTTTCTTTTTCAAGTTTTTATTAAGTTCCAGTTATTTAACATATAGTGTAATATTAGTTTCAGGTATAAAATTTAGTGATTCATCACTTACATACAACACCCAATGCTCATAACGAGTGCCCCCCTTAATCCCCATCATCTATTTAACCCATTTCCCCATGTACTTCCCCTCCAGTAACACTCAATTTGTTCTGTACAGTTAAGAGTCTGTTTCCTGGATTGCCTCTTTTTTTCCTACTATATTCATCTATTTTCTTTCTTAAATTGCACACATGAGGGAAATCATATGGTATTTGTCTTTCTCTGACTGACTTTTTTCACTTAGACTAATACTTTCAAGCTCTAACCATGTCATTGCAAATGGCAATATTTCTATTTTTTATAGATGAGTAATATTCCATTCTATATATACCACAACTTTTTAATTCATTCATTAGATGATGGACTTTTAGGATCTTTCCATAATTTGGCTATTGTTGAAAATGCTGCTATAAACATTAGAGTTCATGTATCCCACTGAACCAGTATTCTTGTATCATTTGGGTAAACACCTAGTAGTGCAATTACTGAATTATAGGATAGTTTTATTTTTAAATTTTGGAGGAACCTACATACTGTTTTCCATAATGGCTGTGCAAGTTTGTATTTCCACCAGTAGTGCAAGAGGGTCCCCTCTTTTTACTTATTTTATTTAAATTCAATTAGTTAATATATAGTGTATCATTACCACCCTGAACGTTCCTGATCTTGTCTGATCTCAGAAGCTAAGCATAGTTGGGCCTGGTTAGTACTTGGATGGGAGGGTTCCCCTTTCTCCACATCCTTGCCAATACCTGTTCTTTCCTGTGTTGTTAATTTTAGCCATTCTGACAGGTGGGAGGTGGCATCTCATCGTAGTTTTGATTTGTATTTTCCTAATGATCAGTGATGCTGAGCATGTTTTCATGTGTCTGTTAACCATCTGAATGTCTGCTTTGGAAAAATGCCTATTTATGTCTTCTGCCCATTTTTTTAATTTTTATTTTTTCTGCTGATTAAATTTTTTTATTGTTATGTTAATCACCATACATTACATCATTAGTTTTTGATGTAGTGTCCCATGATTCATTGTTTGTACATAACACCCAGTGCTCCACGCAGAACGTGCCCTCTTTAATACTCTTCAACCGGGTAACCCATCCCCCCACCCCCCTCCCCTCTAGAACCCTCATTTTGTTTTTCAGAGTCCATCATCTCTCATGGTTCGTCTCCCCCTCCGACTTACTCCCCTTCATTCTTCCCCTCCTGCTATCTTCTTCTTTTTCTTTTTCCTTAACATATGTTGCATTATTTGTTTCAGAAGTACAGATCTGTGATTCAACAGTCTTGCACAATTCACAGCGCTCACCATAGCACATACCCTCCCCAATGCCTATCACCCAGCCACCCCATCCCTCCCACCCCCCACCACTCCAGCAACCCTCAGTTTGTTTCCTGAGATTAAGAATTCCTCATATCAGTGAGGTCATATGATACATGTCTTTCTCTGATTGACTTATTTCACTCAGCATAACACCCTCCAGTTCCATCCACATCGTTGCAAATGGCAAGATCTCATTCCTTTTGATGGCTGCATAATATTCCATTGTGTATATATACCACATCTTCTTTATCCATTCATCTGTCAATGGACATCTGTTTCTGCCGATTTTTTAACTGAATATTTGATTTTGGGTGTCAAGTTTTATAAGTTCTTTATATATTTTGTATCCTGCTGCATTACTGGATTGCTGTATGAGTTCTAATAATTGGGGGGGGAGTTTTTTGGGTTTTCCACATAAAATATCACGTCACCTGCAAAGAGAGAGAGTTTGACTTCTTTGCGAATTTGAATGCATTTTATTTCTTTTTGTTGTCTGATTGCTGTTACTAAGATTTCTAGTACTATGTTGAACAATAGTGGTGAGAGTGGGCATCCTTGTCGTGTTCCTGATCTTAAGGGAAAAGCTCCCAGCTTTTTTTTCAGGTTCTTTTTTTTTTCCCCCCCCACATCTGGTACTTTAATGATGTGATTCATTGTCAAGCATAACAAAGATTAATCAGAAAATAAATGAAGGTCATATTTCAATACATTAGTTCTATTATATCTGTCTAAAGAAATACTAGCAATGAGGTAGAATATTTGCTACAAAATAGACATACTGTGAGTTTAGAAATGGGCTTTAGTGTATTATTAGAATTGAGTAGTTTTGCTTTTTTTAAAAATATGGCTATGACAAGGACAGTCAATCTTATTGAGAACTGTGGTATATAAGGACATAGAACTTTTCTTATTATGGCTTTGATTATTTTACATACTATTATTCTTTTACCTTTATTGAGGACTGTTCTCAAGTAGCTCAGATTTGCCACATATAATATCTTTTCCATAACAAATATGCCCTTGTAAGGTTAGGTTCTTACTGGAGATTTTTCTTGCTTCTTCATGTAGACCTGTATTGCCATATACTTCCTTCTTAGGACCACTTTTACTGTATCTTGAATGTTTTGGATCATCATGTTTTCATTTTCATTTGTTCCATGTATTTTTAAATTTCTTCTTTAATTTCTTGGTTGATTCACTCATTCCTTAGTACCATGTTTTTTAACCTTCATGTATTTGTGGTTTTTCCATTTTTTTCTTGTGGTTATCTTCAAGTTTCATAGTGTTGTAGTCACAAAATATGCGTGGTATGATCTCAGTCTTTTTGTACTTGTGGAGGCCTGATTTATGACCTAGTGTGTGACCTATTCTTGAGAATGTTCCATGTGCACTTGAAAAGAATGTGCATCTTGCTGCTTTAAGATGAAATGCTCTGAATATATCTGTGAAGTCCATCTGGTCCAGTGTGTCATTCAAAGCCATTGTTTCCTTGTTGATTTTCTGCTTAGATGATCTGTCTATTGATGTGGGTGAGGTATTAACATCCCCTATTATTATTATATTATTATGAATGAGTTCCTATGTTTGTTATTAATTGTTTTATATATTTGGGTGCTTCCAACTTGGTGGCATATTTACAATTGTTAGATCTTCTTGTTGGATAGACCCCTTTATTTTGATATAGTGCCCTTCTTCATCTCTTGTTACAGTTTTTGTTTTAAAGTCTAGTTATTCTGATATAAGAATTGCTACACCTGCTGTCTTTTGACATCAATTTGCATAGTAATATTTCTCCATTCCTTCAATGTCAATCTGCAGGTGTCTTCAGGTCTAAAATGAGTCTGTTGTAGGCAGCATAAGATGGGTCTTGTCTTTTGTTAATACATCCTGACACCCTATGTCTTTTGACTAGTGCTTTTAGTCCATTTACATTCAAAGTAATTATTAATAGATGTGAATTTAGTGCCATTGTATTTCTTCTTTTGTCATTCTTTCTGGAGGTTTTCTCTATCCCTTTCTAGTCTTTGTCACTTTTAGTCTATCCTTCCCTCTCAGGGCCCCCTTTAATAAGTAATAAACCAGTAAGGCTGGTTTACAAACTCTTTTGGTCACAAACTCCTTTAGTTTTTGTTTGTCTAGGAAACTCTGTCTCCCCTTTTATTCTGAATGATGGTGTTGCTGGATAAAATATTCCTGGCTGCAGATCTGTCGCCTTTGGCATGTTGAATATATCATGCCACTTTCTTCTGACCTGCCAAGTTTCTGTGGAAAAATCTGCTGCTAAAACTATGGGTCTTCCCTTGCAAATTACGGACTTCTTTTGTCCTGCTCCTTTTAGGAATTTTTTCTTTATCTCTATATTTTGGAAATTTAACTGCTATATATCTTGGTGTTATCTTGGTTTTGGTGATTTTGATGGTACCTCCTGGATTTGGATGTCTGTTTCCTTCCCGGATTAGGGAAGTTTTTGGTATGATTTCCTCATATAAGCTTTCTGTCCCTTTTTCTCTCTTCTTCTTCTTCTGGGACTCCTATTATATCAATGTTATTATATTTGATAGACTCAGTGTTTTCCCTAAGTTTACTTTCATAACCTAAGATTTTTATCTTCCTCTTTTGTTCAGCTTCATTATTTTTCATAATCCTATCTTCTGTATTTTATTCCTGTGTTTCTTCCATCCTTTTGTTCTTTACATCCAGTTGGTTATTGCATTTTTCATTTCAGCTTTGTTGATTTTAAGCTCTGTTATCTTTGTGACAAGTGTATCCCTGATGTTTTCTATGCTTTTTTTCAAGCCCTGCTAGTATCCTTAAGCTTGTTGCTTTAAATTCTGGATCAGGCATATTACTTATTTGTGGTTTGATTAGGTGCCTGACCATGACTTTTCTTGTTCTTCCTTTTGGGATGAATTCCTCCATCTTGGCATTTTGTCTCAGTCTCCATCTTCTTCTGTGTGTTAGGAAAGCCTGGTATGTTTCCTGCTCCTGAGAGTAATAGCTTTATGAACAAGGGGTCATATAATGACCAGGGTCTGGCACTTTATGAAGCATCTCTGTTGTGTGTTGCATGCATTCTGTTGCTGTGTTATGCCTGCTTTATCCCTCAGGTCAGGCCTCTGCAGAGGTTCTCCTTCCTTGCAGTGAAAGTGTTTGGACCTTGGCCAGATAGTGGCAAGTTTTACCTAGGTGTGTTCTGATCTGCTTGTTAAAAGAGACCTGATACTATTTGCACTAGAATTTCCACTAAAACAGAAGATTTGCAGACTTCTATGATCAGTAAATGTGGTATATTCAGGGGTTTGTGCTGGTCTTCTGGGGGAGGGGCTGGCTGCTCTGGTCTTTATGCACACATAATTGAGAAAAGCAGTCCCAGCCAAGTGCAGGGTGGTGGCCATGGTGTAAGCAGGTTAGGCAGACAGTGTTGGTGCTGTGCTGTTTACTAATACTGGTTTATGCTCAGGGACAGGGGAGCTAAATGGTACCAGCTAGCTCTGTTGTCCCTAGAGAAGGGAGTTCCTGCTTGCTGCTGTTAGGGAACATCTCTCAGAAGAGCGAAAAATCTCACCTCATGCACCCTAGGCATTTTTCAGATTGCTGTTTCACTCTTCTGTCTCTGGGTTGCTTACCTGCCCAGTGCAATGCTGTGTACTTGGGGCTCTATCCCAGCCAAGCTGGCTGAGTTTTAAAATGCCAAGCTTTAGGGACCTGGTGTGGTAGGGACACACATTAGTTTTCTGGGGGAGGGTGTCACCACACTGGGATTGATGCAGGTGTGGCCCACGAAGGCAGTTGCCCCAGAGCTCAGGAGTGTGGGATTTGGAGCAAAGCAGGCTAAACAGCCAGGGTCTGGGTTAGTTGCCCTGAGCAGATGTCTCTGCACATATGTTGAGGGGCAGAGGAGAGAAATGGCGATTGCCAGCTCTTTTGTCGCTAGAGAGGCAATGCCACTTCTCTGAGATACACTGTAAGAGGAGTGAATAGTTTACCCCAATGTACCTGAGGCAATCCTCAGATCTTGCTGTGTCCCCATGCCTTCTCTACAGGAGCACTGCAGGAGCACTGCAGGGCCTTCAAGGTCTATACCTGCATGCATCAGACCTCTAAAACTCCAGTCTTTGAACCCTGCTGGTTGCAAAAACTAACAAAAATCAACCCCTTTCATTTTCCCAGTCAATGGCTTTGGAGCAGTGTTCTCCTTTTGTAATCCCTTGTGTGCCCCCCTCTCTCTCACCTTTCTCCAAGACTCCCAAGGCCTCCTTTTGCTTCACAGTACCCATGAACTGTTTCTCACCCAAATCATGTCTCTGCAATTCCTACCTTCCATGATGTGGCTTCTTCTCTTCCTTTAGTTGTGCAGTTTGTTCTTTCAGTCCTCAGATTGATTTCATAGGTATTCAGAATGATTTGACAATTTTTTAAGACTTTACTTATTCGAGAAAGAGATAGAGTGAGCATGAGAGAAGGGAGGGCCAGAAGGAGAAGACAAGCAGACTCCCCACTGAGCAGGGAGCCTGACACAGGACTTGATCCCAGGACCTTGAGATCATGACCTGAACTGAAGTCAGACACATAACCAACTGAGCCACCCAGGAGCCCCCAGAATGATTTGACATTTATGTAGCTGTGTTTAAGTGACAAGGGAAGCCTAGGGTCCTACAACTACACTGCCATCTTATTTCCTCCTGCAAACACTTCTATCTGTTCTATTGTTTTTAATTTCTGTATTATTTATTTCTGCTCTATTCTTTTTTTTATTTCCTTCCTTCTGCTGTGTTTTGGCTTCATTTATAGTTCTTTTTCTAGCTCCTTTACGTGTAAGGTTAGGTTTATTATTGGAGATTTTTTTGCTTCTTGAGGTAAGCATGTAATAGTATATACTTCCTGCATAGGACTGCCTATCCTGATCCCAAAAGTTTTGGATCATTCTGTTTTCATTTTCATTTGTTTTCACGTATTTTTTAAATTTCTACTTTGACTTCCTTCTTGACCCATTCATTGTAGGTAGCTGTATTTGTAATCTTTCCAGATTTTTTTCCTGTGGATGACTTCCTGTTTGACAGTATTGAGTTCAGAAAAGTTGGATGGCATGATTTCAATCTTGCATTTGTTAAGGCCTGTATTGTGCCTTATTATCTGATCTATTTTAGAGAATGTTCCATGTGAACTTGAAAATAAAGTGTTCAATAGGACAGAAATGGACCCTCAACTCTATGGTGAGCTAATATTTGACAGAGCAGGAAAGAATATCCAATGGACAAAAGGCTCTTCAACAAATGGTGTTAGGGAAATTGGACAGCCACATGATTAAGAATGAAACTCGACCATTCTCTAACACGATTCACAAAGATAAACTCAAAGTGGATGAAACACCTCAATGTGAGACAGGAATCCATCAAAATCCTAGAGGAGAACATAAGCAGTATCCTCTTTGACATAGCCCACAGCAACTTCTTTCAAGATACATCTCCAAAAGCTAGTGAAACAAAAGCAAAAATGAACTTTTGGGACTTCATCAAGATAAAAAGCTTCTGCACAGCAAAGGCAACAGTCAACAAAACAAAGAGGCAACCCACAGAATGGGAGAAGATATTTGCAAATGACACTACAGATAAAGGGCTGGTCTCCAAGATCTATAAAAAATTTCTTTAACTCAACACCCAAAAAACAAATAATCAAGTCAAAAAGTGGACAGAAGATATGAAAAGACACTTCTCCAAAGAAAACATACAAATGGCTACTAGACACATGAAAAAATGTTCATCATCATTAGCCATCAGGGAAATTCAAATCAAAACCACATTGAGATATTACCTTACACCAGTTAGAATGGCAAAAATGGACAGGGAAAGAAACAACAAATTTTGGAGAGGATGTGGGAAAAGGGGAACCCTCTTCCACTGTTGATGGGAATGCAAGTTGGTACAGCCACTTTGGAAAACAGTGTGGAGGTTCCTCAAAAATTTAAAAATAAAGCTACCTTATGACCCAGCAATTGCGCTTCTGGGTATTTACCCCAAAGACACAGATGTAGTGAAAAGAAGGGCCATATGCACCCCAATGTTCATAGCAGCAATGTCCACAATAGCCAAACTGTGGAAAGAGCCGAGATGCCCTTCAACAGATGACTGGATAAAGAAGATGTGGTCCATATATACAATGGAATATTACTCGGCCATCAGAAAAGGTGAATATCCAACTTTTACATCAACATGGATGGGACTGGAGGAGATTATGCTAAGTGAAATAAGCCAAGCAGAGAAAGTCAATTATCATATGGTTTCATTTATTTGTGGAACATAAGGAATAGCATGGAGGACATTAGGAGAAAGAAGGGGAAAATGTGGGAGGGGTTGGAGGGAGAGATGAACCATGAGAGACTATGGACTCTGAGAAACAAACAGGGTTTTAGAGGGGAGGGGAGAGGGGGGATTGGTTAGCCCAGTGATGGGTATTAAGGAGGGCACGTACTGCATGGAGCACTGGGTGTTAGGAGAAAACAATGGATCATGGATCACCACATCAAAAACTAATGATGTATGGTGACTAACATAATAAAATAAAATAAAATAAACAACAAAACCCATCTCTATGCTGCCTACAACAGACTCATTTTAGATATCAAGTCATCTGCAGATTATATGTGAGGGGTTGGAGAAACATTTATCATGCAAAAGGACATGAAATTAAGACAGTAACAAGACTTATACCTGACAAACTAGACTTTAAATGAAAGACTGTAACAAGAGATGAAGGACATTATATCATTATAAAAGGGGACTATCCAACAAAAAGATCTAACAATTGTAAATATTTATGTCACCAACTTGGGAACACCCAAATATATAAAACAACCAATAAAAAAGATGTAGGAACTCATTGATGATAATACAGTAATAATAGGGGACTTGAACATTACACTTACATCAACAGACAGATCATCTAAATATAAAATCAACAAGGAAACAATGGCGTTGAATGACACAATGGAGCAGATGAATTTAACAGACATATTCAGAACATTCCTTCATAAAACCACAGAATACACATTCTTTGCAAGTGCTCATGGATTTTAGGCAGAATATATCACATAGTAGGTCAAAGATAAAGCCTCAACTACCAAAACGATTGGGATCATACAATGCATATTTTGTAACTAAAATATTATAAAACCTGAAGATAACCACAAGAAAAAATTTAGAAAGACTATAAATGTATAGAGATTAAACAACATGTGTCTAAAAAATGAATGGTTCAACCAGGAACTCAAGGAAGAAATAAATAATAATAAAAGGGAAACAAATAAAAATGAAAACAAAATGGTTCAAAATTTTGGGATACATAAAGAGCAGTCCTAAGAAAGAAGTATATACAATACAGGCTTACATTAAGAAGCAAGAAAAATCTCAAATAACCTTTCCTAATATCTAAATGAGTTAGAAAAAACAAAACAAAACAAAAACAAAGGAAGCCTACAGGTGGAAGAAAAGGGGGAATATTAAAGATTAGAGCAGAAATAAATGATATAGGCATGAAAAAGCTATAGATCTCAACAATGAAATCAGAAGCTGGTTCCTTGGAGAAAAGAAATAATAAAATTGACAACCCCCTAGCTGGACTTATCAAAAAGAAAAAAAGAAAGAACTCAAATGAATAAAACCACATATGAGAGAAGGCAAATGAGAACCAACATCACAAAAATACAATCAATTATAAGAGACTATTATGAGAAGCTGTATGTCAACTAATTGCACAACCTGAAAGAAATGATTAAATTCCTAAAAACATATAAATCACCAAAACTAAAATAAGAAGAAATAGAAAACTTGAACAGACCCATAACTAGAGAAGAAATTGAATCAGTATTCAAATATCTCCTGACCAAAAAAAAAAAAAAAAAAAAAAGTCCAGGGCCAGATGACTTCCCAGGGGATTCTATCAAACATTTAAAGAAGAGTTAATACCAATTCTTCTCAAACTTTTCCAAAAAGAAATGAAAAGAAAACTTCCAAATGCATTCTAGGATGAAAGCATTACCTGATTTGAAAACCAGACAAGGAATCCACTAAAAAGAGAACTATAGGCCAATATCCCTGATGAACATGGATGTAAACATTCTCAATAAAATATTAGCAGATCAAATGCAACAGTACATTAAATGAATCATTCACCATGATCAGGAGGGTTTTATTGCTGGGAGTAGGGTTGTTTCAATATTTGCAAATCATTTACATGATAAACCATGTTAATTAAAGATAGGATAAAAACCATATGATTCTTTCAATAAATGCAGAAAAATCATTAGGCAAAATACAACATCAATTCATGATAAAAACCCTCAACAAAGTAGGGTAAAAGGGAACATGCCTCAACATAATAAGTGCCATATATAAAAAACCCATAACTAATATCATCCTCAATGGAGCAAATCTGAATGATTTTCCTCTATGGTTAGGAACAAGACAGGGATGTCTACTCTTACCACTTTAATTCAGGATACTACTGGAAGTCCTCACTACAGAAGTCAGAAAACAAAAAGATATAAAAGGCATACAAATCAAAGAAGATGAAAAACTTTCAGTAGTTGCAGATGACGTGATACTCTATACAGAAAACCTAAAGTCTCCACCAAAAAATTTTAGAACTCAAATGAATTCAATAAAATCACAAGTTACAAAATCAACATATGCAAATCAGCTGCATTTCTATACAACAATAATGAAGTAGCAGAAAGAGAAATCAAGGAGTCAACCCCATTTACCATTGCACCAAAAATGGTAAGATACTTAAAAATAAACCTAACCAAAGATTTAAAAAATCTGTACTCTGAAAACTATAAAACACTGATGAAAGAAATTGAAGAGAACACAGAGAAATGGAAAGTAATTCCATGCTCATGGTTTGGGAGAACAAATATAGTTCAATTATCTATATTACTCAAAACAAACTACACATTTAATGAAATCTGTATCAAAATACCAACAGCAGTTTTCACAGATGTAGAAACACAACCTGAAATTTTGTATGGCAACACAAAAGACCCTGAATAGCCAAAGAAACCATAAAAGGAAAACAAAGCTGGAGGCATCACAGTTCCACACTTCAAGCTATGTTACAAAGCTAGAGTGATCCAGACAGTATAGTATTGGCACAAAAATAAACACAAAGATCTATACAGCAGGTGAAAAAACCTAGAAATGAATGTACAATTATATAGTCAATTAATCTTTTGCAAGGCAGGAAAAATAATGGAAAAAAGACAGTCTCTTCAAAAAATGGTATTGGGAAAACTGGACAAAAACATACAGAAGAATGAAACTGGAACACTTTCTGACACCATACACAAAAATAAATAAAAAATGGATTAAAGACCTACATATGAGACAGAAAACCATTTAAATCCGAGAGGAGAATAGAGGAAGTAATTGTTTTGACATTCGCTGTAGCAACATCTTACAAGATATGTCTCTGACACAGGGAAACAAAAGCAAAAATAAACTACTGAGAATTCATCAAAAGAAAATATTTTGCACAGTGAAGGAAAGAATCAACAAAACGAAAGGGCAACCTACAGAATTAGAGAAGATATTTGCCAATGACATATCTGATAAAGGGTTAATATCCAAAATATATAAAGAACTTATTCAACTCAACACCCAAAAAAACAAACAAACAAACAAAAAAACAAGTTAAGAGATGGGCAGAAGCCATGAATAGACATTTTTCCAAAGAAGACATACAAATGGTCAAAAGACAGATAAAAAATGCTCAACATCACTCATCATCAGGGAGATACAAATCAAACAATGAAATATCATGTCACATCTTTCAGAATGGCTAAAATTGATTTTGTGCTCTGCTGCTATATCACTTTCTGGTAGCTGGCTTATGGAAGTTCCCTCCCCCTGGCGGTTTATTGTCGCATATATCCTGTCTGATTCACTTCTACGCACCTCCTACCTTATAGAAATTGGTTGCTTTTTGATTTGTAGAGTTGCAGTTATTCTTTTCTTACATCTCCAGTTGAGTTTGCAAGTGTTCAGACAGTATGGTACTGGCACAAAAACAGACACACAGGTCAATGGAACACAATAGAAAAGCCAGAAATGGACTCACAACTATATGGTCAACTAATCTTTGACAAAACAGGAAAGAATATCCAATGGAGAAAAGACAGCATCTTCAACAAATGGTGTTGGGAAAATTGGACAGCCACATGCAGAAGAATGAAACTGAATCATTTCCTTACACCATACACAAAAATAGACTCAAAATGGATGAAAGACCTAATGTGAGACAAGAATCCATCAAATAGAAACACAACTGTCCAAACCTTTGGGATACAGCAAAGGCGGTCCTAAGAAAGAAGTACATTGCAATATAAACCTCTCTCAAAAAATTAGAAAAATTTCAAATACACAAGCGAAACTTACACATAAAGGAGCTGGAGAAAAAACAGCAAATAAATGGGGTGCCTGAGTGGCTCAGTCATTAAGGATCTGCCTTTGGCTTAGGTCATGATCCCAGGGTCCTGGGCTCATGTCCTGCATCAGGCTCCCTGCTCTGCAGGAAGCCTGCTTCTCCTTTACCCACTCCCCTTGCTTGTGTTCCCTCTCTCACTGTGTCTCTCTGACAAATAAATAAATAAAATCTTTTATAAAAGGATTAAAAAAACAGCAAATAAAGCCCAAACCCAGCAGGAGAAGAGAAATAATAACAATTAGAGCAGAAATCAATGAACTAGAAACCAAAATAACAATAGAACAGATCAACAAAACTTGGAGCTGGTTCTTTGAAAGAATTAATAAGATTGGAGCACCTGTGTTGCTCAGTTGGTTAAGTGTCTGTCTTTGGTTCAATCCTGATCCCAGAGCCCTGAGATTGAGCCCTACATCAGGCTCCCTGCTCAGTGGGGACCCTGCTTCTTCTTCTCCTCCCCGCTAATAATCTCTGTCGCTATCTCTGTCTCTCTCTCAAATAAATAAATGAAATCTTAAAAAAAATAAGATCAATAAACCCCTAACTAAAGAAAAAGAAAAGAGAAAGGCCCCAAATTAATAAAATCATGAATGAAAGAGAAGAGATCACGACCAACACCACGGAAATACCAAAAAAAAAAAAAATTAAGAACATATTATGAACAATTATATGCCAAAATTTAGGCAATCTGGAAGAAATTGTTGTAGTCCTTGAAACCTGTAAACTACCAAAACTGAAACAGGAAGAAATAGAAAATCGGAACAGACCCATAACCAGCAAAGAAATTGAAGCAGCAATAAAAAAAATCTCCCAAAAAACAAGAGTCCAAGGCCAGATTGTCCCAGGGGAATTCTACCAAACATTTAAAAAAGAAATAATACCTATTCTGCTGAACCTTTTTCAAAAAATAGAAATGGAAAGAAAACTTCCAAACTCTTTCTATGAGGCCAACATTACCTTGATCCCAAAACCAGACAAAGACCCCCTCAAAAAGGAGAATTACAGACCAATATCCCTGATGAACATGGATGTCCAAATATTCACCAAGATACTAGCCAATAGGATCCAACAGTACATTGAAAGGATTATTCACCACAACCAAGTGGGATTTATTCCTTGGCCGCAAATATGGTTCAACATTCTCCAATCAATCTGATATATCTCATTAATAAAAGAAAGGGTAAGAACCACATGACCCTCTCGATGCAGAAAAAGCATTTGACAAAATACAGCATTCTTCCTTGCTTAAAAGTCTCCATAGTGTAGGGATAGAGAGAACATACCTCAATATCTTAAGAGTCATCTACTTAAAGCCCAAAGCTAATATTCTCAATGATTAAAAACAGAGCTTTTCCCCTAAGGTCAGGACCATGACAGGGATACCCACTGTCAGCACTGTTGTTTAAGAGTATACTAGAAGACCTTGCCTCAGCAATCAGACAACAAAAAAGAAATAAATAGCATTCAAATCAGCAAGGAAGAAGTCAAAGTCTCACTCTTTGCAGATGGTATGATACTTTATGTGGAAAACCCAAAAGACTCTACCCCAAAATTGCTAGAACTCATACAGAAATTCAACAATGTGGCAGGATACAAAATCAATGTACAGAAATCAGTTGCATTTCTATACACTAACAATGAGAATGAAGAAAGAGAAATTAAGGAATTGATCCCATTTACAATTGCACCAAAAACCATAAGATACCTAGGAATAAACCTAACCAAAGAGGTAAAGGATATGTTCTCTGAAAACTACAGAACACTCAGGAAAGAAATTGAAGACACAAAGAGATGGAAAAACATTCCATGATCATGGATTAGAAGAATAAATATTGTTAAAATGTCTATGCTACCCAGAGCATTCTACACATTCAAAGCAATCCCTATCAAAACACCATTGACATTATTCACAGAGCCAGAACAAATCTAAAATTTGTATGGAAGTAGAAAAGACCCTGAACAGCCAGGGTAATGTTGAAAAAGCCAAACCTGGGGGTATCACAATGCCTGACTTAAAGCCAATTTGCAAAGCTGTAATCGTCAAGACGGTACGGTACTGGCACTAAAACAGACACATGGATCAATGGAAGAGAATGGGGAACCCAGAAATGGACCCTCAACTCTATGGTCAACTAATCTTTGACAAAGCAGGAAAGAATATCCAATGGAAAAACAACAGTCTCTTCAATAAATGGTGCTGGGAAAATTAGACAGCCACATGCAGAAGAATGAAACTGGACCATTCTCTTTCACCATACACAAAGATAAACTCAAAATGGATGAAAAACCTAAATGTGAGACAGGAATCCATCAAAATCCTAGAGGAGAACACCGTAGCAACCTCCTGCAACACAAGTCTCTAAAGGCAAGGGAAACAAAAGCAAAAATTAACTATCGGGACTTCATCAAGATAAATACTTATTTTTTTAAAGATTTTATTTATTTATTTGAGAGGGAGAGAATGAGAGATAGAGAGGACAAGAGGGAAGAGGGTCAGAGGGAGAAGCAGACTCCCTGCTGAGCAGGGAGCCCGATGCGGGACTCGATCCCAGGACTCCAGGATCATGACCTGAGCCGAAGGCAGTCGCTTAACCAACTGAGCCACCCAGGCGCCCAAGATAAATAACTTCTGCACAGCAAAGAAATAGTCAACAAAACTAAAAGGCAACCTACAAAATGGGAGAAGATATTTGCAAATGACGTTTCAGTTTAAGGGTTACTATCCAATATAGATAAAGAACTTATCAATCTCAACACCCCCCCAAAAAATAATCTAGTCAAGAAATGGGCAGAAGACATGAATGGACATTTCTCCAAAGAAGACATATAAATGGTCAACAGACACATGAAAAAATGCTCCATGCCACTTGTCATCAGGGAAATACAAATCAAAACTACAATGTTATACCACGTTATACCAGTCAAAATGGCTAAAATTAGTAAGATCAGAAACAAGAAATATTGGCGATAATGTGGAGAAAAGGGACTCTTCCTACACTGTTGGTGGTAATGCAAGCTGGTACAGCCACTCTGGAAAACAGCATGGAGGTTCCTTAAGTACTTAAAAATTAAGCTACTCCACCACCCAGCAATTGCACTACAAGGTATTTACCCCAAAGATGCAAATGTCGTGAAATGAAGGTGCAGCTATACCCCAATGTTCATAGCAGCAATATCCACAATAGCCAAACTGTGGAAGGAGCCATGCCATCTATATACACAATGGAATATTACTCAGCCATCAGAAAGGATGATTACTTACCATTTACATGGACGTGGATAGAACTGGAGGGCATTATGCTAAGTGAAATAAGTCAGTCAGAGAAAGACAGTTTTATGTTTTCACTCATATGTGGAATGTAAGATACAGTGCAGAGGATCATAAGGGAAGGGAGGGAATACTGAATGAGAAGAAATCAGAGAGGGAGATAAATGGTGATAGACTCTTAACACTGGGAAACAAACTGAGGGTTGTTGGAGGGGAGGTGGGTAGGAGGATGGGGTAACTGGTTGGTAGGCATTAAAGAGGGCACGTAAGGTGATGAGCACTTGGTGTTATATGCAACTGAGGAATTATTGAACACTACATCTGAAACTAATGATGTACTATATGTTGGTTACTTGAATTTAAATTAAAAAATAAAGAAAATGATAGAAAGTATTGTACAGAAAATAGGATTCTATAAATCATTGCATTTTAAAATAAGCTGCAATGTAATAATTGTTTTATTTTTACAAAAACAATAAAGTTAGTATTATATTCCACAAAAAACAAAATAAACAAGAAACCCCTTCATGACTCAATTCCCCCAGCTCCCCAGTCTGTGGTCCAAAAGGTTTTCTTCTTATGCGAAACAGATGCTGCACTCTCTCAAACCCTCTTCCCCCTCTCCCTTGCCTCTCCACCTGGAAATGGTTCCCTCCTCTCCATGGCACAGTAGCTTTTCTCTCCTATAATTCACTTCCAATACCTCACACCTGCCACACTCTCTCCCTCCTACTGTGGAGATACTTCTTCCAATCCTCAGATTGATTTCCTGGATGTTCCAAGTGAACTGACCAAATTACAGCCGTGTTTGATGGACAAGGAAAGCCCAGGGTCCCCCTACTTCTCTGCCACCTTAAGTCCTCCTCCTTATGTTTCTTATCTTTAATTGAAATAAAAATTGCTATTTGTTAAAATCAGTATTACTAACAAGTTATTCAATGACAATGACATTTGGATAAGTAGAATAAATGACAGCAATATCATCAGGAATGGGAGAAAGGAATTGGGAATTCTCTTCAATAAGGCTCTTGTATTACATGTGAATTAGTATAGTGTTATTTGAAGGAATACTTTGATTATTTTATATATGCATATTATAAACTCCAGAAAAAATACTATTTTAAAGAATAATATGAGAAGAAAAGAAATAAAATGGAATCATATATAGCTCTCAATGAAAGTCAGAGAATAAAAAGAAAATGAAATAAGAACAAATGCAATTAATAGAAACTCATTATAAAATGATAGATATTAATGCAACAGCATAATTAATCACTTTAAATATAAAAGTTTAAGTATATGAATTAAAACAGTATTTCATAATGGATTTTTAAAAAGAAAAACAATGCTTCATATCCAAAATATATAAAGAACTTATAAAACCCAATACCCCCAAAATGAATAATCTAATTAAAAAATATTTAGAAGACATGAACAGACATTTTTCCAAAGAAGACATAGAAATAGCCAACAGACACCTGAAAAGATGCTCAGCATCACTCTTCATCAGGGAAATAAAAACCAAAACTACAAGAGGATATTACCTCATGTCTTTCAGAATGGCTAAAATCAACAATAGAAGAAACAACAGGTGTTTGTGAAGATGTGGAGAAACGGGAACCCTCTTTCTCTTGGTGCAAATACATTGGCACAGCCAGTCTCAAAAACAGTCTGGAGGGTCCTCAAGAATGTGAAAATAAAAGTAACATATGATCCAGCAATTGCACTACGAGGTTTTTACCCAAAAAACACAAAAATACAAATTCAAAGGGATACATGCACCCTAATGTTTATAGCAAAATTATCTACAGTAGGCAAATAATGGAAGCAGCCCAAGTGTCCATGGACTGATGAATGGATAAAGAGGTGAGATATATATAATATGGAATATTATACAGCCATAAAAATGAATGAAATCTTACATGTGCAATGACAGGGATGGAGCTAGAACATATTATGCTAAGCAAAATAAGTCAGACAGAGAAAGATGAAGATCATATGATTTCGCTCATATGTGGAACTTAGGAAACAAAAGAAATGAGCAAAGTGAAAAAAGAGAGAGACAAACCAAAAAACAGACTCAACTATAGAGAACAACTGATGGTTACCAGAAGGGAGATGGTTTGGAAGATCGGTTAAATAGGTGATGAGGATTAAGCAAGGCACTCATGATAAGCACAGATTGTTGTATGGAAGTGTTGAATCTGGGTATTGTACACTTGAAACTACACTGTATGTTAACTAACTGGAATTTATTTTTTATTAAAATATTGTTAGTTAGCATACAGTGCCAAATCGGTTTCTGGAGTAGAATTCAGTGATTCATCACTTACATATAACACCCAGTGCTCATCACAAGTGCCCTCTTTAATACCCATCACCCATCTAGCCCATCCCCCACCCTCCTCCCTCCATCAACCCCGATTTGTTGTTTTGTTTATTTGTTTGTTCTCCATCATTAAAGTCACTTATGGCTTCTTTACTTCTCTCCTTTTTTACTTTTCCCCTTCCCATATGTTCAGCTCTTTTCTTTCTTAAATTCCAAATATGAATGAAATCATATGGAATTTCTCTTCCTCTGACTGACTTGTTTCACTTAGCATAATGAACTCTAACTCCACCCATATCATTGCAAATGGCAAGATTTCATTCTTTTTGATGGTTGAGCAATATTCCATTGTATTTACATACTACATTTTTATCCATTCATTAGTCATTGGATATTTGAGCTCTCTCCATAAATCTGCTATTGTTGATAAAGCTACTATAAACATTGGGGTGCATGTACTCTTTCAAATCTGTATTTTTGTATCCTTTGGGTAAATAGCTAGTAGTGCAATTATTGGATCATAGCTTAGTTCTATTTTTAACTTTTTGAGAACCCTCCATACTGTTCTCCAGGGCAGCTGCACCAGTTTGCATTCCCACCAACAGTGCAAGAGGGTTCCCCTTTCTCTACATCCTTGCCAACACCTGTTGTTTCTTGTGTTTTAATTTTAGCCATTCTGACTGGTGTAAGGTGGTATCTCATTGTGGTTTGGATTTGAATTTCCCTGAGGATGAGTGATGATTAGCATCTTTTCATGTATCTGTTAACCATCTGGATGTCTTCTTTGGAAAATTGTCTATTCATATTTTCTGCCCTTTTCTTAACTGGATTATTTGTTTTTTGGGTATTGAATTTAGTAAGCTCTTTATAGATTTTGGATACTAATTTAAATAAAACTTCCAAAAAATAAAAAATAATTAAAAAACTAAGATATTAACCTTAGAATTAAATTACTGTTAAATGAATTACAAAATTTATTTGGTTGAAAAAAAGAAAGGACCAAATGAAATCTGCAATTATATCTGTGGACAGTTTGCTAAGTGTTTTATGATATATTGAAAGCATCCATATTTCCAGCCTGTCAAATCATGACACTGAACAATGCAGTATCCAAAGCACCTGACACAATGTCAACAAGGTACCTGAGTGGTGAGAGCTTTTCTTGGACACTTCTGAGAAACCTGGACATAATATAGAGACTATGCCAAATGAGACCACCCTGGTCATACCTTCCTGGTTTCCTTATTCCTCAATCTAGAACAAGTTAATCAAATCCTGCTAAACATTCCTAGTCCAAAATGCAAGGAGAGCATTTCAGACCAGAAAAACCCCTTAAAAGTCATCCAGTTTGACACCCTAATATTATATGTGAAGATATTAAAGCCCAGAGAGGGGACTAGACTTAACCAATTTCAATAAATCTGTAGAGAAGAACTGGGAAACAAAATCATGTCTTCTATCCTCAGATATCATTTCTTAAAAACTGACTCAAACAGTTTTATTTTTTAAATGACAGAATAATAAAAGTATGATAAAATGGGTATAAAATGAAAACAATTTTAATAAGGAAAGCTAAAAGAAAGGGTGATCAAATATAAGAAAAGTCATGTAGACTAAGAACTTACTAAGAGCAAGGGGAATAATATTTACTGTGCTCCTAACACTACACCAGGCACTGAGCATTATTTCAAGTAATTTTCATAACTCTGGGATAAATGGTGTTGGGTGTCATTTCCATTATACAACTGAGAAAACTCAGTTTTAGGAGGCTTAAATAACATGCCCACATGCCCAAAGGTCTCTTTCTTTAATAAGTTTTGGAATTATGGTCACACTCAGTGTTATTGCATTAAATTAAATATTTTTTGAATCCAAATTTAATGTATTCATGCTAGAATACATACTACAATTGAGCAAAGCAGGCCAGTACCAAGTCAAAATAAATAAAGTGATGTCATTCTGAGAATAGAAGATCGTCTAATATGGTGGCAAACAACATGGGATTTGACAGCAGATAAAAGTGGGTTAAAAACTAAGATCTGTCAAGGTGCCTGGGTAGCTCAGTTGTTAAGCGTCTGCCTTCGGCTTGGGTCATGATCCCATGAGCCCCGCATTGGGCTCCCTGCTCTGCGCGAAGCCTGCTTTTCCCTCTCCCACCGCCCCGTCCCCCCGCTTGTGTTCCCTCTCTCACTGTGTCTCTCTCTGTCGAATAAAGTCTTTAAAAAAAAAAAACTAAGATCTATCATTTAATAATGCATGCCTTCATGGAGTCCTTTTATCCTCCATAAGTGTTTCTTTTTTATTCTCCAAAATGTAAGCAATGATATTTACTCCAAGGTGTTATGGAGATTAAATGAAACAATGCATTTAAAGTACCTGACACAAGGCCTGGGATATGGTAAATATTCAAGTGGTTGTTGTTGTTACATTTATAGCCAAGTAAAGTGGAGCATCCAGAAAAATCTAACACATTGTCAGTAAAACATGGGCATATGACTAAGTCTTTTTCATGATTACAAGCAAAGAGAAATTATATAATATATACCATATATTTTATTAACTAATAAAAACACATTAAACATTAGTTATTTTAAAATATCAGGAATGAAAGTAAATAGAATTGTGAATCTATAAGCTCCTTTTTTCTTATTTTCATTTTTTAAGATTTTATTTATTTATTTATTTATTTGAGAGAGAGAAAGAGAAAGAGAGAGAGAGGTCATAGAGGGAGAGGGAGAAGCAGACTCCCACTGAGCAGAGAGCCAGACATGGGGCTTGAACCCAGGACCCCAAGATCATGACCTGAGCATAAGGCAGTCAGTTAAGTGACTGAGCCATCCAGGACTCCCTTTTTTAAGATTTTATTTATTTTATTGTTTTATTTCTTTTTTCTTATTTTCTAATTCACTACCATTTATATATTCATATTTCAAATTCAAAACAATTTTCTGAGAGTAATTTTGAGAAGTAGCAATACTTGTAAACATTGGATATTTAGATTTTGCAAATTGAGGTAAGTTCTTGTGACAAACTTTAAAAATACTACAATACCAATTACTTTTTATTTGTTACTGAAAATAATTATTGCTACTAATTTAAGCTATATATTTTATTTTACTTAGAAGTGTGAAGGAAACTAATTATGATTTGTTCTGATATTTAATAATTTTAGTCATTTCTACATATATTAGTTCAATCCATTTTTATTCAAAGCTGTGTTTAAAATAAACAAAAGGTCATTAATATGGACCAGTATTCTTGAGTTGTAAGGGAAAATAAAATAATCTTTCCTGCATTTCACAAGTTTCATAAATAGACAAAATATAGAGTAAGAACTTATCAAATCAAAATGTTTACCACATAATATAATTTTTCTCAATTTCTTATGTCAACACTTACTAGTTAGCATGTAATATATGAACCAGTTTTGAATATTGGATGAAACAATATTTTTAATATTCTTCATGATTTTTCTAACACTTTTTAAACTTTCCTACATATAAAGTTTATACACTTAAAAGTCATTCTGTTCAAATGTTTTTTTTTCACGGACTACCTATATTTTGCTTTACTTTAAAATTAATATGTGACATGACACATTATAACCGTTTATAAGTTAAACCACCTGCTTTTTGAAAAGTATATAAAAGTTAAGGAGTCCTCATTTGTGAAATATCTTATTTAACATAACTTTGCACATACAAAATTCCCAAAGACCAAAATAACAGAAAAATTGTGAATGTCCCCAAAATCATCATTTTAGCACTTAATAATCTTTCACTATTTTAAGTAAAACCACTTTTGAGGGCAAGCAGTAGGAAGTTACTGCAAAAATATTAACACACATTTTCTTAATGAATGTAAACATAATTTTGAAAATATAGCATCCAGTGTGATAATAGTGGAATAAAAACTATCATATGCTACTTACTGGAGTGCACATTGATACAACTTTTATAAACACCATTTGGTAATACGTAGTGAGGGCTTTTAAAATGACTTAGAAATTCCACATTTAGGACTTATCCTAAGGAAATTGTCAGAGTTGTGCACAAATATTTATATATAATGATAATCATTGCAGTATTATTTATAATTATAAAATATATTGAAACAAATATATGAGGATAACAAGATAGGAAAATTTCTAAATAAATTATGGTACATTCAAGATAGACACCATGTGGTCATTAACTGTCATATTTTATAATATTGGAAATTCTCATGATAAAACATTAAGTGAAAACTCAAGATCGGGGATTGAGGAAGATGGCAGCAAAGTAGGAGGACTTTAGGCTTGCCTGGTCCCACAAAAACAACTAGATAACTATCAAAACATCCTAAATACCTCCAGAAATCAACCTGGAGACCGACAGAACAAACTCCACAACTAAAGGGAGAGAAGAGGCCACATCAAGGAAGGTAGGAAATGAAGAGATGTGGTCCATGAGAGAAATAGGTCCTGGCTGCTGTGAATGAGAGAGATCCATGGTTAAAGAGAAGGGCAAGAGAGGGAGGAACCAAAGGGGAATGCACAAGAAGAACATTTCCCCATAGCTATTGACTTGGAAAATGAGATGCATTGAATTTGGTGAGTTTTTGTAAACAGCCAGATTAAAGCTTGTAGTTTTAAAGATCAATGAGCATGGCTGGGATGGAGCCTGGAGGTCACTGTGCTTCTCTTGGAGAGGAGGCAGGCAAGCCAACTGGGAACATAAAGCTTGGAAACAACAATCTGAAGAGTGCCTGGGACACACAATGGGGAGATTATTTGCTCTTCTTGGAGCATATCCCTGAGAGGCAGCATTCACTGAGACACCTCTCCTGGAACAAAAGAATTGTCCAGTGATTTTTCTCTCCTGCACCCCCCACCATAAACACAGAGCCATCTCTGGAAAGCAGTGCAGTGGAACATTGGCTGCATAACATACTTACACTAAACCCCACACCTCTGTGCTCCTGTGGAACTGCTTTCACAGTCACACTTGCCTGTCCCAGCATGGTGGACCCTTTCCCAAGAAGACCAGCACAAACCCCTGTCCAAACAATGTCTCCCAACCAGAGACTTCTACAGGGTATCAGTTCTGGTGGAGGAGGTGACAGGTCATATTTAACAAGCAGAGCAGAGCACACCTAGTTAAAACTCACCACATTCAGGCCAGGGACCAACACTGCGCCCAGAAGGCAAGGAGAGACTTTGAAGATGACTGACCTGAAGGATAGAGCAGCCAGAACAGGAGAGTGCATGCAGCACACGCTGGAGACACTCCCTTATGCACCAGACCCTGGGCACTACAGGAACTCTTCTTCATAAGACCATTAGTTTCAGGTATAGGAGACATAACTGGCTTTTCTAACACAGAAGGAGACAGAGACTTAGACAAAATGAGAACATAGAGTAATTTATCCAAATGGAAGAACAAGATAAGGTCACAGCCAGAGACTAAGCAAAACAGATATAAGTAATATGTCTGATGGAGAATTTAAAGCAATAATCATAAGGATAATCACAGCACTTGAGAATAGAATGGAAGACATCAGTGAGATCATTACCACAGATAAAATAGTTAAAAATGAATTGTTCAGAGATGAAAAGTGAAAAATATGAGATTAGAAACATGCATGATGCAATGAAGTGCAAAATGGAAGAAGCAGAGGAACAAATTAATGACTGAAAAGACAAAATAATGGAAAGCATTGAAACTGAACAAAAAAGAATTATGCAACAGGAGAACAGACATAGGGAGCTCAGTGACTCCATCAAACCTAACATTCATATTTTAGGTGTCCCATAAGAAGAGAGAGAAAAGGAGGGAGAAAATATACTTGAAAAAATAATAGTTGAAAATTTCCCTAATCTAAGGAAGGTAAACAGACATCCAGATCCAGGAAGCACAAGAACTTCCACAAAAATCAACAAAAGCAGGCCAACAGCAACATAATCTAATTATTTTCAAAATACAATGGTAAAGGAAAAATCTTAAAAGCAGCAAGATGATGTCTATTTAAAAAAAGGCAGCAAGATGAAAGATGTCATTAACTTACAAGGGGAAAGCCATAAGGCTAGCAGATTTTTCAACAGAAACATGGCAAGTAAAAAAGGACTGGTAAGATATATTCAAAGTGTAGAATGGGAAAAATCTCAAGCCAACAATAATATATCCAGCAAGTTTTCAGTCAGTATAGGAGGGGAGATAAAGTGTTTCCCAGATAGATTAATTCCTGGGTTGCAAGGATGGTTCAATATTCACAAATCAATCACAGTAGTGCATCACATTAATAAAAGAAAGGATAAAAACCATATTATGATTTCAATAGAAGCATAAAAATCAGTAGACAAAGTAAATCCATTCATGATAAAAACCCACAGCAAAGTAGGTTTAGAGGGAACATGCATTCAGCATAATAAAGACCATATATGAAAAACCAACACCTAACATCATTCTCAGTGGGGAAAATGGAAAACCTTTTCTCTTCAATCAGAAACAAGACAGTGATGTCCACTCTCACCACTTCTACTCAATGAAGTACTGGAATTCCTAATCACAGCAATCAGTCAACACAAAGAAATAAAAGACATCCAAATAGGCAAGGAAGAAGTAAAACTTTCACTATTTGCAGATGACATGATACTGTCTATATAAAATGGGAAAGACTTCACCAACAAAATGCTAGAACTGATACATGAATTCAACAAAGTTGCAGGATACAAAATCAGCATACATATATCTGTTTCATTTCTATACACCAATAATGAAGCAGCAGAAAGAGAAACCAATGAATCTATACCATTTACAATTGCACCAAAAACTGTCAGGTACATAGGAATAAACCTAACCAAGGAGTTGAAAGATCTGTACTCTAAAAACTATAAAACACTGATTAAAGTAATTGAAGATGACTCAAAGAAATGGAAAAACATTCCATGTTCATGGATTGGAAGAACAAATACTGTTAAAATGTCTATACTATCCAAAGCAATCTATACATGTGATACATTCCATATCAAAATACCAACAGCATACTTCACAGAGCAACAACAATCCTAAAATTTGTATGGAACCACAAAAGACCCTGATTAGCCAAAACAATCTTGAAAAAGAAAAGCAAAGCCAGAGGCATTACAATTCCCAAATACAAGTTATATTACAAAGATGTAATGATCAAGACAGTATGGTACTGGCAAAAAAAAAAAAAATAATAGACACAAAGACCAATACAATAGCTTATGAAACCCAGAAATTAAACCTTGACTGGTCAATTAATCTTCAACAAAACAGAAAAAAATATCCAATGGGAAAAAGAAAGTCTCTTCAACAAATGGTGTTGGGAAAACTGGACAGCAACATGCAAAGAATGAAATGGACCACTTTCTTACACCACACACAAAAATAAATTCAAAATGGATTAAAGACCTAAGTGTGAGTCAAGAAACCATTAAAATCCTAGAGGAGAACACAGGTAGTAACCTTTTTAACATTGACCATAGAAACTTCTTACTATATATGTCTCCTGAGGCAAGGGAAATAAAAGCAAAAATAAACTACTGGGACTTCATCAAAATTAAAAGCTTCTGCATGATAAAGTAAACAATCAACAAAACTAAAAGACAACCTAGGGAATGGGAGAATATATTTGCCAATGATCTATCTGATAATGGGTTAGTATCAAAAATATATAAAGAACTTATAAAACTCAACACCCAAAATAACCCAAATAATCCAGTTAAAATGGGCAGAAGACATATATATTTTTTTTCCAAAGACGTACAGATGGCCAATAGACATGAAAAGATGCTCAACATCGCTGTTCATCATGGAAATATAAATCAAAACTACAACGAGATATCACCTCACACTTCTCAGAATGGTTAAAATCAACAATACAAGAAACAACAGGTGTTGGCAAGGATGTGGAAAAAGTGGAAACATTGCACTATTGGTGGGAATGCAAACTTCTGTGGCCACTATTGAAAACAGTGTGGAAGGTCCGCAAAAGTTTAAAAAATAGAGGCACAGTATGATTCAGGAAGGGCACTACTAGGAATTTACCCAAATACAAAAATACTAATTCAAAGGGATACATGTACCCTAATGTTTATAGCAACATTATCTACAATAGTCAAATTATGGAAGCAGTCCAAGTGTCCATGGACTGATGAATGGATAAAGAAGAGATGGGATATATAATATGGAATATTACACAACCACAAAAAAAGAATGGAATCTTGCCATGTGCGATGACATGGATGGAGCTAGAGTATTATTCTAAGTAAAATAACTCAATCAGAGATAAATAAATACCATATGATTTAAATCATATGTGGTATTTAAGAAACAAAACAAATGAGGAAAGGGAAAATAGGCAAACCAAAAAACAGACTCTTAACTATAGATAACAATCTGATGGTTACCAGAAAGGAGGTGTGTGGGGGATGGGTTGAATAAGTGATCGTGATTAAGCAGCGTACTTAATGTTAACTAACTGGAATTTGGGGAAAAAAAAAAACTTTAGAAAAAAAAATTTCCCAAACAAACAAAAACTAAAAGAGCTTGTGACCATGAAACCATCACAGCAACAACTATTAAAGGGGACCTCTTGGGGCACCTGGGTGGCTCAGTCGTTAAGCGTCTGCCTTCGGCTCAGGTCATGGTCCCAGGGTCCTGGGATCGAGCCCCACATCGGGCTCTCTGATCAGCGGGAGTCTGCTTCTCCCTCTCCCACTCCCTCTGCTTGTATTCCTTCTCTGACTGTGTCTCCCTCTGTCAAATAAAAAATAAAATCTTAAAAAAAAGGGGGGCACCTCTTAGTGGAAGGAGAGACCCAAAGTGACAGTATAATGGCAAGAAACACAAAACAGTAAGAATGAATATTTCTGTAAAAAATCAAAGAACTCAGAAAAAAAAAGATTGAAAATATAACAACATATACCTAAAACGTGGGAAGGAGAGGAGAAAAAAACTTCCAAATTTAAACAACCATCAACTTAATATAGACTGCAATATGTAGAAGAGTTTACATAAAAACCAAATGGTAACACTATATAAAAACCAGTAATAAATATGCAAAAAATAAAGATAAAGAAATCCAAATATACCATTAAACAAAAATTAGCAAAACATGAAAGACAAGACAGAGTCTGAGAAAATCTTCAGAAATAACCACAAAATAAATAAAAACTAATAAAATGGCAATAAATATATATCTATCAATAATTATTTTGAATGTAAGTAGAATAAGCACTCCAATCAAAAGACATAGGGTGACAGAATGGATAAAAGAACAACACTCAACTGTATGCTCCCAACAAGAGAATTTTTTTTCAAAATTTTATGTAAATTCTAGTTAGTTAACATACAATGTAATATTAGTTTCAGGTATACAATTTAGTGATTCAACACTTGCATACAACACCCAGTGATCATCACAATGGCCCTCTTTAACCTTCTTAAACCCCATCACCTATTAAAACCACCCCTCCATACTGATAACCATCAGTTTGTTCTCTATAGTTAAGAGTCTGTTTCCTGGTTTTCCTTTCTCCTTTTTTTTTTTTACTCTAGGTTCCTTTGATTTGTTTGGTAAATTCCACATATGAGTGAAATCATATGGTATTTGTGTATCTCTGACTGACTTATTTCACTTTGCATAATGCTCTCTAGCTCCATCCACATCCTTTCAAATGGCAAGAATCCATTCTTTTTTATGGCTGAGTAATATCCCATTGTAGATACATATCACATATTCTTTATCCATTTGTCAGTCCATAGATATTTGGGCTCTTTCCATAATTTGGCTATTATTGAAAATTTCTCTATAAATATCAGGGTGCATATATGCCTTCAAATAAGTATTTTTCTATCCTTTGGGTAAATACCTAGTAGTGCTCTTGCTTGATCTTAGGGTATTTTTATTTTTAAATTTCTGAGTAACCTCTATACTCTGTTCCAGAGTTCCAGTTTGCATTCCCACCAACCTGTAAAAGGGTTCCTGTTTGTCCACATCTTCACCAACAACTATTGTTTCTTGTGTTGTTGATTTTAGCATTCTGACTGATGTGAAGTGATATCACATCATACTTCTGATTTGCATTTCCCTCATGATCAGTGATATTGATCATCTGTTCATTTGTCTGCCAGCCATCTGTATGTCTTCTTTGGAAAAATATCTATTCATGTCTTCTGCCCATTTTTAACTGGATTTTTTGGTTTTGGGTGTTGAACTTTATAAGTTCTTTATATATTTTTGATACTAACCCATTATCGGATAGGTCATTGGCAAATATATTCTCCCATTCCCTAGACTGTCTTTTAGTTTTGTTGATTGTTTCCTTTGGTGTGCAGAAATTTTTATTTTGATGAAGTCTCAACAGTTTATTTTTGCTTTTGTTTCCCTTGCCTCAGAAGACATATATAGTAAGATTTTCCTATGGTCAATGTCAGAGGTTATTACCTGTGTTCTCCTCTAGGATTTTAATGGTTTCCTGACTCACATTTAGGTTCTTTAATCCATTTTGAATTTATTTTTGTGTGGAGTGTAAGAGAGTAGTCCAGTTTCATTCCTTTGCATGTTGCTGTCCAGTTTTCCCAACACCATTTGTTCAAGAGACCATCTTTGTTCCACTCGATATTCTCTACTGCTTTATAGAAGATTAATTGACTATATAGTTTTGGGTTCATTTCTTGTTTTCTATTCTTTCTTTTAATCTATGTCTATTTTTTTTGCCAGTATCATACTGTCTTGATCACTACATCTTTGTAATATAACTTGAATTTGGGAATTGTAATGCCTCTAGCTTTGGTTTTCTTTTTCAAGATTGCTTTGGCTAATCAGGGTCTTTTGTGGTTCTACACAAATTTTAGGATTGTTTGTTCTAGCTCTGTCAAAAATGCTGGTGGTGTTTTAATAAGGATTGCATTAAATGTGTAGATTGCTTTGGGTAGCATAGACATTTTAACAATATTTTTCTTCCAATCCATGAACATGGAATGTTTTTCCATTTCTTTGTGTCATCCTCAATGTCTTTTATCAGTTTTCTATGGGTTTTAGAGTACAGATCTTTTACCTCTTTGGTTTGGTTTATTCCTAGATATCTTAGTCTTTGGTGCAATTGTAAATGGAATCAATTCCTTGATTTCTTTTTCTGGTGTTTCTTTATTGGTGTATAGAAATGCCAGAGATTTCTGTATGATTTTGTGTCCTGCAACTTTACTGAATTCATGTACCAGTTCTAGCAATTTTTTAGTGGAGTTTTTTGGATTTTCTATATATATTATCATGTCATCTACAAATAGTTAAAGTTTGGCTTCTTTCTTGCAGATTTGGATGCCTTTTATTTCTTTTTGTAGTTGTCTGATTGCTGAGGCTAGGACTTCCAGTACTATGTTAGATAACAGTGGTGAGGGTGGATATCCCTGTGTTGTTCCTGTCCCTGGAGGTAATGCTCACAGTTTTCCCCATTGAGGACAACAGTAGCTGTGGGTCTTTTTGTTTTTTTGTCTTGTTTTTGTTTGGTGTTTGTTTTTTGTTTTTTGTGGGTTTTTTTGTATATTGTGTTTATTATTTTGAGATGTATTCCCTCTAACCCCACTCTATTAAGTGTTTTTATCATGAATGGATGTTGTACTTTCTGAAATGCTTTTTCTTCAACTATGAAAATAATCATGTGGTTTTTATTCTTTCTTTTATTAATGTTGTGTATCATGTTGATTGATATGCAAATATTGGGCCACCCTGCAGTCTAGGAATAAATCCCACTTGATTGTAGTGAGTTATTCTTTTAATGTACTTTTGAATTCGGTTTGCTAATACTATATTGAGAATTTTTGCAGCCATGTTTATAAGGGATATCCATCTGTAGTATTCCTTTATAGTGGAGTCTTTACCTGGTTTTGCTATTAGCATAATGCTGGGCTCATAGAATGAATTTGGAAGTTCTCCTTCCATTTATTTTCTTTTATTTTTTTATTTTTTTGGAATACTTTGAGAGATGTTGGTATTAACTCTTTAAATGCTTGTAGAATTCACCTGTGAAGCCATTTAGCCCTGGACTTTTGTTTGTTTGGAGATATTTGATTGATGATTCAATTTCTTTACTGGTTAGCATTCTGTTCAAGTTGTCTATTTCTTCCTATTTCAGTTTTGGGAGTTTATGTTTCTACAAATTTATCTATTTTTACCAGGTTGTCCAACTGATTACATATAGTTTTTCATAATATTCTCTTATAATTATTTTTATTTCTGTGGTGTTGGTTATTATTTCTCCTCTCTCATTTCTGATTTTGTTTATTTCTGTCCTTTCTCCTTTCTTTTTGATAAGTGTAGCTAGTGTTTATCAATTTTATTAAATTTTCAAAGAAGCAGCTCTTGGTTTCATTGATCTGTTCTATTGGGTTCTTTTGGTTTTGTTTGTTTTGTTTTTGTTTTTAGATTCTATATCAGTTATTTCTGCTCTAATCAGTTATTTCTGCAAGATTTCATTCGATGGTTGAGTAATATTCTATTATGTCCCCACTTCTTTATCCATTCATCAGTCAATGGACATTTGGACTCTCTCCATAGTTTGGTTACTGTTGATAATGCTGCCATAAACATTGAGATGCATATACCCCTTTGAATCTGTATATTTGTGTCCTTTGGATAAATACCTAGTAGTGCAATTGCTGGGTCTTGGGTAACCCTATTTTTAACTTTTTGAGGAACTTCCCATACTGTTTTCCAGAGTTGCTGCACCAGTTTGCATTCCCTCCAACAGTGGAAGAGGGTTCCCCTTTCTCCACATCCTTGCCAACATCTGTTGTTCCCTGAGTTGTGTTCCTGACTAATTCTTTTTTAACTCTATTAATTCTGAAGTAAGGGTCTCCTTCAAGTCTTTCACTGTTCTCAAGCCCAGTGAGAATTCTTATGATTCTTGCTTTAAATTCTCCATCAGGCATATTACTTATATCTGTTTCACTTAGATCTCTGGCTGTGACCTTATCTTGTTGTTTCATTTGGGATGAATTCGTCCATTTTGGCTTTTTGCCTGTCTCTGCCTTCTTTTTGTTAGAATAATTTCTTATGTTTCTTTCTCCTGAGAGTATTTTCTTTATGATGAAGAGGTCATATAGTGTTCAGAATTTGGCACTTCAGGGACTGTTTCTGGTGTTAGCTTCACGCACTGCTGTATGCTTCATGCCAGTTGTCTCAGAAGGCTCTCCTTGCCTGCAGTGGTCAGTATTTGGTCCTAGGCCAGAATGTGATTTTTAACTAGGTGTTCTCTGTTCTGCTTGTTAAATGAGACCTTATACTACTTCCCCTTGAACTGAAGCCCTGCAGAACTCTCTGGTTGGGAGACATGGTGTGGGCAGGTGTTTCTATTTGTCCTCTGGGGAAGTATCACACCAGGCAGGGGCCGAGGCAAGCTTGACTGAGAGGAGCAGTACCTCCAGAGTACAGGGGTATGGGATTTGGTGTAAATAGGTTAGACAGCCAGTGTCCACACTGTGCTGCTCACTGCAGATGGCTGTGTGTTTATGCTGAAGGGAAGAGGAGGGAAATTGCAACCGACAGCTCCTTTGTCCCTGGAGAGGAGACTTCATGCACACTCCCTCTCAGGGAAGGATTCTGATAAGTGTGAATAATCTCCCCACTGTGTGTCCTAGGCATTTTTCAGATAGTTGTTTCCAAATTACCTCCTTCTCCGTTGTTTACCTGCCTTCTGTCCAGGAGCAGTGCAGTGCCCTCTGGGCTCTATCCCGGCCAGGCTCACTGACTTGGTCGGGGGTGGGAGGGATGGGGTGGCTGGGTGATGGACATTGGGGAAGATATGTGCTACAGTGAGCGCTGTGAATTGTGTAAGACTGTTGAATCACAGATCTGTACTTCTGAAACAAATAACGCAACATATGTTAAGAAAAAAGAAAAAGAAGAAGATAGCAGGAGAGGAAGAATGAAGGGGAGTAAGTCAGAGGGGGAGTCGAACCAGGAGAGATGATGGACTCTGAAAAACAAACTGAGGTTTCTGGAGGGGAGGAGGGTGGGGGGATGGGTTAGCCTGGTGATGGGTATTGAGGAGGGCACGTTCTGCATGGAGCACTGGGTGTTATGAACAAACAATGAATCATGGAACAGTACATCAAAACAAATTATGTAATATATGGTGATTAACATAACAATAATAATAAAAAAAAAAACTCCAGGCTTTAAGGACATGGGGTGGGAAGAGGCCTGTGCTGGTCTTCTGGGAGAGGGTCTTGCTGCATTGAGACTGAGGTAAGCTTGTCCTAGAAAGGCAGTTGCATCAGAGGGCAGATGTGTGAAACTTGGTGTAAACAAGTGAGGCAGCCAGTGTTGGGGCTGAGATCCTTTCTGCAGTTGGCTCTGTGTTTTTGCTAGGGGGTGGGTGAAGTAACAGGCCATGGCATACTCCACTGTCCCTGGGTGGGCCTCTCTTTGAACAGTGCCTCTCAGGGATGCACTCCAAAAAGAGGGAATAATCTTCCCTCTGTGGCTCCCAAACATTATTTACATTGTTATTTCCATTCCCTCTGCCCCCAGGTTGTTTACCTGCCTTCTTTCCAGGAGTAGAGCAGCACCCTTAGGGCTCTATCCCAGCCAAGTCCACTGACCTTAAGACTTCAGTCTTTAAAAGTAGGACTTCACAATGCCTGGCTAGCTAAAATATGATAAACACAATCCTCCTTGGGAGAGGCTAGTTGAAAAGCAAGAAAGGAATGACCAGAAAACTGGGCCTCCTACTTGTGTATACAACACAAGTAATTATGTATTGTATACAAAGAAAGATTTCATTGATTCCCAAAAGCCCAGACTTTATTTAATATGTGAAGTTAGGTATACTTTTATGTTCATCTCATTTGAAATAAAACGTTTGTTTGTATCATACTTTCCTGTTTCCTCTCTGAGTCTTTGACAGCAAGAAAATAATTTGTTAAGATGAATTTGGTTTTATGTAGATAAATGCACTAGGCTGATTTTACATGTTTACCTGTACCTATGCACATCAGTGTATGCATATGTGATATGCTTTCATCTTAAAATTATAGGCATTTATAGTTACACTGTATCATTATTTTGTTGTCTTTTCTCACTATAACCTAACACAGCTGACAGAACATAATTTTTATAGTACCATTTTTTACATAAGAATATTTTAAGTTCAGATATGAAACAATCTTCCAAGGTTCATTCAGGTATTATTAACCTTAGGCATATAGACTGAGGAAAGAAAAATCCAATGTGCTCTATGCTCCTCTATTCTGATTCCTCTATATATCTGTGAAAGTATGCATGCTTAATGAACACCTATCTTCTTGAGACAATAAATATTCTTATTGTTTTACATTGTACTCGCTCACTATTGTAATAACATAGCTATTCTTTTAAAATCTCTGCTTTCCACCATACTTATACATCTGTCACATTATTTAATTCACAAAACTATATAATGCTGGAAAGTTGGTGGAAAATATACAGGTGAGTATATACAGGAGAGTAAACTGAGGAATTAATAATTGAGGGGAAATGACTATGTTCACACAGATAAGAGTATCAAGTTTATTTTGACAGTTCAGGTTATCATATTGCCACACACTGATATGATATTATAGCTTACAAATTACATATATATAAACTCAACTATTTTGGGAGTTTAATAAGAGACGTATTGTCATCTTTGAATTATAGATAAGAAAATCTAAGGCCAAATAGTTAAGTGCCACCACTCTGAGATCATGACCTCAACTGAAATCAAGTAGGCCACTTTATGGACTGAGCCACCCAGGTGCCCCTACTGTATTTTGCTTTATTTTGTTTTGTCTTGTTAAAGCATATATGGTAAAATATGAAGAGTATGTTGTGCCAGCAGATAAATATAATCCATCACTACAATCCATCAATAATTGCTTTAACCATGAGCCAATTTGGCTATATATTCTTACTCCACCACTCCCAATGAGTTGCCTGATGGCTGTAAACAAATTGATCACTTATTTCAGGGGCTTTTAACAAATAATGTATGATTAGCCAATTCTGGTTATTATTTTGTATTTTCTACCATGTATGTCAAATTGATGTTCGTTATTATGACGTTTACTGTAGTCATTGAATAAGTGAGAAAACAGTTTCTATTTAACATGTAGTTTTCTATTTGGAAACATAAAAATAATTTATTACAAAGTTGAAAAATTATCCAAATGAAAAAGTACTTCTTTTTTTTTTAAGATTTTATTTATTTATTTGACACAGAGAGAGAGATAGCGAGAGCAGGAACACAAGCAGGAGGCGTGGGAGAAGGAGAAGCAGGCTTCCCGCCGAGCAGCGAGCCCAATGAAGGGCTCGATCCCAGGACCCCAGGACCATGACCTGAGCCAAAGGCAGAGCTTAATGACTGAGCCACCCAGGCACCCAGAAAGGTACTTCTTTAAGCACTAGATCATATTGAAAACCTCACTGAGCCCAAATTTTGACCAAGTCCCTACAGGCTGCCTACTCCAGCACCTAAATTTAAGTCAGTCAGCAGCCTACTTTTTCATCTGTCCAAGAGTATTATCACTTTTGGTTACTTACTCAATAGCTACTTACCACCCTCCTATTTCTTATTTTTCTTAAAACAACCTAAATCTGGTTCAGGTACTTGGTGCTTTGGGCTTTATGAAGATCTCCATAGGGAATATATTTCATTAGTCTAAACCATGTATAGTAATTCCACGATCAGTGATTGGTTTAGGTGTGGGCATGCCAAATATAAAAACCATCAGTTAGGGTTGCTCTGGAAAAGTTTCTTTGATTTTAAGGAAACTACAAAACAGGGTTTTGCCTCTTCTTGTCTTTTGACATTATTTTTTGAGGAAATAACATTGTGTGATAAAGAGAACTGTCTTTTGCCCATCAGATAAAAGTCATGATAATCACAATGAAAGCAATCAGAAAACCTCATATACTTGATCTCTTGACTCGGTCAATCTTGAACTATTACTTTTAGATTTCTTGTTATGCAAGATGGTATATGTCTATTCTTTATTTTTTAGTCGGGTAGTGGGTTATTTTTAAGATTTTATTTATTTGAGAGAGAGACAGAGACAGAGCATGAGTGGGGGGAGGGGGTGAAAGGAGAGGGAGAAGCAGACTCCCTGCTGAGCAGGGAGCTCAGGGTTGGGCTCGATCCCAGGACCCTGAGATCATGACCTGTGCTGAAGGCAGACACTTAACCTGCTGAGCCACCCAGGTGCCACTAGTTGGGTAGTGTTTTAATTGCAAGCCAAATAATTCTAACAGATACAAAATATTAAAATAATAGTTTTTTATCCTGATTTCTTTTATTGAATCACCCAAGCTAGCATGAAGTGACAGCAATAACATTGGAGTGGGAGTTTAAAATTAAATTAACTTTGATTAGCCATAAAGAATAATGGTGTAACTTTGGGAGAGTCAGTTAATCTACTGGACATCAGTGACTTCATGTTTTGATCTTTTCTATTTTTAAAAATCTGAAAAAAAATCTGAATATATTGTCTAAGTATTTTTTATCTTGAAATTACTAATTCATTTATTTATTTTTTACTAACATTTTTTTCAGTTGTGAAAGAACTTTAATTTCCCACAAGAAAGTTATGGAATGTTCTGAGTCACTGCAGATGAGTTGCCAATAGTCAATGTACTTCAGATCCTGGTGGCAGAATGCTGAGACACTGAGTGCAGTTCCCAGGCAATGAGCTTGACAAGGCCAGTCTTGCTGCTCAGAGTGTGTGCTGTCTCTATAAGGGCTCACTGCGAAACAAAAGCTTAACACTGTTTTTACTTTTTGCCTCTTTTTCCCATAGATACAACAATATTCTTCAGGTTTCTTTTGGTTAGTAAAAATGGTGACTAATGTAGGTCTTTGGTTAAAAAAATGGTGTAATGCGAACTTTTGAAAAATGAAGGATATCTGTAGTTTTGCCTCCCTCCTAAGACCAAGTACTTCCACACACACTTGAACCCAAACCTCTCTCTAAAGATCATCAAAGGACAGGCTCTGGATGGCTTAGCCAGGCAGGTCCTAGAGCCAGTGGCTTGGAGTCAGTAGATTGTCCCATGTCACCTACCTGGACACCATCATGCACATGGCATGTTTAAGTATTTTTAAATATTTATTTGTTCTAAGATTGGTTACAATGTACTACATGTATTTTTTAAAAATTAACTCATTTTTATGTAAATGCTCACTGTGTACATTAAACAAATCATTCAAACTAGTGATACTGCTGAAATTATAGGTGCTCATACTCAATTATTTATGTTCATATAAAATGTGAGTTCACTACTACTAACAGTTTAGTGGAATTCCTGTTCTTTAAAAATTAAACACACAAGAGATGCCTGGGTGGCTCTGTGAGTTAAGCATCTGCCTTCAGCTCAGTCCAGTATCCCAGGGTCCTGGGATTGAGTCCCGCATTGGGCTCCTTGCTCAGCAAGGATCCTGCTTCTCCCTCTGCCTGCCTCTCCCCCCTCCTTGTGCTCTCTCTCTCTCTCACTCACTCTCTCTCTGGTAAATAAATAAAATCTTTTAAAAAAAGGAAAAATTAAACACACAAGCAATCCTTGTGGCACTTTTTCCTACAGTATACAACTTATCTTACATTCCAGTTTTCCAAGATGTCTCTATCTACTGTGTTTAGAATACGAAGTTGGAGAACAAATACCCTCTATTCCATTTCTGCCATTGTTGAATACTTAGATTATTGGACTTAATACTTGCAGTTAGTCCTGTCCCCTTATGAACTGAAACATATGATAATTTATTCCATAATAACCTTACTTACGAAGTGCCTTCAAAGTGAAAACATTTTAACAGCACACTGTGGCATCCTGTCTGTTAAAGCTGGTCAGCCACATGATGTTGATATTGCGTAACATGTCATGTCAGTTGGTGGAACCACACACAACTGAGCAACACTGACAAGAAGGAACAATAACAATTCTGTTAATATTCCATTTTAATTATATCACGTAATTAATGCTAAGAACATTATAATTTTGCTTATGTATCTGTTCTTTGCTAAATGATTTGAAAGCATTATGAAGGCATTTTAAGCCTGAAATAGCAAAGTATTTCATCCTGCTACATATGAATGACATTTATTTTTATGGAGAATATGATAATGTTGCTCTAGTATAAATTGTGCTTCACATTTAAAGTGGTAATATTCTAACTGTGTGAACAATACCATTATTTTTTATGGCAAATAATACTATAATATCATTGACTAGAAACAAAGTCATTGTAACTATATCTATAGAACTGTAGTATTAATGTGTTTGTGTTTTAAATGAAAGATTAATTCTATATTCCTATACTCTAGCATATAGTAGTTGCTTAATAAATGTTTATTGAATGAATAGGTAAGCAGTCTTTTTATATCTTAAAATTTTTAGCTCATTTTTGTAGATAACACTAGTATATCATGTAACAAAAATGTCTGCCTTTCCTTACTTTATTCCCTACCTCTCTACTTTCCTTTCTTCTCTATGTGCTACTGTACTGAATAAATCAGATTAATAGTAGTGTTATTTCATCCTAAAAAGCCCAGACATTCACCTTGAACATGCTTAAAATTTATTTCCTGGACACATGCCATTCTTTGAAGTGAAATTTTATGAAGTTTCTACCAAATATGTTGCAAATACTGGGATTATTTTAATGAAGTTGTTAATATTATAAAGCTGGGGAAGACATAGGGCATGCTATATATGGTGATTACTAAAACTATTACTTCAGGTAAGTGTAGTAGAATAATATGGACAGATGAAATATAGTTACCTTCAGTAGTAACTAATGCAGTCTTTTACTGTCTGAAATTTCACTGTATGTTTCACATGTATGTTTATGTGAGTTAGTTTTTTGGTTTTATTTTTTAGTTGCAATGTGGCATAATTCCTCTTATGTAAACCGAATAATAGTGGTGAATTCAGTAAAATGCCAGGGTGGGCAATTACACACACGTGTCCTTCAGCAAAAACAGAAACATCTAAACACAAGCAGAACCTGTCAGAACTAAATTTGTCAGTATCTGGAAAACAATAAAAAGCTTACAATGACCAAGCAAACACTAAATCAAAAAGAAAAAAAAGCAACTTAAAAATAGTGGGAATACTATATAAGGTTTTAAAATTCTATTCACCCACCCTGGCTTAGTTATGGTTTTGAAGACAGTGGCTTGTGTTCCTGATGTGAGACCTAGTTGCTGGTCCTAGAAGGAGCACATCAAATTTTAATATAAGACTATTGTGTTTTTCTAACCTATATGGGCACTACCCAAAAGACTAACACAAGGCAGCTGACTGTGGTTCACCTAAATCACAACTCATCTGGGACAGAAAAGCAGAAGGTATTACTTAAAAACACTTTGTAAGACTGATGAATCACAGACCCGTACCTTTGAAACATTTAATACATTATATGTTAAAAAAAAAAAAAAAAAGAAGATAGTAGGAAGGGAAAAATGAAGGGAGGGGAATCAGAGGGGAGATGAACTATGGGAGACTATGGACTCTGAGTAACAAACTGAGGGTTCTAGAGAGGAGGGGGGTGGGGGATGGGTTAGCCTGGTGATGGATATTAAAGAGAGTACATATTGATTAGAGCACTGGGTGTTATACACGAACAATGAATCATAGAACACTATATCAAAAACTAATGATGTAATGTATGGTGATTAACATAAAATGATAAAATAAAGTTAAAAAAAAACACTGTAATGGGAAAAACCTACAGCTGCCATGGGCAAAATATTATGTTTGAGAGCATACAATACAAACATAAATAGTTCCCTAACTTATGGAAGGAAAACTAGGTAAAGAGTTTAGTTAATTAAGGCATTCAAAAGTACCCATCTATAAGGGGAAATTTTGAATGTAATGTGCATACCCAGGGCAGAAAGCATGTTCAAGAAAAACCTGAGAAGACCATATGTTTTCACCTTTGTCAGGTGTCTAAGGTCAGTATAAGAAGGAAATAAATGGTAAAGTAGCAAGGTAAATGGCCTGAGTAAATATAGAATGAGTGTCCAAGCACAAAACCAACCTGCAAAGACTGGGAGAGTTGTTTGTTTTGCTCCTAGTATTCAAGGAAATCTTTGTCAAACCATAAGGTAATACAAGCTAAAGTTAGAGATTTCAATGACTACGTGAAACAAAGAATATAGTCTTTACAAGAATAGTGTGAGAGTTACTTAAAAAAAAGGAAAGGATTGCAATTTTCTACAAACAAAACACCAAGTCCTTGAGATGTAAGGATTTATAATTTTCACAGTTATTACATTTTAATATTCAAATATTTAAACTTCAACCAAAAAAATGACAAAACCTATTTGAAAACAGCCATCCCTGAGGAAGACTAGCAGTTGGACTTGATGGACAAAAACTTTATCATAAATATGCTCAAGAAAACTATAGACAAGTAAAGGAAACTAAGAAAATGATGAAAAAATGAGAATACTAATGAAGATAAATAAATTACAAAAAGGACCAATGTAAAAATTATGGAGCTGAAAAATAATAACTAAAATTTAAAAAAATGCTAGAGGAATTCAACAGAGAATTTCAGCAGGCAGAAGAAAGAATCAGTGAATTGGAAGATAGAAGAATTGAAACTTTACATTCTGAGGAACAGGTAAAACAATGAAGAAAAGTGATCACATCATAAGGGATGTGTGAGACACTATCAAGGGGACAAACATAGACATTCTGGGATTTCTAGATGGAGACAAAAGAAAGAGAAGCAAAGAGAATATTTGAAAAAATAATGTCTCCAAAACTGCTAAATTTAATAAAATATAAGAATATACAAATCTAAAAGACCCAGCTAATGTTAAGTAGAATAAACTTAGAGATACAGACACCTAAACTCATTGTAATCAACATGTCAAATGTAGAGAGAGAGAGAGAGAGAAAATCTTGAGAGAAGCAAAAAGGTGGAAACTTAAAATATGCAAGAAACTCTCAATAATATTAAGAGCAAATTTGTCAAGAAAAAGCATGCTAGAAGGCATTGAACAGACATATTGTTTTTAGGTATGCACAAATGAATATGAGCAGGGAATCAAACTATAAGGCAGTAAAAATTAACCACAAAATAAAGCAGTAATGGGGGGAATAGAAAAGTTATGACATACAGAAAGCAAATAACAAAATGGCAGATTGAAGTCTTTCCTCATCAGTCATTACTTTAAATGCTTAGATCTATAAAGAACTTCTCAAACTCAACACCCAAAAAACAAATAATCAAGTCAAAAAATGAGCAGAAGACATGAGCAGATACTTCTCCAAAGAAGAAATACAAATAGTTAACAGATACATGAAAAAATGTTCAACATCATTAGCCATCAAGGAAATTAAAATAAAAAACACGTTGAGGGGCACCTGGGTGGCTCAGTCAGTTGAGCGTCTGCCTTCGGCTCAGGTCATGATCCCACGGTCCTGGGATTGGACCCCGCATTGGGCTCTCTGCTCCATGGGAAGCCTGCTTCTCCCTCTCCCTCTTCCACTCCCCCTGCTTGTGTTCCCTCTCTCTGTGTGTCTTTCTCTGTCAAAATAAATAAATAAAATCTTTAAAAAAAAACACATTGAGATACCACCTTACACCAGTTAGAATGGCAAAAACTAACAAGGAAACAACAAGTATTGGCAAAGATGTGGAGAAAGGGGAACCCTCTTACACTATTGGTGGGAATGAAAGTTGATACAGCCACTTTGGAAAACAGTATGGAGATTCCTCAAAAAGTTAAAAAATAGAGCTACTTTATGACCCAGCAATTGCACTACTGGGTATTTACTCCAAAGATACAGATATAGTGAAAAGAAGGGGCACATGCACCCCAATGTTCATAGCAGCAATGTCTACAATAGCCAAATGTCCTTCAACAGATGAGTGGATAAAGAAGATGTGGTTCATATATACAATGGAATATTACTCAGCTATCAGAAAGGATGAATACCTACCATTTGCATCAACATGGATGGAACTGGAGGGGATTGTTATGTGAAATAAGTCAAGCAGAGAAAGACAATTATCATATGGTTCACTCATATATGGAACATAATGGATAGCATGGAAGACATTAGGGGAAGGAAGGGAAAACTGAAGGGGGTGATTTCAGAGGGGGATATGAACAATGACAGACTATAGACTCTGGGAAACAATCTGAGGGTTTCAGAGGGGAGGGGTATGGGGGGATGGTGTAGCCTGGTGATGGGTATTAAGGAGGGCACATGTTGTATTGAGCACTGGGTGTTATATGCAAATAATGAATCATTGAACACCACATCAAAAAAAGGACTAAAAATAGAACAATTATAACAATACGTTGTCATAAAAATTAATAATAAATAATAAATGAATGAATGAATGAATGAATGAATAATAAAGAAATAATAAAGAACGGGGCGCCTGGGTGACTCAGTCAGTTAAGTGTCTGCCTTCAGCTCAGGTCGTGATCCCAGGGTCCTGGGATTGAGCCCCATGTTGGGCTCCCTGCTCAGCAGGGAGTCTGTTTGTTCTTCTTCCTCTACCCCTCCCCTGGCTTGTGCTCTCTCTTTCTCTCTCTTACTCTCTCTCTCAAATAAATAAAAAAAATAAATAAAACTCTTTAAAAAATAAAAATAAATAAATTGTAATGGGTTAAACTGTCCAATCAAATGACAGATTGGAAAAAATAGATTAAAAAATTTTGCCATACACTGTTGACAGGATGAATACCTTAAATCTAGAGACACAAATAGATTGAAAGGGGAAAAATGGAAAAATATATTCCATGAAAATAGTAATCAAAAGAGAAGTGAAGTACACGGGAGTCAGTATACTAAAATCAGACCAAATAGACTTTGAGTCAAAACTGTTACAAGAGACAAAAAACATTATATTATGATTAAAGGGTTAATTCATTAAAGGGATATAATAATTATAAAAAATTGTGCACCAAAAAATACAGTCCCAAAATATGTAAATAAATCAATGATAGATTGGAAGAGAGAAAAAAAGTTTAAATATAATAGCTGGAGAATTTAATACTCCACTTTCACTCATGGACAGAGTATCCAGACAAAAATAAATTAAAAATAAATAAACAGAAGCAATATTATAAACAAACCAGACCTAAGATATATTCATAGAACGTCTCAGTTAGCAAAAGCAGAATACATATTCTTCTCAAATACAAATGGAATATTCTCTAAAATAGATAATATATTAAGCCACAAATCAAGTCTCAATAAATTAAAAAAACAAAACAAAATGCAATACAAAGTGTCTTCTCCAACCACAATGGAATGATGTTAGAAAACAATAACAGAAGGAAAACTAGAAAGCATACAAATGTATGATAATTTAATAAACAAAAACTATAAACAAACAATCGGTCCAAAGGGAAATAATAACAAAGGAAGAAAAAGTTGAGGATTCCACAGTCTAACACAGTGACAGAGGAAGATTCTGAACTCACCTCCCTCACAGATAGAATAAATCTATTTATACAGCAATTCTTCCTGAAGAACTGAGGACTGACTGAACAGCTTCTGCACAGCAAAAGAGAGACCACAACAAGAGAGACAAAGTCAAGATAATAAAGGGAACCCCCAAATACCCTCAGGATGCAAAATGCAGTGGGAAAAATAGTACTGAGGGATCATGAATAGGTTAATATGTCCTTGGGCACAGAAAAAAAGCTGTGGTTTAAAAGGGCAACTAGAATACAAGTGAACCAGTCCTAGAAGCCTGCAAACAACAGAGGATAAATTGGACGGCAAGAACCATGATTTAAATTCCCCCTCTCCCTTGGTACCACAAATGGGAACAAGGGTTGGTGTACCATAGGTGGCCTACTGAATCAGTGAGCCTTGGCTCCCTAGCCCATACCAGCCTCAAATGATTTGGGCACACATGCGTGCATGCACACATGGTTTAGCAAAACAACTAGAATATAAATAAACAAGGCCTAGAACTTTCTCAAATGGTGGGGCAGCTGCTGAAATTCTCTTCAGGTTGAAGGGGCTGGTGAGCACTGTGGTTTAGGTTCACCTTCAACTTTGATAGCATGGACAGGAACAGAATTCAGTCACCCTAGATAGCCTACCATTGCAGTCAGCCCCAAGCCTTTAGCTCACACTAGACCCAGCTGTCTTATCAGGGCATCCTTAGAATGGCACAAACTAGTATGCTGCTGGACAGAACTCACCACAGCTCCAGACATATCAATAAGGTGACATAGATGTTGGTGACCCCAGGACTTCCTGGCCTGTACTTGCTTAGGCCATAGATGACTCATCATTGTGCCTTCAAAAAGCTGCCCAACACCTCCAGCCACTCAGCAGAGTGGCCCTTGTGCAAAAAGCCCTAGGACCCCTTGGTCTGCCCCTACCTCAGCTCCAACCACCCTGTCATGGTTCTTTCTGCATAGAGAGCCCCAGGACACACTGGCTTAAACAGACTTCATCTTTAGCTCTCCTGCCACAAGTCCTCTGCAGGAAAGCCCCAAGATACCATTGCTTGTACCCACCTTGGTTTCAGCTGATCAGTCAGGAAACCCCCTCTGTTAAGAGATCCAAGTCTGCCTTAGTCTGCACCCACTTCAGCTCTGTCCATACAAACAAGGCAACCCCAAAACTGAATTCACCAGAACCCCAATTTCACAACAGCCCCAGTTGCAGCCACCCAGCCAAAATCAGCAGGCACACATAGAATACACAAGGGATGACCATACACAAGATCATTCCTTCTAGTTAAAGAGAAATAGCTGTTCTGCTTAATTCATAAAAATAAACATAAAAAGTTAAGAAAATGTGGAGAAAGAGGAAATTCCCCAAAGGGAAGAACAAGACATTACCTCAGAAAAATAACTAAACAAAATGGAGATAAGCGATATGCCTGATAAATAGTTCAAAGTATTGGATGTAAAGGTTGCAGAGAGGAGTGGATGAACTCAGTGAGTTCTATAACAAAGAGACGATGCTTTAAAGGAACCAAGCTGAGTTGAAAACTATGATAAGTAAAATAAAGAAACTACACTATATATTTTTTTTCCATTGGATATTCTTTCCTGCTTTGTGTAAGATAGGTGACCATAGAGTTGAAGGTCCATTTCTGGGTGCTCTGTTCTGTTCCATTGATCTATGTGTCTGTTTTTGTGCCAGTACCATACTCTCTTGACAATTACAGCTTTTTAATAGAGCTTGAAGCTGGAATTGTGATGCCACCAGTTTGGTTTTCTTTTTCAACATTCCTTTGGTTATTCGGGGTCTTTTTTAATTCCATACAAATTTTAGGATTATTTGTTTCAGCTCTGTGAAAACAAGTTGATGATATTTTGATAGAGATTGCATTTAATGCATAGATTGCTCTAGGTAGCATACACGTTTTAACAATATGTGTTCTTCCAATCCATGAGCATGGAAAGTTTTTCCATTTCCTTGTGTCTTCCTCAATTTCTTTCATGAGTGTTCTATAGTTTTCAGAGTACAGACACTTTGCTCCTTTGGTTACGTTTATTCCTAAGTATCTTACAGTACTTCTCTTTCTTATGTCTCATTGTTAGTATATAGAAAAGCAACCGAGGTCTGTGCATTCATTTTATATACTGCCATTTTGCTGAATTCCTGTATGAGTTCAAGAAATTTTGGGGTGTTGTCTTTTGGGTTTTCCACATATAATATCATGTCATCTACAAAGAGTGAGTTTGACTTCTTTTCTGATTCAGATGCCTTTTATTTCTTTCTGTTGTCTGATTGCTGAGGCTAGGACTTCTAGTACTATGTGGAACAGCAGTGGTGATAGTGGACATCCCTGTGGTATCCCTGACCTTAGGGGAAAAGCTGTCAGTTTTTCCCTATTGAGAATGATATTTGCTGTGGGCTTTTCATAGATGACATTTATGATATTGAGGAATGTTCACTCTATCTCTACATTGTGGAGAGTTTTAATCAAGAAAGAATGCTGTATTTTGTCAAATGATATTTTTGCATTTATTGAGAGGATCTTATGGTTCCTCTTCTTTCTTTTATTTATGTAGTGTATCACACTGATTGATTTGCAGATGTTGAACCACTCTTGCAGCCCAAGAATAAATCCCACTCTGTCGAGGTGAATAATCCTTTTAATGTACTGTTGGATCGTATTGGCTAGTATTTTGTTGAGAATCTTTGCATCCATGTTCATGAGGGATATTGGTCTCTAATTCTCCTTTTTGGTGGGGTCTTTGTCTGGTATTGAGATCAAGGTAATGCCAGCCTCCATTTCTATTTTTTGAAACAGCTTGAGAAGTATAGGTATTAATTCTTCCATTAAAAGATTAATAGAATTCCCCTGGGAACCCATCCAGCCCTGGACTCTTGTTTGTTAGGAGATTTTTGATTACTGCCTCAATTTCCTTCCTTGTTATGGGTCTGTTCAGCTTTTCTATCTCTTCCTGGTTCAGTTTTTGTAGTTTATACATTTCTAGAAATGCATCTATTTCCTCCAGATTACCTAATTTGTTGGCATATGGATTATCATCATATGTTCTTATTATTGTGTATATTTCTTCCATGCTGGTTGTGATCTCTCTTTCATTTATGATTTTATTTATTTGGGTCCTTTCTCTTCTCTTTTTGATAAGTCTGGCCAGGGAGTTATCGATCTTATTAATTCTTTCAAAGAACCAGCTCCTAGTTTTGTTGATCTGTTCTACTGTTCTTTTGGTTTCTATTTCATTAACTTCTGCTCTAATCTTTATTATTGCACTTCTCCTGCTTGGTTTAGGATTTATTTGCTGTTCTTTCTCCAGCTCCTCTTGGTGTACAGTTAGTTGTGTATTTGAGACCTTTCTTATTTCTTGAGAAAGGCTTGTATTGCTGTATATTTCCCTTTTAGGACTGCCTTTGCTACATTCTAAAAGGTTTGAACAGTTCTGTTTTCATTTTCATTTGTTTCCATGAATTTTTTAAATTCTTCTTTAATTATCTGGTTGACCCATTCATTCCTTAGTAGGATGCTTTTTAGCCTCCATGTATTTGAATTATCTCCAAATTTTCTCTTGTGATTGAGTTCTGTTTCAAACCATTGTGGTTTAAAAATATGCAAGGAATGATCCCAATCTTTTGGTACCAGTTGAGACCTGATTTGTGACCCAATATGTGATCTGTCTTGGAGAATGTTCCATGTGCACTCAAGAAGAATGTGTATTCTGTTGTTTTAGGATGGAATGTTCTGACTATATCTGTGAAATCTATCTGATCCAGTGTGTCATTTGAAGCCCTTGTTTACTTGTTGATCGTCTGTTTAGATGATCTTTCCATTGTAGTGAGTGGGCAGTAATGTCCCCTACTATTATTCTACTATGATTGAAGTGTTTCTTTAATTTTGTTATTATTGCGCTTATATAGTTGACTGCTTTCATGTTGGGGACATAAATATTCACAATTGTTAGATTTTCTTGTTGGATATACCCTTTAATTATGATATAGTGTCCTTCCTCATCTCTTATTACAGTCTTTGCTTTAAAATCTAATTTTTATGATATAAGGATTGCCACCCCAACTTTTTTTGATGTCCATTAACATGATAAATGGTTTTCCACTCCCTCACTTTAAATCTGGAGGTGTCGTTGGGCCTAAAATGAGTCTCTTGCCAAGAGCATACCAATGGGTCTTGCTTTTTTATCCAATCTGAATCCCTGTCTTTTGATTGGGGCATTTAGACCATTTAAATTCAGAGTAACTATTGAAAGATATGAATTTAGTGCCATTTAATTAAGTGTAAATTCACTTTTTCAGTATATTGTCTCTGTTTCTTTCTGGTCTATGTTACTTTTGGGCTCTCTCTTCGCTTAAAGGATCCTTTTTAATATTTCTTATAGGGCTGGTTTGGTGATCACAAATTCTTTTAGTTTCTGTTTGTCCTGGAAGCTTTTTATCACTCCTTCTATTTTGAATGACATCCTAGCTGGATAAAGTATTCTTGGCTACATATTTTCCTCATTTAGCACCCTGAATATATCATGCCAGTCCTTTGTTGCCTGCCAGGACTCTGTGAATAGGTCTGCTGCCATCTAATGTTCCTACCCTTGTAGGTTATGGACCTCTTGTCCTGAGCTACTTTCAGTAATTTCTCTATGTCTCTGAGATTTGCAAGCTTCACTTTATCTGTCAGGATGTTGACCTATTTTTATTAATATTGAGGGCAGTTCTCTGTGCCTCCTGGACTTGGATGGCTGTTTCATTCCCCAGATTAGGGAAGTTCTCTGCTATAATTTGCTCCAATATGCCATCTTCCCATCTCTCTTTCCTTTTCTTCTGGGATCCCAATTATTCTAATATTGTTTCTCTTTATGGTATCACTTATGTCTCAAATTCTCCCCTCATGATCTAGTAGTTGTTTATCTCTCTTTTTCTCAGCTTCTTTATTCTCCATCATTTTTTCTTCTATGTCACTGATTCTCTCTTCTATTTCATTTATCTTGGTAGTTAGAGCCTCCATTTTTTATTGCATCTCATTAATAGCCTTTTTGAATTTGACTTCCTTAGATTTTAGTTCTTTTATTTCTCCAGAAAGGGATTTTCTACTCTTTTCTATAATTTTTTCAAATCTAGCTAGTATCTTTATCACCATTACTCTGAACTCCATTTCTTACATCTTACTCATGTCCATACTGATTAGGACCCTGACAGTCAGTACTACCTCTTGTTCTCATTTTTGAGGGTGAGTTTTTCCATTTTGTCATTCCATCCAGAGAAGAATAGATGAATGAGAAAACAAAATGTTAAAATGGCAACAATGATCCCAGAGAAATATACACTAAACAAATCAGCAGATATCTGAAACCAAAAAATATGCATAAAAAATAAAAATTTTAAAGAAAAGAGAATATAATCAGAGAGGTGAACAGAATAGAGCAATACACTGGATTCTTTCTGTATTTTAGTCCATTTTTTAGAAAACTAAATCCCAAATTTGTAAAAAAGAAAAACTTATATATGTACAAAAATGATATTAAATATAAGGAAAGGATAACATGTAACTGTAAAAATGAAAATTAAAAGACAAAAATGAGAGAGAGAGAAAAAAAGGACTATAAACAGATGAACAAAAGAGAGCAATACATTATATTCTGAGTGTATTTTGACCAGTTGGTTAGAAGAAACTTCATCTCAAAATTGTAGCAAAAAAACCCATACACACACACACACACACACACACACACACACACACACACAAATAGTGTTGGGGAAATTGAACAGCCACATGCAGAAGAATGAAACTGTACCATTTCCTTACAGCATACATAAAAATAGACTCAAAACGGATGAGAAACCTAAATGTGAAACAAGAATCCATCAAAATCCTAGAGGAGAACATAGGCAGCAACCTCTTGACCTTAGCCACAGCAACTTCTTGCTAGAAACATCTCCAAAAGAAAGGAAACAAAGGCAAAAATGAACTATTGGGACTTCATCAAGATAAAAAGATTTGCACAGCAAAGGAAACAGTCAGCAAAACTAAAGACAACCTACAGAATGGGAGAAGATATTTGCAAATGGCATATCAGATAAAGAGCTGGTATCCAAAATCTGTAATGAACTTATCAAACTCAACACACAAAAAACAAATAATCCAGTCAAGAAATGGACAGAAGACATGAGCAGACATTTCTCCAAAGAAAACCTGAAAAGTCTCAAGTAAACTGTCTAAACTTATACATAAAGGAAATAGAAAAAGAAGAGCAAAACCTCAAATTAGTAGAAGAAATGAATTAATAAAAATCAGAGCAGAAATAAATGAAATACAGAATAAAAAAATCAATGAAATCAAGAATTACAAGATTAACAAGATTACAAGATTAACAAAAGTGTAAATTTTAGTCAGATTCCTCAAGAAGAGAAAAAGAGAGAGGAATCAAATAAATAACATTAGAAATGAAAAAGGAGAAATAGGGGTGCCTGGGTGGCTCAGTCATTTAAGCATCTACCTTCAGCTCAGGTCATGATCCCAGGGTCCTGGGATTGAGCCCCGCATTGGACTCCCTTCTCAGTGGGATGACTGCTTCTCCCTCTCCCACTTCCCCTGCTTGTGTTCCCTCTCTCTCTGTGTCTCTCTCTGTCAAATAAATAAAGAAAATCTTAAAAAAGGAAAAAGTAGAAATAATAATCTATACCACAGAAATACACAGGATTGTAAGAGATGTGTATGAAAAATCACATGTCAACAAATTAGGTAACCTGAAAGAAATCAGTAAATTCCTAGAAACATACAATCTTCCAAAACTTAACCAGGAAGCAATAGAAAATTTAATCAAATTGAATATTACTAATTAAATTGCATTGGTAATCAACAAACTTTTAAGAAGCAAAAGTCCCTGATCAGATGCATTTACAGGTGAATTCTACCAAGCATTTGAAGACTTAATATCTTTACTTCTCAAAGTACCCAAAAGAAGAAAAATGAAATAAAACTTCCAAATACATTCTATAAGGTCAGCATTACCCTGATACCAAAAAGACTTTACAAAAGAAAGTAAGAAATAAGAAAGAAAGAATGAATGAATGAAAGAAAAAAGAAAAGAAAGAAAAGAAAAGAAAAGAAAACCATAGGCTTATATTCTTAATGAACCTAGATGCAGAACTCCTCAACAAAATATTAACAAACTGGATTTGAAAAGTATATTAATACCATCATTTACCACAATCAAGTAGGATTTATTTCAGGGATCCAAGGATGGTGCAATATGTGCACATCATTCTACATAATACACCACATTAACAACATGAAGGATAAAAAAAAAAAGAATAAAAAAACCCCCAAGATGCAAGGTAAAAATTGTGATAATCTCCATAGATGCAGAAAAAACATTTGACAAGATTCAACGTACATTCATGGTAAACACACTACAAAGTGGGTTTAGAGGGAACATACCTCAGAATAATAAAGTCCACATATAAAAATCCCACAGCTAACATCATACTCAATGGTGAAAAACTCAAGAGCTTTTCTTCTAAGATCAGGTACAAGACAATGATGTCTATTCTTGACACTTTTATTTAACATACTACTGGAAGTCCTAGCCACACAATCACATAAGAAAAAAAGAGGCATCCAAATTTGTAAGGAAGAAGTAGCACTGTTATTATTTGCAGATGACATAACACTATACATAGAAAACCCTGAATATTCCACCAAAAAAGAAAGTATTACAAGTAATAAATGAATGTAATACATTTGCAGAATATAAAATTAATAAACAGAAATTGGTTGCATTTCTATACACTAATAACAAAGTAGCAAAAACAGAAATTAAGAAAACATTTCCATTTACAATTACACCAAAAAGAGTAAAATATTTAGGGATAAACTTAACTAAGAGGTGAAAGACCTATACTCAGAAAAATATAAAACACTGATGAAAGAAATTGAAGATGCATAAACAAATGGAAAGTTATCCCATGCTCATGCATTAGAAGAATTAATATCGTTAAAATGACTATACTACACAATGCAATTTACAAATTCAATGTAATCCCTATTAAAACAGCAATAGCATTTCTCACAAAGCTAGGGAAAATAATACTAAAATTTGTATGGAAACGCAAAAGATCTCAAATAGCTAAAGCAATACTGAGAAAGAAAAAAACAAAAAAAACAAAGCTGGAAGTATCACAATCTGAGATTTCAAGGAATACTACAAAGCTATGATAATCAAAACACTATGGTACTGGGGTGCCTGGGTGGCTCAGATGGTTAAGCATCTGCCTTTGGCTCAGGTCATGATCCCAGGGTCCTGGGATCGAGCCCCACATCGGGCTCCTGGCTCAACGGAGAGCCTGCTTCTCCCTCTCCCTCTGCCTCTCTCCCTGCTCATGCTCTCTCTCTCTCTCTCTGTATCTCTGTGTCTCAAATGAATAAACAAAATCTAAAAAAAAAAAAAAAAAACTATGGTACTGGCACTAAAATAAACACAAAGACCAATGGAAGAGAATAGAGTCCAGAAATAAAACTACACTTATATGGCCAATTAATATACCACAAAGAAGGGAAGAATATACAGTGGGGGAAAAAGCAGTCTCTTCAATAAATGGTGCTGGGAAAACTGGACAGCTACATGCAAAAGAATGAAACTAGACCACTTTCTTACAACATAGACAAAAAAAAAACACCTCAAAATGGGTTAAAAACATGAAAGTGAGATCTGAAACCATAAAACTCTCAGAAGAAAACATAGGAATAGGCAGTCTTCTGAAATCAGCTTTAGGGACAATTTTCTACATACGTATCTTTAGTTAAGGGAAACAAAAGCAAAACTAACCTATTGGAACTACTTCAAACTATGGACCCCAGGAAACAAGCAAGGTTTCAGAGAGGTGGGTAGAGGGGGTAACAGAGTGATGGGTATTAAGGAGGGCACGTGTTGTGATTAGCACTGGGTATTATACGTAACTAAAGAATCATTGACCACTACATCAAAAACTAATGATGTACTATACAGTGGCTAACTGAATGTAATAAAAGAAATTCGGAATGACAGTTTATTAATTTAAAATAAGGACTATAATGGCTCTCTTCTGGTTAATCCTGGCAGACTGACCATAAATTTTTATCTCCTCTCTTCCCCTATGGCAGACTTTAAAGGTTAGATCACTCTTCCTTTCATCCTTACCATCCTCTATAACAGAGGTTTTCCTTGCTCTATAAATGTCCTCCCTTCTTAAGACAGAGACTGTTGGGGCGCCTGGGTGGCTCAGTTGGTTGAGCGACTGCCTTCAGCTCAGGTCATGATCCTGGAGTCCCAGGATCAAGTCCCGCATCGGGCTCCCTGCTCAGCGGGGAGTCTGCTTCTCCCTCTGACCCTCCCCCCTCTCATGTGCTCTTTCTTTCTCTCTCTCTCTCTCTCATTCTCGCTCTCCCAAATAAATAAATAAAATCATTAAAAAAAAAAGACAGAGACTGTCTGTAGTCTTAGTTAATGAGATATATAAGGAAATTGCAAAGGGGAACTGTAGGAAATGTATCATTTTCTCAATAAAGCAAATAATAGGAAAAAAAAGAAATACTAAAAAAAGTTATTGCACAATGAAGGAAATCACCAACAAAACAAAAAGTCAACCTACTGAATGGGAGAAGATATTTGCAAATGATATTTTTGATATGGGGTTAATATCCATCATATATAAAAAACTTACACAAATCAACATAAAAAAATCTGATTAAAAATGGTCAGAGGATTTGAATAGACATTTTTTTTTTCCAACGAGGATATACAGATGGCCAACAAACACATGAAAAAATATTCAACATCACTAATCATTAGAGAAGTGCAAGGCACAACCACAAAGAGATGTCACCTTACAACTGTCAGGCTGACTAGAATAAAATGACAAGAAATAACAAATATTAGTGAGGATGTGGAGTAAAAGGAACACTCTGCAATGCTGGTGGGAAAGTAAATTGGTAAAGCCACTGTGGAAAACAGTATAGATGTTCTTCAGAAAATTGAAAATAAGAATACCATATGCTCCAGTAATTCCACTACTGGGCATTTACACAAAGAATACAAAAACACTAATTTGAAAAGATATATGTACAACTATGTTTATTGAAGCATGATTTACAATAGCCAAGGTATGAAAGCAACCTATATGCCCATTGATAGACGGATGGATAAGGAAGATTTGGTATACATAACCCATGGAATATTACTCAGTTGTAAAAATATCTTGCCTTTTGTGACAACATAGATAGATTTAGCGGGTATCTTGTTAAGTTTAATAAGTCAGAAAAAGACAAATACCACATGATGTCATTTATATGTGAAATATAATAAAGAAAACTGACAAACATATGAAAATTTCTTCTCCCATTCAGTAGGTTGTCTTTTTGTTTTGTTGATGGTTACTTTTTCTATGTAAAAGCTTTTCATTCTGATGTAGTCTCAATACTTTTTGTTTGTTTGCTTGTTTGCTTTTGTTTCCCTTGCCTCAGGAGACTTAACTAGGAAAATGTCGCTATGGCCGATGTCAGAGGAATTACCACCTGTTCTCTTTTCTAGAATCTATTTTTCAGGTCTCACATTTAGGTCGTTAATTCATTTGGAGTTTGTTTTTGTGTATGCTGTAAGAAAGTGCTCCAATATCATTAATTTGTAAGTATCTGTCCAGTTTTCCCAGTACCATTTATTGAACAAACTGTCTTTTCCTTATTATATATTCTTTCCTCCTCTGTAGTAGATTAATTGACCATATAATCATAGATTTATTTCTGGAAAGTCTATTCTATTCCACTGATCTATGTGTCTATTTTTAGTGACAGTACTATGCTGTTTTGTTTACTACAGTTTTGCAATATATCTCAAAAATATGGCATGATACCTACTTCCAGCTTTGTTCTTCTTTCTCAGGACTGTTTTGGCTATTCAGGGTCTTCTGTAGTTCTATAAAAATTTTAGCATTATTTGTTCTAGTTGTGTGAAAAATACTGCTAATATTTTAATAAGAGTTGTATGGAATCTGTAGATAGCTTTGGGTAACATGGACACTTGTACGGTGTTAATTCTTCCAGTCTATGAGGATGGAATATTTATTTATTTGTTAGTGTCATCTTCAATTTCTTTCATCAGTATTTTAAAGTTTTGGGGGCATAGGTCTTACACATATTGGTTAAGTTTATTCCTAGGTATTTTATTATTTTGTTGCAATTGTAAATTTTGTGTTTTTTAATTTTCCATTACTTTGCTATTACTGTGTAGAAATGTTACTATTTTTTGGGTATTAATTTTGTATTCTGCCACTTTTATTGAATTTGTTTTATTACTTCCAGTAGTTTTTGGTGGAGTCTTTAGGGTTTTCTATGTATAGTATTATCTCATCTCCAAATAACAACAGTTTAAATTCTTCTTTACCAGTATAGGTGGCTCTTATTTCTTTTTGTTGTCTGATTGCTATGGCTAGACTTTCTACTACTACGTTGAATAAAAGTGGTGAGAGTAGACATCCTTGTTTTGTTCTTGACTTTAGTGAAGGATCTCAGTTTTTTACCATTAAGGATGAAATTATCTGTTGGTGTTTCATATATGGCCTTTATTATATTGAAGATTTTTCTCTCTATTCCCAGTTTGTTGTAGGTTTTTATCATGAATTATAGTTAACATACAGTGTTATATTAGTTTCAGGTGTAAAATATAGTGATTCAATAATTCTATACATCATTACTCAGTGTTCATCATGATAAGTATACTCTTAATCCCCTTCACCTATATCACCCATCCTCCCACCCACCTCCCCTCTGATATGCTCTATATTATTTTTATTTTTTTCTTTCTCTCCACTTCTTTCTTTTTATTTCTTTTTTATTTTTTATTATTATGTTATGTTAATCACCATACATTACATCATTAGTTTTTGATGTAGTGTTCCATGATTCATTGTTTGCGTATAACACTCAGTGCTCCATTCAGTACATGACCTGTTTAATACCCATCGCCAGGCTAACCCATCCCCCCCACCTCCCTCCCCTCTAGAACCCTCAGTTTGCTTCTGAGAGTCCATAGTCTCTCATGGTTCATCTCCCCCTCCGATTTCCCCCACTTCATTTTTCCCGCCCTGCTATCTTCTTCCTTTTTTTTTTTAATGTATAATGTGTTATTTGTTTCAGAGGTACAGGTCTGTGATTCAACAGTCTTACACAATTCACAGCACTCACCATAGCACATACCCTCCCCAGTGTCCATCACCCACCCAGCCACCCCATCCCTCCCTGATATGTTTTATTTTAAATGAAAGTTATTTTTTTCAACAGCATTTTTTACTTGAAACATAATTCAGAATACATGTTTTTAAAAAATATCTATATCTATATCATCTATATCTATAAATTCCATCCAAGAAAAAGAGAATACACATTTTCTTCAAGTACAACGGAAGAATCCCCTGGTTAAGTCACATAAAAAAGAGACATAACAAATATTACAAATTTAAGAAGACAGAAATCATACTAAGTATATTTTCCAACCACAATGGTACATAACTAAAGATCAACAGTAAAACAAAACTGGAAAATCTACAATGTAACTATTAAACATTTAATATGTAAATATTAAACAACACACTGCTGCACAAGCAAGGGGTCAGTGATTTTCATCCTTTGTTGATGTGGTGTATGACATTGATATCTACAATAAGGGTTTAATATCTTTATATGTTGAAAATATATAAAAAATTATATAACTCTCTCTATCATATATATATATGACTTTAAAATAAGCAGAAAACCTGAGTAGTCTTTTCCAAAGAAGAAATACACATGACCAATAGACACATGAAAAGATGCTTAAGATCACTAATTATTAGGGAAATAGAAATCAAAACCATAATGAGATATCCCCTTATACCAGTTTGAATGGCTAAAATCAAAATGACAAGAAATAACAAGTGTTGACAAGAATGTGGATAAAAGGAAACCTCATGTACTATTAGTGGGAATGTGAATTGGTAGAGCCACTGTGCAAAAGAGTATAGAGGTTTCTCAAAAAATTGAAAATAAAAATACCCAGGACCCCAAAATTCCACTATTGAGTATTTACCCCCCAAAAATATGAAAACACTTATTTGAGAAGATATTCACACCTGTGTGTTTATTGCAGCATAATTAACAATAGCCAAGATATGGAATTAACCTGTGTCCATTAATAGATGAACAGGTGAGGAAAATGTGAGATTATACATATATATATCAAACTTTAAATTATGTAATTACATATATTGTTACATAATTTAAAATTTATATAATAAAATACATATAAAATATTACACAGCCATAAAAACAGATGAGACTGTGTCCTTTGAGGCAACATTGATGGACCTACAGGATACTATGCTAAGTGAAATAAGTTACACTGAGTAAGACAAATACCATATGATTCCATTCATCAGTGATATCTCAAAAAAATGAACAAACAAACAAAAAAAATCAGAGCTATAAACAGAGAGAACAAACTAGTCATTGCTGCAGGGTGGTGGGCACAATGGGCAAACGAGAGAGGGAGATGCTGTCTTCCTGTTATGTAATGAATAAGTCACAGGAATAAAAGTTACAGCGTAAGGAATACAGTGAATGCTATTGTAATAACAATGTAATTGGACAGATTGTAGCCTCACTTGTGATAAACATAGCATAATGTATAAAGTTGTCAAATTACTAAGTTGTAATTAATGTAACATTATGTGTCAACTGTACTCAAATAAAATGATTAAAGCAAACAAACAAACAAACAAACACATAAAAAGCAGAAGTGACCAATAAACACAAACAGGTGTTTTCCAGTGGGGACAGAGGTATGGGAATGGGCAAAATGAGTGATAGGGCATGAGAGGTACAAGCTTCCAGTTATAAAATGAATATGTCATGGAGATGAACGGTATAGCATATGGAATATAGTCAGTGATGTTGTAATAGCATTGTATAGTGTCAGACGGTAGCTACGTTTGTGAGTATTCAAATCTCTATGGTGTAGTCCTGAAATTATTGTAACTTTGTGTGTCAATTATACTTCATTTAAAGAAAATAGATACCTTGAGAGAAATGAGAAAAAGCACACATACCAGAACTTATAGGATGCAAGAAAAATAGAACTAAGTGAATTCATAGCACAATGAGCTACATTAAAAAGGAGATACTTTAAGTGAATCATCTAACTGCACACATTAAAGAACCAGCAAAAGAAGCAGTATTAAGGAGGGCATGTATTGCATGGAGCACTGGGTGTTATACAAAAACAATGGATCATGGAACATTACATCAAAAACTAATGATGTATTCTATGGGGACTAAAATAACATAATAAAATGAAATATTTTTTTTAAAAAGGAGAGCAAACTAAATCCAAAGCTAGCAAATTGGAAGTAATAAAAGGTAAGAGTGTATATAAACAAAATAGAGAATTTAAAAACAATAGAGGGAGTTACACCAGCAAGAAAACTCAATAGGAAGTCATAGCACCACCATCTAGACAAAGACACAGATTAAACAATGATATTTGGGCTAACATGCCTGAGTGAAAATTCTAGATTTAAGTTAAGAATATGCAACATCTTGGGGCACCTGGCTGGCTCAGTCATTACAACATGTGACTCTTGATTTGGGGGTTTTGAGTTCAAGCCCCACGTTGGGTGTAGAGATTACTTAAAAATAAAACCTTAAAAAATATATTTGCAACATCTCAGAGGAGAATGAAACTAAGTAAAATGGCTTTTAAATGTTTAAGGAATGTTTTGGTTTGTTCATGTTGGTTCTTTCCTCAAGCCTGCACAGCTCAGTGCTAAGAGAGATCCACTTGGCCTATGGCTTCTCTTTCAGGGAAAAATTAGTGAGGTGTCCTTCTGACATCCCCAGAATTTCAGGGTGCTTTCTGTGAGACCCTACTTCTCTCCTATCTCATTCAGAGCACTGAGACAGCTAGTATAGATAAAATGCCTTGGGGCTGCTAAGAAAAAGAAAAGGAGCTGTGTCTCAGGAGCCTGCATGGTTCTGTAGGATGCAGAGAATATGCACACTCCTGAGACTTCTCTTTCAAGAGGAAGGGAGAGAATTGGGGCTGCACCTAGTTTTTTTTGGCATTCTCTAAGGAGAATGCACTTCTCTAGGGAAAAGGAGCAAGCATCTCTCAGCAGTCTGCATGGCTCTGTGGCAATGAGAGAAGGTGCACAATCCTGAGATTTTTCTTTCAGGAAAAGGGAGAGAAGTAGAGATGCATGCAGCCTTCTGGAATTCCCATACACTCCTCTAGGAAAAAGGGGAAAATGGCTTCAAACAGCCAGCTCATCTTTGTGGGAATGGAAGAAGGTGCAGAATATTAAGACTTCTCTTTCAGGAGGAAGATAGAGATCCATTTGCATCCAACGTCCTGGCATTTCTCTGCACTCCCTTGGGGAAAAAGTAAAGCCTGATTTCAGGGGACTGCACATCTCTGCAGTCCTGAGAGAAGGTCCAAAATACTGAGAACTCTCCTTTGGAATTAAAGAAGATAAGTGGAGCTTTTACCAAACAATCCTCCTTAAGGACTCCTGTACTCCTATAAGAAAAAGAAAAGGGCTTAGGTCAGACGACATGGCTTGGTGAGACTGAGAGAAGATTCAAAACACTGAAAATTCTTTACCAGGAAGATATAAAGGAGTGGGACATGCACATCTCCATAAAACTTTTGATGGAGTCCCAGAATCTTTAGCCAGGGTAACTGGTAAAGGTTTTGTTGTTGTTGTTGTTTTAAGATGTTATTTATTTATTTATTTAACAGAGAGAGAGCAAGAGAGAGCACAAGCAGGGGTAGCAGGAGAGGGAGAAGCAGGCTCCCCGCTGAGCAGGGAGCCCGATGTGGGACTCAGTCCCAGGACCCCGGGATCATGACCTGAGCTGAAGGCAGGCACTTAATGGACTGAGCCACCTAGATACCCCAGCAAGGTTTTTCGCTTCCAAAACCAGTAAATAAAGGATAAGAAAGGTGGCTCCTTCTTCAAGTATGGGGCAAAAATTAATCTACTATAGAGAAAAGAATCGAGGGACTATGACACTTCCAAAGGTAAAAAATAAATCTATAACTGACCCTAAAAAAAAGATTAATAAATTGCTTGGCTAAGAACTCAAAATAATTGACTTAAAGAGGCTAAGTGAGATACAAGAAAACATAAACAACTAAATGAAATTAGGAAAATATTACATAAAGAAAATTAGGATATCAAAAAATAGAAATCATAAAAAATCTAGCAAAATATTTGAATTAAAGAATTTGATAATTGGGGGTGCCTGGGTAGCTAAGTGGATTAAGTGTCTGCCTTCAGCTCAGGTTATGATCCCAGAGTCCTGGGATTGAGCCCCTCATTGGATTCCCTACTCAGTGGGGAGCCTGCTTCTCCCCCTCCTACTCCCCACTGCTTGTGCTACTCTCTCTCTGTCAAATAAATAAATAAATAAAATCTTAAAAAATAAGAATTCAAAAATTGAACTGAAATACCCAATAGAGAATTTCAACAGTAGATTTAATCAAGCAGAAGAAATAACAGCTGACTCAGAGATAAGTTATTTGAAATTATCCAGTCAGAGGAGCAAAAAGAAAAGAATGTAGAAGAGTGAAGAAAGCCTAAAGATCTTCTGAACCACAATCAAGGAAATCATTGTATGTATCAAGGGAATACCAGGAGGAGAAGAGTGAATGAAAATGCAAGGAAGTTTATTTGAAGAAATAATGGCTGAAATTTCTCAAATCTAGGGAGAGAAATGGACATCCTGGTTCATGAAGTCCAAGCCTCAAATAAGAAGAATCCAAATAAGTATACTATGGGAACCATTAAAATTAAATTGTCAAGACAAAGAAAATTTTAACAGTAGCAAGAAAACAAATGATTCATCATATACAAGAAAACACCCATAAAGCTTTTAGTGAATTTCTCAGCAGAAACATTGCAGGCCCGCAGTAAGTAGCATGATATATTCAACATACTGAAACGGAAGAACAAAACAAAACAAACACTGCAAACCAGACAAAGTTGTCCTTTAGAATTGAAGGAGAGATAAAGATTTTCCAAGACAAAAAAAAAAAAAAGAAGAAGAAGAAGAAGGAATTCATTAACACTAGACAGGTTTTACAATAAAAGCTAAAAGGAGTTCATCAAGCTTAAGCAAAGGATTGCTGAATATTAACATGTAAACATAGGAAAGTATAAAATTTACTGGTGAAGGTAAATATATAGTTAAATTCAGTGCTCTAATATAACAATGCTGGTGAATAAATCACTTATAACAGTATTACAGGTTAAGTCAAATTACTAAAAATAATTATAGCAACAGTATTTGTTAAGGGATACATAATAAAAATATGTGAATGGTGATATAAAAATTTTTAAATGTTGTATTTTTAACTTTTTGAGAAACCTCCATACTATTTTCTATATTGGCTGCACCAGATTGAATTCCCACCAACAAAGCAAGTTCCTTTTTCTCCACATTCTTGGCACACTTATTGTTTCTTGTGTTGTTGATTTTAACCATTCTCACAGGTGTGAGGCCATATCTCATTGTAGGTTTGATTTGTATTTCCCTGATCAGTTATGTTGAGCATCTTGTCATGTATCTGTTGGCCATCTGGATGTTTTCCTTGGAGAAATGTCTGTTCATATCTTCTGTCCAGTTTTAACTGGATTATTTGTTTTTTGGATGTTGAGATTTATAATTTATTTATGTATTTTAAATACACTTTAGGGCGCCTGGGTGGCTCAGTCGTTAAGCGTCTGCCTTCGGCTCAGGTCCTGGGATCAAGTCCCGCATCGGGCTCCCTGCTCTGCGGGGAGCCTGCTTCTCCCTCTCCCACTCCCCCTGCTTGTGTTCCTGCTCTCACTGTCTCTCTCTCTGTCAAATAAATAAATAAAATCTTTTTATAAAAATACTAACACTTTATTGGATATGTCATTTGCAAATATCTTCTCCCATTCCATAGGTTGCCTTTTAGTTTTGTTGATTGTTTCCCTCACCGTGCAGAAGCTTTCTTTATTTTGTTGAAGTCCCAACAGTTTATTTTTGCTTTTGTTTCCCTTGTCTCAGAAGACCTACCTAGAAAAACCTTGTTATGGCCAATGTTAAAGAAATTACTGCCGATGTGTGTTCTCTTCTAGAATTTTAATGGTTCCAGGTCTCACATTTAAGTCTTTAATCCATTTTGAATTTATTTTTGTGGATGGCGTAAAAATGTGATGCAGTTTCATTTTTATGCATGTTGCTGTCCAGTTTTCCAAACATCATTTGTTGAAGACTGTTTTTTCCCATTGGATATTCTTTCCTGCTTTGTAGCGTTAGTTGAACATATAGTTGTGGGTCCATTTCAGGATTTTCTATTCTGTTCCATTGATCTATGTGTCTGTTTTTGTGCCAGTACAATATTTTTATAATCACTACAGATTTGTAATATAGCTTGAAGTCCAGAATCATGATGTCTCCAGCTTTCTTTTCTTTTTAAAAATTGCTTTGGCTATTCGGGGTACTTTGTGGTTCCATACAAATTTGGGGATTGTTTTTCTTACCTCTGTGAAAAATGCTTGTGGTTTTTTTGATGAGGATGGCATTAAAAATGTAGATTACTTTGGGTATTACAGAAATTTTAAAGGGATTTGTTCTTCCAATCCATGAGTATGGAATGCTTTCCATCTCTTTGTGTCTTTCTCAATTTCTTTCATAAGTGCTCTGTAGTTTTTAGAGTACAGATTCTTTACCTCTTTGGGTAGGTTTATTCCTAGGCATCTTATGGTTTTTGGTGCAATTGTAAATGGGATCAATTACTTTATTTCTCTATTTGCTGCTTCATTATTTGTATATAGAAATGTAACTGGTTTATGTACATTGATTTTATACCCTGTGATTTAACTGAATTGTGTTTCAGTTCTGGCAATTTTCTGGTGCAGTCTTTTGGGTTTTCTCTCTATATATATATATATGTATTATGTAATATGGAAATAGTGGAAGTTTGACTTCTTCCTTGCTGATTTGGATACATTTTATTTCTTTTTGTTGTCTGATTGTTGAGGCTAGGACTTTCAGTACTATGTTAAATAACAGTGGTTAGAGTGGACATCCCTGTCTTTTTCCTGACCATAAAAGAAAAGGTCTCAGTTTTTCCCCATTGAGGATGATATTATCTGTGGGTTTTTCTTTTTCTGTGTGTGGGTTTTTCATATGTAGCCTTTTTGATGTTGAAGTATGTTTCCTCTAGCCCTATTATGTTGAAGTTTTTTATTATAAATGGATATTGTACTATGTCAAATGCTTTCTCTGCATCTATTGAGATGATTGTTTTTTATCCTTTCTTTTATTAATATGGTGTATCATGTTTGCAAATATTGAACCACCCTTGCAGCCCAGGAACAAATTCCACTTGATTGTGGTGAATGATTATTTTAATGTATGGATTTTAGTGTATGGATTTGTTTGCTAGTATATTATTGAGAATTTTTGCATACATTTTCATCAGGGATATTGGCCTATATTTCTCTTCTTTAGTGGAGTCTTTGTTGGGTTTTGGTGTAAGGATAATTCTGGACTCATAGAAAGATTTTGGAAATTTTCTTTCCATTTCTATTGTTTGGAATGGTTTGCAAAGAATAAGTATCAACTTCTTTAAATGTTTGGTAGAATTCACCCATAAAATCATCTGGCCCTGGACTTTTGTTTGTTGGGAAATTTTTTATTACTGATTCAATTTCTTTGCTGGTTCTTGGTCTGTTGAAAATTTCTATTTCTTCCTGTTTCAGTTTTGGTAGTTCATATATATCTAGGAATTTATCCATTTCTTCCAGGTTGTCCAATTTGTTGGCATATAGGTTTTCATAATATTCTTTTATAATTGTTTGTATTTCTGGGGTGTTGATTGTTATTTCCCTCTGTCATTTCTGATTTTATTTATTTTGGTCCATTTTCTTTTGTTTTTGACAAGTCTGGCTATGGTTTTATCAATTTTATTAATTAAAGAACCAGCTTCTGGTTTCATTGATCTGTTCTCTCTCTCTCCTTTTTTACATTTATATCATTTATGTTTGCTCTAATCTTCATTATTTCCTTCCTCCTGCTGGATTTAGGCTTTGTTGTTCTTTTTCTAGCTCCTCCTGGAGTGAGGTTAAGTTGTTTATCTGATTCTCCTTGCTTATTAAGGAAGGACTGTATTGCTATATACTTCCCTCTTAGCATCACTTTTGCTGCATCCCAAGTGTTCTGGACTATTTTGTTTTCATTTTCATTTGTTACCAAGTATATTTTAATTTCTTCTTTGATTTCCTGGTTGACCCATTCCTGTTTACTAGCATGTTGTTTAACCTCAATGGATTTGTGTTATTTCCAGATTTTTTTCTTGTTTTTAACTTCAAGTTTCATAATGTTGTGGTCAGAAAATATTAATAGTATTATCTCAATCTTTTTGTACTTGTTGAGTCCTGATTTGTGACCTACTATGTGATCTATTCTGGAGAATTCCCCATGTGCACTTGAAAAGAATGTGTATTCTGCTGTTTTAGATTAAATATTCTGAATATATCTATTAAGTCCATCTGGTTCAGTTTGATATTCAAAGCCATTGTTTCCTTGTTGATTTTCCGCTTAAATGGTCTAATGATGTAAATGAGATACTAAAGTCGTCTACTATTATTGTATTATTATCAATGAGTTCCTTTATATTTGTTCTTAATTGTTTTATATATATGAGTGCTCCCATTTTGGGCACAAAAATATTTATAGTTGTTAGATATTCCTGTTTGATTGTCCCCTTTATGATGATATAATGCCCTTCATCTCTTGTTACAGTCTTCCTAATTTCAAAATGTATTATAAAGCTACAATAGTCAAAAAAGTATGGTACTGGCCTAAAAAATAGATATATAGACCCATGAAACAAAATTTAGAGCCTAGAATAAATGTATGATCAACTGATCTTCAGGAAGGGTGCCAAGAATGCACACTGGGGAAAAGATAGTCTCTTCAAAAAATGATAAAATGCATACTTGATATCTACACCTAGAGAATAAAATTGCACCTTTATCTTACATCAGACATTAAAAATTAACTCAACTTTAATTAATGATTTAAATGTAATACCTGAAACTAAAAACCCCATACATAGGAAAACAAAGGGGGAAAGCTTCTTGATATCAGTCTTGGCAAATTTCTTGGATATAACATGAAAAGCACAGACAACAAAAGTAAAACTAGATGTGGGGGATTTTATTAAATTAAAAGGCTGCTGCAAAGCAAAGGAAACAATCAACTGGCAACATATAAAATAGAAGAAAATAATTGTAATCCATATATCTGATAAAAGGCTATTTTAAAAATTATAAACAACTCCTACAGCTTAATAGCAAAAAACACAAATAACCTGATTAAATATAGGTAAAGGAATTGAACATATATTTCTCTAAAGAAAATATACAAAAAGACAGCAGGTTTATGGAAAAATTCTCAATATTGTTAATGATCAGGGAAAAGCAAATCAAGAATTGAAAATAGAATCTTGACTAAATATCCAGTGTACATTGTAGCACTATTCACATTAGCCAAGATATGGAAATATTATCTAGTATTGCAGGACTAAAAAACAGATCATCAGATTTGTCATGAGATGAATAAAGAAAATGTAATATATACATAAGATGGAATATTTTGCAGCCTAAACCAAGAAAATCCTACCATTTGCAGTAACATGGATAAACTCAGAGAATATTATGCTAAATGAATGTCAGACACAGAAAGACAAACAATGCATGGCTTCTCTTATATAAGGCATCTAAATAGCCAAATATATAGAACTAGACAATTGAATTGTGATCATCAGGGGATGGGGGAAGCTATATGAGGGGTAGTGGCTCAATGAGTAAATAGTTATAGTTGTACAAGATGAGCAAGTTCCAGACATCTAATGATTTGTGGATCTGATTTTAAATCCTATAATATCACTGAATTCATTCGTTATAACTAATAGTTATAACTTCTATGGAATCTATTGGAGTTTCTACATAATAGGTCATCTTCAGACAGATTATTTTACTTCTTCCTTTACAATTTGGATGTCTTTTATTTTGGCATTTTGCCTAATTGCTCTGTCTCAGAGCAATATTATGTTGAATAGAAGTCATAAGAGTGGATATCCTTGTTTTTTTCTAAATATTAAAGGAAACGCTTTCAGTTTTTTACCACTGATCATTTTTTGTGGCCTTTTTATCTATGGCCTTTTTAGCGTTTAGGTAAGTTCATTCTTCACCTAACTTATTGAAAGTATTTTTTTAAGATTATTTATTTATTTATTTATTTGAGAGAGAGAGCACAGAGGGAGAGTGAGAGGGAGGAGCAGACTCCCTGCTGAAGAGGGAGACCTACGTGGGGCTCAATCCCAATACCCTGGTATCATGACCTGAGGCAAAGGCAGATGCTTAACCGACTGAGCCACCCAGGCACCCTGAAAGTGTTGTTGTTGTTTTTTTAATTGTGAAAGTGTGTTGAATTTTGTCAAATGCTTTTTGTACACCTATTGAACTAATCATGATTTTTGTTCTTCATTCCATTAGTGTGGCATATCACATTGATTGATTTGCCTATGTTGGATCCTTCTTTCTCCCCAAAGATTAGTCACATTTGTTCATAGTGTATAATCTTTTAAGGTGGCTCTGAATTCTGTTTGCTAATATTTTATTTGAAGATTTTACATTCAGTTCATCAAGGATATCGGCCTATAGTTTGCATTCTTTTTTTGTGATTCTTTCTTTCTTTTCTTTTCTTTTTTCTTTTCTTTTTTTTTTTTTTTTTGGTGTGGTTTAAGTATGAACATTATGCTGACCTTGTATAATGGGTGTGGAAGTTTTTTCTTCCTTTATCTTTTGGAGTTTTGTATTGATTCTTTTTTTAAAAATTATAGTAGAATTCACCTGTGAAGCCATCTGGTCTTGGTCTTTTCTCTTGGGGGAGTTTTTTAAATTACTGATTCAATATCGTCATTTGTTATTGGTGTATTATGGATTTCTATTTCTTCTTCCTTTAGTCTCGGTAGATTTTATATTTCTAGGAATTTATCTACTCATTGAAGTTGCCCAGTTTTTGGTGTATAATTGTTTATAGTCATTTATTATATATACATAATTTCTGTGGCATCAGTTGTATGTCTCCTCTTTTGTTTCTAACTTTATTTAAGACTTTTCTCTTTCATTGCTGGTCTAAGAATTTGTCAGTTTTGTTTTTCTTTTTTTTTTGAGAAGCATGTATATAGACTGATTTTTTTCTAATATTCTATTCTCTATTTGATTTATATATGTCCTATATTGATATTACTTCCTTTTTTCACAAACTTTAGGTTCAGTTTATTTCTCTTTTTCTAGTCTTTTGAGGTGTAAAATTAGGATGTTTATTTCAGATTTTTCTTATTTGTTAAATATAAGAGTTTATTGGTATAAATCTCCCTTATTACTTTTATTTTTGTCATATTCTATGTCTTAGTATGTTGTTTTTATTTTCACTTTCTCAAAATATTCTCTAATATTGTTTTTAATTTATTCTTTGATCCAGTGGTTGTTTAAGAGTCTGTTTAATTTCCATATATTTATGAGCTTCCCAATTTCTTTTGTTATTGATTTCTAGTTTTATTTCATTGTGTTTGGAAAAGATACTTGGGATGATTGTTATCTAATCTGTCAAGACTTGTTTTGTGAACTAGCATGTAATCTACCTTAGAGAATGACCCATGCTCCTTTAAAAAGAAAGAGTATTCTGATGTTGTCCAGTGGAATGTTCTGTATGTCTTTTAGGTCCATTTGGTCTATAGTGTTTTTCTTTTTATTTTTTTTTAAGATTTTATTTATTAGACAGAGACACAGCGAGAGGGAACACAAGCAGGGGGAGTGGGAGAGGGAGAAGCAGGCTTCCCGCGGAGCAGGGAGCCCGATGTGGGGCTCGATCCCAGGACCCTGGGATCATGACCTGAGCCGAAGGCAGACGCTTAACCGACTGAGCTACCCAGGTGCCCCTGGTCTATAGTGTTTTTCAAGACTGCCATTTCCTTATGTATTTTCTATCTGGATGATCTATCCATTATTAAATGTGTAATGTTGAAGTCTACCACTGTTATGGTTTGGTATCTATTTATCCCTTCATATATGTCAATGCTGCTCCAAATATAGGAGCTTTGATGTTGGAGCATATCAAATTATAATTACCATACCTTCCTCTATAATTGGTTATTTTATCATTATATAATAACCTTCTTAGACTTTCATGAGAATTTTTGACTTAAAATATACTTTACCTGATAGAATTATAGGCAATCCTGCTTTCTTTTGTTTGCTTTTTGCCTAGAATTTCTTTATCCATTCCTTCACATACAGGCTATGTGCATCCTTAAATCTAATGAGAGTCTCTTATACATAGCATATATTTGGATCTTCTTTTTTTTAAGATTTTTTTAAGATTTTATTTATTTATTTGACACACAGAGTCAGAGAGGCAAGTGGGGGAAACAGCAGAGGGAGAAAGAGAAGCAGACTCCCCACCGAGCAAAGAGCCCGATGCAGGGCTCAATCCCAGAACTCCAAGATCATGACCTGAGCTGAAGGCAGATGCTTAACTGACCGAGCCACCCAGGCACCCCTTAAGTTTTAATTTAAATTCTAGTTTGTTAACGTACAACATAATATTAGTTTCAGGTGTACAATATAGTGATTCAACACTTTCATAAAACACCCAGTGCTCATTACAACAAGTGCACTCCTTAATCCCTATCACCTATTTAACTCATCCTCCCACTCACCTCCACTCTAGTAACCATCAGTTTGCCCTCTCTAGTTAAGAGTCTCTTATGATTTTCCTCCCTCTCTCTCTTTTTTCCCTTTGCTTTTTGAATTGTTTCTTAAATCTCACATATAAATGAAATCATATGGTTTTTGTCTTTCTCTGGCTGAATTATTTTGCTTAACATAGTTACCTATAGCTCCATTCATGTCATTGCAAATGGGAAGATTTTAATTGTATTTTTATGGCTGAATACCACTTCTTTATCCATTTATCAGTCAATGGACACTTGGGCTCTTTCCATAATTTGGCTAGTGTAGATAATGCTACTATAAGCATCAGGGTGCATGTATCCATTCAAATCAGTATTTTTGTATCCTTTGGGTAAATACCTAGTAGTAAAATTGCCAGATCATAGGTTAGTTCTATCTTTAACTTTTTTTAGGAACGTCCATACTGTTTTCCAGAGTGGCTGCACTGGTTTGCATTCCCACCAGCAGTGTAAGAGGGCTCCCCTTTCTCCACATTCTCACCAACACCTGTTGATTCTTGTGTTGTTGATTTTAGCCATTCTGAGAGTGTGAGGTGTTATCTCAGTGTAGTTTTGATTTGTATTTCCCTGATGATGAGTGATGTTGAGCATCTTTTCATAAGTCTGTTGGCCATCTGTATGTCTTTGGAAAAATGTCTAATCATGTTTTTTTTTTTCCCATTTTGTAATTGGATTATCCATTGGATATTGTTAAAATCTATTCAGTAACTTTGTTTTCTACAGGTAAATTTTTTTTAAAGATTTTATTTATTTATTTGAGAGAGAGAGAGAATGAGAGATAGAAAGCATGAGAGGGAAGAGGGTCAGAGGGAGAAGCAGACTCCCTGCTGAGCAGGAAGCCCGACGTGGGACTCGATCCTGGGACTCCAGGATCATGACCTGAGCCGAAGGCAGTCGCTTAACCAACTGAGCCACCCAGGCGCCCCTCTACAGGTAAATTTAATCCATTTACATTTAATGTCATCATTCATAAATAAGAAGTGACTATTGTAATTGTGGTCATTTATTTCTTGTTCTTTTGCATTCTTTCTTTGTGTTTTGATGTGTTTTTTTAGTGATAGATCTTGTTTGTTTTATCTTTTGTGTATCTACTATAAATTTTTTCCTCACTGTTACTAGGAGGCTTACAGTGAACCTCTTATATGCTATTTTATGATGAAAACTATTTAAATTTAATTAAATATGGAAACTCTACATTTTTAATCTCCCCAACCCTTTTGCTATTGATATAAATGTTTACTTATTTCTATATTTTGTATTCATCATGAAATATTTGTCATTATAGTTAGTCTTAATACTTTGTCATTTAACTTTTATGCTCAGGTTAAAAGTGTTTTAGATACCACCATTCTAAAATTAGAATGTTTTGTATTTATTTAATATTTACCTTTACCAGTGAGATTTGCACTTTCATATGCCTTTGTGGTTCTGTTTATTGCCTATTCATTTCAACTTAAACAATGGGTTTAGCACTTCTTGTAAGGCAGGTCTAGTGGTGACACACTCCTTTAACTTTTGTTTGTCTTTGGAAGTCTTTATCACTGCTTCATTTTTGAGGGACAGCTTTCCTGTTTATGATATTCTTGGTTGGCAGGGTTGTTTTTAGTAATTTAAATATATCATCCCTTACCCTTCTGATCTGCATGGTTTCTGCTGAAGAATCTATTGATGGTATTATGGAAGTTCCCTTGTATGGGACAAATCATTCTTCTGTGGTTTTCAAATTCTCTTTGGTTTTCTTTTTCTTTTTTTTTTTTTACAATTTATAATTTGTTCTATGTAGATCTTTTTAGTTTCAACCTATTTAGGTATTTTTGAGCTTCATGAATTGGGATGTCCATTTCCCTGCCAAAATTTGGGAAATTTTTGTGCATTATTTCTTTAAATAAGCTTTCTGCCCCTTTATCTCTTTCCTTTCCTTCTAGTACTCTTATCACACATGTATTGTTTCTTTTGATGGAGCTCCATAAATCCTAGAGGATTTCTTAACTTGTTTTCTTTTTTTTTTTAATTTTTTGTTCCTCTGACTGGATAATTTCAAATGACTTCTTTGAGTTCAATAATTCTTTCTGCTACTTAATCAAGTCTGATATTGAAGATCTCCTTTGAATTTTTCAATTCAGTCATTCTTCAACTCTAGGGTTTTGATTCAGTTCTCTTCTATGGTTTCTATTTCTTTGTTGATCCTCTACATTTGTTTATCTATTTTTTATCTGATTTTGTTTAGTTCTCTCTGCTGTTTTGTATCTTACTGAGTTTCTTTAAGATTTTTATTTTGTTGGGTGCCTGGGTGGCTCATTTGGTTAAGTGTCTGCCTTTGGCTCAGGTCATGATCTCAGGGTCTTGGGATCAAGCCCCACATCAGGCTCCTTCTGCCCTCTCCCTCTGCCCCTCGCCCTCATGCTGTCTCTCTCTCTCTCTCTCAAATAAATAAATAAATAAAATCTTTAAAAATATTATTAGTTTGAATTCTTTGTCAGGCAGTTCACTGACCTCCATTTATTTAAAGTTAGTTACTAAAACTTTATTAGTTTCATTTTGTTGTGTTGTGTTTTCCTGAATCTTTATGTCTCTTAAATCCTTGTATTGATGAATGCACATGTTAAAGTAATGGGCACCTCTTGTAGCCTCCATAGGCTGACATCTTCAAGGGAAGACCTTAAACATGTAGGTTGGTCTGGAATTCCGGGAGGGCCTACTGGTAACATCTGTGAATGGAAGGGTCTGCTGCTGTTGCTGGGTTTTCTATTCTGTTTCATTGATGTATGTGTCTGTTTTTGTGCCGGTACCATACTGTCCTCATGACTATAGCTTTGTAATATAGTTTGAAATCCAGAAATATGATGCCTCCTGTTCTGTTTTTCTTTTTCAAAATCCCTTTGGCTATTCAAGGTCCTTTGTGGTTCCATACAAATTTTAGGATTGTGGGTTCTAGCTCTGTGAAAAATGCTGGTGATATTTTGATAAGGATTGCATTAAATGTGTATATTGTTTTGAGTAGAATAGACATTTTAACAATGTTCTTCTAATCCATGAGCATGGAATGTTTTTCCATTTCATTGTAACCTCTTTGGTTAGGTTTATTCCTAGGTATTTTATGAGTTTTGATGCAACTATAAATGGGACCAATACCTTAATTTCATTTCTTTTTATTTTAAATATTTTATTTATTTATTTGACAGAGAGAGAGAGACAGGGAGAGAAGGAACACAAGCAGGGGGAGTGGGAGAGGGAGAAGCAGGCTTCCTGCAGAGCAGGGAGCCCGATGCGGGGCTCAATCCCAGGACCCTGGGATCATGACCTGAGCTGAAGGCAGACGCTTAATGACTGAACCACCCAGGAGCCCCCCCCTAATTTCATTTCTGCTACTTCATTATTGGTGTATAGAAATGCAACAGATTTCTTTACAATGATTTTGTATCCTGCAATTTTACTAAATTAATGTATTAATTCTAACAATTTTGGGGGGAGTCTTTCAAAATCCTAGAGGCAAACCCAGTCACCAACCTCTTTGACATCAGCCATAGCAAGTTCTTCCTAGACACATCTCCAGAGGCAAGGGAAACAAAAAAAAAAATGAACTTTTCAGATTTTATGACGATAAGAATCTGCATAGTGAAGGAAACAATCAACAAAACTGAAAGGAAACTTATGGAATGGAAGAAGATGTTTGCACCTGATATATCAGACATAGGGTTAGTATTCGAATACACGAAGAACTTATCAAACTTAACACCCAAAAACCAATTAATCCAATTTAAAAATGGGTAGAAAATATGAGTCGATATGTTTCCAAAGAAGATATACAGATGTCTATAAGACACATGAAAACATGCTCAAAATCACTCATCGTCAGAGAAATACAAATCAAAACTGCATTGAGATATCACCTCACACTGTCAAAATCAACAACACAGAAAAGAACCAATGTTGGCAAGGATGTGCAGAAAGGGGAAACCTCCTGCATGATTGGTGGGAATGCAAACTGGTGCAGACACTCTGGAAAACAGTATAGAGGTTCCTCAAGAAGTTAAAAATAGAACTACCTTATGACCCCTCAATTGCACCTTTGTATTTACTCAAAACATACAGATTCAAAGGGGCACATGCACCTCAATTTTTATAGCAGCATTTTCAACAATAGCCAAATTATGGAAAGAACCCATGTCCCTGAACTGATGAATGGATAAAGAAGTAAAGAAGAAGTGGTGTATATATATGTATATACATATGAGAACAGTATGAAAAGTTCTAAAAATATAAAAATAGAAATACCATATGATCCAAAAATTCCACTACCGGGTATTTACACAAAGAAAATGAAAACACTAAATTGGAAAGATATATACAGCCCTATGTTTATTGCAGCATTATTTACAATAGGAAAGATATGAAAGCAACCCAAGTGTCCATCAATAAATGAATGTACAAAGAAGATCTGATATATATATATATATACATATATATGCAAAATGGAATATAACTAAACCTTAAAAGAGAATTAGATCTTGCCATTTGTACCAACATGGATGGATTTAGCAGGCATTATGCTAAGCCAAATATGTTAGACAGAAAATGTAAGTCTGCACAGTCATATATCTGTCTGTGCAGACAGCTGTATGATTTCACTCATATTTGGAATCTTTTTTTAAGATTTATTTATTTATTTATTTTAGAGAGAGAGAGAGCACGTACGAGTGGTGGAGGGGCAGAGGGAGAGGGAGAGGAAGGGAATCTGCAGCAGACTCTCCACTGAATGCAGAACCTGATGCGGGGCTCAATCCCACGAACTTGGGATCATGACCTGAGCCAAAACCAAGAGTCAGATGCTCAACTGACCCACCAAGGCACGCCTCATATGTGGAATCTAAAAAAGAAAAATGAATAAGCCAATAAAAAAAGCAGAATCACTCCATAAGTATAAAAAAGAAACTGATGATTTCCACAAGTGAAGAGATAAGGGGTTGGGCAAAATGGGTAAAGGAGAGTGGGAAATACAGGCTTCCATTTATGGAATAAATAAATCATGGGAATAAAAAGTACAGCATAGGGAATATTGTCAATGGTATTGTAATAATATTGCCTTGTTGTGGATGGTGGCTACTCTTATGTTGAGTATAGCATAATGTGTAGAATTATTGAACCACTATGTTGTATACCTGATACTAATGTATCATTGTGTCTCATCTATCTTCCAATAAAAATGTTAATAAACCATTCCCCTTTAAATGGTTAGTTGTATTTTATGTGAATATTCTGTTAGTAAATTATTTTTTAAATATTATCATAGATAAGAGCAGCCTAAAGAGACATATCAACTAAATGTACTGTGGTATCTTGGAAGGGAGGGAGGAACTGAAAATTGACATTAGGTAAAAATTAAGGAAATCTAAATAAACTACTTGCCTTATTTAATAACAAAAAACACTGAAGGTTGTTGATATTACTATGAAAAATATATCAGTTCTTGGAAAAATGTAAGCTTACAAGAAATATATATTTAAAGTTAATTCGCAAGTTACAAAAGTAAAAGTCATTGTTTAGAATGGAAATGAAGGCTGAAAAACATTTTGTGGTGGTAGTAAAAATACTAATGATAATAATTATGCATTATGTTATCAATATGACTGTTACATGGTTTTTTCCACGTCTAGGACAGTGCCCTTCACATGGTACATACTTAATAAATATTTGTTTGATGAATGAGTTAGACAATGATTGTGGCCATTTCTATGTAATAAAAAAATCAAAAAAGTCAAAATAATATTTCTGACTGTCTTTTTGAGTAATGTGGATTGATTGTACAGCTGGTTCATTTGACTGCTTAGGGATCAAACAGTAAGTTGAGAAAAAGGAAAACAGTAATTTCCACTGAATAGCAACTCATTTGGTGACCCTGCTTATTCATAGGCTAGCTTGCTAAATATTCAGTCTATGAAACTTAATACAGAACTAATAAATGTCAAAAGAGGTCTTGACTTTAACTAGAAGGCTAAAAGGAAGCCCTCTTTTGCAGAATATGTATAATATGATTCCATTTGTGCAATTATAAGTATATACATAGATGTGTTTGTATAAGCCAAGTAAAAGTTCTAAAGGTTATAGTAATTTCCTCTGGGGTGTGAGACTATAATGAAGGTGAATTTTATTTGAATTTTATACCCTTATAAAATGTGTGATTTTTTTATCATTGGCATGAATTACATTGCAATCTTCGATATTATTAAAAATATATGTGCCATATGAGAGCCTCCTTCAGTCTTCTTCGGAAATGTGTAAGCTATTTTGTGTTCTCCATAGACTTTATAAAAGCTATATCTTTGAAAGAAGCTTTTGAACATTATTTTTTCTTCTTTTCATCTCTGCTAAGTTATTGAACTCCTTAGAGGTTAGAGTTTCACCACATATCAGAATTACTGCCTAATAAACCTCAGTCTTTTTCTTTTTAAAGATTTTATTTATTTATTTGAGAGAGAGAGAACGAGAGATAGAGAGCACAAGAGGGAAGAGGGTCAGAGGGAGAAGCAGACTCCCTGCTGAGCAGGGAGCCTGATGTGGGACTCGATCCGGGGACTCCGGGATCATGACCTGAGCCGAAGGCAGTTGCTTAACCAACTGAGCCACCCAGGCGCCCAAACCTCAGTCTTTTTCTGACTTTAAATTTTATTGAAGTTCTTCTTATTATACTTTACACATACTCTGATTTTGGTTAAAAAATGACTATTCCAGTTGAAAGTAAAAAACCAAACAAATTTTTTCCATGTGAAAACTTAGCATGTAAACACAATCAAAATGGATAAAGACCCAAATATGAGACAGGAAACCATCAAAATCCTAAAGGAAAACACAAGCAACAACCTCTTTGACATTGGCCATAGCAACTTCTTAGTGAACAGGTCTATCAAGGCAAGGGAAATAAAAGCAAAAATGAACTAATGGGACTTCCTCAAGATAAAAAAAAAAAAAACTGCACAGAAAAGGAAACAATTAACAAAACTGAAAAACAACCTACAGAATGGGAGAAGATATTTACAAATAACATATCTGATGAAGAATGAGTATCCAAAATATATAAAGAACATCTCAAATTCAACACCCAATAAACAAATAATCCAGTTAAGAAATGGGCAGAAGACATAAATTGACATTTTTTTCAAAGAACACATACAGATGGCTAACAGACGCATGAAAAGATGCACAGCAATACTCATCATCAGCGAAATACAAGTCAAAAACAGGATGAAATACCACCTCACACCTATCAGAATGGCTAAAATTAACAACACAAGAAACAACAGACTTTAGCAAAGATGTGGAGAAAGGGGAACCTTATTCCACTGTTAGTCGAGATTCAAACTGGTGCAGCCACTTTGCAAAACAGTATGGAGCTTCCTCAAAAAGTTAAAAATAAAACTACCTTATGATTCAGCAATTACACTACTAAGTAATTATCCAAGGGATACAAAAATACTGAATAGAAGGGACACATGCACCCTGATGTTTATAGCAGCATTATCAACAACAGCCAAATTATGGAAAGAGCCCAAATGTCCATCAACTGATGAATGAATAAAGAGGATGTTGTATCTATAGAGGATGGAATATTAGTCCCTATAAAGAATGAAATCTTGCCTTTTGCAACAACATTGATGGAACTAGAGTATATTACATCAATCAGAGAAAGACAAATACCATATAATTTCACTCATATGTGGAATTTAAGAAACAAAATGGATGAACGTAGGGGAAGGGGGTTGAAAGAGAAGGAAACAAACCACAAGAGCCTTAAATATAGAGAGCAAACTGAGGGTTGCTGTGGGGAAAGTTTGTGGGGGGATGTGCTAAATGGATGATGGGCCTTAAGGAGGGAACATTTTGTGATGAGCACTGGGTGGTATACGTAAGATATGGATCACTAAATTCTACTCCTGAAGCCAATACTATATGTTAACTAACTTGAATTTAAACAAAATCTTGGAATAAAAAGATTAAAAAGTAAAAGAAGATCACATTGTATGTACTATTTTGCATACCATTCATTTCACTTAAAAGCATACAATACATATTCGTTAATGTCATTAAAAACAGTAAAAAAAAAAAAAAAAGTAGTACTTGGCCAAACAGGACCATTTTTTCTTACCCTAGTTTGTGTCTTCTCACATTTCTTGAGTGGACCCCAGTTTTTTACAAGATGAAAATCCAATTTTTTTTTTATCATAGGGAACAAGACTTTTCACAATATAACCCATGCTTCTCTTCTCTGTTTCTACTAGTGTTGTTTACTTTTTCTGACAGTTACAGTCTAGCTTTAACATATAACTATATTACTTCCGGTCAAATACTGTAGGAAACATTTGTTTCATATTATTTTCATATGCTTATATTATTTCTCCCACCAACAACATTCTTCACCTTTTTCATCACCTGGAGAATTTATAATGTTTGAGTTTATTATTTCTATGATGATTTCTCTAACTCTCATTACATTTTTTATTATGTTCAATTAGCCAACATATAATACATCATTAGTTTTTTTTTCATGGATAGAACACATTTTATTTATCCATTTATCATTTAATGGACATTTCAGGGGAAATGTTTTTCCTTTTCTCTCTTTCTCTTCTTAGTTTTCTCTCTTTTTTGCCTCATGTTATTCTGGTTTTTGTTCTCCTTAGATTTTTTTTCTTATTTTTATTTTTTATTGTTATGTTAATCACCATACATTACATCATTAGTTTTTGATGTAGTGTTCAATGATTCATTAGTTGCATTCATTAGTATAACATCCAGTGCTCATCAACACAAGTGCCCTCCTTAATACTCATCACCCTGTTATGACATCCCCCCACTTCCCTCCCTTCTGTAACCCTCAGTTTGTTTCCTGGAGTCCAGAGTCTTTCTTTCTCTCTTTCTTTATTAAGATTTTATTTATTTGACAGAGAGAGACACAGCGAGAGAGGGAACACAAGCAGGGGGAGTGGGAGAGGGAGAAGCAGGCTTCCCGCTGAGCAGGGAGTCCAATGTGAGGCTTGATCCCAGGACCCTGGCAGACACTTAACGACTGAGCCCCCCAGGCGCCCCCAGAGTCTTTCATAGTTTGTCTCCCTCTCTGATTTCTTCCCACACAGTTTTCCCTCCCTTCCCCTAATGTCCTCCGCACTATTTCTTATGTTCCACATATGAGTGAAACCATATGATACTTGTCATTCTCTGCTGGACTTATTTCACTTAGCATAATCCTCTCCAGTTCCATCCATGTTGATGTAAATGCTGGGTATTCATCCTTTCTGATGGCTGAGTAATATTCCATTGTATATATAAACCACATCTTCTTTATCCATTCATCTGTTGAAGGACATCTCAGCTCCTTCCACAGTTTGGCTATTGTGGACATTGCTGCTATAAACTTTGGGGTGCATGTACCCTTCTTTTCACTATGTCTGTATCTTTGGGGTAAATACCTAGTAGTGCAATTGTGGGGTCACAGGGTAGCTCTATTTTTAACGTCTTGAAGAACCTCCATATTGTTTTCCAGAGTGGCCATACCAGCTTGCAATCCCACCAACAGTGTAAGAGTGTTCCCCTTTCTCCACATCTGCACCAACATTTGTTGTTTCCTGTTTTGTTAATTTTTGCCATTCCAGCTGGTGTAAGGTGATATCTCATTGTGGTTTTGATTTGAATTTCACTAATGGCTAGTGATGTCGAACATTTTTTCATGTGTTTGTTAGCCATTTGTATGTCTTCTTTGGAGAAGTGTCTGTTCATGTCTTCTGCCCATTTTTTGACTGGATTGCTTCTTGGGTGTTGAGTTTGAGAAGTTCCTTACAGATCTTGGATACTAGTCCTTTATCCATAATGTCATTTGCATATATCCACTCCCATTCCATGGGTTGCCTCTTAGTTTTTTTGACTGTTTTCTTTGCTGTGTAGGAGCTTTATATCTTCATGAAGTCCCAATAGTTCATTTTTGCTTTTGTTCCCCTTGCTTTTAGAGACATGTTTTGAAAGAAGTCACTGTAGCCAATGTTGAAGAGGTTACTGCCTATGTTCTTCTCTAGGATTTTGATGGATTCCTGTGTCACATTGAGGCCTTTCATTCATTTTGAGTTTATCTTTGTGTATGGTGTATTACTATGGTACAGTTTCATTCTACTGCATGTGGCTGTCCAATTTCCCCAGCACCATTTATTGAAGAGACTGTCTTTCATCCATTGGATATTTTTTCCTGATTTGTTGAAGATTAGTTGACCATAAAGTTGAGGGTCAATTTCTGGGGTCTCTATTCTGCTCCACTGATTTTTGTGTCTTTTTGTTTTGTTTTGGTTTGGTTTGGTTTTTTTTGCCACTACCATGTTGTCTTGATGGTCATAGCTTTGTAATGTAGCTTTAAGTCAGGCATTGTGATGTGATGCCCCCAGCTTTGTTTTTCTTTTTCAACAATTCCCTGGCAATTCGGGGTCTTTTCTGGTTCCATACAGATTTTAGGATTGTTTGTCAAACCTCTGTGAAAAATGTCAATGCTATTTTGATAGGGAATGCATTGAAAGTGTAAATTGCTCTGGGCAGCATAGACATTTTCACGTTTATTCTTCCAATCCATGAACATGGAATATTTTTCCATCTGTTTGTATCCTCCTCAATTTCTTTCATAAGTGTTCTGTAGTTTCTAGAGTATAGATCCTTTACATCTTTGGTTAGGTTTATTACTAGATATCTTATGGTTTTGGTGCAGTTGTAAATGGAATAGATTCATTAATTTCTTTTTCTTCAGTCACATTGTTAGTGTATAGAAATGCAACTGATTTCTGTACATTGTGTATCCTGCCACATTGCTGAATTGCTGTATAAATTCTAATAATTTGGGGGTGGAGTCTTTTGGATTTTCCACATAAAGTATCATGTCATCTGCTAAGAGAGAAAGTTTGACTTCTTCTTTGCCAATTTGAATACATTTTATTTCTTTTTGTTGTCTGATTACTGAGGCTAGGACTTCAAGTAATATGTTGAACAAAAGTGGTGAGAGTGGGCATCCCTGTTGTGTTCCTGACCTTAAGGGGAAAGATCTCAGTTTTTCCCCATTGAGAATAATATTTGCTGTTGGCTTTTCATAGATGACTTTTATGATATTCAGGTATGTTCCCTCTATCTGTATATTTTAAAGAGTTTTAATGAAGAAAGGATGCTGTATTTTGGCAAATACTTTTTCTGCATCAATTGAAAGGATCATATAGTTCTTGTCTCTTCTTTGTTAATGTGGTCTATCACGTTGATTGATTTGCCAAATTTGGGCCACCCTAACATCCCAGGAATAAACCCCACCTGGTCATGGTGAATAATCCTTTTAATGTCCTGTTGGATCCTATTGGCTAGTATCTTGTCGAGTATTTTGGCATCCTTGTTCATCAGGGATATTGGTCTGTAATTCTCCTTATTGATGGGGTCTTTTACTAGTTTTTGGATCAGGGTAATGCTGCCTCATAGAACGAGTTTGGAAATTTTCCTTCTATTTTTATTTTTTGAAACAGCTTCAGTAGAATAGGCATGATTTCTTCTTAAATGTTTGGTAGAATTCCCCTGGGAAGCCATCTGGCCCTGAACTCTTGTTTTTTTTTTTGTGAGGTTTTTGATTACTGTTTCAATTCCCTTGATGGATATTGGTCTGTTCAGATTGTCTATTTCTTCCTGTTTCAGTCTTGGTAGTTTATAAGTGTCCAAGAATGCATCCATTTCTTCCAGATTGCCTAGTTTGTTGGCATACAGGTGTTGTTAATAAGTTCTAATAATTGCCTATATTTAGTTGGTATTGGTCATGATTTCTCCCCTTTCATTCGAGATTTTATTAATTTGGGTCCTTTCTCTTTTCTTTTGGATAAGTCTGGCCAGAGGTTTATCAATCTCATTAATTCTTTCAACGAACCAGGTTCTAGTTTCATTGATCTGTTCTAATGTTCTAGATTCTGTTTCATTGATTTCTGCTCTAATTATTATTTCTCTTCTCTTGCTTGGTTTAGGATTTATTTGCTTTTCTTTCACCAGATCCCTTAGGTGTAGGGTTAGCTTGTGCATTTGGGATTTTTCTAATTTTTTGAGGGTTTTTGGATGGCTATGCACTTCCCTCTAAAGACCAACTTTTCTGTATTCCTTAGGTTCTGAACCAATGTGTTTTCATTTTAATTTTTTTGTATGAACTGTTTAAGTTGCTTTTTTTATGTTCAATTAGCCTACATATAATACATAATTCGTTTTTGATGTAGTGTTCAACAATTCATTAATTGCGTTGTAAGTTCCTCTTTAATTGTTAAAATTAAATATAGTCCAATAGTTACAATTGTTAGATCTTCTTGTTGGATAGACCCTTTAAGTATGATAGAGTATCCCTCTACCTCTCTTTCTACAGTCTTTGTTTTAAAATCTAATTTTTCTGAAATGAGAATTGGTGCCCCAGCCTTTTTTTTAGGTCCATTGGCATGATAAATTGTTCTCCATCCCCTCACTTTCAATTCGGAGGTGTCTTTAGGTTCAAAATCAGTACTTTCTAGACAGCATATGGATAGGTCCTGCTTTCTTATCCAATCTGAAACTCTGCCATTTGAAGGGAGCATTCAGCCCATTCACATTGAGAGTCACTATTGAAAGATATGAATTTAGTGCCATCATATTGCCTGTGAATTCCCTTTTTCTGTAGATCATCTCTGTAAATTTCTGGTCTACATTACTCTTGGGGTCTTTCTTCTTTTATAAGATCCCCCTTAATATTTCCTGCAAGGATGTGTTGGTGGTCACATATTCTTTCAGTTTCTGCCTGTCCTGGAAGCTCTTTATCTCTCCGTCTGCTCTGAATGACAGCCTTGCTGGATAAAGTATTCTTGGTTGCATGTTCCTCTCATTTAATACCCTGAATATGTCTTACCAAGCCTTTCTGGCTTGCCAGGTCTTTATGGATAGGTCTGATATTATTCTAATCTTCCTCCCTCTTCCCATAAGAAATCTTTTCCTCCTGGTTGCTCTCACGTTAGCTTCCTTGGCTCTAAGATTTGCACGTTTCACTATTATATGTTGAAGTGTTGATATATATTTTTTAAAGATTTTATTTATTTATTTGACAGAAAGACACACAGAGAGAGAGGGAACACAATCAGGGGGAGAGGGAGAGGGAGAAACAGGCTTCCCGCGGAGCAGAGAGCTTGACACAGGGCTCGATCCCAGAATGCCGGGATCATGACCTGAGCCGAAGGCAGACGCTTAATGACTGAGCAACCCAGGCACCCCAGTGTTGATATATATATATATATTTTTTTTGGGGGGGGGGAGGGTCCTCTCTGCCTCTTGGACATGAATGCTTGTTTCCTTCTCCAGATTAAGGAAGTTCTTAGGTATGATTTGCTCAAATATACCTTCTAGTCCTCTCTCTCTCTCTCTACACCCTCAAGGATCCCATTAATTCTGAAATTGGAATGTTTCATGGCATTATTGATCTCTCTAAGTCTGTTCTCATGGGTTTCTAACTGCCTATCCCTATCCTCCATGGCTTCCTTGCTTTCTATCAGCTTATCTTCTAGATCACTAATGAGTTCTTCTGCCTCATTTACCCTCGCTGTTAGAGTATCCAGTTTAGACTGCATCTCATTCATAGCATTTTTAAGTTTGGCTGGATTAGATCTCATTTCTGCCCTTCAAGATTCTAAATTCTTATTGAAGTTTTCTCAAGCCTAGCTATTGACTTCATAATTGCTACCCTGAAGTCTATTTCTGATATCTTGCTTATATCCATATCCATTAGATTTGTGGCAGAGGACATTGTCTCTGGTTCTTTTCTTTGTTGGAAGTTCCTCCTCCTAATCATTCTGTTGAGGGATGGTTGAGATAATGTACAGTCCAAAATATCAACCACAACCCAAGCAAAATGCACCTACGAAAAAACCTAAAGTGGTCAAAAGTTACCACAAATACACCATCAAAGCCAAGATGATCCAAAACAATAAAAAAGAAAGAAAAAAGAAAAGAGAAAAAATAAAGAGGGTAGCAGGGAGAGAGATTATAATCTCTCAGGGTGAACACAGCAGGGTGATCTGCCTGTTCCTACTTGATTTTTGGTCTGTGTGTTAGAAGACACTATATCCCAAAATTGCAAAGAAATCAGAACTTACATATATATCAAGATAAAATTAAATAGAGCAACAAATGGCCTAGCATGGGTCAAAAATCTATAAGATATATATGTGAAAAAGAAAATAAAAGTTAAGAAGTGACTTAAAAACATAGGTTCGGAAATATGAATCTACTTGAAATGGGGGCAGGGTTAAAAAAAAGAAAAGAAACTAAAAAAGAAATGTAAAATTTTAGCTTGAAGTATATGTGAATCGTGAGGGAATACTTGGAGCTCCCTGTATTATTTTCCCCTGGTGCTGGAGTTTTACAGTCCTGTGGGATATAAGCTTATCATTCATCTGTTCTTCCACTCTGTCTTTTGGGGAATGGGCCTGCTGCTTGGCTTCTCAGGCATCTTAACCTGAGTGGAGTTGCCCCACCCCTTGTCAAGGGGATGGGCTGAATGTGAGCTCATTGGTTGTGCTGCTTTTGTTCCCTGGTGTCTTTCCACTTCTCTTTAGAGGGTCAGAGCAATCATGGCCATGGAGGAGTCTCCAGCCCAGAGCTAAAACTTCATGCTCCATCCGCCCCTCAGCAAATCCTCCAAGTCCATCTGTTTCCACCTCTTCACATACCAAACTCTACACACTCATACAATTCATGCCCACCACACCTCTTCCTGGGGAGTCACAGGGACTTGTGAACATCTCTGTGCTTTGTGACTTTGCAATTGCTAGCGGCAGTGGGCTCACATGTGTACCCTCTTCTGCAACTCATGGGTCATGTTGAGTGCCACCCCAATATCCCTTGGGGATCACACTGCCCTGAGAACTTTTACCCAGTCATGGGTGCGGGCTCTTTATGTGCCAAAATGGTAAATCTCGTGGCTCCTGCCGCTGCTTTTCTCCTGAGAGAGCCACGGGAACCCCCGGTGAATGCCTCTACGTCTTGTGACTCCACAACTGCCAGTGGCCCTGGGCTCCCATGACCACCCCCTTCTGCAGCTCCTAGGTCATGCTGGGTGCTCCCCAGCATCTCCTCGTGGGCCACACTGCCCTGAGAGCTGTCCCTGTAATGGGTGCAAGCAGTTCTATATCTCCCCTAGGATGTTAGAGAGCCCACACCTTCTAGTCCTTTTCAGGGTGGTCAGGCAGAGGGTGGTCTCCCTACTGGCTCAGGTCGTGGTTTATGGTGTCCAGAGCTGAAAATCTCCTCTGGGTTCGCTGACCACAACCATTCTCCCCGCTTCAGTGCTTGGGCATTCTATCTGATCGGGCTCCCTTGTTCATTCTGAGTCCCCTGGAATCCTGAGACCACAATGATCCCCCTAGAATTCTGCCCTACTCACCCCCTGTGCCCTTTTCAAAAGAGGGTGCCTCTCACTTGAGTAGATTCCCAAGGGTCTTGATTTTTTTGCTCCAGTGTTATATCACTTTCTGGCGGCCAGCTTATGGAGGCCTCCTCCCCCCACCACTTATCTTCGGATGTTTCCCCTGAAGATTCAAGGTTCTGCACCTCTTACCTCGAAAAAAGTAGTCATTTTTCTGCTTGTAGAGATCCAGATAAATTTTCTTACATCTCAGGTTGAATGCATGTGTGTTCAGAATGGTTTGATAGATATCCTGCTAAATTCGAGGGACCAGATGAAACAAGATCCCCAACTCAGCCGCTATCTTGCCCCCATCCTCATTGCATGTATTAAATAAGTCTGTGCATGTATCGTCTAAGACTTATCACATTGTTTTATGTTTCTGTTTGCAATATTGTCTTGTCTATTAGTTTGTTAAATCAAGAGACTCAAGGATTTTGTTATTCATGTTTGCAACTGTAATATCTGACTTACAGTAAGCATTCAATGCCAAGTTAATTATTTAAAGTAAATGAATATTCTATTGTGTCATATACACCAATAACTACTAAACAAGAACTAGTAGTATGGCTCTAGTTACTGTGGTGACTTAAGAGAAAAATTAAGGTTAAATTCCAGCCTTCAAAGAATATACAACCTTAAATAAAACAGGGATTCTCCAAAACAGGATTCTGGTCACAGAGAATGAGCAAAAATATTTTATATGTCTGACATACTATTTTTTTCAGTTTTCTTTTTTAAATTATTATTGTTATGTTAATCACCATACATTACATCATTAGTTTTTGATGTAGTGTTCCATGATTCATCGTTTGTGTATAACACCCAGTGCTCCATTCAGTACATGCCCTCTTTAATATCCATCACCAGGCTAACACATCCCGCAACCCCTCCCTTTTAGAACCCTCAGTTTGTTTTCCAGAGTCCATGGTCTCTCATGGTTTGTCTCCTCCTCTGATTTCCCCCCCTTCATTCTTCCGCTCCTGCTATCTTCTTCTTTTTTCTAAACATTTTACTTTATGTTCATTGCAGATTAACATGCAGCTGCAATAAACAATACAGAGAGATCCTCTCAGTTGTCTTTATATATTCATAGTTAGATTTTTGTGTGAACATGTCTTGATTTCTATAGGATAAATTTTTTTATCTTTTATTATATTATATTAATCACCATACATTATATCATTAGTATTTGATGTAGTGTTCCATGATTCATTGTTTGCATATAACACCCAGTGCTCCATTCAGTACATGCCCTCTTTAATACCCATCACAAGGCTAACCCATCCCCCCACCCCTCTCCCCTCTAGAACCCTCAGTTTGTTTCCCGGGGTCCATATTCTCTCATGGTTCGTCTCCCCCACCAATTTCCCCCCCTTCATTTCTCCCTTCCTACTATCTTATTTTTTTTAACATATAATGTATTATTTGTTTCAGAGGTACAGGTCTGTGATTCAACAGTCTTACCCAATTCACAGCGCTCACCATAGCACATACCCTCCCCAGTGTCTATCAGCCAGCCACCCCATCCCTCCCAACCCCTACCACTCCAGCAACCTTCAGTTTGTTTCCTGAGATGAAGAATTCCTCATATCAGTGAGATCATATGATACATGTCTTTCTCTGATTGACCTATTTCGCTCAGCCTAATACCCTCCAGTTCCATCCATATCATTGCAAATGGCAAGATTTCTTTCCTTTTGATGGCTGCATAATATTCCATTGTATATATATACCACCTCTTCTTTATACATTCATCTGTCAGTGGACATCATGGTTCTTTCCATAGTTTTGCTTTTGTGGACATTGCTGCTATAAACATCGGGGTGCACGTAACCCTTTGGATCACTACATTTGTATCTGGGGTAAATACCCAGTAGTGCAAATGCTGGGTCATATGGTAGCTCTATTTTCAACGTTTTGAAGAACCTCCATACTGTTTTCCAGAGTGGCTGCACCCACTTGCATTCCCACCAACAGCATAGGAGTATTCCCCTTTCTCCTCATCCCCGCCAACATCTGTCATTTCCTGACTTGTTAATTTTAGCCATTCTGACTGGTGTGAGGTGGTATCACATTGAGGTTTTGATGTGGATTTCCCTGATGCTGAGTGATGTTGAGCACATTTTCCTTTGTCTGTTGGCCATTTGGATGTCTTCTTTGGAAAAATGTTCATGTCTTTTGCCCATTTCTTGATTGGATCATTTGTTTTTTGGGTGTTGAGTTTGATAAGTTCTTTATAGATTTTGGATACTAGCCCTTTATCTGATATATCATTTGCAAACATCTTCTCCCATTCTGTCGATTGTCTTTTGGTTTTGTTGACTGTTTCTTTTGCCGTGCAAAAGATTTTTATCTTGATGAAGTCCCAAGAGTTTATCTTTGCCCTTGCTTCCCTTGCCTTTGGCAATGTTTCTAGGAAGAAGTTGCTGCGGCTGAGGTCGAAGAGGTTGCTGCCTGTGTTCTCCTTTAGGATTTTGATGGACTCCTGTCTCACATTTAGGTACTTCAACCATTTTGAGTCTATTTTTGTGTGTGGTGTAAGGAAATGGTCCAGTTGACAGCCACATGCAGAAGAATGAAACTGGACCATTTCCTTACACCACATATAGGATAAAAGTTAAAGAGTACAGTTGCTGACTCATGAAAGTGTTATGCTTAGTTTTATTAGAAACTTCTCAACTGTTTTTCAAGGTGGTGCATTCAAAGTAAAATGTACCATTTCGCATTCTCACCAGCAATCTGTGAATGGTACAATTTCCCAAAATCCATGGAAACATTTGATATTGTCACAATTTTTTTTAATTTATCCAATTTGAAAAGTGTGTAGTAATATTATGTTGTGATGTTTAATTTACATTCTTTGATGGTTATTGATGTGGAACTTTATTTTTTAAGGTTTAAATAGACTTTATTGTTACAAGGAGGGCCCTACTGAGCAGGGCCTTATACACCAGTATACGTGGTCCTAGGGTATAACTCTAGAGAAATCAAAAGGTCATAACTGCAGAAGAAGTCACTGTAATTGAAGGACATGATCCAGGGAAGGCTGACCAGGAATGCAGCAGACATGATCAAGACAGGCCAGAGGTGGTCAGGTCACAAGGTGAGGGACAGGACATCACTCTTCACTCCCACTGCTTGTAGCTCTCCAGATGTGACAGAACCCAGCCCAAAGGCAGGAGGAAGTACAGGAACCAGGAAATAAGCTCAGTGGTGTCATTAATTGTTCCAGGCTGTTTGATGGTGGCTTAGAATGGATCTGGGCATGCAGCACCAAGAACCACCAGGTTAGGCATATCAGGCCCCTCAGTAGCAACAGTGTCAGCACATCCATGACCACATGGAATGACTGCAGATAGTTGATGTAGAACATTTTCAGTGTGCTTCTTTTGCAATGCATATCTCCATAAAAACAGAAGAAGGCAGGGTATGCATTCCTGGTAATGACAAAAGTATAATCAAATTTGGATTCTGTAATATGGTAATGATGGCACATCATTACATAACTGTAATTAAAAAGTTAAAAGATGGTGGGGTGCCTGGGTAGCTCAGTCGTTGGGCATCTGCCTTCGGCTCAGGTCACATCATGGTCCCAGGCTCCTGGGATCGAGCCCTGCATCGGGCTCCCTGCTTGGCGGGAGGCCTGCTTCTCCCTCTCCCACTCTCCCTGCTTGTGTTCCCTCTCTCTCTGTGTCTCTTTCTGTCAAATAAATAAATAAAATCTTTAAAAAAGTTAAAAGATGGTAAAGATAACCGTAACTGCAAGAATCTGTTATTAATTACACAATATAAAATTATGTAAATTATAACACCAATAAACTGAAATGTGAGGAGGAGGAAAAATAAAAATATAAAGGTTAGGAATTCTATTGAAGTTAAGTTGTTATTAAGTTAAAATAAGATGCTATAATGTTAACATGTTTTATGTAAGCTTCATGATAAGATAAGGGAAAATATTGTAGTAATTACACAAAATAACATGATAAAGAAGTCAAAGAATACTGGTACCATAAAGCATCAAAACACACACAAAAAGGCAGCAGAATAAGAAAGAAGGAAAAATGGATATATGGAAAACAGAAAGCAAATCGCAAAATGGCAATGTCTTAACATATAACAATTATTTTCAATGAAAATAAATTAAATTATCCAATCAAAAGGCATAGAATGGTTGAATGGATAGGAAAACAAAATTCAATGGCATGTTGCCTACAAGAGATTCATTTTAGCCCTAAAAACATACATAGACTGAGAGTGAAGGTATGAAAAAATATTTCAAGCAAATGGTAACACAAAAACAGCAAGGGTGGTTTTACTTTTATTAGACAAAATAGGCTTAAACATTATTTTAAAAAGACAAAGAAGGTCACTATATGATGATAAAGGGGTTAATAATCAAAATGAAAGAACAATTGTAAATATTTATGTGCCCAACATAGGAGCATTTAAAGACATAAAGCAAAAACAAACAGAGCTAAAAAGAAAAATGAACAATTCAAAAATATTTGGGGACTTTAATGCCCCACTCTCAACAATGGATAGATTATTCAGACAGAGAATCAATAAGGAAACAGTGGATTTGAGCAATGCTTTAGACCATATGAAGCTAACAAACATGTAGAGAACATGCTATCCAACAACAGCAGAATACACATTCTTTCCAAGTGCACATGAACATCTTCTAGGATAGACCATATGTTAGGACACAAAATAAGTCTTAAGAAATTTGAGAAGACTAAAATTATACCAAGTATCTGCCATGACTACAAGGGTATAAAACTAGAAATCAATAACAAGAGGAAAACTGGAAATTCACAAACACATGAAAATTAAACAAGAATCTCCTGAACAATTAATGGATTAAAAAGAATTTAAAGAAGTAATAAAAAGTATCTTTAGACAAATGAAAATGTAAACACAATATACTAAAACTTATGAGATGTTCCCAAAGCAGTACTAAGAGGGATGTTAATAGCAATAAAAAAAAACTACTTTAAGAAGCACGAAAAATCACAAATAATCCAAATCTACACCTTAAGGAACTAGAAAGAGAAGAACAAACTGAGCTCAAAGTTAACAGAAAAAAGAAAATATAAATATTGGAGCAGAAATAAATGAAATAGAGAACAAGAAATAGTAGACAAGATTATACTAAGATTTGACTCTTTGAAAAAAAATTGACAAACTTTTATTTATTTTTTATTTCTTTAAATTTTCTTATTGTTATGTTAATCACCATACATTACATCATTAGTTTTGATGCAGTGTTCCATGATTCATTGTTTGTGCATAACACCCAGTGCTCTACGCAGAATGTGCCCTCTTTAATACCCATCACCAGACTAACCCATCCCCCCACCCCCCTCCCATCTAGAACCCTCAGTTTGTTTTTCAGAGTCCATCATCTCTCATGGTTTGTCTCCCCCTCCGATTTACCCCTCTTCATTCTTCCCCTCCTGTTATCTTCTTTTTTTTTTCTTAACATATCTTGCATTATATGTTTCAGAAGTACAGATCTGTGATTCAACAGTCTTGCAAAATTCACAGCGCTCACCATAGCACATACCCTCCCTAATGTCTATCACCCAGCCACCCCATCCCTCCCACCCCCCACCACTCCAGCAACCCTCAGTTTGTTTCCTGAGATTAAGAATTCCTCATATCAGTGAGGTCATATGATACATGTCTTTCTCTGGAAAACAGTATGGAGGTTCCTCAAAAAGTTGAAAATAGAGCTACCATACGATCCAGCAATTGCACTACTGGGCATTTACAACAAAGATACAAATATAGGGATCTGGAGAGGTATGTGCACCCCAATGTTTATAGCAACAATGTCCACAATAGCCAAACTGTGGAAAGAGCCAAGATGTCCATCGACAGATGAATGGATAAAGAAAATGTGGTATATATACACAATGGAATATTATGCAGCCATCAAAAGGAATGAGATCTTGCCACTTGCAACGATGTGGATGGAACTGGAGGGTGTTATGCTGAGTGAAATAAGTCAATCAGACAAACCTTTATTTAGATGAACCAAGAAAAAAAGAAGAGTCTTAATAAGATTAGAATGAAAAAAGAGACATTACAACTGATACCACAGAAATACAAAGAATCATAAGAGGCTACTATGAACAACTATACACCAGGAAACTGGACAATGTAGAAGAAATGGAAAATTTCTTAGAAAGATACAAATTACCAAGACTGAATAGGGGAGATTTAAGAAAGTATAAATAGATCAATTATTTGTAATGACACTTTTTTAGAAAAGATTAACCAATTTTATTAAAAAGTATTTTAACACAGCAACAAAGAGAATGATGTTTAAAAAGTAAAAAAGCAAGCAAAACTAGTAATTACATTGAATCAGTAATCAAAATCTCCCAAAGAAAAAAATTCCAGGACCAGAGGTCTTCATTGGTGAATTTTACCAAACATTTAAAGCATTGATGCCGATCCTTCTCAAACTCTTCCCCAAAATTGAAGAATGGGCAACACTACAAACCTTATTTTATGAAGCCAGCATCACCCTGATACCAAAGCCAGAAAACAACAGTACCAGTGAAGAAAACTATACACCAATATCTTTGATAAATGCTGATGAAAAATTATTTAAAAATAATAACAAACCGAATTCAGCAGCACATTAAAAGGATCATTCCCCATGATCAAGTGAGATTTACATCTTAGATGTTAAGATGGTTCAACATATGCAAATCAGTCAATGTGGTACATCACATTAATGGGATGAAAGAAAATACATTATCTTGATGTAGAGAAAGCATTTGGCAAATTTCAACATCCATTCATGTTAAAATTCTTAAATTAGGTATGAAAGGAAAAAATATCAACACAATAAAGCCTACATATAATGAACACATAGCTAATATCATACTTAATTGTGAAAGGTTAAAAGATTTTCCTTTTAGATTAGGAAAAAGAAGGGTTTCTGCACTCACCATTCCTATTGAACATAGAATTGAAAATCATTGCTACAAATTCAGGTAAGAGGAATTAATGAAAGACATCAGAATTGGAAAAGAAAATCGAAAATTATCTCTATTTGCTGATGACATAATAGTATATATAGAAAATTTTAAAGGCAAGAGACTTTTAACTCTAGAGAACAAACTGTTGATGGAGGGGAGGTGGGCAGGGGATGGGCTAAATGGGTGATGGATATTAAAGAGGGCACTTGTTGTGATGAGCACTGGGTGTTATATGTAAGTGATGAATCACTAAATCCTATTCCTGAAACCAAAATTACACTATATGTTAACTAACTAGAATTTAAATATAAACTTGAAACAAACAAAAAGACTAAACCAAGAAACTTAGATTCTATCAACAAATTCAATAAATTTGCAAGATAGAAAATTAACATACAAATGTCAGTAGACTTTCTATACACTAACAACAAATTATCTGAAAAAAAGACATAAAGAAATAAAGCAATTCCATTTATAGTAGCATCAAATTAGGAATTAACAACCAAAGAGATGAAAGATGTCTACTCTGAAAATTATAAGATACTGATGAAAGAAACTAAAGAAAACACAAATAAATGGAAAAGTAGCCTGTGTTCATGGATTGGAATCATTAATATTGTTAAAATGTCTGTACTATTAAAAGATATTTATAGGTTCAAAGCAATTCCTATCAAGATTCCTATAGCAGTTTTTATAGATGCAGAAAATTTTTAAAATTTACATGGAACTACAGAAGACCCTAAATAGCTAAATCAAGTCTGAGAAAGAAGACAAAGTGGGGGGCATCACACTTCCTGGTTTTAATCACTACTATAAACTATAGCCATCAATACAGTTTGTTACTGTCATAAAAACAGACACATAGACCAATGGAACAGAATTGAGAGCTTAGAAATAAACCCAAGCATATACAGTCAACTAATATTTGAAAAGGGAGCTAATAGTACTCAATGAAGAAAATCAGTCCCTTCCTGGGAAAATTGGATATTCCCATGTAAAAAAAAAAAAAAAATTGGAACTAGACCCCTGTCTTATACCACTCACAAATTTAAGTCAAAATGGTTTAAAAATTAAATGTAAGACATGAAATCATGGAACTCCTAGAAAAAAAACATAGGAATAAAATTCCTTGACATGGGTCTTGACAATATTTTTTTAACATGACTTAAAACACAAGCCACAAAAGAAAATATAAACAACTGGGACTATATCAAATCTAATTAAAAAGCTTCTGCACAGCAAAAGAAACAATCAACAATGTGAAAAGATAACACATGTAATGGGAGAATATTTACACACCATATATACCTTATAATGGATTAACATCCAAATTATGTAAAGAACTTATACAACTTAATAACAAAACAAAAACAAAAACAAACAAAAGAGAAATAATTTAATTAAAGAATCAACAAATATCCTGGACATTCATTTCTCCCAAGAATGTACATGAAAGACCAATAGGTACATGAAAAGATGGTCAACATCAGTAGTCAGTAGGGAAATGCAAATCCAAATCACAATAAGGTATCACATCACACCTGTAGAGTAACAATCATCAAAAAGACAAGAGATAACCAATGCTGGTGAGAATTTGAAAAAAAAATAAAAAAGAAGAACCCTCCTGTACTGTTGGTAGGTTTGTAAACTGGCACAGCCATTATGGAAAACATTATGGATAATTCTCAGAATATTAAAAATAATAGTAACATATGGTCCAGCAACTCCTCTTCTGGGAACATATCCAAAAGAAATGAAAACACAAACTCCAAAATATATCTGCACTTGCATGTTTATAGCAGCATTATTTACAGTAGCCAAAATACGGAAACAACCTATCCACTGACAGATGAATGGATAAAGAAACTGTGATACACACACACACACACACACACACACACACACACACACATCATTACAGCTAAACATTATTCAGCCATAAACAGCAATAACAACAACAAACCAAAACCAAGAAAAAAAAAACACAAGAAAATCCTACCATTTATGAAAACATGGGTGAAACTTGAGGACATCATGATACCTGAAATAAGAAAAAGACAAATACTGTATGATCTCACTTATATGTGGAATCTGAAAAAAAAATTACTCATACAAAAAGGGAACAAATTTGTGGTTGCCACAATTGGGGTTGAGGGTAAAAGGAATTTAGTAAAACGGTTCAATCTTCCAGTTACAAGATAAAGAAGTACTAGGTATGTAATATACAGTATGACTATAGTTAACATTACTGTATGATACATATGAAAGTTGCTAAGAGAATAAGTTCTAAGAGTTCTCATCACACAAAAATCATCTTTTCTTTTTGGCTTTCTCTTTTTATTGTATCTGTGTGAAATGATGGATGCTAACTAAACTTACAGCAGTAATTGTTTCACAATATATATGTCAAACAATGATATTATATACCTTAAACTTATACAGTTTATTTAATTATTTATTGAGACATAATCTCAATAAAACCAGAAAAAAAATCAGGCATATTTATGTGGGTCTATATTTGGGACTTCTATTATATTCCCTTGATCTATGTGTTTACTCCTCCAGCAATACCACAGTTTTGATTACTATAGGTATACAATAAGTGTTAATATTGGATTTACTATTTATTATGATATAATGGTTTCTCCCAACTTATTCCTTTTTTAAAGAAGTTAATTTAGGGGTGCCTGGGTGGCTCAGTCGGTTAAGCATCTGCCTTTGGCTCAGATCATGACCCCAGGTCCCTGAGATCAAGCCCGGCATCAGGTTCCTGCTCAGTGGGGAGTCTGCATCTCCCCCTGCTCATGCTCTCTCACTCTCTCTCTCGCAAAAATAAATAAAAAAATATTTTTTTAATTAAAAAAATAAATTATTCTTATTGTTCTAAACTCTGTGCTTTTCCACATCAATTTTATAATAAGGTTGTCTCTGCCAAAAAAATGCTAGGATTGTGATAGGAATTTCTTTAAACCTACAGTTTGATTTGGGGTAAGTTAACATCTTTATTATTTTGAGTCTTCCAATCCATATGTATGGTTTGCCTCTTCACTTAAAGAAATCTTTGTTTTAAATTTCTTTCAACAAAATTTTTAATTGTCAGACTATAGATACTGTAAATGTTTTGTTAATTGTATAACAAAGCATTTCTTTATCTTGCAATAATTGTACATGATATCATAATTTTAGTTTCAATTTAGGCAAATCTGTCATTAGCATATGGAAATATAATCAATTTTTGTGTTGATCTTGTATGCTGTGACCTTACTAAAATTAATTATAAATCATAAAGTTTTTATTTGTAGATTTCCCAGATATCTTATATGTGGGCAATTATGTCTTTTGCAAATAAGGTAGTTTTCTTGCTTCCTTACCAATCTATGTGCTTTTTATTTATTTATATTTGCCCTGTTGTTATTGTTATACTTTCCTTTAATATACTGAATAATAGTGGTAAGAAAAGACATCTACAATCTGTTCCCAATCTTAGAAAAATCGTTCAGACCTTCACCATTAATTATAATGTCAGCTAGTTTTTTGTTGTTGTTGTTTGGTTGTTTGGTTTTGGGCTTTTGGTTTTTTTGTAGATGTTTTTTGTCAACTTGAGAGCATCTCCATACATTTCTTAAATCCTGAGAGTCTTTATCGCAAAATGGTAGAGAAAACTCACTTCAAATATGATATAGGAAAATTCTAAGTAAAAAATGGAAAAAATATGTAATTTTTTAAATTTTTATTTATTTATTTATTTTATTATGTTCAGTTAGCCAACATATAGTACATCAGTAGTTTTTGATATACTGTTCAACGATTCATTAGTTGTGTGTAATACCCAGTGCTCATCACAACACGTGCCCTCCTTAATGCCCATTATATAGTTACCCCATTCCCGCAACCCCCACCCCTTTGTTTCCTGGAGTCCAGCGTCTCTCATGGTCTGTCTCCCTCTCTGATTTAGATATGTAAATTTTTTAAAAGATGGCTACACTAATATTGGATAAAGTAGATTTCAGGGCAAAGAAAATTACTAGAGGTAAAGACAGATATTACATAATGATAAATGATTAATGCACCAGGAACACATAATGATCCAAACAAATGTTTTCCAAGATACATGAAATTAAAATTGGTAAAACTAAAAGAAAAATAGATCTAATTATACTTGGGGACTTTAACATCCCTCTCACTACAACTGATAGAACCACCAGAGATAAAACTACCAGGAAGATGGTGGAGTAGGAGGATCCTAGACTCTCTTCATCCCATGCATATGCCTAGATAATACCCACATCAGTGTAAATAACCCAGAAAATGACCCAAAGACTGGCAGAACAGGCCCATCACAGTTAACTGTACAGAGAACATTGAGAACTGTAGGAGGGGCAAAGATATGGTCAGGAATAAAAGTGGCCTGAGAGACTTAAAATGTCTATGCATGTCTTTTTCCCACTTTTTAATTGGATTATTCATTTTTTGGGTGCTGAATTGTAGTTCTTTATATATTTTGGATATTACCTTATTGAAAATATCATTTCCAAATACCTTATCCCATTCTGTAGGGTGCCTTTTAATTTTTTTTCCTTCACTGTGCAAAAGTATTTTTAGTTTGGTGTAGTCTCAGTAGTTTATTTTTGCTTTTGTTTCCCTTCCCAAAGAGACATATCTAGAAAAATGGTTCTATGGTTTATGTCAAAGAAATTACTGCCTATTTTTTTTAGGAATTTTATGGTTTCAGTTCTCAGATTTAGGTTTTTAGCCAAGTTATGCCATAAAACACTGCCCAATTAATACTGAGTACATTTATATTTATTTATTTTTAAAGTTTATTTATTTAAGTAATCTCTACACCCAAGGTGGGGCTCAAACTTATAACCCCAAGATCAAGAGTGGTATGCTATACTGACTGAGCCAGTTAGGTTCACATCACATTTAGGTCTTTAATCCATATTGTTTTGTGTGTGGTGTTGGACAGTGGTTCGGTTTCATTCTTTTCCATGTAGCTAGCTGTCCAGTTTTCCAAGCACATTTGTTGAAAAAAAACTGTTTTTTTCCCATTGTATATGCTTGCTTCCTTTGTCACTGATTAATTTGACCATATAATCATGGGTTTATATCTGGGCTCTCTATTTTATTCGATTGATCTATGTGTCTATTTTTATGCCAACATTATACTGTTTTGATTACTACAGCTTTGTACTACATCTTGAAATATGTGATTGTGGTACATCCAGTCTTGTTTTTTTTTCAAGATTGCTTTGGCTATTTAAGGTCTTTTGTGGTTCCATACAAATTTTAGGATTATTTGTTCTACTTCTGTGAAAAATGTGGTTGGTATTTTGACAGGGATTGCGTTAAATCTGTAGATTTCTTTCAGTAGTATGGAGACCTTAACGATATTTTTTTTTTCCTAATACCTGAGCATGGAATGTCTTTCCATTTGTTTGTGTCATCTTTAATTTCTCTCATCAATGTTTTATGGTTTTTAGAGTACAGATCTTTCACCTCCTTGGTTAAGTTTATTCCTAGGTATTTTATTACTTTTGGTGCAATTCCAAATGGAATTATTACCTGAATTTCTCTTTCTGCTTCTTCACTATTAGTGTATAGAAATGCAACAGATTTCTGTAGGTTGATTTTGTATGCTACGACTCTACTGAGCTCATCAATCAGTTGTAGCAATTTTTTTCATGTATCTTTAGGGTTTTCTATATATAGTATCATGTTATTGGCAAATAGTGGAAGTTTTAATTCTTTCTTACGAATTTGGATGCCTTTTCTTTCTTTTTGCTTTTCTGGTCTCTGTGGCTAAGAATTCCAGTGCTATGTTGAACAAATGTGGTGAGAATGCACATACTTGTCTCATTCCTGACCCTACTTTGTTGAGAATTTTTTCATGAATGGATGTTGTATTTTGCCAAATGCTTTTTTGCATTTGAGATGATTATATGTTTTTATATTATTTCTCTTGTTAATCAGCCAACATATTTTTTAAAATAAGCTTCCTACTCCTTTCTTCCTCTAGTCTCCTTCTGGAACTCTAATCATACATAAACTGTTTTATCTGTTGGTATTCAATATTTTTCTTAGACTATCGTTCCTGTTTTTCATTTTCCTTTGTTCTTTTCTCACTGGATAATTTCAGAAATTCTATTTCCTGAAGCTCAGATTCTTTCATCTGCTTAATCAAGTCTGTTGTTGGTGCTATGTATTGCATTTTAAAATTTGTATTCATTATATTCTTCAGCTCTAGAATTTGTATTTTTTCTTTTTAATAATTTCTATCTCTGCTAAACTTGTCATTTTATTCTTGTGCTTTTTTTAAAATTGTATTGAATTTGTTTGTGCTTTCTTGTAGCTCAATGAGCTTCTTTAAAAATCTATTTTGAATTCTTTTTTCAGAAAATTACAAATTTCCATTTCTTTGTGGTTGATTACTGGAAATTATTGTTTCTTTTATGGTATCATTTTTTTCTTGTTTCTTGAAGCTTTGTATTGTTGTCTTTGCATTTGAAGAAGCAGACACCTCTTCTAGTCTTTATTAAATGGCTTCAGGGGGAAAAATAAACTCTTTTTTCTTGTAGGGATTCTGAGGCTTTCATAAAACTTTTCCATAGATACACTTGCTTCACACTTCTAGTTTCCTCTTGAAAGATAACATTTTAAATTGCATGCCTTCTCTTGATTCTGCAAAGCCAGACTAGGTGCAGACTAGCAATTTGTTTTCTTGAAGGAAGTTTTTATTGCTCAAGTTTGTGTGATTTTTTCCCGCAAAATCACAGAGCTGAACTGGTATTCTGTATGTGCCATCTGCAAATGTTAATATTTGCTGCCCTCAGAGTCATGCAGAGTGAACTAGCTACAGGGTAGAGGAGTGGAGGAGTTAAAGGTATGAATCATTGGGGGTGTGCATGGAGCAGTTTTGGGGATACTCAGGTGGGGAATCCCCAGTTGTTCATAGGTGGGTTTTCTGATGGTGTCCTCAAAATATTTAGTTAGGATCCACATCCCTTTGATACATTTAGTTCTGACTTCTGGTTCCTGGTCTCCTAGTCCCTTTGTTCCCCCAAGTCAGGTTGCTTGCCTTACTATTCTGGGTGGGACAAGAAAGGAGTGGGCTTTTTGGCATTATCCTGCAAGGCTGCAGAAGCCAGGCCTGTGGGAAAAATAGACTGAGAGCATCTCTCTTGATTAAATAAATCCACAATGATGTATAACCACCCCCACTATCTAATTTTGGAACATTTCATCACCCCAAAATGAAACCTTATACCCATTAATCAGGCACTTCATTTTCTCCCTTTGCCCAGTCCCTGGAAACCACTAATTTCTTTTCTGTCTCCATGGATTTATTTATTCTTTATATTTCATATAAATGGAATTATAAAATATGTGTCATTTTGTGTCTGGATTTCCTTGTTTGTTTGTTTGTTTGTTTGTTTACTTACCATGATGTTTTCAGGACTCATTCATGTTGTAGCATATATCAATACTTCTTTTTTGTCATGGCTGTATAATATTCCATTGTATGAACATACCACAATTGTTTATTCATTTACAAGTTGATGGGCATTTGTGTTATTTCCACTTTTTAGTTATTGTGATTAGTGTCATTATGAACATCCATATACAGGTTTTTAAAAATATTTTATTTTTAAGTAATCTCTATACCCAGTGTGGGGCTTGAATATACAACCCCAAGGTCAAGACTTACATGCTCTACCAACTGAGCCAGCCAGGCATGCCCATATACAGGTTTTAATTTGATTATCTCTTTTTAATTCTTTTGGGTATATGCTTAAGAATAAAATTACTCTGGCAATCTTATGTTTAACATCTTGAGGGACTGCCAAGCTGTTTTCCACAAAAGCTATCTCATTTTACATTTCCACCAGCAATGTATAAAGGTATCAGCACTTATTCTATATCAAATATAATTAAAAATTCTGTCCAGGGGCGCCTGGGTGGCTCAGTTGGTTAAGCGACTGCCTTCGGCTCAGGTCATGGTCCTGGAGTCCTGGGATCAAGTCCCACATTGGGCTCCCTGCTCGGCAGGGAGTCTGCTTCTCCCTCTGACCCTCTTCCCTCTCATGCTCTTTATCTCTCGTTCTCAAATAAATAAATAAAATAAAATAAAATAAAAATAAAATAAAATAAAAATTCTGTCCAGTATAAAGGCATGCTCAATGTCTTCAAATACCTTCTATGTTACTTATCTATCTACTTAGACTATGAAAAAGTTGAAGTTAAAAATCAAGGATTATGTCCTGCATCAGGCTCCCTGCTTGGTGGGGAGTCTGCTTCTCCCTCTGACCCTCCCCCCTCTCATGTCTCTCTCTTTCTCTCTCATTCTCTCTCTCAAATAAATGAATAAAATCTTTTAAAAAAATCAAGGATTATAATGTATATAGTGTTCAAGGTTTCCCAGTGCCTAGAATCAGGGCTTACATATAAAAGGCTCTTGATAACTTATTTATTGAATAAATGGCTAGATAGAATGGATTAAAACAGTAAAAGACTGAATCAAAAATAACTTTGAGGTTTAAGGCCTGGATGAATGCTACAGTGTCCATAGCATAGAGGTCAAAGGATATGATTAATATTAAAATTTTATTCTGAATCATAAAAACATCATGATTAGAAAAGATTTAGAAATCATCCATATAAAGCAGACAGATGTCTTTCAATTCCTCTCTATAGACTTCAAGTATATATCTTTGATTTTTAAATAAAAGGAACATAGTGTTCAATTAAGAACAATAAAGTTGAGGAATGGAATGACTACTTGAAGAAATAGTGTTGTAGAAAATTATGTAGCAGGTGTGGAATGATGCACAAGAGAAATGTGTTTTTTAGCACCAACTTGTGATCCATTAGTTGCAACTTATGGTAAGCTGGGATGATTTATTTATCCCAAGAAGCACTTAACATCTGCAAAAATGATATTTGACTATTTCATTCTGTTAGTGTTAGACTGAGAAGACTATGGTAAGAGATGTTTAAAAGTTAAAAAGTTTTATTAAATAAATAAAAAGGCTAATTCCAGCTGATTTGCCAGAGTGATCATATTTTCTCTTGTTCCACTACTGACAAAAATTCCATACTAATTACAATTTTACATTTTTGTATAGAAGTAAAACAATTACATTAACCTTTGTTATGCCAGGCCAGTACAGAAAAAAAAGGAATTCATTCCTCATTTGGTCGGTGAAGAGATGAAGTTTTTAAAAGCCACTCATACGGAATTTGTAAAATCACTCAGAGCCTTAGCTGACTAGCCCAAACAAAACACAGGGTATATTTATTTAATTATACATTTAATATAAATATATCTTTAATATTTATATTATAAAATGTGATTTATAAATATATATGAATATATAAATATATATCTATAAATATATATGATTTATATTATATATTATTTATATTATAAAATATGATATATATAATATAAGTTACAATTTGTTAAAATTATACTGAAGTATGAAGCCAGAGATGTTAGCTTTATTTTATTTTGATATTAGAATGAAAGAGACTTCCATATATACTTTTAATCATACAATCAAAGGAGAAAATTTAATGTTTTTGTTGTACAAGACCCTTAAAAGGCAGCAGAGCACAGTGATTAACAGTGTGTTGGTTAAAGATAATTACGGAGCCTAGTTGCCTGGTTTTAAATCCTTACTCTTCCATATACCAGCTGTGTATACTCGGGCAAGTTATTTAACTTTCTTTGTGATTTGGTGATCTCACCTATAAAATGGAGCAAATACTAACTCATAGGATTATTTTGTGGATTAAATAAGACAGAATAGGGAGTTATATGAGTTTTATGATTATTATATTGAATGCTCAGATTTTACAGACATGTCCTTAAACAGCACTTCCATCTGTTGACTGAAGTGAATAATTCAGAATCTAGTTTTTCTTCTTTCAAGGACCTTCAAAATATAAAATTTTCTCTTCTTCTAAGACCTCAGAAGAAATACTCTTAGAACCCTATAGTCTCAGGGTTTATATATTTATATAAACATATTTATATATTTTGTAAGAAGTAATTGATTCACTGAGTTTTTCCATGAGAGAACAAATGTCATTCTCCATTTTATAGTAAGTAAAGTAAGAAAGAGAAAAACAGTGAAACTCCTTTTTAACTCTGGTACTGGGAGGCAGGAAGACCACCCACTTACAGCTTCATCATACTCATCAGGCTTTGGCTGCTAAAGTTTTGTTAGATTTAGGGAATGAGATGTGATCCACATTATGTTTAAACCTCTAGAAAAAGTTGGATTAAAACAGGGCTCTACTATACTTCTGAATTTAAGGAAACAAGAAAACTACATAAACACTAACATTTTTCAAGGGCTATCACACTTTTGTCTTATTTTCCAAGCCCATTTTTTTCCCCAAACCTAAATTCTTTATTTCACAGAAATCTTCTATTGAGCCAAGTCATTGGACTCCTGGCTAAGAGCTGTCAAAAACGTTCCTTTCAACCCAATATTAAATATATTGTGAGGTATCCCAGCAAAGAAAGGGCATTCTAACTGTAAATTTAAATCTCTAAGGAGAATACAAAATTTTTATCCTGAATGATCCAGATTGTTTCTTGAGATATTACCAATTTCATGATAAAATAGTATACAACTTTCTGCTTAGTTCTTCTGAAAAAAAAAAAATAGCTTAAACATTTTTCTTCCTTCAGTTCTAGGGTAGATCTGACCCAAGCAATACCATAAATGTTCCTTTGCTTCTCTCATATCACTACTTGTTTCACCCTTAACATATCATCAGTCATTATCATTTCATTTCATTTGGAAGAATATCTGTTACTTAGTTTCCTCTGAATAGCAACTGATTTTTTTAAGTTTTTGTTTCAATTCCAGTTAGTTAACATGCAGTATAATATTAGTTTCTGGTGTACAATATAGTGATTCAAGATGTCCATGCAACACCTGGTGCTCATCACAAATGCACTTCTTAATCCCCACCACCTACTTAACCCATCCCCCCACCCACCTCCATTCTGGTAACCATCAATTTGTTCTCTATAGTTAAGAATCTGTTTCTTGATTTGCCTCTCTATCTTTTTTCCCCTTATATCAACTAATTTTTAAAGTTAATTTGAACATTAAATATAGTATGAAACTTCTCTTGAGACATGGAAGATAACTATGGGAGGAAGGTGTTCTGGAGCTTCTTTTGGATTAAAGGAACCAATATTGTGAAGGACCTTAAGTTAATGAATAATTCATGATGTTTGGCAGGAAGATGGTAGACACTGTCCTCATTAATGTCCATTCATAAATAATTATTTCATCTTGTTAACCACATTTTTTAAAAATGAGCTGTATTTGCTTATGAGGCTAAACAAAAGGAGTTTATTCTTGCTCTAATTTATTTGCCAAGTGAAAGAAGAAGCTGTTGCCCTCCTATAGACACTGCTCACTCAAGAGAATTTAAGTCTGTCTTATTCTGAATTATTGAAGAAAAAAATAGGTGCTTTTATTATACTTTCTTCAGTCATCTTTTTATTCATGCCCTCCACTTTACAGTGCTATTTTGTTTAGTTTGTTTGATTTTTTAAGATACTGTTAAACCAATCTTACAAGTTTGTAGACCTTGCATTGAATTCAGGAAGTTTATCTTTCTGGACAAAAGATGGAAACATTTAAAATTGTATACAAAGAAGTAAAATGTTCCTATACAGAATTTAGCAAGTTTTATACATGTTCTAACTATAAACTCCACCATATATGGTGATCAAGATATTAAAAATGAGAAACAATGTATTTTTTCTTCACATATGCTTGAGTGACATTTTATAAAATATGAAAATGACTTGAAAATCATTTATTGGGGTGCCTGGGTGGCTCAGTCGTTAAGTGTATGCCTTCAGCTCATGTCATGATCCCAGAGGCCTGGGATGGAGCCCCGCATCAGGCTCCTTGCTTGGCTGGAAACCTGCTTCTCCTTCTCCGACTCCCCCTGCTTGCATTCCCTCTCTTGCTGTCTCTCTCTGTCAAATAAAGAAATAAAATCTTAAAAAAAAGAAAATGATTTCTCAGTTGGACTCCTTCAGAAACAGACAGGAAACTAAAGCAAATGGAAAAAAAAAAACTACTAAGTAGGGAAGTTAGTCTAACCTACCATGAAATTCAGGGAAGGCCAGTATAATAAAAAAGTGAAAAACCTAGAAATAAGTTAAAACTTGTAAGAAACTTTAGGAGAAGTGTTTCCTGGAATTTATTAGGACTGAGAAAAATATCAGGGGAAAGATTGCCCATTAAATAATAAGGAAAATCTAGGGGCGCCTGGGTGGCTCAGATGGTTAAGCGTCTGCCTTCGGCTCAGGTCATGATCCCAGGGTCCTGGGATCGAGTCCCGCGTCGGGCTCCCTGCTCCTTGGGAGCCTGCTTCTCCCTCTCCCTGCCTCTCTCTCTCTCTCTCTCTGTCTTTCATGAATAAATAAATAAAATCTTTAAAAAAAAAATAATAAGGAAAATCTGATTTTTGATTCCCCAAAGTAAGTGGTTTTCAATGTTCATTTTAAAAATCTCTGTCTTTACACAGAAGAAAACAAAACAAAACAAAACAACTATGACCTAGTAAAGGCAACTCAAAGAACAGAAAGAATGCAATACTAAGAAGAGGATGACATGGGAAATATTTACTTAAATAAGCTGAATGTAAGGACTATACAGCATTTATTTATTTTTTTCTTAGAAATAAAAAGCAAGTATCTATGGAGTTAATTCGCATACCTATTTAAATATGAAGAAATAAATCCTTGAAATTAGTAGGCAAAATCTAGAAAAAATAGAAAATTTATAGGTCAAATAGGCAAAATTCAATTAAATCAAATTCATTAGGGACAAAAGAGGTATATTTAGGAATGAAAAAAATCACTATTAATTTAAACTTTGGTATCAAAATGTCATACTGTTTTGGACAGAAAGGAATTTTAGGCCTCCTCTTCTTCCTTCTAAATGATTAATTTTCCACTTCGATGATTGATTTTGTAGATATTTGAAATTCATTCATTTTTGGATTCTGTTTACCTACAATATAATCACCAATCTAAGTGAATCTTTAAATTTTTATGGGTAGCTACCGAACTAATAGTATAATATATATTGTCTGTATGCATTCATTCAATGAAAGCTTTTGGCTCCCCTATTATGTTCAAGCTATGTTAAGGTCTGAGGGTGGGAAGGATGCATCACTTTCTCACCTGCAAATTTCTTAGAATGTAGTTAATAAAGGAATACATGGACCATCCAATATCAATACCCAAATTAAGCACAACAAAGTAGGGACATAGAAAAATATCTCTAAGACAATTTATTTAAAATTTTTATATTTCATGCATGATTCAAACTAACTATTTTAGCTATTTATCAGTGTTATTAGTATTTCCCGTGTGTGTGTGTTTTATGTGAACTTGGTAAGATGAGCCACCTTATAAAATATATCTGTTTTCTGACTTTTTATTTAGTTTTTTATATTAAATTACTCTTTATAGACAATATTGTTTGTTCCAAGTTATGAATGGAATGCAACTATTCAGAGATTTTAGAAAATGTTATGAAATAAAATATTTGTGAACTCTTTATAGATGATGTTCAATTACAGCTTTTGGGCTAGTTAAGGAAATAATTTAAAATTCTAGCAATTGTGAAAAACAACACTTTACATCATAAATATCCAGATGAATCTTTATAGTCCTCAAGTGAGGAGGCTCCATGAAGACAGCAATAATGTAAGCATTGTAATCATTAGGGATTCTTGTCAGACTTTATAGAACGTTCTCAGAAGAGATGCATTTTGGAAACAGAACAAATTCACTTTTAAACAAACTGGAAAATCAGAGTAACACTAATTTCAGGAACAAAAATCAAAACAAAATAAAACACCAAGAATTTATGATTATAATGCCACTTGTCTCATTTTCTGATGTACCACAAAAACTGGCTCTGAACAAAAGTTTACAGGATCTTTCTCCCAAACGGTTTGTGCAAGCACAGTCTCATTGGAATAAGTGGGATATCCTCCTAAATCTTGTATTCTGAATGTTTCAGTGCTCATTCTTATGCCAGAATTCAGCCATATCGTTTTTATTATCACATCTTTTATATGTGCCATTTATACAATTACCCACACACATCTGTAAATACACATAGTCATGCACATTTATTTACATATTTAAGGTTAGCATTATGGATTTGAGTATGCTCAGCAATATCCTGTTCTCTTCATTGTTTTCAGCTTAGGCCTGTGTATGAAGATACTACCACCCCAGTACCGTGCTTTTGCATAAATATTCTCTCTTATCTCTTGAAGTTTTCAGAAGCAATGCTAGGGGTCAAACTCACAAAGGTGCTGTCCCCCACTTGCAGCAAACACCACCATGTGTTGTGTGTTTGATGAATTAAAAGGATGCTGCCAACTTAATTACACTGTAACCCTTCAATAAAGGAAGGGCAGAGCTGATTAACTAGTGAATAATTGGGGGCTGATTGATGGCTCTCTCCTTCACTGCTGAAGGCTGTATATATAATTATTTTGCCTTTGGGCCTAATTTTGCCACTGTTAGCTTCCACTTTTGTTATCAGTTATAATTTATAGATGGGGCTTGCCGTCTTAAAAGAAAGGGGATAGAAAATGAAATAGCTCTGAATCCCTAGATATGTCACCTGCAAAAGGCCAGCAGGCAGCTATGAATATCAACATTTCCAGTCATTTAACAACATTAACACTTCATGCTTAGCAAGAAAATAATCTTATTATTTATCAATAATCATATCAGCCTTTGTGAGCTTAAAATCATATTGCATCACCCAGTGGTTTTGAATGTACTTTTAGTACAAGAGCAATAAGAGAATTTTCATGCAGTCTTCCCCCAGCTAAATAGTCCCTTTTTTAAAATATACTAACAAACTGAATATCCTTCTTTAAAAAGATGCAGGGTACAATTTCTTCAAAGCAAATTTTAAAAAAATTCAGACATCTTCAATGCTCTTAATTATTAACATAAAATGACCACTACTTTTAAAAATCAAAGTAGCACTAAAGAATATTTTAGTTTCAAAAAAAGTAATATTCATTAACCATTTACCACAAACAATATACCATGCATAATTTGAAAAATATATACAAAGTATTAACAATCACGTGTTAAAACCTCCCGATTTTACACCCTAGACTTCATGTACACTCTATGAAACACTTTATTCATAACGCTGTTATAAAACATACCAATTTCAAGAAAGCAAGCCAGTCATAAACTAGGGTCTGTTTTTGGATAATCCTTTGAGTTTTATGAAGAAACTAGCACCTTACAATAAAGGGGAAAAATAAAACTAAAGAAACATTTTAAAGATGTCTCTTCTCCTAGCCATGCAAAAAGAATGCAGGATGGCTTTATATTCCAATTTTTCCCCACCATGATAATTACATCTTAGAGACATATTTTAGATAACTCATCCTTTAAAACACTGAAATCACAAAACTTCTAATTTGTAAGCCAAAATACACAAATTATCCCTCTCAGATTTCTTTTGTTGTTTTGTCCTGAGAACTACCTAGCCTATGAATCACAGGATGATTTGAAGACCCTTTCAGTCAAAGCTCAATAGTGTGCCAGTGGGCATGGGCCAGGAGGAAAAAATAAATAAAGATTGATATTTGCCCTCTCTTCTATCTGCACTTGATTTATAACTCAATGTGAATATGCAAGAGAAATACAGGCAAAGACTTTGATGCATCCCTGTGGAGAATATGCACCGTTTGGATTGAAGGCATGAAAGAGGGGAAATTAATGGTAAGCTATTCATCTGTCACTACTGCCAGCCTGATGGTTTTGCAGAGAAGGCAAGGGCTATATGACATGCCCTCCAGTGAAGGGCAAGTCTGTCTGCTGTTCTCTTATTATAAACACAGTGCTCTGAGTTTCAGAGGGATTTAAATTTAAAATTAGACCACACTTGGGATAAATAAATATTTACACCAGTTTACTTTGTCCCTTTAAAGTATTAACTTGTAGAATTCTGCTTGTTTTAGGAAGAAGACATATTTTTTGTTTTCCTTTATCCCTCTTTCTTCTTCCTTTCATTTCTTTTTTTTTTTTTAATTTAAGTCAAGCTTTCTGCTTGACAACATGGCTTGGCCCTTTTACATCTGGCTACATTTTTCCTGCTATCACATTGCAATGAAATGTAAATAGGCCCTGAAGATTAGGCACATGCCAAGTGGGGAGGACTTAGTTGAATTTCACTGTACAAAATACACTGTAGAAAATTATTGCAAAGTTGAAATTAATAATAATATAATTAATTGTTGCTTTGAATGGGAAGTAGAATAGTATGCAAATTAATAGTTGAAATTAAAGTTTCACATGTTCACTCAACTTTCCAATACACAAAAAAATCTCTATATAAATTTTTTAAGAAAAAAGGAAATTTTGTACCTCTAACCATCTTTGCTATTCAAATTGTCTTTACTATTGGACAAATGTTTCACAGAAAATCAACCAAGAAAGAGGGAAAAGAGATATTGGTATTATTTTAAGGTAGGTTTAAGTAAAATAAGTAGGAAAAATAAAATAAGAGATAGAGTAAGGAAAATTTTAATAATTTGGTGAGTGTTTGATCCATTATTATGTTTGAATCAAAGAAACTTCTTAAAAACTTTCTATTTAAATTCCAATTACCATACAGTGTATTATTAGTTTAAGGTGTACAATATAGTGATTCAACACTTCCATATAACACCTGGTGCTCATCACAAGTACACTCCTTAATCGCCATCACCTATTTGGCCAATCTCCCACTCACCTCCTTTTTGTTAACCATAAATTTTGTTTTCTATAGTTGAGTGTGTTTCTTGGTTTGCCTGTGTCTCTCTTTTTCCCCCTTGCAAATTTGTTTCATTTCTTAAATTCCACATATGAGTGATATCACATGGTATTTGTCTTTCTCTGACTCAATTATTTCACTTAGCGTAGTTACTTTCTAGCTCCATCCATGTTGTAGCAAATGGCAACATTTCATTTTTTTGTGGCTGAATAATATTCCATTGTATATATACACCACTTCTTCTTTATCCATTCATCAGTCATCCAAGGATGGACACTTGGGGTCTTTTTTTTATGTTATGTTTATCACCATACATTACATCATTAGTTTTTGATGTAGTGTTCCATGATTCATTGTTTGCATATAACACCCAGTACTCCATTCAATACATGCCCTCTTTAATACCCATCACCAGGCTAACCCATCCCCCCACCCCCTCCCCTCTAGAACCCTCAGTTTGTTTCTCAGAGTCCATAGTCTCTCATGGTTCGTCTCCCCCTCCAATTTCCCCCCTTTCATTTTTCCCTTCCTATTAGCTTCTTCTGTTTTACATTTCCTTCACTGTGCAGAAGTATTTAATTTTTATGTAGTCACAATAATTTATTTTTGCTTTTGTTTCTCTTACCTCAGGAGTCATATCTAGAAAGAAGTTGCTTTGGCCGATGTCAAAGAAGTTAGTGTCTGTGTTCTCTTCTAAGATTTCTATGGTTTCATGTCTCACATTTAGGTCTTTAATCATTTTGAATTAATTTTTGTCTATTTTATAAGTGGTCCAGTTTCATTTTTTTGCATATTGCTGTCCAGCTTTCCCAACACCATTTATTAGAGTGTCTTTTTTCCATTGGATATTCTTTCCTGCTTTTTGAATAGAAATCAATTAAACCTCAACACAGAATGGCAATAAATATTTAAAATGCATTATATATGTGTGAAATGACATTAATAATAAAAACTATGCAGGAATTTTTATTTCCCATAAATTAAAATATTATTTTCTCAAATATAAAAATATACTTAAGTTTATGCTATAAAATATACCCACATATGAAGCATTCAGTATGCTTCTTTCAAGGAAATTACATTGCAATAGCAGAATAAAATAAGACAATTATGCAAATAACTAATGAAGTAGCAAAAGTAATATATTCCACGAGAGAGGCAAAAACCAAACTACAAAAATATCCTGGTAATTCAGGGGCAAGAAAAATTACTTCATGCTTTGGAGAATAACAAGAACAAAATGAAATTTGATCTGAACTTTATTTTTTTTTAATTTGATCTGAACTTTAAACAGTTGAGAGAATTAAGACAAAGGAAATGGGGACATTTAATTGGAAGAAGAAAATGGTGGCATGGGGATATCATGAAATAGCAAGCAGTCCAATTTTAGCTGGAGTGGAAGAAATCTGAAAAATAGTAGTGGAAGATATGACTGGAAAGTTGAGGTTAATTTACACTACACAGAGGTATGATAAGGATGTAATGCCTTACTTGGTAAGCAGGAAAAAAAATCACAAAAGAATTTTAGTGAAAAAGAAAGTAAACAACATTAAGGGAATTATTTAATAGAATATTATTATTATTAATATAATATTATATTACTAGCATATAATAGCCTATATTAAAGTTTTAAAAAAGCCTCAAGGCCAGTAGAAGACAATTGTAATTATGTATATGTGAGGTAATGAGGGTCTGCATAAGGGGAGAAGCAGTGGGAACGGAGAGGAGGGAATGGATTTCAGCACTTAGGTAAAATGGAATCCATAGGGGTTTTTACAGCTGAGTTATGGCTGCTATTGAGCTTGGATGACAAAAAAAAAAAAAAAAGATGGTGATTATAAAAAACTAGAAAAAATAGGAAGAAGGTGGAAATACCTTAGAAGTGAATTAAAAAGACAGGACTGGAACTCATAGGATATATCAAGATTGGAGATTTAGCTTTTGGTGTTGTCATTACCAAACCAGAATGCATTTCAGCATCATTTCTTTTGATTTATTTTTTAAGATTTTATTTATTTATTTGACAGAGAGAGAGACAGCAAGAAGGAACACAAGCAGGGGGAGTGGGAGAGGGAGAAGCAGGCTTCCCGTGGAGAAGGGAGCCTGATGTAGGGCTCGATCCCAGGATCCTGGGATCATGACCTGAGCCAAAGGCAGAAGCTTAAGGATTGAGCCACCCAGATGCCCCCTTTTTGACATTTTTTGATCTCCTGAATCAGTGGATTGCATACAGTACCCTGTGTTTAGAGACAAGTGTGGCAATCAAACATATCAGAACTTGTTTTGTTACCTCTTAATGGACTAGTGACAAATCAACTCCCCTGTGGTGCAGTTCAGTTTAAAAGAATGTATACGCTGTTAATTTCTCCTGGCTGTTTGCTTGGGTTGAAATACTTATTTCTTTGGGGAAAAAATAAGTTTTCAAGGCAAAGAATCAGTTACTTGTTTGATATTATTTATAATTTAAAAAAATCCTATCAACATATAATGTCCCATGGTGGGGGAGGAGAAATGGAAAGAGAATCAGGGATTTAATTATGCAGAAGCATGAAGGCCAAGTAGCCTTTTTTGTCTATGTAAGATCAAAGGCAAAACACTTATTCAAGGATTTATATTTTCAACTACAGCTCTCTCCAAGTGAATGCTGTATTTTCTTGACAGGAAAGGTATTTTGTAAATATCAGAAATGAACTGAAATACTATTCCTTATTTCTTTTTTGTACTATCCCAAGACGCCATTTGGTGATAACTTGGAGTAGTGCTAAATAACACAATTAGCTCTTTACAAAACCCTGGAATAAGGGATGTCAGTGATAAGGATGGTTGACACTTCTAGACCCAAAACTCCTAAACTTTCAAAACCTACTCTGGGGCCTCAGTTTTTACAATGGGAAAACACAGGATCACTTTTACAAAGAGTATTATAATACTTAGCATTGTTTAATGATGTGACTATCTTTTTGGAATTACACTTGAGATTAAGAAAGATACTTAGTTCATTTGAAATTAAGTGGCATAATCATTTGTCTGGGCCAGTTATCTCAGTTCATTATAGTGCTAATGAGACCAAAGTCAAAACTTTGAACCCCAGATGTGTCAATTAACAGCTCAGTCCTGGATTCTATACTCTCACAGCCAAACTTGAGATCTTAGCCACAAAGTGAGATAGGTCAGAGAACGTGAGGGACAAAAAAGATCAATTCATAGGGCCAAATGTAAGCATTGTTTTCTTCACATAGGGATGGATATACAGATGTTCTTTGGGACGGGAAATACTCCAGACTATTTATAAACAATAATTCAATGATTATGAATATTCAAGAAGTTCAGAATGTGGTATCTATTACATGGAGGGAACTGGTGGTTAGTTTCTATAATTCAAGCCATCTTGCAATTCCTCATTACATGTCTTTTGCACATGTAAAAATCCTTTTGACATATTTCGATCAATCATTTTGGAAAATAAAATGCCAGCATATTTTAATGCATATTCGCTTAATGATGTATTTGATTAAGGAACTAGTAGTATCATTGATGCCCCTGAAGTACTACATTTTCCTATTTTATAAATCTTCATATTCCTATAAGCACCATAAGTTGTTAACTAATTGATTTTGTGCTAATTTAAAAATATTGATTTAAAAACCTAGGAAATCATGGAGTTACTTGTAGATAATCACTAGGCATCAGCTATTCAAGACAGAATTTAGGTTTCTCTCTCTTTTGCATGCCCTAGAGTGGTCAGAATAGAGCCTGATAAAGAAAGAATAAATGATGGATGATCGAAGAAAGAAGCTTCTATTAGACCTTGTACTCTGGTCTTCTCTATTTTACTAATGCTTTTAAAATGTTGGCAATTTGTCTGTAGGTAACTCAATTTTCTTTCATATAAATTGTTTTATTTAATATTTTTTGAAATTCTTTAACCAGCAAAGTAGGTATTATTATTACTTTAAAGCAAGAAACTAAGATATAAAGAACCTTAGTGATTTAGCTAAATTAATCAGGAGTAGGGAAATATAGTGTATTTATTCATAACATGGACTCTGAAAACATAATGTATCTGTTTGAATATCATGTCCAACAAATACTGGCTGTATGATTTTAGAAAATTTGAATAACTTCTTTATGCCATATGCCCTCACATATAAATTGGTCCTAATAATGACATTTCTCTCACAGGGGTCAGGAAGGATTAAATAAAACTATATATATATAGTTTTGTTCTAGCACTGTGAAAAATGCTGGTGGTATTTTGATAGGGATTGCATTAAATGTGTAGATTGCTTTGGCTAGTATAGATATTTTAACAATATTTGTTCTTCCAATCCCTGAGCATGAAATATTTTTTCCAATTTTTGTGTCATTTTTAATTACTTTTGATAAGGAAAATCTGTGTCTTAAGATGGTTGACTGAGCCAGCAAGAGAGTCCCAGTACTTGCCCCGGGGACTCTTCCAGGTTCTTCTCCCTGCTCTGTTTTGCGCATGCATCAAAAGTGCCAAGTATGTGGAAGTGTAAGTATATAAATTGCCCCCTTTGTTTGTGCTCAGGGCTCAGACCTCTGGAGATCACTCTTCTCTGAGCTCACCAGGGTTAAATAAACCTCCTATCCTCCAAGATCTCCAGGTGCCACTTGGTTCTTCCATCGGGTGATCCAGTCCAGGTTCCATAACATTTGGTTCCCTGACCAGGAAACCCAACCGTGCTGGCCCATTGTTGCCATCGGTTTGGAGGCAATGGCAGGGCAGTGACAGAATGAGAGATCGTAATGGAGATGGCGCTCCCTGCCTAATTTTGGGCAGTCTCCTGCCCTGGTCACCCTGGGCTGGCCCCGCTCCACTGTTCCCACTGCACTCGAGGAGACTTGGCAGGTGAGGACCTGGTCCCGACATCAGATTCTGATAAGGCCTGTGGCCCCAGGACCCAAACAGACCCACCCCCATTGGGGTGGAAGTGGAGACTGATCACCTCCCAGAGACCTCTTAGAGGTCTCACAGGTAAGGATTCCCAGGGAGGGAATGTAATAACTTCTGGAGTGTGAATGTGTGAGTGAATGTGCAGTCTGACCTGGCTTGCTCAAGTAGACTGATTCTATGACTCCATGGGTGGGCACCCTTAAGGTCCCCAGAAGCCCATGGAGTCTGAGTGGGCCCGTCTGTGATTCCATGGTGAACAGCATACAGTCTATGGTGGCATCGGAATAGTTTCCAATTGTAAGTCACAATGCTGAGACCGCTATGGCTAAGCCTCACCTAAGCTCTTTCGGGACACGGCCAGATGGGCATCTGATTGGTCTCCTCACCTCAGGAGGCACCCCCTCCCTTTGTCTGTATCTGCACCACTGCACACGGGGACATCACCATGGGGTCTAGGCAGAGGAAACCTAAGTTCTAGAGACCATGATCAAAATTTTCAAGAAGGGGTTTTGGGGAGATTACTGAGTCAGGATGAACCCCGGCAAGTTGAGAACCCTATGTGAATTGGAATGGCCCACCTTTAATGCCAGGTGGCCTTCAGTAGGGACATTGGATGTCCCAACAATTAGAGTATGGCAAGTCATCACAGGAGAACAAGGACACCCTGACCAGTTTCTATACATTGACTCCTAGCTAGGAATTGCTCAGACCCTTCCCCACTGGGTGCGATTTGCTTGCAATAGGCAGGGACAGACCAGTGTCTTAATTCCCTCATCCAAGCAACCTAAAGAAAATCAGCAAAAGTCCCAGTCTCAACAAATTGTAGCCAGAGATCTGAGGATTAACTGACCCTGCCCCCACCATACATACCCCCAAGACCATCTACACCTGGCTCTTCAGCTCCAGACACTCCATTGCCATCAGTTTCACTGGCACCCCAGGCCCAGAGGATCCACCGGCTCCCCTAGGCCCAAAAGATCTACTTTCACCAGGACCAGCAGCCAAGCTGTGCCCCAGGCTGGGCACAAGTGCCCTCCAAATGCCGGTACGAGACACGGGAACCTGAGATGCACAGTGAAGATGGGACGGTCCAACCCGGCTGTTCCATGATGTATATCAGCCCTTCTCCACCACCAACCTCCTCAACTGGAAACATAACACCGAATCCTACTCTGAGAAACTGCAGACTATGGTAGACCTCATAGAATCCCTCTTCCAGACTCATCGGCCAACCTGGGAAGACTGCCAACAGTTCCTCCGTGCCATGTTTAACACAAAGGAAAGGAGGAGAATAATGAAAGGTGCATGGCAGTACCTGGAAGAGCACGCACCAGGGGGAATCATCAACCCTGTTGCCTGGGCTAATACAGCCGCACCTGAAGAGTGCCCAGCATGGGACTTTACCACAACCAAGGGACAAGCCCACATCCACCGGTACCAAGAGGCCTTCCTACAGGGAATCCGGGCTGGAGATAAGAAACCCATGAACATGACTAAGGTATCCTTGGTCACTCAACAACCAGGGGAGTCTCCCGGGGACTACTGTGAAAGACTATGTGAAGCCTACAGGAGATACACTCCATTTGACCCTGAGGCACAGGAAAGCCAACAGATGGTAAACACCTTCTTTGTGGCTCCAGCCACCCCAGACATCAGAAAAAACTTCAGAAAATAGACAGTTTCACCGGGATGAACATCACCCAATTAATAAAGATTGCCAATAAGGTCTACATGAACAGGGAGGTTGCAGCCAAACGGGAAGCCGACTAAAAGATGAAAAAGAAAGTCAGCCTCCTCACTGCTGCCCTGAAAGAAAAGGACAACACAAAGATGGGGAGACCCCATCCACCAAAAGGGAGGAAACCCAGAACCCCCTTGGCAAGTGATCAATGTGCCTACTGTAAAGAGAAAAGGCATTGGAAAAATGAATGTCCCAACCGGGGAAAGGCTCAAAAGCTCAGTCGCTACAAGGAAGAACTCTGAGAGGGGGACCTTATGGGCCTTGTAGGAATGGACTCAGACTGAGGGACACCAGGCTCTTTCCTCCTTGGCCCCCATGAGCCCACAGTCAAAATGAATGTGTGTGTGGGGGGGCAACCAGTGACTTTTATGATTGATACTGGGGTCGAGCATTCTGTTGTCATCTCCTCAGTGGCACTTTTCAGCAAAAGGACCGCAACCATCCTCAGGGCCACCAGGATGTGGGTGATACAACAGCCCTTTTGCCAGGCTTGCCAGTGCAAACTCAGGGGCCACGAGGTCCGACATGAATTCCTTTATCTCCCTGATTGCCCCATCCCTCTCCTGGGCTGAGACATACTCTCCAAGCTTAGGTCTCAGATAACCTTTGAGCCCACTGGACGCACTAGCCTCCAATTGAACCCAAGGCAAGAGGAGTCAGGGTCTCTAATACTAGCAATTACCAAGCTAAAGGAAGAAGAATAGAGGCTATTCTGTGCCCAGACCTAACTGAGCAGCCCGCCGGAGTTCAGACTCGCTTTCCCTTCAGTATGGGCTGAAAACAACCCACCTGGACTAGCCTGGAATTGGGCCTCTATCACTGTTGAACTGATCCCAGGAGCCCAACCTCAGAGGCAAAGGCAATACCCCCTTCCACAAGAAGCTAAGATTGGCATTCAAGAACATCTGACCAAACTCAAAGAAGCAGGTATTCTAGTTGGGTGCCAGTCAGCCTGGAATATCCCACTCCTGCCAGTCAAGAAGCCAGGAGGGGGATGCTGACCAGTTCAAGACCTGCCGGCCATCAACAAGGTGACCATCTCTCTGCATCCAGTGGTCCCGAATCCATACACCCTCCTCGGCCAAATCCCAGGATCAGCCAGATGGTTCACTTGCCTAGATTAGAAGGATGCCTTCTTCTGTCTCCACTTAGCTCCCCAGAGCCAGCCACTATTTGCCTTTGAATGGTCTGAACCTGATACAGGGTGACAGATGCAACTGACTTGGATGCACCTCCTGCAGGGGTTTAAAAACTCACCAACGGTCTTTGGGGAAGCACTAGCCTCAGACCTCGCCAGCTTCCCAGAGAGGCCACATGATGCATGCTCCTCTAGTATGTGGATGACCTCTTCCTCACCAGTGACACACAAGAAGACTGCACAAAAGGCACAAAGTCCCTCCTACAGCTCATGTCAGACTCATGATCCTGAGCCTCATGGAAGAAGGCACAAATCTGCCAACAACAGGTCCAGTACCTTGGTTTCCTCCTCACCCAAGGGAAAAGAGAACTAGTGCCAGAGAGGAAAAGGGTCATCATCTTCCTGCCACAGCCCCAGACAAAAAGGGGCCATGAGAATTCCTGGGGGCTGCAGGATTCTGCAGCATCTGGATCCCTGGGTTCTAAGCAATAGCAAGACCCCTTCATGATCTCTTAGGGGGACCAGATCAAGAACCCCCTGCCTGGACTGAGGAAGTAGAAGTCGCTTTCACAGAGATAAAGACCACCATGGGGTGGGCTCCAGCCCTGGGCCTACCAGATGTAGAAAAACCCTTCAATCTCTTTGTGTATGAAAAGGAAAAAAATAGCGCTCAGGGTACTCACCCAGACTGTTGGACCCTGGCAACGGCCAGTTGCTTACTTGTCAAAGAAGCTGGACCCCGTGGCAATGGGATGGCCACCATGTCTCAGGGCACTGGCAGCCACAGTCCTACTCATGAAGGAGGCAGACAAACTTACCCTGAGGCAATAACTTAATGTCAAGGTCCCTCAGGCAGTTGTGTCCCTTATGAATGCACAGGGACACCGCTTCCTTTCCAACTCTCAGCTAGCACAATACCAAGGGCTCCTCTGCAAAATCCCATGGGTCAGTAAGGACATTAAATACAGCAACCTTTCTCCCCACAGAAGAGGGGAACCAGACCATGACTGCTCCAAGGTGACTGATGAAGTCTATGCGAGCTGTCCAGATCTGCGGGATCAAGCCATAAAGAATCCAGAGCTCATGCTGTTCAGTGATGGCAGCAGTTACCTACAAGAGGGTGCCCGGAAAGTGGGTTATGCAATAACCACAACCACTGAAGTCCTAGAAGCTAAGGCATTACCAGCTGGATGGTCAGCTCAATGGGCTGAATTATATGCCTTAATCCGAGCCCTCACCCTCAGTGAAGGCAAGCGAGTCAACATCTATACTGACTCTTGGTACGCCTTTGCTATCGTACATATACATGGAGCCATCTACAAGGAAAGGGGCCTTCTAACCGCAGCAGGAAAAGCTATCAAGAACAAGGAGGAGATACTGAGACTCCTCGAAGCAGTCTGACTTCCAAAGGAAGTAGCAATCCTGCACTGTATGGGACACCAGAAAGGAGACGACCCCATAGCACAGGGAAATCGTGTGGCAGATGAGGCAGCCAAGACCGCAGCCAGTGAGGACATGGACAGAGTCCCTTCTCTCACCATGGCCCTAACACCCCCAGAAGAAGTCCCTCCACCCAGTTACACTAAAAAGGAAAAGGATTGGGCCATGGCTGAGGGAGCCACTCTGACTGAAAAGGGATGTTGGATGATGCCAGATGGACTCATCTTCCTTCCAACAGCAACTGGAAGGCATCTAGTCAAGGTGTACCACCAACTCACTCATCTGGGAAAAACTGCATTAGAGGCCCTTCTCAAAAAGCACTACTACATCAGTCAGCTGCCAGCACTATGCGAAGCAATGAGTGGAAGGTACAAAACATGTGCTAAAAATAATTCTCAGTCTGCATCACGGGCCCCACTAGCTGTTCAGAGGATAGGAGCAACCCCCTTCGAAGATCTAGAGGTAGACTTCACAGATGTGTAGCCAAGCAGGGTGTTCTGATATCTCCTAGTAATAGTATGCACATATTCTGGGTGGGTCAAAGCCTTCCCGACTAGGACGGAGCAAAGCTGGGAAGTAGCGAAAGTCCTCTTGTGGGAGATCATGCCCCGGTTCAGCCTGCCATTAAAAATCCATAGTGACAATGGACCCACTTTTGTGGCAGACATTGTACAGGTCTTGACCAAATCTCTCACCATCACCTGGAGACTCCACACCACTTACCGGCCCCAAAGTTCAGGGAAAGTAGAGCAAATGAATTGCACCCTCAAGGGAGCCTTAGCAAAGTTTTTCAGGAGACTAACCTCCCATGGCCGGATCTACTACCCCTAGCTCTTCTGTGTGCTCACTGCATGCCCGGGACATCAGGTTTCTCCCCATTCGAATTAATATATGGATGGCCTCCCCTGTGCTTGTGAAGCTTTCCAGGAAACTTGCATCAGGTTGGAGATAAAGAGATAAATGAGCAGCTTCAGGCCCTGGGGTCTACCCTAAATAAATTACAAAAGTACACCATTGAGAGGGCCCCAATCTCCTTAGGGTCTCAGATATACTCCTTCCAGACAAGGGACTCAGTTTGGGTCAAAGATTGGAAGAAAGAAAGACCCCCCTCAAACCACAGTGGACAGGGCCCCACACTGTTGTTCTAACCACCCCTACTCCTCAAGGTCTCAGGTGTCATCCCGTGGGTCCACCACTCCAGATTGAAGAAAGCTCATCATTCGGACGAGGAGCAATGCCAGTGGAGAGTCCAGCCAGACTTCACGAACCCACTCCAGCTTCACCTTAGACAAGACCCCATGGACTGATGGACACCTGCTCACCATGGTCCCTGGCTCTCATCAGCATGATTTCCCTAATCTTGGGAGTCAGACTCTACACTGTTGCCCCTCCTGACTGAACTTTCGCCCAGAGGCTTACTATTGTCATTGTTTATTGGGCATCCCTAGGGGGTGTATTACTGCACTTACTTGTCCACAGGTTTCATCTGCTGACAGGTTAGGCCCCCCCTACCTAAGGTCATAGATCCCACTTTTCCTGGCCCTCTGCTGTCTACTCCTGAGAGCATTTCACCAAGGTTTTCCTGGTCCCAGTCAGTCCTGGTTTTCTGCTCCCAGGTGTGCTGTTCTTTCTCACTGCCTCTAGCTTGCCCAGCCAGGCAAGAGGGTCAAACTCTCGTATCACCATTACTGGCAAATGGACTTTCCGGCTTATCCCCCTCAATCCCGTGCCAGTGCCCCCACTGACTTCTTCCACCTGGGATGGGCACACACCAAAGGTTAACCTCCATTTTGATGGATGCCAGCTTCTTGGAACCTCCTGGGAACCTCATAAGACGGTGTTCCTACCATGGCCCTCACTCAGGTTACCAGCTGGTAGATATCTACATCTGTGGGGGCCCTACGCCTCAACAGCCAAACACCTGCCCTCAGTTCTGCTCGCCAGCCTGGGGATGTGAGTCATGGGAAGTGACTTGGCCTGGAATCGAAAGATGGTCCTCCAGGTGGCGCCTCAAACAGCGCAGTGACATCCGGATTTCCTTGTCACGCAACACCACCCCATCCTCTTGCTCTAACAATCACAGTATACCGCTCACCCTCTCAGTCTTAGAACCCAATACCACATCATGGGCTACAGGAATCATTCTCCTGTTGGGCCAATATGGCCCTATGGGGACCGACCCCATGGCCAAATTTATGATTAAGTCCATGTCCACTCCAAGCCTTATAGTCAAATCCCAGAGTCAGAGAGAAAATAATTCACCCTGGCACGTCCCTGGGTCCCCCATCCACACGCAGCAAGCATCTATTTTGCAACTGTTAGGTATGATTACCACCACCCACCAAGCGCTTAACCACTCAAATCCACCCCTAGCATCTGACTGCTGGATCTGTATGAAGCCCGGTCCCGTCCAATACCTAGGTGTAATCCTCAACCAATCTACTGTGTCACCTCCCACCTTGGCACCGGGGACCTCAGATTATCCCTTTCTGGCTCTGGTACCGCTGTATGGCAACTCTTCCTCTCCCATCATGGGCCATAGTCAGATGTGCATAGCCAAATGTGCACCTAACACATTTATGGCTTGTGATTAAGGTGTATATATCTGCATCACCCCACGCAATCAATCATGCACACTTGTCAGTTTCTTACCCGATCTTTCAGTCCTCCCCGGGAGCCATGCCCCACTCATATGGATACCTCCTAGCCACCCTCAATGCTCCCCCGCAGCCATCCCTCTTATCGTGAACCTGCTGGCCACATCAGGTGTTGCCTTTGGTGCCACTGGTGTCGGGATGTCTCAGGTTCAGTTCCAGGGGTTAACTCAACAACTCATGGTGGATTTTTCCGCCCTCACTCAGTCAGCCCTGGCCCTGCAGCTCCAACTCATTTCACTGGCCTCAGTTGTCCTCCAAAATAGGCATCGGCTCAACTTCTCACAGCTGCACAAGGGTGACTCTGCCTCTTCTTACAGGAGAAATGATGTTTCTTTGCTAATGAGTCGGGGATGGCCCAAGAAACTCTGACCCAATTACAGGAATGAGTACATAGCCAGTGGGAAACATTCCAGCAGACAACTTGATGGGATACCCTCTCACAATGTTTCCCTTGGTTCACCCCCCTCGTTGGCCCCCTCCTATTGCTTCTCCTCATAGTAGCATTTGGTCCTTGTATTCTTAATGCCCTTACTAGGTTTATCACTACTCAAATTGATAAAATCAGATTCCAGTTACTCCTTACTATCACCCCTTAGAAGATGAAAATGATGCCCTCTAAGCTAGGTGTTTAAAGGGACATTAAAGGGGGGGAATGATAAGGGAAATCTGTGTCCTGAGGTGGCCAACCGAGCCAGCAAGAGAGTCCCAGTCTTTGCCTGGGGCTCTTTTGGGTTCTTCTCCCTACCCCACTTCGCGCATGCACCAAAAGTGTCATGTATGTGAAAGTAGAAGTGTATAAATTGCCCCCTTTGTGCTCTGGGCTCAGACCTCTGGAGATCATTCTCCTCGGAGCCCACTGGCATTAAATAAACCTCCTATCCTCCAAGATCTCTGGGTGCTGCTTGGTTCTTCCGTCAGGCGATCCAGTCCAGGTTCTGTAGCACTTTAATCAATGTTCTATAGTTTTCAGAGTACAGATCCTTTATCTTTTTGGTTAGGTTTATTCCTAGGTATCTTATGGGTTTTGGTGCAATTGTAAATGGGATCAATTCTTTTATTTCTCTTTCTGTGCTTTATTATTGGCATATAGAAATGCAACACATTTCTGTATTTTGATTTATATCCTGTGACTTTACTGAATTTGTGTAGCAAGTATAACAATTTTTTGGTGGCATCATTTGGATTTTCTATGTAGAGTATCATGTCATGTGCAAATAGTGAAAGCTTGACTTCTTCCTTGTTCATTTGGATGCCTTTTATTTCTTTTTGTAGTTATCTAATTGCCGAAGATAGGACTTCCAGTACGATGTTAAATACAGTGGTGAGAGTGAACATCTCTGTCTTGTTCCTGACCATAGAGGAAAAGCTCTCAGTTTTTCCCCATTGAGGATGATATTTGTGGGTTTTTCATATATTACCTTTATGATGTTGAAGTATGTTCCCTCTTTCCCTACTTTGTTAAAGGTGTTTATCAAGAAGATGTTGTACTTTGTTAAATGCAGATCACATATTTCTTATCCTTTCCTTTATTAATGTGGTTTAACATGTTGATTGGTTGGTGAATATTGAACCACACTTGCAGCATTAGAATAAATCCCACTTGATCGTGGTGATTGATTCTTTAATGTACTGTTGGATTCAATTTGCTAGTATTTTGTTGAGAATCATTGCATCCAAATTCATCAGGGATATTGTCTTGTAGTCCACTTTTTTAGTGGGGCCTTTGTCTTGTTTTGGAATCAGGATAATACTGCTCTCAAAGAAATAATTTGGAAATTTTCCTTCCATTTCTAATTTTTGGAATAGTTTGAGAAGAAAAGTATTAACTCTTTTTTTAAAAGATTTTATTTATTTATTTGACAGAGAGACACACAGCGAGAGAGGGAACACAAGCAGGGGGAGTGGGAGAGGGAGAAGCAGGCTTCCCTCTGAGAAGGGAGCCCGATGCAGGACTCGATCCCAGGACCCTGGGACCATGACCTGAGCCGAAGGCAGACGCTTAACCGTCTGAGCCACCCAGGTGCCCCTATTAACTCTTTTTTATATGTTTGGTAGAATTTGCCTTTGAAGTCACTTGGCCCTGGACTTTGGTTTGTTGGGAGATTTTTGATTACTGTTTCCATTTCTTTCCTGGTTATTGGTATGATCATGTTTTGTATTTATTCTTGTTTCACATCTGGTAGTGCATATTTTTCTGGGAATTAATCCATTTCCTCCAGATTTTCCAATTCAGTGGCATAAATTTTTTCATGACATTCTCTTATAATTGTTTGTATTTCTATGGTGTTGGCTATTATTTCCCTCTCTCATTTATGATTTTATTTATTTGGGTTATTTCTCTTTTCTTTTTGATAACTCTGGCTAGGAGTTTATCGATTTTGTTAATTTTCTCAAAGAACAAGCTCCTGGAGTCATTGATCATTTCTACTGTATTTTCGTTGCTATTTTTGTCTCTATATCATTTATTTCTGCTCTTATCTTTATTATTTCCCTTATTCTGGTGGCTTTAGACTTCACGTGTTGTTCTTTTTCTAACTTCTGTAGGTTTAAGTTCAGGTTGTTTATTTGAGAATTTTCTTGCTTTTTCAGGTAGACCTGCATTGCTTATATATTTCCTTCTTATGACTGCTTTTGCTGTATCCCAGAGGTTTTGGACCATTGTGTTTTCATTTTCATTTGTTTCTATTTGTTTTATTTCTTCTTCAATTTCCCTGCTAAACCATTCATTCTTTTGTAAGATATCCTTTAACCTCCTGGTATTTGTGGTCTTTCCAATTTTTTTCTTGTGGTAGACTTCAAGTTTCATAGCATTATGGGTGGAAAATATGCATGGTATCATCTCAATCTTTTGGTACTTTTTGAAGCTTGATCTGTAACCTAGTATGTGATCTATTCTCCAGAATAAATTCTGGAGAATGTCCCATGTGCACATGGAAGGAACAGGTATTCTGCTGCCTTGGGATGAAATGTTCTTTTTTTTTTTTTTTTTAAGAGGGAGAGAGCAAGTAGGGATAGGGGCAGAGTGAGAGAGAATCTCAAGCAGACCCTGCACTGAGCACAGAGCCTGATGTGGGGCTCCATCTCATAAACCTGAGTGAAAATCAAGTCAGACGCTTAACTGACTGAGCCAACCAGGCTCCACTGAGACGACATGTTTTGAATATATCTGTTAAGTCCATCTGTTTCAGTGTGTCATGCAAAGCCATTGTTTCCTTGTTGAATATTGTTTAGACGATCTGTCCTTTGCTGTTAGTGGGGTGTTAAAATCCCTTACTATTAATGTATTATTTTCATTGAGTCCCTTTTTTGTTGTTATTATTTTAAAAGTTTGGGTGCTGCCCCGCTGGGGACATAAATATTTAAAATTGTTAGATCTTCTTGGATTGTCCCCTTTATTATGATATAGTGCCCTTCTTCATCTCTTGTTACAGTCTTTGGTTGAAACTCCAGTTTGTCTGATATAAATATTGCTATTCCAGCTTTCTTTTGATGTCCATTTACATGATAAATATTTCTCCATCCCTTCACTTTCAATCTGGAGATGTCATTAGATTTTTTTAAATATTTTATTTGTTTATTTGAGAGAGAGAGAGAATGAGAGATAAAGAGCACGAGAGGGAAGTGGGGCAGAGGGAGAAGCAGACTCCCTGCTGAACAGGGAGCCTGATGTGGGACTCGATCCCAGGACTCCAGGATCATGACCTGAGCCGAAGGCAGTCACTTAACAAACTGAGCCACCCAGGTGCCCCTGAAGATGTCATTAGATTGATAATGGGTCACTTGTATACAGCATATAGATGGGTCTTTTTTTTTTTTTTTCCATTCTGACACACTATGTCTTGGAGCATTTAGTCCATTTACATTCAGAGTAGTTACTGATAGATATGTATTTAGTGCCATTTTATTACTTGTTTTTTTTTTTGTTATTGTTTCTGGAAATTTTCTCTGTTCCTTTGCTTTCTTTATCACCTTTGGCCTTTCTTTCCCATTCAAAGAGCCCCTTTTAATATTTCTTGCAGGACTCTTTTAGTGGTCACAAAATCTTTAGTTTGTGTTTGTCTGAGAAACTCTATCTCTCCTATTCTGAATGACAGCCTTGCTGGATAGAGTATTCTTGGCTGCATATTTTCCCACTCAGCATGTTGACTATATCATGCCACTGTCTTCTGTCTTGCCAAGTTTGTGTGGAGAAATAAGTTGCTAACCTTTGTCTTCCCTTGAAGTTAGGGACTTCTTTTTTCCTGCTTTTAATTTTTTTCTCTATCTCTATATTTTGAAAATTTTACTACAGTATGTCTTGGTGTTGGCCTGCTTTTGTTGATTTTTTTCAGCTCTTTAGTAACTGATTTTATTCATATTTGTGGCATATTTCACTTACAATTTCAGGTGTTTTTTTATTTTACTTAGTTGACACACTGGGCAATATTGGTTTCTGGAGTAATTCACTGATTCATCACTTAAATCTAACACCCAGTGCTTTTACAACAAGTGCCTTCCTTAGTTCCCTTCACCCATCTAGCTTATTCCTCCACCACCTCCCTCCATCAACACCTAATTTGTTCTCTATCATTAAGAGTCTCGTATGGTTTATTTCCCTCTCACCTTCCCCCCCTTAGCAAATGTTCATCTGCTTTCTTTCTTAAATTCCACACATGAGTGAGATCATATGCTATTTTTCTTTCTCTGACTGACTTATTTCACGTAGCATAATACATTTTAGCTCCATCAACATCATTGCAAATGGCAAGCATTCATTCTTTTTGATGGTTGAGCAATATTCCATTACTTTATCCATTCATTAGTTCATGGATATTTGGGCTATCTCCATAGTTTGGCTATTGTTGATAATGCTTCCATAAACATTGGGATGCACATGCCCTTTTGAATCTGTATTTTTTATCCTTTGGCTAAATACCTAGTAGTATGATTGCTGGGTCATAGGGTAGTTCTATTTTTAACTTTTTGAGGAACCTCCAAACAGTTCTCCAGTGGCTGCAGCAGTTTGCATTCTCACCAATAGTAAGAGGGTTCCCCTTTTTCTGCATCCTCACCAATATCTGTTGTTTCCTGAGTCGTTAATTTTAGCCATTCTGACTGTTGTGAGGTGGTATCTCATTGTGGTTTTGATTTGTATTTCCCTGATGATGAGTGATATTGAGCATCTTTTCTTGTGTCTGTTAGCCATCTAGAGGTCTTCTTTGGAAAAATGTCTATTCATGTCTTCCCACTCTTTAATTGGATTGTTCCTGTTTTGGATGTTGAGTTGTATAAGTTCATTATATATTTTGGATATTAACCCCTTATTGAATATATAATTTGTAAATATCTTCTCCCATTCCATAGGCTGTCTTTTATTTTTGTTGATTATTTCCTTCACTGTGGAGAAACTTTTTATCTTGAAGTCCCAATAGTTCAGTTTTGCTCTTATTTCCCATGCCTGTAATGATTGGTCTAGTAAGAGATTGCTACAGCCAATGTCAAAGAAGTTGCTGCCTGTGTTCTACTCTAGGATTTTGATGGCTTCCTGTCTCATATTTAGGTCTTTCATTTATTTTGAATTTATTTTTGTGTATGGTGTAGGAAAGTGGTCCAGTTTCATTCTTTTGCATGTTGCTGTCCAGTTTTCCCAACACCATTTGTCAAAGTTATTTTCTTTTTTCCATTGGATATTGTTTCCTGCTTTGTCAAAGATTAGTTGACCATACAGTTGCGGGTCAAATTCTGTGTTCTCTATTCTGTTCCATTGATCTATGTGTCTGTTTTTGTGCCAGTACCATACTATCTTGATGAGTACAGCTTTGCATTAAAGGTTGAAATCTGGAATCTTGATGCCTCTAGTTTTGTTTTTCTTCCTCAGGATTGCTTTGGCTATTCATGGTCTTTTGTGGTTCCATACAAATTTTAGGATTGTTTTATTTCTGTGAAAAATTCTGGTGGAATTTTGATAGGGATTGCATTAAATGTGTTGATTGCTTATTGTTTTTGGTGCAATTGCAAAGGGGATCAATTTCTTGATTTCTTTTTCTCTTGCTTCATTATTTGTGTATAGAAATGCACCAGATTTCTGCACATTGATTTTACATCCCAAAACTATGCTGAATTCATGTATTAGTTCTTGCAATTTTTTGGTGGAGTCTTTTGGGTTTTCTATATAGAGTATCATGTCATCTGCAAATAGTGAAAGTTTGACTTCTTTCTTGATGATTTAGATGTCTTTTATTTCTTTTTGTTGTCCAATTGCTGAGGCTAAGACTTACAGTACTATGTTAAATAGTACTGATGATTTTGGACATCCCTATCTTGTTCCTGACCACAGGGAAAAGGCTGAGAGCCTTTCCCCATTGAGGATGATATTAGCTGTGGATCTTTCATATATGCCCTTTATGGTGTTGAGGTATGTTCCATCTATCCCTACTTTGTTGAGGGTTTTGATCAAGAAAGGATGCTATATTTTTACAAATGCTTTGTCTGCATCTATTGACAGTATCATAAGGTTCTTATCCTTCCTTTTATTACTGTGCTATATCACATTCATTGATTTGCAAATATTGAACTATCCCTTCAGTCCAGGAAAAAAATCCCAGTTGGTCATAGTGAATAATTATTTTAATATACTCTTGAATTTGATTTGCTAGTATTTTTTTGACAATTTTTGCATCCATGTTTACTAAGGATATTGGTCTGTAATTCTATTTAGTGGGATCTTTGTCTGGTTTGGGATTCAAGTTAATGCTGGCTTTATAGAGTGAGTTTGGGAATTTTCCTTCCATTTCTATTTTTTTGGAATAGTTTGAGAAGAATAGGCATTAACTCTAACTCTACTTTAAATGTCTGGTAGATGTCTCCTGGGAGGCCATCTAGCCCAGAACTTTTGTTTGTTGGGAGATTTTTGATTAATGATTCAATTTATTTGCTGCTTATGGGTCTGGTTAAATTTTCTATTTCTTCCTGTTTCAGTTGTGGTAGTTTGTATGTTTCTAGGAATTTTTCCATTTCTTCCAGATTGCCTAGTTTGTTGGCATATAATTTTTCATAGTATTCTCTTATATTGTATTTCTGTAGTATTGGTTGTGATCTCTCCTCTTTCTGTCATGATTTAACTATCAATTTTATAATTTTGGGGGGTGTTTTCTCTTTTTCTTTCTGATAAGTCTAGGTAGGGATTTATCAATTTTATTAATCTTTTTGAAGAACCAGGTCTTAGTTTCATTGATCTGTTCTACTGGGTTTTGTTTGTTTGTTTGTTTCTATATCATTTATATCATCTATATCATTCTATATCATTTATCTTCTCTAATCTTCATTACTTCCCTTCTGCTGGCTTTAGACTTTATTTGCTGTGCCTTTTCTAACTCCTGTAAGTTTAAGTGTAGGTTGTGTATTTGAGACTTTTCTTGCCTTTTTTTTTTAAGAATTTATTTACTTATGAGAGAGAGAGAGAGATGAGCAGTGGGGAGGGGTAGAGGGAGAAGCAGACTCCCCAATGAGCAGGGACCTGATGTGGGACTCGATATCAGGACCCTGGAATCATGACCTGAGCCGAAGGCAGACGCTTAACCAATTGAGCTAGCCAAGTGCCTCCTTCATCTCTTGTTATCGTCTTGTTTTACAATCTAGTTTTTCTGATATAAGTATGGCTGTTTCAGCGTTCTTTTGACATTCATTTGCATGAAAGATGGTTTTCCATCCTCTCACTTACAACCTACAGATATCTTTAGGTCTAAAGTGAGTCTCTTATATATAGCATATGGATGGATATTAATTTTTTTATCCATTCTGATACCCTATTTTTGATTGGAGCATTTAGTCCATTTATAATCAGAGCAATTATTGAAACATACAAATTTAGTGTCATTGTGTTATCTGTAGAGTTGGTGTTTCTGGTGATGTTCCTGGTCCTTTCTAGTCACTGTTGCTTTTGGTCTTTTTCTCCACTAAAAGAGTCCCCCTTAATATTTCTTTTAGGGCTTGTTTAGTTGTCACTAGCTCCTTTAGTTTTATCTGGGAAAGTCTTGATCTCCTTCTCATTTTCAGCTATCTATAGTTAGTTGTGGTCTGGAAGCAGATAATCTTTCTTCTGATGTGTCATAAAAACGTCAATATTAATCTAACAATATGTTAACAATGCCTATGTCATTTATTTCACTTCATTTCATCAGTTTGTCATCTTACCATCTCCTATTATCACAAAAAGAAGAGGTAAAATACAGTGCAATATTTTGACAGAGAGACAATATTCACATAATTTTATGTCATACTTAGTCTATTTTATTATTAGTTATGGTTGTCAATCACTGTGACTAATTTATTAATTAAACCTCATCATAGCTATGTATTTATAAGGAAAAAATACAGAGTATATGTAGGGTTAAATAATATCCATGACTACAAACATCCATGGGTGGTCACAGAACATATCCCCATGGATAAGGGGAACTACTGTATGCCTAGGAGTACACATACTGGGTCATATGAAACCAAAAGATTATTTTCCACACTGGCCATTTCATTTCACATTTGCAACTGCTGTGTGTGAGGGTTCTAATTTCTCCACATTCTCATTAAGACTTGTTTTCTTTCTTTTTTTAAATTATAGTCATTATAATGGGTAACAAGTGGTATTTCATTTTGATATTGATTTTTCATTTCACTAACAACAAATTATGTTGAGTATATTTTCTAGAGTGTGCTTGTCACTTCTATTTTTTCTTAAAAAATGTTTATTCAAGCGACTTCCCCATAATTTAAATAGATTGTTTGACATTTTAATTGCATTTAGGCTTAGGAGTTCTTTATATATTCTGGATATTAAACTATTATCAGATATATCATGTCCATATATTTTCATGTATTCTCCAAGATGGGTTTATATATTTTTTAAAGATTTTATCTATTTATTTGACAGAGAGAGACAGTGAGAGAGGGAACACAAGCAGGTGGAGTGGGAGAGGGAGAAGCAGGCTTCCCGCTGAGCAGGGAGCCCGATGCGGGGCTTGATCCCAGAACCCTGGGATCATAACCTGAGCCAAAGGCAGACGCTTAACGACTGAGCCACCCAGGCGCCCAAGACGTGTTTATATTTTCTTGTTTGTTTGTTTTTACTTTAATTCCAGTTAGTTCATATGCACTATTATATTAGTTCCAGGTATACAGTACAGTAATTCCACAATTCCATACATCACCCAGTGCTTATCACAGGTGTACTCCTTAAATCCCATTACCTTTTTAACCCATCACCCGACACACCTCCCCTCTGATAAACATCACTTTGTTCGTCATAATTTAGTCTGTTTCTTGGTTTCTCTCTCTCTCTCACTTTCTTTTTTGAATTGGCTACTTTGTTTTGTTTCATAAATTCCACATAGATGAAATCATATGGTATTTGTCTTTCTATGACTGACTTATTTCTCTTAACATTATATTCTCTAGCTTCATCCATGATAGTGCAAATTGCAAGATTCTATTTTTATGGTTGAATAATATTCCACTATATATATATATCACCTTTACCTTATCTATTCAGCAATTGATGGAAATGAGGGTTTCTTCCATAATTTGGCTATTGTAAATAATTCTTTTGTAATCATAGGGTCCCATGTATCCATTTGAATTAGTGTTTTTGTATTTTGAGCTAAATACTGATATGTAGAAGTATACACACTCTAAGCCTACTTTGTTGAGGGTTTTCACCATGAATGGATGCTTTACTTTGTCAATGCTTTTTCTGTATCTATTTAAATGATCATATGGTTCTCATCATTTCTCTTATAATGTGATGTATTGTGTTGATTCATTTATGAATATTGAACCACCTTTGAAATCCAGGAATATATTTAACTTGATATATTCATAAATCATTATTTATTGATTGTTTTTTCTAAAGATTTTATTTATTTATCTGACACAGAGGGAGGGAAAGAGCAAGCACAAACAGGGGGAACGGCAGGCAGGGGAAAAGCAGGCTCCCCGCTGATCAAGGAGCCCAATATGGGGCTCGATCCCAGGACCTGGGATCATGACCTGAGCTGAAGGCAACTGCTTAACCAACTGAGCCACTGGGGTGCCCCAGTGAATAATTTTTTTAATATATTATTGGATTCAGCTTGCTAGTCTTTTGTTGAGGGTTTTTACATCTATGTTCATCAAACATTGGTTTGCAGTTTCCTTTCTCAGTTGTGCTTTTATTTAGTTTTGGTAACAGGGTGATGCTGTCCTTATAGCATGAATTTGGAAGTTTCCCTTCCTTTTTAATTTTTTGGAATACACTGAGAAGAATCAGTATTAACTCTTCTTTAAATGTGTGGTAGAATATGTTGGTGAAATGATCTGGTCCTGGATATTTGTTGGAAGTTTTTTGAATACCAATTCAATTTCTTTGGTGGCTATTTGTTCAAGTTTTCTATTTCTTCCTGTTTCAGTTTTGGTACATGTTTCTAGAACTTTTTTCCATTTCTTGCAGGTTGTCCAATTTGTTGGCACATAGATTTTCATAACATTCTCTTATAATTGTTTGTATTTTTGTGATGTTGGTTGTGATTTCTCCTCTCTCATTTCTGATTTTTTTTAACAAAAATACTTTCTTTTCTTGATAAGTCTGGCTAGAGTTTCATCAATTTTATTAATTTTTTCAAAGAACTAGCTCCTGGTTTCATTGATCTGTTCTATTTTTGTGATGTGTGTGTGTGTGTGTGTGTGTGTGCGTGTGTTTGATTGGTTGGGGTTTTTTGTTTGTTTCTATATCATTTATTTCTCCTCTAACCTCTATTATTTATTTTATTCTGCTCATTTTATGTTTTGATTGTTTTTCTCTTTCTAGCTCCTTTAGGTGCAAAGTTATGTTGTTTGAGATTTTTCTTGATTCTTGAGCAAGATCTCTATTGCTATAAACTTCCCTCCTTGATCTGCTTTTGCTGCATCCCAGAGGTTTTCAGCCATTGTATTTCATTTTCATTTGTTTCCCTGTATTTTCTATTTCTCGTTTATTTCCTGAAGGACCCATTCATCTTTAAGTGTCATGTTATTTAACTCCATGTGTTTGAGGTCCTTTCATACTTTTTTGTATGATTGACTTCTAGTTCCTTAGTGTTGTAGTCAGAAAAGGTGCATGGTATGACTTTGAATTCCTGAATTGTTTGAGGCTTGATTTGTGGCCTATTGTGTGATCTATCTGTGAGAATGTTCTGCATGCTTTTAAAAATAATGTATATGCTGGGAATTTTGGAGGAAGATGGTGATGGAGTAGGAGGACTCTATGCTGTCCTGGTCCCATGAATATAACTAGATGACTATCAACTCATTGTAAATACCCCATAAAGAGATCTGAAGACTGAGAAAACAAACTCCACAACTAAGGGGAGAGAAAAAGAGGCATGAGATAAGAGAAGAGAAGAGAACTCAGGGAATGCACAAGGAGAATATTTCCACAATGTCATTTGCTCGGAAAATGAGAATGGCTCAATTTTGTAAGTTCTTGGAACCAACAGGGCTTAAAGCCTGGAGTTGCAAATGTCCATGGGTTTGGCTGGGATAAAGCCCATAGTTCTTTGTGGCTGCTCCTGCAGTGAAAGAAGGCAAACCACCTGGAGGCAGAAAGTGTGGAAACAGCAATCTGAAGAGCACGTGGGACACACAGGGAGAGTTTATTCAGTCTTCCTGGACCATATTCCTCAGAGGTAGCATTCACAGTGACACTTCTCCAAAAACAAAGGAGCTGACAGGCACCATTTCCCTCACCACCCCTCACCATAATCAGAGCAAAATTGTGTGAAGCAGCACAGTACCAACACTCCTTGTTTAACTTGCATACACCAAGCTGCAATCTCCTGGGATCTGTTAGGACTGCCTTTCTAAGTCACATCTACCTCAGTTCCAGCACGGTGGGAAGACCAGCATAAACCCCTACCTACATTAAGTCTCCTGACCAGAGAGTTAGTCAGGGCCTCAGTTCCAGTGGAAGTGGTGAAAGGTGTCATTTCACAAGCAGACCAGAGCACATCTAGTTAAAACTTACTACATTAAGGCCAGGGACCAAACATTGCTGATAGCAGAAAAGGAGAGCCTCTGCAGATGACTTGCTTGAAGGATAAGACAGCCAAAATACAATACCAGAGCACATGCAGCACACACTGGAGTCACTCCCTCAAGTGCCAGACCCTGGGCACTTCTTCATACGGCCATTACTTTCAGGAGCAGGAGCCATAACTGGCTTTCCCAACACAGAGAAGAAGGCAGAAACTTAGACATAATGTGAAGACAGTGGAGTTTATCTCATATGAAAAAAAAATAAGATAAGTTCACTGCCAGAGATCTATGCAAAACAGATAAAAGAAATATCTGTGGTGGAGAATTTAAAGCAACAAAAATAAGGATGGCTATGGCATTTGAAAAAAGAATAGAAGACATCAAGACAACCTTTACTACAGAGATAAAATAGTTAAAAAGCTATCAGTCAGAGATAAAGAGTGCAATAAATGAGATCAGAAAAAAGCTTGGCACAATGAGCAGCAGGCTGAAAGAAGGAGAGGAACAAATTAGTGACCTATAACACAAAGTCATGGAAAGTAATGAAGCTGAACAAAAGAGAGAAAGAATTACAAAACAAGAATAGACTTAGGAAACTCAGTGAATCCATCAAACATAATAACATTCAATAATAGGAGTCCCAGAAGAAGAAGAGAGAAAAGTGCGCAGAAAATTTATTTGAAGAAATAATAGCTGAAAACCTCCCTATTCTAGGGAAGGAAACAGACATCCAGATAGAGAAGGCACAGAGAACTCACATGAAAATCAACCAAAACAGGCCAACACCAAGACATATTATAATTAAATTTGTGAAATATAGTGATAATGAAAAACCTTAAAAGAAACAAACCAAAAGAAGTCCTTAAGTTACAAGAGAAGACCCATAAGGCTAGCTGGAGATTTATCAACAGAAACTTGTCAAGCCAGTAGAGAGTGGCATGATATATTCAAATTGTTGAATGGGAAGTTCTGCAACCATGAATAATATATTTGCAAGGCTATCATTCAGAATAGAAGGAGAGATAAAGAATTTCCCAGACCAAAACCCCCACAAAAACAACAACAAAAACTAAGGCAGTAGTTCATGACCATAAAATGAGCCCTGCAAGAAATATTAAAGCAGACTCTTTAAAAGAAAAAGAGAGACCAAAAAAAAAAAAAAAGTATTTCATTTCTTTTTGTTGTCTGATTGCTGTTGCTAGGACTTCCAGTACTATGCTGAACAATAGTGGTGAGAGTGGGCATCCTTGACGTGTTCCTGATCTTAAGGGAAAGGGTCTAAGCTTTTCCCCATTGAGGATGACATTCGCTGTGGGTTTTTCATAGATGGATTTTATGAACTTGAAGAATGTTCCCTCTATCCCTACACTCTGTAGAGTTTTAATCAAGAAAGGATGCTGTATTTTGTCAAATGCTTTTTTCTGCATCAATTGAGAGGACCTTATGGTTCTTCTCTCTCATCTTATTAATTTATTCTATCACATTTTTGATTTGTGAATATTGAACCAGCCTTGCATCACGGAGATAAATTCCAATTGGTCGTGGTAGATGGTCCTTTTAATGTATTATTGGATCCCATTAGCTAGGATTTCGTTGAGGATTTTGGAATCCATACTCATCAGGGATAGCTGTCTGAAATTCTCCTTTTGGAAGGAGATGCCTGGTTTGGGGATTAAGGTAATCCTGGCCTTATAGAATGAGTTTGGAAGTTTTCTTTCTGTTTCTATTTTTTGAAACAGCTTCAGTAGAATAGGTATTATTTCATCTTTGAATGTTTGGTAGAATTCCCCAGGGAATCCATCAGGTCCTGGACTTTAGTTCTTTCAGAAATATTTGATCACTGCTTCAATCTCATTACTGGTTATTGGCCTATTCAGGTTGTCAATTTCTTCCTATTTCAGTCTTGGCAGTTTATAGGTTTCTAGGAAGTTATCCATTTCTTCCAGGTTGCTTAATTTATTGGCATAACAAATTATTGGCATAGAGTTGTTGATAATAATTTCTAATAATTGTTTCTATTTCCTTGGTGTTAGTCGTGATCTTTCCCCTTTCATTCATAATTTTATTAATTTGGGTCCTTTCCCTTTTCCTTTGGATAAGTGTGGCCAGTGATTTTATGGATCTTTTAATTCTTTCAAAGAACCAGCTTCTAGTTTCATTGATCTGATTTACTGTGTTTCTGGTTTCTAATTCATTGATCTTGGCTCTAATCTTAATTATTTCTCTTCTAATGCATGGCTTAGGCATGCTTTGTTGCTTTTTCTCTAGTTCTTTAAGGTGTAGAGTTAGTTGGTGAATTCAGGATTTTTCTATTTTTTTGAGTCAGACTTGGATGCCTATGTATTTCCCTCTTAGGACAGCCTTTGCAGTATCCCATATGTTTTGGACCAATGTGATTTCATTCTCATTGATTTCCATGAATTGTTTAAGTTCTTTGATTTCCTGGTTGACCCAAACATTCTTGAGGAGAGTGGTCTTTAGCTTCCAAGTGTTTGAATTTCTACCAATTTTTTTTTCTTGTGATTGAGTTCCAGTTTTAAAGCTTTGTGGTCTGAGAATATGCAGGGAATAATTTCAGTCTTTTGGTATCATTTGAGACCTGATTTGTGACCCAGTATGTGGTCTATTCTGGAGAAGTTCCATGTGTGCTTGAGAAGAATGAGTATTCTGTTGTTTTAGAGTGGAATGTTCTGTAAATATCTATGAGGTCCATCTGGTCCAGTGTATCATTCAAAGCTCTTGTTTCTTTGTTGATTTTCTGCTTAGATGATCTGTCCATTACTGAGAGTGGAGAATTGAGGTCTCCTACAATTAACATATTGTTATCAATATGACTCTTTATTTTGGTTAACAGTTGGTTTATGTAGATGGCTGCTCCCATGTTGGGGGCATAGATATTTAAAATTGTTAGATCTTCTTGTTGGATAGACCCTTTAAGAATGATATAGTGTCCTTCTGTGTCTCTAACTACAGACTTTAGTTTAAAATCTTACTTGTCTGATGTAAGAATTGCTTTTGCAGCTTTCTTTTGAGGTTCGCTGGCATGGAAGATGGATTTCCATCCCTTCACTTTCAGTCTGGATGTATCTTTAGGTTCAAAATGAAACTCTTGCAGACACCATAAGGATGGGTCCTGTCTTTTTATCCAATCTGCAACCCTTTGCCGTTTTATGGGAGCATTTAGGCCATTCACGTTGAGAGTGATTATTGAAAGATATGAATTAATTGTCATCATGTTGCCTGTGAAGACATTGTTTTTATAGATTATCCCTGTAAATATCTGTTGTGAATCACTCTTGGGGTCTTTCTCCTTTTATAGAACCCCCCTTAATATTTCTTGCAGGGCTGGCTTAGTGGTCATCTATTCTTTCAGTTTCTGCTGGTCTTGGAAGCTCTGCATCTCTCCATCCATTCTGAATGACATCCTTGCCAGAAAAAGTATTCTCGGCTTCATGTTCTTTTCATTTATTACTCTGAATATGTCTTGCCAGGCCTTTCTGGCTTGCCAGGTCTCTGTGGATAGGTCTGATGTTATTCTGATGTTCCTCCCTCTGTACATAAGGAACCTCTTCCCTCTAACTGCCCTTAAAATGGTTTCCTTGGTTCTAAGATTTGCAAGTTTTACTATTACATGCCGGGGTGTTGGCCTGTTTTTCTTGATCTTGGGATGGGTCCTCTCTGCCTCTAGGACACGAATGTTTGTTTCATTCCCCAGATTAGGGAAGTTCTCAGCTACAATTTGCTCAAATATATCTTCTAGTCCTCTCTCTCTCTCAACTCCATCCGGGATTCCAATAATTCTGACATTGCAATGCTTCATGGTGTCACTTATTTCACTTATTTCTTTGATTATTTTCTTTGATTTCTTTGATTCTATTTTCATGGGTTCTGGCCCCGTCTTTTCCCTTTTTATCTATTAAATTGTCTTGCAGGTCACTGATTCGTTCTTCTGCCTCACTTACCCTAGCTGTTAGATTATCTAGAGTCGATTGGATCTCATTGATAGCATTTTTAATTTCTGCCAATTCAGCTTTCCTTTCTTCCCTTAGAGACTCTATGTTGCCACTAATTGACTTCTCTATTCTAGCTATTGTCTTCAAATTGCTAGCCTGAATTTTATCTTTGACATCTTGGTTATATCTGAATCCATTTGTAAATCTGTGGTATAAGTCATAATCTCTTAGTCTATCCTATTTTAGGAGTTCCTCCTCCTAGTCATTCTGTTGATGGGTGTTTGAGGGAATGTATAGAGTCCAAATTATTGACCAGAACCCAAGCAAGATGCACATGTTTTCTAGGGACCTTAAGGTTGCTGACTTTTTTTTCTCCCAGCCTGTCTTCTGTGGCAGGGGCCTGCTGTGCTGTTACTCAGGCAACCCTGTTTGGGCAGAGTTGCCCTGCCCCTCTGGTGGGGGATGGGCTCAGTTGGAACCAGTTTCTGGGGCTTTTGTTCTCTGGCAGCTTTCCCTGGTGGCTTTCCACATTTCTTCCGAGAGTCAGAGCAGAAGAGACCGTTTCCAACCCTCTGCCTCAGAGCAGAGAGATCACAGTCTGCTCTTCAGTGAGCTCTTCAGGCCACACTATCTCTGTTTCTGTCTGTGCTGCTATAAACTGCAGTGTCCTGGGTTGTGTGCCCCTCCACAGTGCCCCCAGTCCTGCCTCCAGTTCAGGGTGCGTTTCTACCCTTTGTGTTTCTAAAACCGCCAGCCACTCCCAGTTCACACGCTCGACCCTGACACTCTGGATTTCTCTCCCAAGGGGCTGCCCTAAAGTCCTTTCCCCTCCACTAGCGGTCTGCAAGTCTGTGCCCCGGCCCCCACACGGGAGGCTATCACTCACCAGCAGTGCAGGATCCCATGGCTGGCTCCCTCCTGCTGCCATTTATCCTCCAATATCTGCCTGCAGAATCACAGCTCCCCACTTCATCAAAACCAACTACTTGAGATCTTCTGTTTGTAGAGATCCAGATGTATCTTCTTACATCTCAGGCTGATTTCGTGGGTGCTCAGAGTGGTCTGGTAGATATCCAGCTCAATTCCGGCCAGTTGGAATAGGGTCCCCTAGTCCTCCACCATCTTTTCTCCTGGGTGATAGGTATTAAGGAGGGCATGAGTTGCGATGAGCACTGTGTGGTAATCCCCAACAAAGGATTGTGGAACACTACATCAAAAACTAATGAAGTACTGTATGGTGACTAACATAACATAATGAAAAAAAAAATGAAAACCTGATATAAATACTATTCCAAAAAAACAATTAAAGGAACAGAGAGATTTATAGGTTGGAGTTCTCCAGGGAGCAGAATCAACATTCAAGACCAAAGCGACTGTGCTGGCAGAATTCCTTCTTGCTTTGTGTAGGCAGGTCTTACTCTATTAAGGTAATCAACTAATGGATGAACTCCATCTACATTTGGAGTGTAATCTGCTAAAGTCAAAATATTCCAATTTAAATGTTAATCTTATCCAAAAAAAACACCTTTACCAAATCATCCATAATAATGTTTGATCAAATATCTGGGCACCATGACCCAGCCGAGGTGACTCATAAAATTAACCATCTCAATTAGAAAGGACATAGAGGACTTTAATACTCTAATCTATCTGTACCAAACAGACAATAATGGAACATTCCATCCAACAACAACACAATGCACATTATTCTCAAGTACACATAAAATATCCTCCAGACTAGCTCATATATTAGGCCACAAAGCAAGTTGTAATAAATTTAAAGATTGAAAGCATACAAGAATCTTTCTGATCATAATAGAATAAGACTAGAATTAAAATGCAGAAGAAAAACTGGAAAAAACACAAGTATGTGGAAATTAAACAACACTCTCTTAACTAATCAATGTGTTACAGAAGATATTGTAAGGGGAATCTAAAAATATGTTGATATAAAGGAAAATTGAAAAAAAAAAGGTATTCCAGAGTTATGGGAAATGCAAAAGCAATAACAAGAGGGAAAATTATAACTTTAAATGCTTATGGAAGAAAGATCTTAAATTCAACAACCTAACTTTACAACGTATTACAGACTGAATATCTATGTATCCCCCAAAATTGATTTGTTGAAATCCTAAACCCAAATACAATGGTTAGGAGGTGGGATATTATTAGATGATTAGGTAGGTCATGAAAGCAGAGCCCTCATCAAAGGGATTCGTGCCCATTGGTTTAGTCAGAACATTAAGAAAATAAAATAAAGGGAATACAATTTGGAAATAAAAAAATAAAATTATCTCTGCTTACAGAATACGTGATCTTTTATGTAGAAAACACTAGATTGGGAAAAAAATGACTGTTAGATCTAAGAAACAAATTCAGCAAAGGCACAGAACACAAATTTAATACTGAAAAATCAGTTGTGTTTTTGTACACTAATATTAATAACTCCAAAAAGGAAGTTAAGAAAATAATTCCACTTATAATAGAAAACAGAGATAACAAAAGGCTTGTACTCTGTAGACTACAAAACTGCTCAAAGAAATTACAGAAAACATACAATTAATGGAAATACAGCTCATGTTTATACATTAGAAGAGAATATTTTTAAGATGCCAATATTACTGAAGTGCTCTAAAGATATAATACAACTGCAATCAAAATCCCAATTATGTTTTTGGTGGAAACAGAAAAACCCATCCTAAAATTCACATGTAATCTCAGGAGACATTTACTAGCCAAAACAATCTTAAAAAGGAAGAGTTGGAGAACTTAAAATTCCTCATTCCATATCTTACTATAAATGTACAATAATAAAAAATGTAGGGGCACCTGGGTGGCTCAGTCATTAAGCATCTGCCTTCATCTCAGGTCATGATCCCAGGGTCCTGGGATCGAGTCCCGCACCGGGCTCCCTGCTCGGTGGGGAGCCTGCTTCTCCCTCTCCCTCTCCCCCTGCTTGTGTTCCCTCTCTCGCTATCTCTCTCTCTGTCAAATAAATGAAATCTTTAAATAAATAAATAAATAAATAAATAAATAAATAAATAAATAAATAATAAAAAAATGTAGCACAAGAATAAGGCAGACAGAAAGACCAATAGATTGAAATAGAAAGTACAGAAAAAACCCTCACCTATATGGTCAAATGATGCTTGCCAAGGTTGCACAGAGCATTCAATAAGAAAACAAATTTGTTTTCAACAAATGGTGTTTGGAAAACTGGATGTCCACATGCAAAACACAGTAGTCAGACCCTTATCTTACAGTGTATACAAAATTTAACTCAAATTGAATTAAGGACCAAAATTTAAAAGCAAAAATTATTAAACTCTTAAATGAATACTTCAAGAAAAACCTTCAAACTTTATCCAAACTTTCAATTTGGCATGTATTTCTTGAATATGACAACAAAATCACACGCAACAAAAGAAAAAATAGAGTTCATCAAAATTAAAAACTTTGGTGTTTTTATAATATAATAGCCATACTATTATTGTAATTTTTTAAAATTTGGGAGAGAGTGATTTTTGATCTAACAGTCATTTTTTCCACTATCAAGAGATTAAAAAGACAACACACAGAATGGGAGAAAATACTTGCTATGGGAAGAATTGTGTCCCCTTAAAATTTATATGTTGAAGTCCTAAGCCCCAGTATCTCTGAATGTATTTGGAAATAAGTCTTTAAAGAAGTAACTGAGGTAAAATGTAGTCACTAGGATAGGCCCTAATTCAATAAAACTACTGTCCTTATAAGTAAAGGAGATTAAAACACAGACATATACAACAGGAAGATATCATGATATCGAGAGAAAATGGCCAAGAAAGAACTCAAAGCATATCAGCCCGGCTTATGCATTGATCTTGGACTCCTAGCTTTCAGAACTATGAAGAAATATATCACTGTTATTTGCCACCCAGTCTGTGGTATTTATTGTGGAGATACTAGCAAATTGATAAAGATTTTGGTACCAGGAGGTGGAGTACTGATATAGCAAATACCTTAAAATATGGAAGCAATTTTTGAAGTAGATAATGGATAGATTCTAAAACTAGGTATTTATCCAAAAAAATACAAAAGTTCTAATTCAAAGGGATATAGGTACCGCGATGTTTATAGCAGCATTATCTACAATAGCCATATTATGGAAACAGCCCAATTCCATCATTTATCGATTGATGAATGGATAAAGAACTGGAGAACAAAAATTGAGCCAAAAAGGATTATTCTTGAGCCTTAAAATACAATGGAATTTACCCTGTTAGGTTTCAGACTTGCCTGGAACTCATGACCTCTTTCTTCTTTTCAATGTCTCCCTTTTGGGATGGAAATGTTTATCTTATGTCTGTCACACTATTGTAATTTGGAAGCAGATAACATCTTTGGTTTCATAGGTTTACAGCTGGAGAGGAGTTTTACATCAGGATGAATCACATCTCCAGTCACACCCATATCTGGTTTAGATAATATTTAGATGAGATTTTAGACTTAGAGTTGATGTAAGAATGTATTAAGATATTTGTAGGTCTTGGGATGGGGGGCATGTATTTTGCATGTGAGAACATGAATTTTGGGGGCCCAGGATATGGAGTAGTATGAGCTAAATTGTATGTCCCCAAATTCAAAAGTTGAAGTCCTAAGTTCCAGTACCCCTCCTTAAAGAGGTAATTAAGGTAAACTGATGTCATTAGAGCAGGATGTAGTCCAATATTACTGGTGTATTCATAAAACAAGGAGATTAGGACAGAGACACACAGAGGAAAGAGCATCTCATGACAGTAGAAAAGAATAGCCATCTACAAACCAAGGAGAGAGGCCTTGAAAAATCATCTCTGCTGACACCTTGATCTTGGACTTGTAACTTCCGCAAGTGTGAGAAAATATATTTCTGCTAAGCCACACAGTTTGTGGTATTTGTTATGTCAGTTCTAGAAAAGTAATACACAACCCAATTTTTAAAATGGGCAAGAACTTGAACAGATATTTCTCCAAAGAAGATATACAGATGGTCAATAAACACAGGAAAAGATCACTAATTATTAAGGAAATGTAAATCAAAATCACAATGAAGGGGGCACTTACATGGCTCAGTTGGTTAAGCTGCTGCCTTTGGCTCGGGTCATGTTCCCGGGGTCCTGCAGTCAAGCCTGCCCTGGGATGAAACCTGCATAGTTGTCAGGGCTCCCTGCTCAGCAAGGAGCCTGCTTCTCCCTCTCCCTTTGTCCCTTCCTGCTCCTGGTGCTCTCTCTCTCTCACTCTCTCCCAAGTAAATAAAATAAATTTTTAAAAATTACAATGAATAGTATGGCTATTATATTATAAAAACAACAACAACAACAACAACAACAGAAAATAGCAAATATTGTTGAGGATGTGGAGAAATTACAACCCTCGTGCATTGTTGGTGGGAGTGTAAAATGATGCAGGTTTTGTAGCAAACAGCATGGTAGTTCATCAAAAAATAAAGCATAGTATACCATACGATTCATCAATTCCACTTGAACTTATATAGCCAAAAGAATTGAAAGTAGGGATTTGAACAAACAATTGCAAACCCATGTTCATAGCAACATTATTCATAGTAGCTGTAAGGTGTAAACAATCCAAATGCCTATCAATGAATGAATGGATAAACAAAATGCAGTGTATATATACAAATACTTTTCAGTCTTAAAATAGTAATGAAATTTTGATACATGATACAATATGGATGGACCCTGAAATTAATCATGCTAAGTGAAATAAGCCAAACACAAAAGGACAAATAAGGCATTTCATTTATATGAAGTACCTAGATAGTCCAATTCATAGAAACATAAAGTAAAATAGTGGTTACCATGGGCTGGAAAGAAGGTATAATAATATAGAGTTATTGTTTAAGGTATACAAAATTCCCATATTGGATGATGAAAATATTGTGGAGATGTATAGTGGTGATGGTTGCACACTGAGAATGTACTCAATGCCACTAAATTGTACAATTTGTACAATTAAAGTTGTTAAAATTGTAAATTTTATGTTACGTATATTTTATCACTATAAGAAAAGAATACCATGATAAAGTCGATAGATTTTTATGGTTTATATCTATATATTAGATACATAAGTTTATTTCTGGACTTTAATTTCTATTCCATCTTATGTGTCTAGTGTAATATTAATACCACACTGTTTTGAATAAAATGGCTTTGAGGTAATTTTGATATTGGGAAGTGTGAGTCTTCCACTTTTGTTTCTCTTTTTCAAAATTGCTTTGGCTAGTCAAGGTTACTTGCAAAATTATAGGAATTTGAGGATCAGCTTTTCAAATTCTGCAAAAAGATTCTTGAATTTTTGATAAGGATAGCATTGTACAGTGCATTGCTTTGGGTAGTATTGCCATATTCAGCATATTATTCTTTCCATTTCATGAACATAGGATGTCTTTCCATTTATTTAGGTTTTTAAAATATTTTTTAGCAATATTTTTAGTTTACAAGTCTTTCTGTTCTTTTGCTAAATTTATTTATTGGTATTTTACTTTTTGATATATCATTGTAAATAAAATTGCTTTGTTAATTTTTTATATTGATCATTCCTGGTTTCTTTTTTTTTAAGATTTTTATTTATTTATTTGTCAGAGAGAGAGAGAGAGAGCACAAGCAAGGGGAGCAGTAGAGGGAGAGGGAGAAGTAGGCTCCTCACTGAGCAAGGACCCTGGGATCATGACCTGAGCTGAAGGCAGACGCTTAACGACTGAGCCACCCAGGCATCCTATTCCTGGTTTCTGTACAGAAACACAGTTGGTTTTTGTATTCATCTTGTACCTTTTATTTTTTTTTTACTTTTTTGAAAGATTTTATTTATTTATTTGAGAGAGAGAGAATGAGAGATAGAGAGCACGAGAGGGAAGAGCGTCAGAGGGAGAAGCAGACTCCCTGCTCCTGCTGAGCAGGGAGCCAGATGCGGGACTCGATCCCAGGAGTCCAGGATCATGACCTGAGCCGAAGGCAGTCGCTTAACCAACTGAGCAACCCAGGCGCCCATGATCTTGTACCTTTTAGCGGTATTCATTCCTCACTCTTGTATCCTTTTTGTGGCTTATTTAGGATTATCTTTTTATAGGTAATGTAATCTGTGAAGACAATTTTCCTTTTTCCTTTTCAAATTTGATAACTTTTATTTATTTTCCTTTCTAGTTGTTCTGGCTAGAATTTCCAGTACTAAGTTGAATAACAGTAATGAAAGTGGCATCTTTGTATTCTTGACCTTTGAGGGAAAAGTTCCAGTCTTTTAACATGGAGTATGATGTTTGTTATGTTTTTTGTTTTGTTTTGTTTTATGTATGTGGTTTTTTATGTTGAGGAGGTTCCCTTGTTTTCCTAGTTTTCTGAATATTTTTATTATGAAACCATGTGGAATTTTTCAAATGACATTTTTGTGTCAGTTGAGATAATCATGTTTTCCTCCTTTAGTTTATTAATGTGCTGTTACACTAACTGATTTTCTTATCATGAACCAATATTGTATTCCTGGGCTAAATCCCACTTGGACATGATGTATAATCCTTCCAATATACTGTTGGATTAGGTATGCTAATATATAATTTTTTAATTTTATTGTTATGTTAATCACCATACATTACATCATTAGTTTTGGATGTAGTGTTCCATGATTCATTGTCTGTGCATAACACCCAGTGCTCCATGCAGAACGTGCCCTCTTTAATACCCATCACCAGGCTAACCCATCCTCCCACCCCCCTCCCTTCTAGAACTCTCAGTTTGTTTTTCAGAGTCCATCATCTCTCATGGTTCATCTCCCCCTCTGATTCCCCCCCTTCATTCTTCCCCTCCTGCTATCTTCTTCTTTTTTTGTTTTTTCTTAACATATATTGCATTATTTGTTTCAGAGGTACAGATCTGTGATTCAACAGTTGCTGGGTATGCTAATCTTTTGCTGAGGATTTTTGCATCTGTATTCATAAAGAATATTGGTATATCCTTTTTTGTGATGCCTTGCTTGGCTTTGTTATCAGAGTAATGCTATTGTTATAAAAGGAATTAGGAATTGTCTCTCCATTTCCTTTTTTTTTCAGAAGAGTTTGAGAAAGATTGGTAATAATTCTTTAAATCCTTGATAAAATTTATCAGTACATCCATCTGTTCCTGGAGTTTTCTTTGGCGGGAGGTTTTGATTACTGATTCATTCACTTTTGTTGTTACAGATCTGCTGGGATTTTCAATTTCTTCTTGAGTCATTTTAGGTTGTTTCTGTGTCTCTAGGAATATGCAATTTAATCTAGGTTGTTTAATTTGTCAGTGTATAATTTTTAATCATATTCTTTTATAATCATTTTAATTTCTGTAAGATTGTTAGTGATCTCTTCATTTTTATTTGTGATTTCCATTATTTTTGTTGTTTCTTATTTTTCCTTTGTCAGTATAGCTAAAGATTTGTCAATTTTGTTTATCTTTTCAAAGACCCAATTTTTGCTTACTTTGACTCTCATTATTCTTTTTCTAGCCCCGGATAATTTAAAGCTTCTGAAATCTGTTTTTTATTGTGTTTAAATATACATATATAACATAAAATTTAGCATTCTATTTTTAAGAATATCATTCTGTGTCATTTAGTACATTCACATGGTTGTGCAACCTTGACTAACCTCCATCACCAGACTTTTTCATCTTACATCACTGAAAGTCAGCAGTCATTTATCACTAACTCCCAATCTCCCCTCCCTACAGCCTCTGCAATCACCATTCTACTTTCTGTCTATAAATTTAACTCATCTGGACACCTCATTTAAATGGAATCACACAATATTTGTCCTTTTGTGACTGCTTTATTTCACTTAGTATGTCTTGAAGGTTAATCCATGTTGTAGCATGTGTTCAGAATTCCCTTTATTTTAAAGAATAAATAATATACCATTTTATGTATATATCACGTCTATGGACTGAATTATGTCCCTTCAAAATTTATGTATTGAATTCTTAATCTCTAATGTTACTGTATTTGCAGATAAATTCTTTAAGGGCTAAGTAAGCATAAACAAGTTCATAGGAGTAGGGCCCTAATCCAAAAGGACTGTGGTTTTTATATAAAGAGGGAAAGAAATCTCTTTCTCTCTCTCCTGTGTGAGGACATAAAAAGAAAGAGGTCATCTGTAACCCAAGGAGAGATTCCTTCCCTTGATATTGATATTGATGATATTGATATTGATATTGATTTTGATATTGGGTTTCTAGTCTCCAGAACTGTGAGAAGATAATTTTGTTGTTGTTGTTGTTTAAGCCACTAAACTATGGTATTCTGTTGAGGAAGCCCAAATAGACAATGTAACCACATTTTCTTTACTCCTTTATCTGTCAATGGATTCTTGATTTGCTATGATAGTTGACTATTATGAATAATGTTGCTATAAATATAGGTGTACAAATATTATGTTCTAGGCCTTGCTTTCAGTTATTTTAGGTATATACCCAAAAATGGAATTCTATGTGATGTGTAATTATTTGAGAACCTTCCATTCTATTTTCCATAGAAGTTATAACAATTCACATTTCCACTAGCGATGTGGGTTTTCCAATTTCTCCATATCCTTGATATCACGTTTTCATTTATTTTATTTTATAATAATGGCCATATGATAGGTGTGAAATTATATATAATCGTGGTTTTTAGTTTTATTTCCTTAATGATTAGTGATGTTCAGTATTTTCTCATGTGCTTGTTGGACATTTTATGTATCTTTGGAAAAATGTTCAATTCTTTTGCAGATTTTAAATTGTTGTTCCTGAATTTATGTGTTATTTATAGCTTGTGAATATTCATCTCTTATCAAATATATCACCTGCAAATATTTTTACATCACCTCGGTTACAGTTTCACTCTGTTCATTGTGACTTTAAATGCACAAAAGTGCCTAATTTTGATGAAGTATAATTTACCTGTTTTTCTTTTGTTTCCTCTTCTTTTATTGGATATTCATAAAATCATTGCCAAACCCATGACCATGAATATTCTACTGTTTTCTTCTAGGAGTTTTATGATTTTAGCTCTTAAATTTAGGTCTTTGATCCATTTTCAGTTAGTTTTTTTGTATGACGTATGGCAGGGGTCCAACTTAATTTTTGCAAATGGATATCCAGTTTTACCAATAATATTTTCTTAAAAGACAATCCTTTTCTCATTCAATTATCTTGACACACTTGTGAAAAAACATTTGACTATATATGTGAGTTTTGTGGGAGATCTCTATACTATTCCATTGGTCTGGTATATGTATTGTTTAATGTCAGTATTACAATGATATTATTACCATTACTTAGTATTAACGCTTTAAATCAAAAAGTCTAAGACCTTCCATTTTTTCTTTTTTTTTCAATATTTTTCTTACATATTTGAAAGCCCTTCTGACTGAACATAAGTTTAGGATAGATGTTTCTATTTCTACCAAAAGCTGTTCTATTGTAATAGGGATACATTGAATCTATAAATCGTTTTGTATAATACTGACATCTTTTTAAATTTTATTTTATTCAAATTCAATTGATTAACATATAATGTATTTTTAGTTTCAGAGATAGAATTTAGTGATGCATCAGTTGCGTATAACACCCAGTGCTCATTACATCACATGCCCTCCTTAATGCCCTTCACCCAGTTACCACATCACCCCACCCACTACCCCTCCAGCAACCCTGTTTGTTTCCTATAGTTAAGAGTCTTTGGGGAGTCTGGGTGGCTCATATGGTTGAGCACCTGCCTTTGGCTCAGGTCATGATCTCAGGGTCCTGGGATTGAGCCCTTCATGGGGCTTCCTGCTTGGTGGGGAGCCTGCTTCTCCCTCTCTTACTACTGCTCCCTCTGCTTGTGCTCTCTCGCTCTCTCTGTCAAATACACAAGTAAAATCTTTTCTAAAAAATAGTCTTTATAGTTTGTCTCGCTCTCTGAATTCATCTTACTTTATTTTACCTTCCCTTCCCCATGATCTTTTGTTTTGTTTCTTAAATTCCACATATGAGTGAAATCATATAATAATTATCTTTCTCTGACTTACTGATTTTGCTTAGCATAATACCCTCTAGTTCCATACACGTCATTGCAAATGGTAAGATATCATTTTTTCTATTTTTGAGTAATATTCCATTGTGTATATATGCCACATCTTCTTTATCCCTTCATCTGTCGATGGACATCTGGGCTCTTTCCATGGTTTGGCTATTGTGGACATAGCTGCTATAAACATTGGGGTGAAGATGCCCATTCAGATCACTACATTTGTATCTTTTGGGTAAATAGCTAGTAGTGCAATTGCTCGTCATAAGGTAGGTCTGTTTTTAAATTTTTGAGGAATATTAATACTGTTTTCCACAATGGCTGTGCCAGCTTGCATTCTCACCAGCACTGTAAAAGCGTTTCCCTTTCTCTCCATCCTTGCCAGTATTTGTTGTTTCCTGACATTATTTTAGCCATTCTGCCAGGGTGAGGTGGTTTCAATCTGTATTTCCCTAATGCTGAGTGATGGTTGAGCATTTTTTCATGTGTTCGTTGGCCATTTATAGGTCTTCTTTGGAGAAATGTCTGTTCATGTACTGTGTCTATTTTTTTAATTTCTTTTCCTTTTTTTATTAAGTTCAATTAGCCAACATAGAGTGCATCATTAGTTTTTGATGTAGTGTTCAATGATTCATTAGTTGTGTATAACACCCAGTACTCATCACCACATGTGCCCTCCTTAATACCCATCACCCTGTTACCCCATCCCCCAACCCCTCCCTTTTGTAACCCTCAGTTTGTTTCCTGGAGTCCAGAGTCTTTCACAGTTTGTCTCCTCTGATTTCTTCCCACTCAGTTTTCCCTCCCTTCCCCTAATGTCCTCCGCACTATTTCTTATGTTTTACACATGAGTGAGTTCTTTCTCTGTTTGACTTATTTCACTTAGCATAATCCCCTCCAGTTCCATCCATGTTGATGCAAATTGTAAGTATTCATCCTTTCTGATGGCTGAGTAATATTTCATTGTATATATGGACCATATCTCTTCTTTATCCATTCATCTGTTGAAGGACATCTCAGCTATTTCCACAGTTTGACTATTGTGGACATTGCTTTCTGCCCATTTCTTGACTGGATTTTCTGTTTTTTGGGTGTTGAGTTTGATAAGATTTTGTAGATTTTGGATACTAGCCCCTTATCTGATGAGACATTTACAAATATCTTCTCCCATTTTGTAGATTGTTTCTTGGTATTGTTGACTATTTCCTTCCTTATGCAAAAGCTTTTTATTATGATGAAGTCTGAATAGTTCATTTTTGCTTTTGTTTCCCTTGCCTTTGGAGATGTGTCTAGCAAGAAGTTGCTGCAGCCGAGGTCAAAGAGGTTGCTGTGCTATCCTCTAGGATTTTTATGAATTCCTGTCTCACATTTAGGTCTTTCATCCATTTTGAATCTATTTTTGTGTATGATGTAAGAAAATGTTCCAGTTTCATTCCTCTACATGTGGATGTCCAATTTTCCCAACATCATTTGTTGAAGAGACTTTTTTTCCATTGGATATTCTTTGTTGCTTTGCCAAAGATTAGTTGGCCATAGAGTTGAGGGTCCATTTCTGGGTTCTGTATTCTGTTCCATTTATCTATGTGACTGTTTTTGTGCCAGTACCATACTCTCTTGATGATTACAGCTTTGTAATACAGTTTGAAGTCTGGCATTGTGATGTTACCAGATTTGGTTTCCTTTTTCAACATTCCTCTGGCTATTTGGGGTCTTTTCTTGTTCCATACAAATTTTAGGATTATTTGTCCCAGTTCTGTGAAAAATGTAAATGTTATTTTGATAGGTATTGCATTGAATGTGTAGATTGCTCTGGGTAACATAGACATTTTAACAATAATTTTTCTTAAAATCCACGAGCATAGAATGTTTTTCCATTTCTTTGTGTCTTCCTCAATTTCTTTCTTGAGTGTTCTATAGATTTCAGAGTACAAATCCTCTACATCTTTGCTTAGGTTTATTCCTAGGTATCTTATGGTTTTTGGTGTAATTATAAATGGGATTGATTGATTGATTTCTTTCTTTCTTTCTTTTTTTATTCAACTGTTTACTAAACAGGTCAGTATAGCCAGTCCTTTGTCTACCACTGGCAAATGGCTTTTGTACACTTTATTACAAATAAAACAATTTTGTCTGACGATACCATCTGTCATCTTACAAACATACCAGAAAACAGTCCTAGAGTAATAGTATATCTCTACGAACTGAGCTTTTCTTAAAAACAAACAAATGAACCATACTATGAATAAGTCCTCTATCTAAATCTATGCAGCATCTTTAAGTAATATGGGAATGAAATTATGATTAATTAATTTACATAAAAATTACTTTATACATTAAAGAATAATTTTTCAAATTGTTAAAAAAACAAAGTCTGAAGCTGTCATTATTGGGATTCATGGGACTTGGTTTGTTTTCTATCACTTGCTTCACAATTTCTGCCAGTTTTAGTCGATCTACTTTATCTGTGAATCCACAACCATTCCAGCTGAAGCTTTGCAGAGTATCTCTTAGGAGTTTGCATTCCCGGTTATACTTCCAAGCCTCCTCCATTGCTTCATTCAACTTTTCAACTTCATTCTCTCCAGCATGGGGGAGAATACACTGAACAATCACATCTTGGAGCTTTTCCAAGGCAACATTTGAATCCTTGGCTTTATTCTCATGGTCATGGATATAATCACCGTCCTTTGGCTTGGTGCCAAGTAATTTCCTCTTCCTCAGAATGAGGTTGTTCACAGAGTGCAGGGGTTTGAGGCTGACTTTCAGATCCTGGATTCTCATGTTAGCCAACTGTTCCACGTGAGCCTGCTGGATTCCTGCAACCACTACCTTATCCATCATCAGTTGAGCAGAGGGTAGCACATTATCCAAGGCCTCAGTCGAGTTGAGCCAGGGGTGGTCCAATACTCCCTCTATGGTGAGTCTTCCCTCTGGTTTGACCTTCAAGAGCTTCCTCACAACATCTTTGGCCATTTCTGAAATCTGGCTCCATTCTTCTTCTGGGAACTCAAAACTGCCTGTCATGATCTTTTTCCGCATATCCTTTGGGATAGTTCAGCTGTGGTGTTTGAAGTAAAAAAGAGGGTCCATTTCTAGGTTCTCTATTCTGTTCCATTTATCTATGTGACATCACATAGAAAATCACCCCTAGGGACCACAGGTCACAGCTCTTGTTGTAAGTGTAGGGTGTTGGCGAGGTAGGTCTGATGCCAGATTTCTCCTTCTGATGCCTTCTCTGTGCCTCCAATACCTGAGGTGCAACATAATCAGGGGTGAACTGGGGTGTCATCAAGTCACCTTGGTCAATTTTGGCAAATCCAAAGTCACACAACTTCACTGGGGCATCCAAAGAGTTATCCTTGAAGAGCAGATTTTCAGGCTTGAGATCTCTGTGAGCGATGTTTAACAAGTGACAGTGCTGTACAGCCAAAGCTATCTGCTTTGATACTTGGCTGGCTTGCTTCTCTGTAAAGTGCCGTGCTGGCTGATTCTGTGAAATAGCTCTCCCTCTTCCATCACTTCCATTACAATTAAGAGTTGAGCCCTGGGATTGGACTCATGAGGAAACTGTACACTGTTAGCAAACACTTCAATAATTTGAACTATATTTGGGTGTGTGGCACACATCATGTGCAGACGTACCTCATTTCTAGCTTTTGGATGATCAAAAAGAATTTTCAGTGCAAACTGTTCTTGAGTAGATTTCTTTACACAGACTCTAACTGGACCACTAATTCCAGCTCCCAGCTTCTGAGTCCAACTGATATTATATTCCTCTAAAATGGAGTTTCCTTGATGGCTTTCTCCATGTCGCTCTCCCCGGACGTGCTCCGTGAGGCCTCTACGGCCGGGAGCGGCGGAGGCTGAACAGCTGCCCGGTCCCACCATAGCCAAGGGAGCAAGGGGCTCCGCGCTCTGGCCCCTGGGCCTCGGGGAGACTGGCAGCAGCCGTCCCCAGGGACCGGCGGGGATGAGGGGGCCCCGGCCCAGGCTCTGCTTCGGCGGGGGCTCTAGGCTGGCGGCGGAGGCCCCCGGGGACAAGCCTTTGTGCTGGGCCCCGTGCGGCCGCCTCCCGGCTTCATCCCCTGCCGGGGAGGCAGGCTCCCGGGGCAGGGCGAGGCGGGGAGGGTCCACGTCCGGGGCGCTATGCAGAGGCCTCGCGGGGCCATCGATTAGGCCTGGGCTCGCCAGGTCCTAATGAGTAACTTGCTCCTCCGTCTCCGCCGCCAGCACCGCTGCGAAGCTGAGGTCGAACCCGCCGCCGCCGCCGCCGCCGCCGCCGCCGCCGCCGCCGCCGCCGCCGCCGCCGCCGCCGCTCCGATGCCGCTTCAGCCCCACACATCGCTGGGACACCCGCGCCCGCCGGCGCTGAGCTCCGGGTCACCCGTCCTGCCACCCGACTCCTTGCCCCCACCGCTCCACGCGCCCCTCCCAGCGCGCCGCCCGCTGTGGTTTTCAAGCGCCCCCAAACCACGCAGTTGATTTTTTTTAAGATTATTTATTTATTTATTTGAGAGAGACGAAGAGAGAGCACATGAGAGGGGGAAGGGTCAGAGGGAGAAGCAGACTCCCTGCTGAGCAGGGAGCCCGATGCGGGACTCGATCCCGGGACTCCAGGATCATGACCTGAGCGGAAGGCAGTTGCTTAACCAACTGAGCCACCCAGGCGCCCCCACGCAGTGGATTTGCAGGCATCTGCCAAGGTCTCCTCAAGCTGCGCCACACTCAGGACAAGCCCTAGGGCCCTCCCAATGGGATTGATTTCTTAATTTCTTTTTCTTCTGTCTCATTGCTAGTGTATAAAAATGTAACTGATTTCTGTGCATTAATTTTATATCCTGCCACTTTGCTGAATTTCTATATGAGATCTAACATTTGTGGGTGAAAAGCTCTAATTTTTCCCCATTGATAATGATATTCCTTGTGGGATTTTCTTATGTGGGTTTTATGATATTGATATATGTTCCCTGTATCCCTCCTCTGCGGAAATTTTTAATCAAGAAAGGATGCTGTATTTTGTCAAATGCATTTTCTGAATCAATGGAGAGGATCATATGATTCTTTACTTTTCTTTTTTTAATGTGGTGTATCACGTTGCTTGATTTGTGGATATTGAACCACCCCTGTATCCCAGGAATAAATCCCACTTGGTCGTGGTGAATAATCCTTTTATTGTACTATTGGATCCTATTGGCTAGTATCTTGGTGAGAAGATTTGCATCCATGTTCATTAGGGAGAGTAGTCTGTAATTCTCCTTTTGCTGGGTCTTTGTCTGTTTTTGGGGTCAAGGTAATGCTGACCTCAAAGAACGAGTTTGGAAGTTTTCCTTCCATTTCTATTTTTTGAAACAGCTTGAGAAGTATAGGTATTCATTCTTCTTTAAATGTTTGGTAGAATTCCCCTGGGAAGTCATCTGGTCCTGGACTCTCTTTTTTTGGGAGATTTTTGATTACTGATTCAATTACCTTGTTGATTATGGTTCTTTTCAAGTTTTCTATTTCTTCCTGTTTTAGTTTAGTAGTTTATATGTTTCTAGGAATGTATCCATTTCTTCCAGAATGACTAATTTATTGGCATATAGGTGCTCATAATATATTCTTTTACTTGTTTGTATTTCTTCAGTGTCGGTCATGATCCTCTCCTCTTTCATTCATGATTTTATTAATTTGAGTCTTTTCTCTTTTTGATAAATCTGGCTAGGGGTTATCAATCTTTTTAATTCTTTCAAAAAAACAGCTCCTATCTTCATTGATCTCTTCTACTGTTCTTTTTGTTCCTATTTCATTTTATTTCTCCTCTAATCTTTATTACTTCTCTTCTCCTGCTTGGTTTGGGCTTTATTCACTGTTCTTTCTTCACCTCCTTTAGGTGGAAAGTTAGGTTTTGTATTTGAGACTATTCTTGTTTCTTGAAAAAGGCTCATATTGCTATATATTTTCCTCTTAGGACTGCCTTTGCTGCATCCCAAAGGTTTTGAACAGTTATGTTTTCATTTTCATTTGTTTCCATGAATTTTTTTCTAAGATTTTATTTATTTATTTGAGAGAGAGAGAATGAGAGATAGAGAGCATGAGAGGGAAAAGGGGCAGAGGGAGAAGCAGACTCCCTGCTGAGCAGGGAGCCCGATGTGGAACACGATCCCAGGACTCCAGGATCATGACCTGAGCCGAAGGCAGTTGCTTAACCAACTAAACCACCCAGGCGCCCTGTTTCCATGAAATTTTAAACATTTTTCTTTAATTTCCTGGTTGACCCATTCATTCTTTAATATGATGCTCTTTAATCTCCATATATTTGTGTTCCTTTCACATTTTCTCTTGTGATTGAAGTCACATTTTAAAGCATTGTGGTATGAAAATATGCAGGGAATAATCCCAGTCTTTTGGTACCAGTTGGGACCTGATGTATGACCCAGTATGTGATCTGTTCTGGAAATTGTTCCATGTGCACTTGAGAAGATTGTACATTCTGTTGCTTTAGGATGAAATGCTCTGAATATATCTGTCAAGTCCATCTGGTCCAGTGTGTCATTCAAAGCCCTTGTTTCCTTTTTGATCTTCTGCTTAGATGACCTGTCCTTTTCTGTGACTAGGGAGTTAAAGTTCCTTACTATTATTGTGTTATTATCAATGTGTTTCTTTAATTGTGTTATTAATTTGTTTATATAATTGGCTGCCCCCAAGTTAGTGGCATAAATATTTATACTTGTTTTATCTTCTTTTTGGATTGTCCCCTTCATTATGATATAGTGCCCCCATTCATCTCTTGTTGCAGTCTTTGGTTTAAAATCTAATTTGACTGATATAAGGATTGCTACTCCAACTTTCTTTTGGTGTCCATTAGCATGATTAATGGTTCTCCATCCCCTCACTTTCAATCTGTAGGCATCTTTGGGTCTAAAATGAGTCTCCTGTAGACAGCACATTGATAGGTCTTGTTTTGTTGTTGTTGTTGTTGTTGTTGTTTTTTAAATCCAATCTTATATCCTGTGTCTTTTGATTGGAGTATTTAGTCCATTTACATTCAGAGTAATTATTGAAGAATGTGAATTTCATACCATTGTATTACCTATAAAGTTACTGTTCTTGTAGATTTTCTCTCTTCCTTTCTCATCTTTGTTTCTTTTGAGCCCTCTCTCCACTCAAAGGATCCCTTTTAATAGTTCTTACTTGTTTAGTGTGGTTAATATTGACATCTTAACAGTACTAAGTCTTCCAATCAATCCAATCCAAAGGAACACAAAGTGCCTTTTCATATATTTGTGTCTTCTTTAATATTATTTTTTCAATGTACAAATATATTCCTTCCTAAATTAAATTTATTCTTATGTATTTTATTCTTTTTGGTATATAAACATATTAATGCAAATATTGCTTTTATTTCCCACAACTTTGATGACTTTGTTTGCTCTAACAACTCATGTGTGTGTACTTAATCTTTAGAGTTTTCTACATGTAAGATCCTGTTGTCTGCAAAAGGATATAATTTTATGTTCTTTTTTTTCTAATTTGGTTATACTTATGTGTTTTTCTAGCCCAAATGCTCTATCTGGAAATTACAGTACTCTACTAAGTAGAAGTTGCAAAAGTCCACATCCTTTTCTTATTCTTAGTACTAGAGGAAAATCTTTTAGTCTTTTATGATTGAGTGTTTTATGATGTTAACTGTGGGTTTTTCAAATATGTCCATAATTATTGAGATAGTTTTCTTCTGTAGTTGTCCCACCTTTTCCAGAATTTCACTCTCTGTGGTTTTAGTTTCCGTGGTCAGCTACAGTCTGGAAGCAAATGATCCTACTTCTGATATATGGTCAGGTCAATAGTAACCTAATGCTATGTCACATTGCCTATCACATTCACCTCACTTCATCTCATTATGTAGGCATTTTATTATCTCACATCATCACAAGAAGTGTGAGCACAGTACAATAAGATTTTGAGAGAGAATGAGAGATCACATTCACACATTTATTATAATATGTTGCTATAATTGTTTTATTTTATTAGTATTTATTGTTAATCTCTTACTGTGCCTAATTTGTATATTAAACTTTTATCATAGGTATTTATGTATGTATGTATATAAACAAATATAGTATATATAGGGTTTAGTACCATTCATTATTTCAATCATCCAGTGGGGATCTTGGACTGTATCTCATGGGAATAGGGGAAGAGAACTGTATTTCCAATTTTTTTTTAAATTGTCATTATAAAAGTGTATTAGGTTTTGTGAACAGCATTTTCCACATTGAGATGATCATTTATTCCCCTTCAGTATGTTAATGTTGTTAATTAATTACATTAGTTGATTTTCATATTTTGAAACATCTTTGCATTTCAGGAATAAAGCCAACTTACCTGTAGTATATACTTCTTTTGATATGCTATTGAATTTTGTTTAATAGTATTTTGTTGAGGGAATTTAATATTTATAAGGAATATTGGTCCATAGTTCTCTTTTGAAGTAACTTTGTCTGGCTTTGGTGTTAAGGTAATTCTGCCCTCATGGATTAAATTAAAAGTGTTCTCTCTAATTATTTGGAAGATTATGAAAAGGGTTGGTGTTAATTTTTTTTTTTACATGTTTGCTAGATTTCACCAGTTGCTCTATTTGGATTTGGGCTTTACTTTGTCAAGATGTTTTTGAATACTGATTCAATCTTTTAACTAGGTATAAGTCTATTCACTCTATTTCTTCATGATCAATCTGGTAGGTTGTGTGTTTCAAGGAATTTATCTGCAGCATCTAGAATATCCAATTTGTTGGGGTGCAATTGTTCATTGTATTCTGTTTTAATCCATTTTTCCTGTAAAATCAGCAACAATATTACCCCTTTCACCCCTAATTTTAGTTATTTGAGTATTTTTTCTTATTTTCATAGACAATTTAGCTAAGCATTTATCAAATTTTTTTAATCTCAAAATACTAACTCTTAGTTGTATTAATTTTATCTATTTTTATAATCTCTTTTATTTATTTCCATTCTAATCTTCATTATTTCTTTCCCTCTGCTAGTGTGGAATTTAGTTTCCTGTTGTTTTTTGGCTTCATAAGTCATAATGTTGGATTACTGATTTGAAATATTTCGTATTTTTTAATGTGAACATTTACATAGTATGTTTCCCTTTGGACACTGCTATCAGTCTTCCTAAATGGTTTTGTGTGTATTATTTTTCTCTTCCTTCATTTCAAGATATTGTCTAATTTCACTTATGATTTTCTCTTTGACTTATTAGTTAAGAGAGTTTACTATAATTTCAACATATTAGTTATATTTTATTTTTTTCCTTCCACTATTGACATCTAACTTCACTCTCTTGTCTTTAGGAAGATACATTGTATGGTTTCAATATTTTTAATAATTGACTATGAATTATTCTTGATAATGTTCCATGTACAATTGAGAAGTAAGTGCATTCTTATGTTATCGGTTGTACTGTTCTATAAACATTTATTAGTTAAATTTGGTTTATAGTGTTATTCAAATCCTCTATCTCTTACTGATCTATATAGATATTCTCTCCATTACTGAAAATTTAATATTGACCTTTCCAACTGTTATTTTAGAACTGGCTGTTTCTTTCTTCAAGATTGTCAATGTTTGCTTTTATTTTAGGATTCTGATTTTTTTCCAGAGTCTATATATGTTTATAATTTTTATATCTTTTTTCAATTTTATTTTTATTTCTTTAAGTTTTTAGTTAAATTCCAGTTAGTTAACAGAGAGTGTCATATTACTTCTGGATGTACAATATAGTGATTTAACAATTCAAAACATCACCATGTGCTTATCACAAGTGCACTCTTAAACCCCATTACCTACTTAGCGCATCCCGCCACCCACCTCTTCTCAGGCAATCATCAATTTGTTCTCTATCATTAAGAGTCTGTTTCTTGATTTCATTCTTTCTTTCTTTTTTATTTTTCCCTTACTTGTTTATGTCATTTCTTAAATTCCACATATGAGTGAAATCATATGGTATTTGTCTTTCTCTGACTAACACGTATTTTGCTTATACAAAATACACTCTAGCTCCATCCAGGTCATTGCAAATGGCAAAATTTCATTCTTTCTGATGGCTGAGTAATATTCTATTATATATATATATATATATATATATATATACACACACACATACCACTTCTTTATCCATTTATCATTTGATGGACATTTGGGCTCTTTCCTTAACTTAGTTATTGTTGATAATGTTGCTATAAACATCAGGGTGAGGAGGGCCTGGGTGGCACAGTCTGTTAAACGTCCAACTCTTGATTTTGGCTCACATCATGATCGCATGGTTGTGAAATTGATCCCCATGTCGGGCTCTGCACTCAGTGGGAAGTCTACTTGATATTCTCTTTCTCCCTTTCTCTCTGTTCCTCACCCCACTCTGTTCCTCTCTCACTCTCTCTCAAATAAGTAAATAAATCTTAAAAACTAAATAAACATTAAGCTCTCTGTGCCCCTTGGAATAAGTATTTTTGTATCATTTGGGTAAATACCTACTAGTGTAATTGCTGGGTCATAGGGTACTTCTATTTTTAACTTTTTGAGGTGTTTTCCAGAATGGCTACACCAGTTTGAATTCCCACCAACAGTGTAAGAGGGTTCCCCTTTCTGCACAACCTCACCAATGTCTGTTTTTTTCCTGTATTGTTAATTTTAGCCATTCTGACAGTTGGGAGGTGGTATCTCATTGAGGTTTTGATTTGTATTTTCTTGATGATGAGTAATGTTGAACATCTTTTCATGTGTCTCTTAGCCATCTGGATGTCTTCTTTGGAAATAAGTCTATTCATGTCTTTTGCCCATTTCTTAACTGAGTTACCTGTTTTTGTGGTGTTGAGTTTGATAAGTACTTTATATATTTTGGATACTAACCCTTCACAAATATGTCATTTGTAAATATCTTTTCCTATTCCATAGGTTGTCTTTTAGGTTTGTTGATTGTTTCCTTCCCTGTGCAGAAGCTTTTTATCTTGATGAAGTCCCAATTGTTTGTTTTTTGCTTTTGTTTCCCTTGCCTCTGTAAATGTGTCTAGTAAGAAGTTTCTATGCCCTATGTCAAAGAGCTTGCTGTCTGTGTTCTCCTTTAGGATTTTGATAGATTCCTGTCTCACATTTAGGTATTTTATCCATTTTGAGTTTATTTTGTGTGTGGTGTAAGAAAGTGGTCTGGTTTTATTCTTCTGCATGTTGTTGTCCAGTTTTCCCAACACCATTTGTGGAAGAGACTTTTTTTCTTCCCCATGGATATTCTTTCCTGCTTTGTAGAAGATCAGTTGACGATAGAGTTGTGGTCCATTTCTGGGTTCTCTATTGTGTTCCATTGATCAATGTGTCTGTTTTTGTGTCAGTACCATGCTGTCTTGATGACTACAGCTTTGTAATATAGCTGTAATACAGCAGAATTATGATGCCTCCAACTTTGCTTTTCTTTTTCAAGATTGCTTTCACAATTAAGGGTCTCTTGTGGTTTCACACAAATTTTAGAATTGTTTGTTCTATCTCTGTGAAACATGCAGTTGGTATTTTGACAGGGTTTTCATTAAATGTGCAGGTTGCTTTGGGTAGGGTAGACATTCAACAATATTTGTTTTTCCGATTCATGAACATGGAATATCTTTCCACTTCTTTGTGGCATCTTCAATTTCTCTTATTAGTGTTTTATAGTTTTCAGATTTACTTCTTTGGTTAGGTTTATTTCTAGTTATCTTATGATTTTTAATACAACTGTAAATGGGATTTATTACTTGATTTATCATTCTGATGATTCATTATTGTTGTAGAGAAATGCAACAAGTTTCTATTCATTGATTTTGTATACTGTGACTTTACTGAATTTGTATATCGGTTCTAGCAATTATTTGATAGTCTTCCAGGTTTTCTACATAAAGTATCATGCCTTCTGTGAATAGTGAAAGTTTGACTTCTTCCTTGCCAATTTGGGTGACATTTTTTTCTTGTTGTCTGATTGCTGAGGCTAGGACTTCTAGTACTATGCAAAATAACAATGGAAAGAGTGGACATCCTTGTCTTGTACCTGATGATAGAGGAAAAGCTCTCAGTATTTCCCTTTGAGGATTATATTAGCTGTGGGTCTTTCATATGTGGTCTTTATGGTGTTGAGATGTGCTCCTTCTATTCTTACATTTTTGAGAGTTTTTATCAAGAATGGATGCTGTGATTTGTTTTTATTTCTGTGGTTTTCATTTTTAGTTCTCCTCTCTCATTTATTATTTTATTTTGGGGGGTACTCTTTTTTCTTTTTGATAAATCTGGTTAGAGGTTTATCAACTTTATTAATTTGTTCGAAGAACCAGCTTCAGGTTTTATTGATTTGTTATGTTGTATTTTTTATTTGTTTGTATCTATATCATTTATTTCTGCTTACAAGGAAAACCCATAGACTAGCTTGAGATTTCTCCACAGAATCTTGGCAAGACAAAAGGGAGTGCCATGATACATTCAAAGTGCTGTATGGGAAAAATCTGCAGCCAAGAATATTCTATTCAGCAAGGCTATCATTCAGAATAGAAAGAGAGATAATGAGTTTCCCTGTCAAACAATAACTAAAGGATTTCATGACCTCTAAACCAGTCCTGCAAGAAATATTAAAGGGGATTCTTTAAGTGTGAAGGAGAGACCAAAATTTAGAAAGTCAAGAAAATAAGAGAAAATGTTCAGAAACAATGTCAAAACAAGTCATAAAATTACAATAAATACATATCTATCAATAATTTATTTGAATTTGCAGTAAATGTTCCAATTAAAAGACATGGGGTGTCAGAAAGGATAAAAATGCAAGACCCATCTATATGTTGCCTACTACAAGAGACTAATTTTAGACCAAAAGACATTTGCACTTTGAAAGTGAGGGGATGGAGAAACACTCATCAAGGAAATGGATGTCAAAACAACATTAGTGTAACAATACTTATATGGGCAAACTAGACTTTAAAACAAAGACTGTAACAAGAGACAAAGAAGAGCATATAATCATAAAATAGACAATTCAACAAGAAGATCTAACAATTATAAATATTTATGCACCCAACAGTAACAGCACCCAGATATGTAAAACAATTAATAACAAACATAAAGGAACTAATTGATAATAACACAATAATAGTAGGGGACTTTAACACCCCACTTACATCAGTGGAATGATCGTCTAAAGGAAAATAAACAAGAAAATAATGGCTTTGAAAGACATACTGTACCAGACTTACTTAACAGATATATTCATAACATTCCATCCTAAAAGAGCAGAATATACTTTCTTTTCAAGTAAAGCATAAGGAACATTCTCCAGAATAGATCACATATTAGTTCACAAAACAGGCCTCAACAAATACCAAACAACTGCAGACACACCATGCACCTTTTCTGACCACAATGCTATGAATCTAGAAGTCAACCATAAGAGAAAATCTGGAAAGTCCACAAATACATGGAGTTTAAACATGCTACTAAACAATGAATAGGTTTACCAAGAAATCAAAGAAATAAAAAAATACATGAAAACAAATGAACATCACTCTAAAAATCTATTTTGAGAGAATAATTTAAAACTACTCAAACATTTTAGAAAAATATAAAATTATGTAGATATAGATCCAGCCTAAGACATCTCTTTTATCATATGGGAAAACACTTCATAAGTGAGAACTGTTTGAAGAGCTTTTATTCTTGTCCTATATAGGTCAATTTCTCTGACCATCGAAAGTACAAATATGTGATGAATTTCATATCTGGCACAAACATTACTCTTCATCTTCTGCCAAATTAATAAATCTGTTCAAATCATAAACCTTTTTAGAGCTGGAAGAAATTCTGTAGCTTAGAAATAATTTGTTCCAACCTTAACCAGATATCTGTTCTTTTTGGAAAGGTATCCAATTTATTTATTTTTTATGTTTGGGTGTAATGTCTTGCCCTAGAAGATACCCAACAACTGATAAATGATGATTGGAAGCCCTGAGAGGATAACTGGCTTGCCAAAAGTCACATGGGTATTTAAATAGAGCTCGGGCTAGAACCCACATCTGACATTCAATGACTAAATTTTTCAAGATTAATTATATAGATTTTCCTAATCATAGTAGACATTGTAGATAAATTTAATGTGTATATAATAAATATAAAATTTCCAATTTTATAGCAGATTAAAGATGACCACCATTTCTTTGGAAGTCTTCATTGAAAGGTGTAGTCAATATTTCTTTATCTTAAATCTATGCAGGCTTTCTGAGTGTTTGACCAACAGAATATGTTAGAGGTGACACTGTGCCAGTTACAGGTGCAGATCTTAAGAGATTAGATGTCTCTACTACCTGTTTTTTGGACACTCACCATTAGAGATGTGAGCTGCCATAAAAGTATGACTATCCTAAGAACACTGTTCTGTAAGAAGTCCAAGCCACCTGGAGAGGAAGTAGTGGATGTGGTGCAATGAGCACCAAGGCACCAGATATATGTGTAATTAAGACAAGCTATCATGGAAATAAATCCTTCAGATTCAGATATCTCAGTCGATGCCACATGGATCAGGGACACATGGACCAGGGCCTGGATGAGATTTTTCTCAAAACTTGACCTATAAAATCAGAAGATATAATAAAATGGTTATTTTAAATCCCCAAGTTTTGAGACGATGTGTTCTGCAGCAGTAGATAATCAAAACATAAGCAAAAAAACCTATAAAAATTGAGATAATATTAATGGAAAGTAACACTTAGGGACACCTGCATGGCTCAGTCTGTTAAGTATCCACCTTGGGCTCAGATCATGATCCTAGGACCCTGGGGTGGAGTCCTTCATTGGGCTCCTTGCTCAGCAAGAAGCCTGCTTCTCCCTCTGTCTGCCACTACCCCCTGCTTTCGTGTTCTCACTCTCTTTCTCTGACAAATAAAAAAAAGGAAAGAAATGGATTAATTTTTTTAAAGTAACATTTAATTGACTACTTACTATGTGTCAGGCATTGTACATTCTATGTATGATTTAATTTAATACTCAACAATCTTCATTTTCTTAATTTAGCTACTGCCTACTAGTCCACTCTATTTCAGCTAAACCACGAAGTTTTCAAAGAAAGCTTTCCTTTACTTCCATGACTAGATCAATTTCCTGTATTGTATGGTTTTAAAGTACCATGTATCTAGGTTTTGTGTACTTATAATAATTTTATTTGTTCTCTTTAAATTTTTACCTAAATTCTAGTTAGTTAACATATTCTTAAAAGATTTTATTTATTTATTTATTTATTTATTTACTTGATGAGACACTCAATCCCAGGACCCTGGGATCATGACCTGAGCCGAAGGCAGATGCTTAACCAACTGAGCCACCCAGATATCCCTGGTTAGTTAACATTTTATCATAACCTTAATTTTGCATTTATTTTTGTTATCTCCATATATAACCAGTGTCTATTACAGTACCAGGGAAATACTGGTGTCAGCATGTTTATCAATTATTATGTTTACAAATGAAGAAGTTAAGTATAGAGAAGATAATTAATTTTCTCAAGCTCATACAGCAAGCTGGGACTTGAGCTTAAATCAATCTGGTTTTGTGGTGCAAGTTCTCAACCACTAAGCCCTTCTTCTGTGGAGTGAAATGCTAGTACAGTTAATCCACAACAAAAGACAACATAAGAGTCATGATTATTAGTCATGAATTTTTATATGATGCCATTGCAACTTATTAAGCTTTCTATTATTTTTTAAAGGAAAAATCAACGCAAGTTTCACTTCCTGAGATTGTTCTGAAGAGCATAGAATACATGGTTTATAAATCAAAATGCATATATACATACTTGGTGGCATATTAGATGACACAGATGTGCAGTGATTAGGAAATAACATTAAATACATATAGTATATTTTCCTCCAAAGTGTACATTATTCCCATTGACAAATACAAATATTTTTATTTATTTATTTATTTTTAATTTACCTGAGAGAGAGAGAAAGAATGAGAGGGAGAGCAGCAGAGGGAGAGAGAGAAGCAGACTCCCTCATAAGCAGGGAGCTTGATGCAGGGTTCAATCTCAGGACCCTGGGATCATTACCTGAGCCAAAGGCAAATGCTTAACCATCTAAGCCACCCAGGTGCCTTGACATATACAAAGATTTTTAAAAGCTGTGTACTCAGTACATTAATATAAGTTCCAAAGTTTCCCAAGACTTACTTGAGAATAGTAGCTCTGTTATCTCACATTACTCTATCCCAAAGAAAGACCAAAAAGCAATTTGATAGAACTTCCCCATTAAAAAGTCAACTTCTTGGGGTGCCTGGGTGGCTCAGTCAGTTGGGCATCCAACTTTTGGTATCAGATCAAGTCACGATTTCAGGGTCGTGAGATCAAGCCCTGTGTCAGGCTTCATACTCAGTACAAAGTCTGTTTGAGATTCTCTCTTCCTCCCACTCTGCCCCTTCCCCTGTTCATTCTCTCTCTCTTTCTAAAATAAATAAATAAAATTTTAGAAAAGTTTCTTTTGTTTGGTCTCAATGTTTAATTACTAAATATTTATTTAAATATTGAACTGACATAAATAAAAACTCTCATTGTCCTCTGCATAACAAACTGAAATGTATAGATGAGGGGACATGAAAATGGGCTATTCTGTCAGACTCTGACTATGAATCCTAGTTTTGAAACTTATTAGCTGTGTGGCATGGAGCAAGTTGCCTAAATGTTCCAAGTCTCATCTATCTCTTCATCTGTAAAGTAAGGAAAGCAATAGTATTTCATTCATTGTGGTGTTTTAACTATTAAAGAAAATAATCCATGTAAAGCACTTGACAAATAATTAATACATATTAGGTATAGTAATAATGATGAGGATGATGAAGATGAGCTAAGAAGTAATTAGAAGGAAGGCAAAAGCCCCATGGGGCTATATTTTCTGTAGAATATTTGGATAATACAAGCCACATAGGAGTTTGGAATGGGCAGAATACAACCTTCTCTATTTCTACTGTCTTTGTCCTGCACCCACAGCATGAATATATCACACACACATATACACATATTCTTGCATACACACAAGGTAATAGTGTCAAGTTTCAAAAAAAGCTCAAAATCTCTCCAAACACAAGGGATATGGGGTAGAAATTTTCCCAATGGGCTTCAGAAATTTCAAAGAGGCAGGGTGTATGTTCTACAATAAGCAGCACATAGACTAGTTAAATAAAGACCATATGGATGATGCACTTGTAAAAGGATAACCTCTCTACAAAACCATTGAAAGAAAGCAAATAAAATGCAGATGCGAATGAATATCAGTTTTCATTTCCAGCTGTTTTTTTAAAAATATTGAACTGTGATAACTCTTAGAAAATCAAACACCAAACTCCAAGTGTTCTCCCTCCTTATGTATGCGTCTATTTATTTGTGTATATATACACATATGTACATGCATATAAACACCAACACATAGGGTTTGATCCCTATAGTTAATCTAGCAATAGTAAAATTAGTTCTATAAACATTTATAAAAATCACTATGCTTTTTTAAGTCCTTTTCCTTTTTATAAATTGGAATGATAATTACATGGAACCATGCACAGGATAGAAAACTACTACACCAATGAATATATGGTGTTTTGGTCTTTGGATACTATAGCTAATTTTCTAAACTCAAATATCGTGCTTCAGGATATAGGAAAATTGGCTTTAAATAGTACTAATAGTATTAAAGCCTTTATTTCCTTTTCAAACCTCAGCTTAAATTTCCATCCTTCCAAAAATTTTCTACATATTCACTTGTTTGCAACTAGTATCTTCTTCTGAACTGCATAATATTTTCTGTGTGCCTTTTGCATGCCATGATGTCTGCATGTAGCTAGCTGTAATCTTGTTGTATTTCCAATAATAGACAGTATTAATAAGGGCAGAAACCTTGTTTAACTCATGTTTATACCATTGCCCACAGAATCTATTCTGGTTCTAGTCTAGCTCAAAGATCATTTTATGAACAGGAATTGCCATTCCAGATTTTGTTAAAGATAATGCTTGTTAACATGCATTGGCTGCTATTATCATTCAGTTGTTGTCACAAAAAATATTTAAAAAACCTTAAATAACAAATATTTTATTTTCCTGCTCAGGCATCTGTAGGTTAGCTACCATAACTATACTTCAGGCTATCGTCAACTGGGTTCTTTCTAGATTTGTAGTCAGGTTTAGTTTGCTCCACATTTTTCATTCTTGAGCTCAGGCTAAGGTAGCACTAGCTACCTTGCAAATGATCTTCTTGTAGAAATAAAAACATTATTCAAGAAAGCCAACAATATCAGACATTACTTTTTAAGGCCTTGGCCAAGAAATAGGATTTTTACTTTTACTTATATCTAATGGTCAAAAAAGAAAGAAAAGAAAACAGAAAGTCACATGGCCAAGCCCAACCATGTGCTAGTCACTATATTTAGTTTACTTAATTCTTTGTTAAAAATCTTCATTTAAATTAAATTTAGCTAATATATACAGTATTATTATTTCAGGGGTAGAATTTAGCAATTCATTAGTTGCCTATACCCCCCAGTGCTCATTACATCAACTGCCTTCCATAATGACTATCACCCAATTACCCTATCCGCCCACCCACTTCTCCTCCAGGAACCTTAAAATTGTTTCCTAGAGTTAGGAGTCTCTTATGGTTTGCCTCAATCTCTGTTTTTATCTTATATTATTTTTCCTTCCTTTCATCTATGTACATCTGTTTTGTATCTTAAATTCCCTATATGAGTGAAATCATATGGCATTTGTCTTTCCTTGACTGACTTATTTCACTTAGTATAATACACTCTAGTTCCATCCCCGTCATTGCAAGTGGAAAGATAGCAATTTTTTGATGGCTGAGTAATATTCCATTCTGTGTGTGTGTACCACATCTTTTTTATCCATTCATCTGTTGATGGACATCAGGGTTCTTTCTATATTTTGGCCATTGTGGACAATGTTTCAATAAACATTGGGGTTCATGTGCCCCTTTGACTCACTGTATCCTTTGGATAAATACCTAGTAATGCAATTGCTGGGATGTAAGGTAGCTCTATTTTAACTTTTTAAGAAAAGTCCATACTGTTTTCCAGAGTGGCTGTACAAGATTGCATTCCTACCAAGAGTCTACGAAGATTCCCCTTTCTCCACATCCTTGCCAACATTTGCTGTTTCCTGACTTGTTAATTTTTGTCATTCCAACTGGTGTAATGTGGTATCTCAATTTGATTTAGGTTTGAATTTCTCTGGTAGCTAATGGTGTTGAAAAAATTTTATGTGTCTGTTAGCCATTCTTATGTCTTCTTTGGGGAAGTGTCTGTTCATGTCTTCTGCCCATTCTTTGACTTGATTATTTGGTTTTTGGGTGCTAAGTTTGAGAAGTTCTTTATAGATTTGGATACCAGCCCTTTATGTATAATGTCATGTGCAAATATCTTCTCCCTTTCCGTGGGTTGACTCTTACTTTTGTTGACTGTTTCCTTTGCTGTGTAGAAGCCTTTTATCTTGATCAAGTCCCAAAAGTTCATTTTCACTTTTGTTTTCCTTGCCTTTGGAGACGTGTCATGAAAGAAGTTGCTGTGGCCGATGTTGAAGAGGTTACTGCTTACATTCTCCTCTAGGATTTTGATGGATTCCTGTCCTACATTGAGGTTTTTCATCCATTTTGAGTTTATGTTTGTGTATGGTGTTAGAAAATGGTCAAGTTTCATTCTTCTGTATATAGCTGTCCAATTTCCCCAGTATCATTTATTGAAGAGACTGTCTTTTTTCCATTGGATATTTTTTCCTGATTTGTTAAAGATTAGTTGACCATAGAATTTAGGGTCCATTTCTGGAGTCTCTATTCTGTTCCATTGATCTATGTGTCTGTTTTTGTGTCAATACCATGCTGTCTTTGTGATCACAGCTTTGTAATATAGCATGAAGTCATGCAACGTGATGCCCCAGCTTTGTTTTTCTTTTTCAACATTTCCTTGGCAATTCAGGGTTTTTTCTGGTTCTAAACAAATTTTAGGATTGTTTCTTCCAGCTCCTTGATAAATGCCCATGGTATATTAATAAGGATGGTGTTGAAAGTGTAGATTGCTCTGGGCAGCATGGACATTTTCACAATGTTTATTCTTCTGATCCATGAACATGGAATATTTTTCCATCTTCTTATGTCTTCTTCAATTTCTTTCATAAGTTTTCTGTAGTTTATATAGATCCTTTACCTTTTTGGTCAAGTTTATTCCAAGGTATCTTATAGTTTTTGGTGCTATTGTAAATGGAATTAATTCCCAAATTACTCTTTCTACAGTTACATTGTTAGTGTATAGAAAAGCAACTGATGAGGGAGGAACAAGATGGCAGAGGAGTAGGAGACCTAAATTTTGTCTGGTCCCAGGAATTCAGCTAGATAGGTATCAAACAATTCTGAACACCTACGAACTCAACAGGAGATCGAAGAAAAGAACAGCAGCAACTCTCTGAACAGAAAAGCAACCACTTTCTGGAAGGTAGGACGTGCATAGAAGTGAATCTGAGGTGATATATTGGAAGATAGATCGCGGGGGGAGGGAGCCTCCGTCAGCCCACTACTGGCAAGTAATAGAGTAGTGGAGCACAAAATTGGAACTTTTAGAAGTCTGCTCCTCTGAGGGACATCACTCCAGTGGCTAAGCAGGGGGGTGGAACCCTCGCTGGGACAGTGTGGTCTCAGGACCCTGGGGGTCACAGAAAGACCAGAGGTGCCTGAGTGTGGCAGAGATCCTAGGTATCGGAGTGGGAAAGCCAGCTGCAAAGACAGCTGAGAAGTGGGTTCTCAGCTCAGGGTTGCCATAAACTGTGATCCACGGCACAGTCAGGCCACTGCTCTTCCAGCAGGAACCCAACAAGTGGCAGATCCTGGGAGACTCCCCTTCCTCTCATGGGAGGAGTGGCGTGGGAGTGCACCACAGGAATGTGCTGGGATTGGAGACTCCAAACAAGGTCATGTGCCAGAGATAGAAACACTTGGTCACAGGCCAGGTGAGTACAGAGTGCAGCCGGAGACGGGAGATGGGGGTGACTAACCGCTTTTCTCTGGGGGCTCACTGAAGAGTTGGGAACCCGAGTTCTAGGGTCCTCCAGGGCAGAGATTGGGAGGCCAACATTTTCACTTTTGTCCTCCAAAGCTGTACGGAAATCTTGCTGGGAACAAAAGTTCCCAAGAGCAAACTCAAGCAGATTGCTTTGCCGGCCCCGGCAAGGGCAGAGCAGTACCGCCTTGGGGAAAGACATTTGAGAGACACAGCGACAGGCCCCTCCCCCAGAAGACCAGCAACAACAACCAGGCAAGACCAAGTTTAACGATCAGTGAGAATGGCAGAACTCCAGCATAAGAGGAATACAGCACATACAATTCACGGCTTTTTTACCATGATTCTTTAGTCATTCAAAGTTAATTTTTTTTAATTTTTTTCTATTTTTTAATTTTTCTTTTTCCCTTTTCAATCAACATCTTAATCCCTTTTTTAAAAATCTTTCTTATTTTTCATTTTTAGAGTCATATTCTATCCCTTTATTGTAAATAATGCTATTTTTGGCACATATATATATATATATATATATATATATATATATATATATATATATATGTTGTTCTCTCTTTAAAATTTTGGGATACAGTTTCTTCTAACAGACCAAAATATACCCCAAGTTTCTAGCGTATGCTTTGTTCTAGTCTCCTGCCTGATCACATTCTCTTCTTTTTTTTTTAATTTCTCTTCTTTCTTTTTTCAACCAACTTATCTTATCAATTCCTTTTATAAAATCTTTTATAATTTTCACCTCTAAAATCATATTCTATCCCTTCATCATATTTACCCTTATTTTTTTACATATATAAGTTTTTCTTTCTTTAAAGATTTGGGAGGCAGTTTCTTCTAACAGACCAAAATATACCCCAAATCTAGTGTGTGGCAGGGATCTATTCACCATCCTGATCATATTTCATCATATATTTTTTCTTTTTCTTTTCCTTTTTTTTTCTTTTTTCTTTCTTCCCCTTTCTTTTCCCATGATTTCAGGTCTCTTCTGATGGTTTAGTGTATATTTTTTGGGGGTAGTTGTTACCCTGTTAGCGTTTTGTTCTCCTCTGGACAAAATGACAAGACAGAAAAACTCACCTCAAAAAAAAAACAACAAAAAAAACAAGAGGCAGTACCAACTGCCAGGAACCTAAACAATATGAACATTAGTAAGATGTCAGAACTAGAGTTTAGAATGACGATTCTATAGATACTAGCTGGGCTTGAAAAAAACAAGGAAGATATTAGAGAAACACTTTCTGGAGAAATAAAAGAACTAAAATCTAACCAAGTCGAAATAAAAAAGGCTGTTAAAGAGGTGAAATCAGAAATGGAGGCTCTAACTGCTATGATAAATGAGGCAGAAGAGAGAATTAGTGATATAGAAGACCAAATGATGGAGAATAAAGAAGCTGAGAAAAGAGAGATAAATAACTACTGGATCACGAGAGCAGAATCTGAGAGATAAGTTATACCATAAGACAAAACAATATTAGAATAATTGGGATCCCAGAAGAAGAACAAAGAGAGATGGGGCAGAAGGTATATTGGAGCAAATTATAGCAGAGAACTTCCCTAATTTGGGGAAGGAAACAGGCATCAAAATCCAGGAGCCACAGAGAACCACCCTCAAAATCAATAAAAATAGGTCAACAACTCGACATCTAATGCTAAAACTTACAAGTCTCAGAGACAGAGAGAAAATCCTGAAAGCAGCTCAGGACAAGAGATCTGTAACCTACAATGATAGAAACATTAGACTGGAAGCAGACCTATCCACAGAGACTGATAGGCCAGAAAGGACTGGCATGATATATTCAGAATACTAAATGAGAAAAATATGCAGTCAAGAATACTATATCCAGCGAGGCTGTCACTGAAAATAGAAGGACAGATAAAGAGCTCCCAGGACAAACAAAACTAAAAGAATTTACAAACATGAAACCAGCCCTCCAAGAAATATTGAAAGGGGTCCTCTAAGCAAAGAGAGAGCCTAAAGTAAAATAGACCAGAAAAGAACAGAGACAATATACAGTAACACTCACCTTACAGGGAATACAATGGCACTAAATTCATATCTTTCAGAAGTTACACTGAATGTAAAGGGCCTAAATACCCCAATCAAAAGACACAGGGTATCATATTGGATAAAAAAAACAAGACCCATTGATATGCTGTCTGCAAGAGACTCATTTTAGACCCAAGGACAACTCCAGATTGAAAGTGAGGTGGTGGAAACGATTTACCATGCTAAAGGAAACCAAAAGAAAGCTGATGTGGCAATCCTTATATCAAATTAGATTTTAAACAAAAGACTATAATAAGAGATGAGAAAGGACACTATATACTACGTAAAGGGTTTATCCAACAAGATCTAACAATTGTAAATATCCATGCCCATAACATGGGAGCAGCCAATTATATAAGGCAACTAATAACAAACGCAAAGAAACACATTGACAACAATACAATAACAGTGGGGGACTTTAACACCCCTCACTGAAATGGACAGATCATCTAAGCAAAAGATTCACAAGGAAATAAGGCTTTCAATGACACACTGAACCAAATGGACTTCACAGATATATGCAGAACATTCCATCCCAAAGCAAAAGAATACACATTCTTCTCTAGTGCCCATGGAACATTCTCCAGAATAGATCACATCCTAGGTCACAAATCAGGTCTCAAACAGTACCAAAAAATTAGGATCATTCCCTGCATATTTTCAGACCACAATGTTTTGAAACTAGAACTCAATCACAAGAGGAAAGTCGTAAAGAACTCAAATACATGGAGACTAAAGAGCATCCTACTAAAAAATGAATGAGTCAACCAGGAAATTAAAGAAGAATTAAAAAAATTCATGGAAACCAATGAAAATGAAAACACAACTGTTCCAAATCTTGGGGATACAGCAAAGGCTGCAAAGAGGAAAATATCTAGCAATAGAAGCCTTTCTCAAGAAACAAGAAAGGTCTCAAATACACAACATAACCCTACATCTAAAGGGGCAGGAGAAAGAAGAACAAATAAAACCTAAACCCAGCAGGAAAAGAGAAATGATAATGATCAGAGCAGAAATCAATGAAATAGAAACGAAAAGAACAGTAGAAAAGATCAACGAAATTAGGAGCTGGTTTGTTGAAAGATTAACAAGATTGATAAAACCCTGGCCAGACTTATCAAAAAGAAAAGAGAAAGGTCCCAAAAAAATATAATCATAATTGAAAGAGGAGAGATGACAACCAACACTGAAGAAATACAGACAATTATAAGAACATATTATGAGCAACTATATGCCAGCAAATTAGATAATCTGGAAGAAATGGATGCATTCCTAGAGAGGTATCAACTACCAAAATTGAACCAGGAAGAAATAGAAAACCTGAACAGACCCATAACCACTAAGGAAATTAAAGCAGTAATCAAAAATATCCCAACAAACAAAAGCCCAGGGCCAGATGGCTTCCCAGGGGAATTCTACCAAACATTTAAAGAAGAATTATTACCTATTCCTTGGAAACTATTCCAAAAAATAGAAATGGAAGGAAAACTTCAAAACCCATTTTATGATGTCAACATTACCTTCATCCCAAAATCAGACAAAGACAATGTCAAAAAGGAGAATTACAAACCAATATCCCTGATGAATATGGATGCAAAAATTCTCACCAAAATATGAGCCAATGGGATCCAACAGTACATTGAAAGGGTTATTCACCACAAACAAGTGAGATTTATCCCTGGGCTGCAAAGTTGGTTCAACATCTGCAAATCTCTCAATGTTATAAAATACATTAATAAAAGAAAGGACAAGAACTATATGATCCTCTCAGTAGGTGCAGAAAAAGCATTTGACAAAGTACAGCATCCTTTCTTGATTAAAACTCTTCAGAGTGTAGGGATAGAGGGTACATACCTCAATATCATAGAAGCCATCTATAAAAAACCCACAGCAAGTATCATTCTGAATGGGGAAATACTGAAAGCTTTCCGCCTAAGGTCAGGAACACGGCAGGGATGTCCACTATCACCACCGCTATTCAACATAGTACTAGAACTCCTAGCCACAGCAATCAGACAACAAAAAGAAATAAAAGGCATCCGAATCGACAAAGAAGTCAAATTTTCACTCTTAGCAGATGATATGATACTTTATGTGGAAAACCCAAAAGACTCCACCCCAAAACTGCTAGAACTCATACAGAAATTCAGTAAACTGGCAGAATATAAAATCAATACACATAAATCAGTTGCATTTCTATATACCAACAAGACAGAAGAAAGAGAATTTAAGTAGTCAATCCCATTTACAATTGCACCCCAAAGCATAATATACTTAGGAATAAATCTAACCAAAGATGCAAAGGATCTGTACTCAGAAAACTATGGAATACTCATGAAAGAAACTGAGGAAGACACAAAAAATGGAAAAAGGTTCCATGCTCATTGTTGGAAGAACAAACATTGTGAAGATGTCAATGCTACCTAGAGCAATCTACACATTTAATGCAATTCCTATCAAAATACCATCAACAGTTTTCAAAGAAATGGAACAAATAATCCTAAAACTTGTATGGAACAAGAAAAGACCCCGAATACCCAGAGGAATGTTGAAAAAGAAAAGCAAAGCTGGTGGCATCACAATTCCCGACTTAAAGCTCTACTACAAAGCTGTCATCATCAAGACAGTATGGTACTGGCGCAAAAATGGACACATAGATCAATGGAACAGAAGAGAGTCTAGAAATGCACCCTCAAATCTATGGTCAACTAATCGTCGACAAAGCAGGTAAGAATATCAGATGGAAAAAAGACAGTCTCTTCAACAAATGGTTTTGGGAAAATTGGACAGCCTCATGCAGAAGAATGAAACGGGACCATTTCCTTACACCATACACAAAAATAGACTCAAAATGGATGAAAGACCTACATGTGAGACAGGAGTCCATTAAAATCCTAGAGGAGAACACAGGCAGCAACCTCTTCGACCTCAGCCGCAGCAACTTCTTCCTAGACACATCGTCAAAAGCAAGGGAAGCAAGGGCAGAAATGAAGTATTGGGACTTCATCAAGATAAAAAGCTTTAGCACAGCGAAGGAAACAGTCAACAAACCTGAAAGACAACCGATAGAATGGGAGAAGATATTGCAAATGACATATCAGATAAAGGGCTAGTATCCAAAATCTATAAAGAACTTATCAAACTCAACACCAAAAGAACAAATGATCCAATCAAGAAATGGGCAGAAGACATGAACAGACATTTTTCCAAAGAAAACATCCAAATTGCCAACAGACTCATGAAAAAGTGCTCAACACCGCTCGGCATCAGGGAAATCCAAATCAAAACCTCAATGAGATACCACCTCACACCAGTCAGAATGGGTAAAATTAACAAGGCAGGAAATGACAGATGTTGGTGCGGATGCAGAGATAGGGGAACCCTCCTACACTGTTAGTAGGAAGGCAATCTGGTGCAGCCACTCTGAAAAACAGTATGGAGGTTCCTCTAAAAGTTGAAAATAGAGCTACCATACGACCCAGCAATTTCACTACTGGGTATTTACCCCAAAGATACAAATGTAGGGATCTGAAGGGGTACATGCACCCCAATGTTTATAGCAGCAATGTCCACAATAGCCAAACTATGGAAAGAGCCAAGATGTCCATCAACAGATGAATGGATAAAGAAGATGTGGTGTATATATACAATGGAACATTATGCAGCAGTCAAAAAAAATCTTGCCATTTGCAAAGGCGTGGATGGAACTGGAGGGTATTATGCTGAGTTAAATAAGTCAATCAGAGAAAGACATGTATCATATGATTTCACTGATATGAGGAATTCTTAATCTCAGGAAACAAACTGAAGGTTGCTGGAGTGGTGGGGGGTGGGAGGGATGGGGTGGCTGGGTGATAGACATTGGGGAGGGTGTATGCTCTGGTGAGTGCTGTGAATTGTGTAAGACTGATGAATCACAGACCTGTACCTCCAAAACAAATAATACATTATATGTTAAAAAAAAAAAAAGAAGATAGTAAGAAGGAAAGATGAAGGGGCGGAAGTCAGAGGAGGTGATGAGCCATGAGAGACTATGGACTCTGAGAAACAAACTGAGTGTTCTAGAAGGGAGAGGGGTGGGGGGATGGGTCAGCCTGGTGAGGGGATTAAAGAGGGCATGTATTGAATGGAGCACTGGGTGTTATATGCAAACAATGAATCATGGAACACTACATCAAAAACTAATGATGTATGCTGATTAACATAACATAATAAAGTAGAATTTAAAAAATAACTGATTTCTGTGGATTGATTGTGTATCCTGCCACATTACTGAATTGCTGCATGAGGTCTAGTAATTTGGGGGTGGAGTCTTTTGGGTTTTCCACATTAAGTATCATGTCTGCAAAGAGAGAGTTTGACTTCTTTCCCAATTTGAATACCTTTTATTTCTTTTTCTTTTTGATTGCTGAGGCTAGGAATTCTGATCGTATGTTGAACAATAGAGCCGAGATTTGGCATCCATGAGGTATTCCTGATTTTAAGGCTAAAGCTCTCATCTTTTCCCCATTGAGAATGATATTCGCTGTGGGCTTTTCATAGATGGTTTTTATGAAATTGAGGAATGTTCCCTCTAACGCTACACTCTGAAAAGTTTTAATCAGGAAAGGATGTTGTATTTTGTAAAATGCTTATTCTGCATCAATTCAGAGGATCATATGGTTCTTGTGTCTTCTTTTATTAATGTGCTCTATCATGTTGATTTATTTCCAGTTGTTGAACCACCCTTCCATCCCGGGAATAAATCGTACCTTGTGGTGGTGAATAATCCTTTTAATGTACTTTTGGATCCTATTGGCTAAGATCTTGGTGAGTATTTTAGCATCCAAGGTTTGGGGATCAGGGTAATGCTGGCCACATAGATCGAGTTTAGAAGTTTTCCCTCTATTTCTATTTTTTGAAACAGCTTCAGGAGAATAGGTATTATTTCTTTCTTAAATGTTTGGTAGAATTCCCCTGGGAAGCCATCTGGCCCTGGGCTCTTGTTTTTTGGGAGGTTTTTGATTACTGCTTCAATTTCATTACTGGTTATTGGTCTATTCAGATTCTCAGTTCCTTCCTGTTTCAGTTTTGGTAGTTTATAAATTTCCAGGAAAGCATCCACTTCTTCCAGTTGCTTAATTTATTGACATATACTTGCTGATAATAATTTCCAATAATTGTTTCTATTTCCTTGGTGTTAGTCATGATCTCTCACCTCTCATTTATAATTTTATTAATTGGGGTTCTTTCTTTTTTCTTTTTGATAAGTCTGGCCAGAGGTTTATTGATCTTACTAATTCTTTCAAAGAACCAGCTTCCAGTTTCATTGATCTGCTCTACTGTTTTTCTGGTTTCTATTTCATTGATCTCTGCTCTAATCTTCATTTCTCTTCTCCTGTTTGGTTTAGTTTTTATTTGCTGTTCTTTTCCAGCTCCTTTAAGTGTAAGGTTAACTTGTGCATTCAGGATTTTTCTACTTTTTTGAGGGAGGCTTGGATGGCTATGTATTTCCCCCTTAGGAACACCTTTGCAGTATCCCATAGGTTTTGGACTGAAGTGTTCTCATCTCATTGATTTCCATGAACTGTTTAAGTTCTTTAATTTCCTGGTTGACCCAAACACTCTTTAGCAGGATGCTCTTTAACTTCCAACTGTTTGAATTGCCTCCAATTTTTTTCTTGTGACTGAGTTCCAGTTTCAAACCATTGTGGTCTGAAAATATGCAGGGAATAATCTCCAGCTTTTGGTATCATTTAAGACCTGATTTGTGACCCAGTATGTGGTCTATTCTGGAGACAGTTCCATGTGTATTCAAGAATAATGAGTATTCTATTGTTTTAGGGTGGAATGTTCTTTATATTTCTACGAAGTCCATCTGGTCCAATGTGTCCTTCAAAGCTCTTGTTTCTTTGTTGATCTTCTACTTAAATGATCTGTCCATTGCTGAGAGTGGAGTAATGAGGTCTCCTACTATTAAAGTATTATTATCAATATTATTCTTCATTTTGGTTGACAGTCAGCCTATGTAGTTGACTTCTCCCATTTTGAGGGCATAGATATTTATAATTATTAGATCTTCTTGTTGAATAGCTCCTTTAAGTATGATATAGTGTCCCTCTGCATCTCTTACTACAGTCTTTGTTTTAAAATCTAATTTGACATGAGAATTGCTACCCCAGCTTTCTTATGAGGTCTGTGGCATGAAAAATGGTTCTCCATCCCCTCACTTTCAGTCTGGAGGTATCTTTAGGTTCAAAATGAGTCTCTTGTAGACAGCATATGGATGGGTCCTGTCTTTTTATCCAATCTGCAACCCTGTGCCATTTCATGGGAGCATTTAGGACATTCACGTTGAGAGTGACTATTGAAATATATGATTTTAGTGCCATCATGTTGCCTGTGAAGTCCCTGTTTCTGCAGATTGTCTCTGTAAATTCTGGTGTATATTACTCCTGGGTTCTTTTTTCTTTTATAGAATCTGACTTAATATTTCTTGCAGGGCCAGCTTGGTTGTCACATAATCTTTCACTTTTGCCGGTCCTGGAAGCTCCTTGCCTCTCCATCCATTCTGAATGACAGCCTTGCTGGATAAAGTATCCTTGGTTGCATGTTCTTCTTATTTTGTACCCTGAATATGTCTTGCTAGCTCTTTCTGGCTTGCCAGGTCTCTGTGGATAGGTCTGACGTTATTCTGTTGTTCCTCCCTCAGTAGGTAAGGAAATTTTTCCCCATAGCTTCTCTCAGGTTTGCTTCCTTGGTTCTAAGATTTGAAAGTTTTACTGTTATACGCTGGGGCATTGGTCTGTTCTCCTTCATCTTGGGAGGGATCCTCTCAGTCTCTTGAACACAAATGCTTGTTTCCTTCCCCAGATTAGTGAAGTTCTCAGCTACAGTTTGCTCAAATATACCTTCTAGTCCTCTCTCTCTCTCCACCGCCTCAGGGATGCCAATAATTCTGATATTGGAACAATTCATGGTGTCATTAATCTCTCTCAGTCTGATATCATGGGCTTTTAGCTGTTTATCCCAGGCCTCCTTGGTTTCCTTCCTTTATATTATATCTTCTAGGTCACTAATTCATTCTTCTGCCTCATATAACCTGGCTTTCAGGGTATCCAGTTTAAACTGCATCTTATTCAAAGCATTTTTAAGTTTGGCCTGGTTAGTATTATTATTTTTTGTAAATGAAGTTTTATTGGAACAAACAAATTCACTCATTTACATATTGTCTATGGCTCCTTTCACCCTACAATAACGGTGTTGATTTATTGCAATAGAGGTCATATGGGTCAGAAAGTCTAAAATATTTACTATCTGATCCTTTACAGAAAAGAAGTTTACAAGTCCCTGGCATAAATATGCCATTATTTTTTATAAATTTTTATTATGTTATAACATAACATAATAAGTTTAGCCTCATTAGATCTCATTTCCACCCTTGAGATTCTATATTGTTGCTAATATTTTTCTCAAGCCTAGGTATTGACTTCATAATCATTACCCTGAAGTCTATCTCTGACATCTTGCTTATATCCATATCCACTAGGTCTGGGGCAGAGGCCATAGTCTCTGAATCTTTCTTTGCTGGGGATTCCTTCTCTTAGTCATTTTGTTGAGGGGTGGTTGAAGGAATGTACAGAGTCCAAAGTATTAACCACAACCGAAGCAAGATGCAGCCATTTTATGGGGACCTAGGGCTGTCATCCTCTTGTTCTTCCAGCCTGTCTTCTGAGGAAGGGGCCTGCCACATTGTTACTCAGGCAACCCTGCTTGGGCAGAGCCATACTGCCTCCTGTTGGGGGGTGGGTGGGCTAAGTTGGAACTGGTTTTTTAGCTTTTGTTCTCTGGTGGCTTTCCACATCTCTTCCTTCTTCCATCTCTTGTGAGAGTCAGAACAGAAATGACTGCACCCAAACCTCTGACCCAGAGCAGAAAATCATAGTCTGCTTGTCACTAAGCCCTCCAGGACTTACAGTCTCCATTTTGTCTGAGCTGCTAAAAACTGCAGCCTCCTGCAGTGGTGCACAAACACAGCAACTCTCCCAGAGGTCAAACTCAAGCTGGGGTGTATCTCTGCCCTTTGTGCTTCTAAAACCCCAAGCCAATCCGGGTTTATGCATGCACACCCCACCTCCTTGATCCTGTCTTGGGGTTGCTCTAAAATCCTTTCCCTGCTGCTATCACTCTGCAAGTCTGTGCCTGGTCCCCACTGCAGGATGCTTTTGCACCTTCCCAGCGCCAGCTTATGATTGCTCATGATAAGTTCTTCATAGATTTTGGATATTATCCTTTTATCTGATAAGACATTTTCAAATATCTTCTCCCATTCTGTAGATTGTTTTTTTAATTTTGTTCCCTGTTTCCTTGGTTGTGCAAAGCTTTTTATCTTGATGAAGTCCCAATAGTTCATTTTTGTTTTTGTTTCCCTTGCCTTTGGAGACATGTCTAGTAAGAAGTTGCTGCAGTTAAGGTCAAAGAGGTTGCTGCCTGTGTTCTTCTCCAAGATTTTGATGGATTCCTGTCTCACATTTAGGTCTTTCATCCATTTTGAGTTTATTTTTATGTATGGTGCAAAAAAGAGGTCTTGTTTCATTTCTTTGCATAGGGCTGTCCAGTTTTCCCAACACCATTTGTTGAAGAGGCTGTCTTTTTCCCTGTGGATATTCTTTCCTGCTTTTTGAAGATTAGTTGACTATTGACTTGGGGGTCCATTTCTTTGTTCTCTATTATGCTCCATTGATCTATGTGTCTGTTTTTGTGCCAGTACCATAGTGTCTTGATGATGACAGCTTTGTAAAACAGCTTGAAGTCCAGAACTGTGATGCCTCCACCTTTGCTTTTCTTTTTCAACATTCCTTTGGCTATATTTGGAGTCTTTTCTGTTCCAGCTCTGTGAAAAATGTTGATGGTATTTTGATAGGGATTGCATTGAATGTGGAGATGGCTCTGGGTAGTATAGACATTTTAACAATATTTGTTCTTCCATTCCATGATCATAGAATATTTTTCCATTTCTGGCTGTCTCCCTCAATTTCTTACATAAGTCTCCTATAGTTTTCAGAGTACAGATCTTTTAATTCTTTAGTTAGGTTTATTACTAGGTATCTTATGGTTTTTGGTGCAATTGTAAGTTGGATAGATTCCTTGATTTCCTTTTCTCCTGCTACATTGTGAGTGCATAGAAATTCAACTGACTTCTGTGCATCAATTTTATATACTGTGACTTTGCTGGATCCCTTTATCAGTTCTAGTAATACTTTGTTGGAGTCTTTTGGGTTTTCTACATAGAGTATCATGTCATCTGCAAAGAGTGAAATTTTGACACCTTCTTTGCCAAATTGGATAGCTAATTTCTTTTTGTTGTCTGATTGCTGAGGTTAGGACTTCCAGTACTGTGTTGAACAACAGTGGTGATAATGGACATTCCTGTTGTTTTCCTGACCTTAGGCAGAAAGTGTTCAATTTTTCCTCATTGAGGATGATATTTACTGTGGGTCTTTTGTATATGCTTTCTAAGATACTGAAGTATGTTCCTTCCCTTGTTGGATAGTTTTAATCAAGAGAGGATGCTGTAATTTGTCAAATGTTTTGTTTTGTTTCTTTCTGAATCTATTCAGGGGAGCACATGCTTCTTGTAATTTCTTTTACTAATGTGGTGTATCCCATTGATTGATTTGCAGATGTTCAACCACCTTTGTAGCCCAAGAATATATCCCACTTGGTGGTCGTAAATAATCTGTTTAAAGTACTATTGGATCCTTTTAGCTAGTATCTTGATGATAATTTTTGTATCCATGTTCATCAGGAGCATTGATCTGTAATTCTTTTTAGTGGGGCTTTGGTTTTGGGAGCAAGTTAATCCTGGCCTCAAAGAATGAGTTTGGATGTTTTTGTTCCATTTCTATTTTTTGAAACAGTTTCAGAAGAATAGGTATTAATTCTTTAAATGTTTGGTAGAATTCTCCTGGGAAGCCATCTGGTCCTGGACTCTAGTTTGTTGGGAGATTTTTGATTACTGATTCAATTTCCTTGTTGGTTATGGGGTGTTCAGGTTTTCTATTTCTTCCTGTTTCAGTTTTGGTTGTTGATATATTTCTAGGAATGTATCCATTTCTTACAGACTGCTTAATTTGTTGGCATGTAATTGATCATAATATTCTCTTATAATTGTATTTCTTCAGTGTTCATTGTGATCTCTCCATTTTCATGATTTTATTAAAATACTTTGCTGCATCCCAAAGGTTCTGAACTGTCATGTTTTCATTTTCATTTGTTTACATGTATTTTTAAAATTCTTCTTTAAATTCCTCATTTGACCCATTCATTCTTTAGTAGGATGCTCTTCAACTTCCATGTATTTCTGGTCCTTCCAAATTTGTTCTTGTGGTTGACTTCAAGTTTTAAAGCATTGTGGTCTGAAATTTGTATAGAATAATCTCAATCTTTTGGTACTGGTTGAGACCTGATTTGTATCCCTGTATATGATTTGTTCTGGAGAATGTTCCATGTGCACTTGAGAAGAATGTGTATTCTATTGCTTCAGGATGAAATGCTCTGAATATATCTGTTAAGACCATCTCATCCAGTGTGTTATTCAAAGCCCTTATTTCCGGGCACCTGTGTGGTTCAGTTGGTTAAGCGACTGCCTTTGGCTCAGGTCATGACCCTGGAGTCCCGGGATCGAGTCCCACATCGGGCTCCCTGCTCAGCAGGGAGTCTGCTTCTCCCTCTGAACCTCTCCCCTCTCATGTTCTCTCTCTATCTCATTCTCTCTCTCAAATAAATAAATAAAATCTTTTTAAAAAAAAGCCCTTATTTCCTTGTTGATCTTCTTAGATGATATGTCCATTGCTGTGAGTGGGGTGTTAAAGTCCCCTACTATTATTGTATTAATATCACAGTGTTTCTTTCATTTTGTTATTAATTGGTTTATATATTTGGCTGCTCCCAAGTTAGGACCATAAATATTTACAATTCTTAGATGTTCTTGTTGGATAAACCCTTTTGTTATGATATAGTGTCCTTTTTCAGCTCTTATTACAGTCTGTCTTTTAAAAACTAGTTTGTCTGATGTAAGTATGACTACTCAGCTTTCTTTTGATGTCTATTGGCATCATAAATATTTCTCCACACCCTCACTTTCAATCTGGTGGTGTCATTGGGTCTAAAATGCATGTCCTGTAAGCAGCATATGGATGGGTCTTTTTTACTTAATCCATTCTGATACCCTGTGTCTTTTGATTGGAACACTTAGTCCATTTATATTCAAATTATTGAAAAATATGAATTTAGTGCCATTGTATTAACTGTAAAGTCACTGTTCCTGTAGATTTTCTCTGTTCTTTTTGAGTCTTTGTTCCTTTTGGGTTCTCTCTCCACTCAAAGGGTCCCCTTTAATATTTCTTGCAGGGCTCGTTTAGTTTTCACAAATATTTTAGTGGGGTTATTTTGTTTGTTTGTTTGTTTTGTTTTGTCTTGTTTTGTCCTGGAAACTCTTTCTCTCTCCTATTCTGAATGACAGCCTTTCTGGATAAAGTAATCTTGGCTGCATATTTTCCCATTTAGTACATTGAATATATCATGCCAGTCCTTTCTGGCCTGTCAGCTTTCTCTGGACAGGTCTGCTGCCAGCCTTATGTGTCCACCCTTGTAGGTTTATAACCTCTTGTTCTGAGCTGCTTTCAACATTCCTTCTTTATCTTTGAATTTTGCAAGCTTCACTATAATATGGTGAGGTGTTGACCTATTTTTGTTGATTTTAAGGGGGATTCTTTGTATGTCCTGGACTTGAATGTCTTTTTACTTCCCCTGATTAAGGAAGTTATCACCTATAATTGGATCAAATAAACATTCTGCCCCTTTCTCCCACTCCTCATCTTCCAGGATCCCTATTATATGGATATTATTTTGCTTTATGGAATGGCTTAGTTCTCTGGTGAGTCTCACTTCATGACCTAATAGTTTTCTTTCTCTCTTATTTTCAGCTTCCTTACTTTCCATTATTTTATATTCTATATCACTGATTCTTTCTTCTACTTTGTTCTTTCCTTTTTTATGCCCTCCACTTGGGACTGCATCTCGGTAATAGCATTTTTAGTTTTGGCCTGACTAGGTTTTAGTTCTTCTATCTCCAAAGTATGGGATTCTCTAGCGTCTTCTATGCTTCTCTCAAGCCCAGCTAGTATCTTTATAATCATTGTTTTGAATTCTAATTCAGACATCTTACTTATATCCATATTGATTATATCCCTGTCAGTGAGTACTACCTCCTGTTATTTCTTTTGGGGTGAATTTCTCCATCTCATCATTTTGCCCAGAAAAGAAAGGAAGAAAGAAAAAGAAAAAGAAAACAACAAAAACAACAACAACATCAAAAAAAAAAAAAACTTAAGAAAGTGTGGTGTATGCTGTGTACCCTCTGCTGTTGTGTTTTGGCTGCTCTTTCCTAATGGTCCATCCTCTATAGAGTTCCTGCTTCCTTGTACTGGGGAGTGTTTGGACCTTTAACTAGGTGTGCTTTGATTTGTTTGTAAAGATAAGCCTGTAAAAGAAAAATGAAAAGAAAAAAAAAGTCTGATTCAAAAGAAAAAGAAAAGGAAAAAAATGCAAACAGATAAAAAAAAAATCCTTAAGCCTGATTCCAAAGAATAAAAAGTAAGAAGGAAAAAAAGAGTAAGGAAGTAAGAAAAGAAAAAAAAAGTAAGAAGGCTGATTCAACAAATAAGGGAAGTAAACCAACAAACCAACAATTGAACAAAAAAAAATATATGCCTGATACAAAAAGGAGATAATGAGAAAAGAAAAAAAGAAAGAAAAAACATACATAAAATAAAAGACAAAAATTAAAAAAATAAATAGAAAAATAAAAAATATATTAAATTTTTAAAAATTTATAAAAAAGAAAAAAAAAAAAAGAAGCAAGCCTGGTCCTATTTCCACCAGAAACTGGTTTTGGAGCATTCTTCAATAAGTTGACTTGGTATATCTGGGGCCTGTGTTGGTCTTCTGAGGAGAAGCCTAGTGGGCTGGTTCACAAGCTGACTTGCCCTTGTAAAGATGCCTCTTCCAGGCATAGGGGGTGACTTTCAGTGTAGGGGACTCTAGCTTCCATTGGAGGTGCTGTGTTTCTCTCTGAAGTCCAACTGTGCTGGTAGGTGGGGTGTGGGGAGGGAGGGGTGGTGGAGGAGGAAGACTATGTTGTCACCCTACCCTCTTGTCCTCAGCAAGGGGAACTCCTGGCTACCACTGTTCAAGTGGCCCTCTCAGAAAAGTGAACAATCCCCTGTGTCCAGGGCTTTCATCAGCTCCCTGCCCTTAACCTGTGTGTGCCCAGGCCATTGGCATGTCTGGAGCCACACATATCTTGTATTTTATCTCTGGTCAGTGGCTGGGATTAAAACTCCAAGTTTAAGGGGGCTTGCAAGGTGCAGGCCCACTTCCCTCCCCCGGAGGGGAGCCTTGCCATGTGCCCAGCACTGTCCTATTCCTGAAAAGAAGTCACACAGTGCCCATACAGAGGCTAGAGTTTATTGTAACACTCAGTGAAAAGCTGGAACCAGGTTATTGGCTGTCTATGCATGACTCAGTCCCCTACTCCATTCTATCCCAGAAAAGCAGTCATATAGAGGCTTGAATCTATTGTAGTAGACAGTGAAAAGCAGCGGCTAAGTTATCTGCAGTCTTCCCTGTCTCTGTTCTGTTCAGTACTGCCACAGAAAAGCAGCCACTCTGTACACACAGAGAAGTTTAAGCCTATTGTGGCTCACAGCAAAAAATTCTTTACAGGTTTTCTGCTCAATGACTCTTGGCTGGCCTTTTGTTCTTGGAGAGGCAAAAAACGATCTTCAAAACGTACTCTGGGAAGGGGAGCAATCTCTCCCTGTGCGACTCAGGGGATCTCCTCACCATGCCTTATTGTGAAATCCCTACCTGCTGTACTCTCTCTCACTTCCTCCTTCTCTCTGACTTTGCTCCATGAAAAGTATTCCCTCCCCTTAGCAGCCCCGGGGCATTCCTCTCCCCCAGTTCATGGCTCTGAACCTCACATCTGCCACATTCTCTCTCTCCAGCTGTGCAGATTGTTTTCTTAATTCTCAGATCATATTCCTAGTTGTTCAAAATAGTTGGATGTTGATCTAGCTGTGTTCAAAGGATGAGGAAGCTCAAGGTTCCTCTACTACTCCACCATCTTAACTCCAGAAGCATATTTAGTTTACTTAATTCTTATAATCCCCTTATAAAGTGGCACTATTATGCCCATTTTACAGATTAAAAAATTAAATTAATGGAAAATTATTTATCTACGATCATACAGCTAATAAATAATGGAGTCAGGATTCTAATTAAGATGTAAAATTTCAGTGATTCTAATATTTAACATTATACCATACAGTCTCCCAGTTATTCACTGAGGAGCAAACTTACATAAAAAATCCACTGTCCTCATCACTATTATTTTTTTATTTTATTATGTTATGTTAGTCACCATACAAAAATTCATTAGTTTTTGATGTGGTGATCCATGATCCATTGTTTTTGTACAACACCCTGTACTCCATGCAGTACGTGCCCTCATTAATACCCATGACTGGACTAACTCATCCCCCCACCACCCTCCCCTATAAAACCCTGTTTGTTTCTCAGCGTCCATAGTCTCTCATGGTTCATCTCTCCCTCTGATTCTAACCCCCCTTCATTTTTCCCTTCCTTTGCCTAATGTCTTCCATACTATTCCTTATGTTCCACAAATAAGTGAAACCATATGATAATTGACTTTCTCTGCTTGACTTATTTCACTTAGCATAATCTCCTCCAGTCCCATCCATGTTGATGTAAAAGTTGGGTATTCATCCTTTCTGAAGGCTGAGTAATATTCCATTGTATATATGGACCACATCTTTACCCATTCATCTACTGAACATCTCAGCTCTTTCCACAGTTTGGCTATTGCAGACATTGCTGCAATGAACTTTGGGGTGCATATGGCCCTTCTTTTCACCACATCTTGTTTCTTTGGGTAAATACACAGTTGTGCAATTGCTGGGTCATAGGGTAGCTTTAATTGTAATTTTTGAGGAAACTCCACATTGTTTTCCAAAGTAGCTGTACCAACTTGCATTCTCACCAACAGTAGAAGAGGGTTCCTATTTCTCCACAAACACTCCAACATTTGTTGTTTCTTTCCCTGTCCATTTTTGCCATTCTAACTGGTGTAAGGTGATATCTCAATGTGGTTTTGATTTGAATTTCCCTGATGGCTAATGATGATGAACATTTTTTCATGTGTCCGTTAGCCATTTGTATGTCTTCTTCAGAGAAGTGTCTTTTCATGTCTTCTGCTCATTTTTTAACTTCATTATTTCTTTTTTGGGTGTTGAGTTTGAGAAGTTCTTTATAGATCTTGGATCTATAAAGCAGCCCTTTATCTGTAGTGTCATTTGCAAATATCTTCTCCCAATCAGTGGGTTACCTCTTTGTATTGTTGACAGTTTCGTTTGCTGTGCAGAAGTTTTTATCTTTTCTTTTAAAGATTTTATTTATTTATTTGACAGATAGACACACAGCGAGAGAGGGAACACAAGCAGGAAGAGTGGGAGACGGAGAAGCAGGCTTCCCGCTGAGCAGGGATCCTGACGTGGGGCTCAAACCCAGGACCCTGGGATCATGATGTGAGCCAAGGCAGACACTTAACGACTGAACCACCCAGGCACCCCAGAAGATTTTTATCTAGAAGAAGTCCCAAAAGTTCATTTTTGCTTTTGTTTCACTAGCTTTTGGAGATGTATCATGAAAGAATTTGCTGTGGCTGATGTCACAGAGGTTACGGCCTATAGTTTCCTCTAGGATTTTGATGGATTGTTGTCTAACATTGAGGTCATTCATCCATTTTGAGTTTATCTTTGTGTATGGTGTTAGAGAATGGTCAAGTTTCATTCTTCTGCATGTAACTGTCCAATTCACTAAGCACCATTTATTGAAGAGACTGTCTTTGTTCCATTGCATATTTTTTCCTGTTTTGTTGAAGATTATTTGACCGTAGAGTTGAGGGTCCATATCTGGGTTTTCTATTCTGTTCCATTGTTCTATATGTTTGTTTTTGTGGCAGTACCATGCTGTCTTGGTGATGACAGCTTTGTAATATAGCTTGAAATTGGGCAACATGATGTCCCCAGCTTTGTTTTTCTTTTTCAAAATTTCCTTGGCGATTTGGGGTCTTTTCTGATTCCATACAAATTTTAGGATTGTTTGTTGTAGCACTTTGAAAAATGTCCTTGGAATTTTGATTGGAATGGCATTAAAAGTATAGATTGTTCCAGGTAGCATAGACATTTTAACAATGTTTATTCTTCCAATCCATGAGCATGGAATATTTTTCCATCTCTTTGTGTCTTCAATTTCTTTCATGAGTGTTCTGTAGTTTCTAGAGTATAGATCCTTTAACTCTTTGGTTAGGTTTATTCTGAGGTATCTTATGGTTTTTGGTGCTATTGTAAATGAAATCATTTCACTAATTTCTCTTTCTACACTTGCATTGTTAGTGTATAAGAAAGCAACTGATTTCTGTGCATTGATTTTGTATCCTGCCACATTACTGAATTGCTGTATGAGTTCTAGTAATTTGGGGGTGGAGCCTTTTGGGTTTTCCACATAAAGTATCATGTCGTCTGTGAAAAGAGAGAGTTTGACTTCTTCTTTGCCAATTTGAATACCTTTTATTTCTTTTTGTTGTTTGATTGCTATTGCTAGGACTTCTAGTACTATGTTGAAAAATAGTGGCGAGAGTGGGCATCCTTGACGTGTTCCTGATATTAAGGGAAAGGTTCTAAGCTTTTCCCCATTGAGGAAGATATTAACTGGGGGTTTTCATAAATGGATTTTATGAACTTGAAGCATGTTCCCTCTAACCCTATATTCTGAAGAGTTTTAATCAGGAAAGGATGCTGTATTTTGTCGAATGCTTTTTCTGCATCAGTTGAGAGGACCATATGGTTCTTCTTTCTCCTCTTATTAATGTGTTCTATCACGTTGATTGATTTGCGAATGTTGAATCTGCCTTGCATCACGGGGATAAATCCCACTTGGTCGTGGAGGATGATCCTTTTAATGTATTTTGGATCCTATTAGCTAGGATTTTTTGAAGATTTTGGAAACGATATTCATCAGGGATATTGGTCTGAAATTCTCCTTTTTAATGGGGTGTTTGCCTGGTTTGGGGATTAAGGTAATGCTGGCCTCATAGAATGCGTCTGGAAGCTTTCCCTCTGTTTCTATTTTTTGAAACAGCTTCAGTAGAATAGCTATTATTTCTCCTTTGAATGTTTGGTAGAATTACCCAGGGAAACCATCAGGCTGTGGATTCTTGTTTTTTGGGAGGTTTTTGAACACTGCTTCAATCCTTTTACTGGTTTTGGGCCTATTCAAGTTGTCAATTTCTTCCTGTTTCAGTCTTGGGAGTTTATACGTTTCCAGGAAGGCATCCATTTCATCCAGATTGCTCAGTTTTTTGACATATAGTTGTTGATAATAATTTCTAATAATTGTTTCTATTTCCTCGGTGTTAGTCATGATCTCTCCCCTTTCATTCATAATTTTATTAATTTGGTTCCTTCCTCTTCTCTTTTGGTTAAGTCTGGCCAGTGGTTTATCGATCTTATTAATTCTTTCACAGAACCAGCTTCTATTTTCCTTGATCTGATCTACTGTGTTAATGGTTTCTAATTTATTGATCTCTGCTCTAATCTTTTATTTCTCTTCTAATGTGTGGCTTAGGCATCGTTTGTTGCTTTTTCTGTAGTTCTTTAACATATAAAGTTATTTGGTGAATTTGGGATTTTTCTATTTTTTGAGTGAGGCTTGGATGTCTATGTATTTCCCCCATAGGAAAACCTTTGCAGTATCCCATAGGTTTTGGACCAATGTGTTTTCATTCATATTGGTTTCCATGAATTAAGTTCTTTGATTTCCTGGTTGACCCAAATATTCTTGAGCAGAGTGGTCTTTAGCTTACAAATGTTTGAACATCTGCCAATTTTTTTCTTGTGATTGAATTCCAGTTTTAAAAGATATAATGGACTGAGAATATGCAGTGAACAATCTCAATATTTTGATATCAGTTGAGTCCTGCCTTGTGACCCAGTATGTGGTCTACTCTGGGGAAAGTTCAATGTGCGCTCGAGAAGAATGAGTATTCTCTTGTTTTAGGGTGGAATATTCTGTATATATCTATGAGGTCCATCAGGTCCAGTGTATCATTCAAAGCTCTTGGTTTTTTGTTGATTTCCTTCTTAGATGATCTGTCTGTTGCTGAGCATGGAGTATTGAGGTCTCCTACAATTAACGTATTGTTACCAATATGACTCTTTATTTTGGTTAACAGTTGGCTTATGTAGTTGGCTGCTCCCATGTTGGGGGCATAGGTATTTACAATTGTTAGATCTTCTTGTAAGATAGACCCTTTAAGAATGATATAGAGTCCTCCTGTGTCTCTAACTACAGTCTTTAGTTTAAAGTCTAATTTGTCTGATATAAGAATTGCTACCACAGCTTTATTTTGAGGTCCGCTTTCATGGAAGATGGATTTCCATCCCTTCACTTTCAGTCTGGATGTATCTTTAGGTTCAAAATGAGTCTCTTGTAGGCAGCATAGGGATGGGTCCTGTCTTTTTATCTGATCTGCAACCCTGTGCTGTTTTATGGGAGCATTTAGGCCATTCACTTTGAGAGTGATTATTGAAAGATGTGAATTAATTGTCATCATGTTGCCTGTGAATACATTGTTTTTTTTAGATTGTCCCTGTAAATTTCTGTTGTATATTATTTTTGGGGTCTTTCTCCTTTTATAGAACCCCCCTTAATATTTCTTGCAGGGCCGGTTTAGTGGTCAAATATTCTTTCAGTTTCTGCAGGTCTTGGATAATCTAAATTCACCATCCATTCTAAATGACAGCCTTGCTAGATAAAGTATTCTTGTCTCCATGTTCTTCCCATTAAGTACCCTGAATATGCCTTGCCAAGCCTTTCTGGCTTGCCAGGTCTCTGTCAATAGGTCTGACGTTATTCTGATGGTTTTTTAAAATAGTTTATTGTTATGTTAATCACCATACATTACATCACAGTTTTTGATGTAGTGTTCCATGATTCATTGTTTGTGTATAACACCCAGTGCTCCATGCAAAACGGCCCTCTTTAATACCCGTCACCAGGCTAACCCATCATCCCACCCCCCTCCCTTCTAAAACCCTCAGGTTGTTTCTCAGAGCCCATCATCTCTCATGGTTCGTCTCCCCCTCCAATACCCCCCTTCGTTCCTCCCCTCCTGCTATCTTCTTTTCTTTTTTTAACATATATTGTATTAGTTGTTTTAGAGGTACACATCTGTGATTCAACAGTCTTGCACAATAAACAGTGCTCACCATAGCACACAGCCTCCCAAATGTCTATCACCCAGCCACCCCAATCCTCCTACCCCCCGCCACTCCAGCAACCCTCAGTTTGTTTCCTGAGATTAAGAATTCCTCAAATCACTTAGGTCATATGATACATATATTTCTCTGATTGACTTATTTCGCTCAGCATAACACCCTTCATTTCCATTCACATTGTGGCAAATGGCAAGAGCTCATTTATTTGAGGGCTGCATAATATTCCATTTTATGTATATATCACATCTTCTTTATCCATTCATCTGTTGATGGACATCTAGGCTCCTTCCACAGTTTGGCTATTGTGGATATTGCTGCTTTAAACATCGGAGTGCACATACACCTTTGGATCCCTACATTTGTATCTTTGTGGTAAATGCCCAGTAGTACAATTGATGGATTGTATGGTAGCTCTATTTTCAAATTTTGAGGAACCTCCATACTGTTTTTCAGAGTGGCAGCAACAGCTGGCATTCCCACCAACAGTGTAGGAGAGTTCCCCTTTCTCCACATCCCCACCAACACCTGTTGTTTGCTGAGTTGTTAATTTTAGCCATTCTGAATGGTGTGAGGTGATATTTCATTGAGGGTTTGATTTGGATTTCCCTGATGCCAAGCGATGCTGAGCACTTTTTCATATGTCTGTTGGCCATTTGGATGTCTTCTTTGGAAAAAATGTCTGTTCATGTCTTCTGCCCATTTCTTGTTTGGATCAATTGTTCTTTGGGTGTTGAGTTTCATATGTTCTTTATAGATTTTGGATACTAGCCCTTTATCTGATATGTCATTTGAAAATATCTTCTCCCATTCTGTCGGTTGTCTTTTGGTTTTGTTGACTGGTTCTTTTGCTGTGCAAAAGCTTTTTATCTTGATGAAGTCCCAATAGTCCATTTTTGCTCTTGCTTCCCTTGCATTTTTCGATGTTCCTAGAAAGAAGTTGCTGTGGCTGAGGTCGAAGAGATTGCTGCCTGTGTTCTCCTTTAGGATTTTGATGGACTGCTGTCTCACATTTAGGTCTTTCATCCATGTTGAGTCTAGTTTTGTGTGTGGTGTAAGGAAATGGTCCAGTTTCATTCTTCAGCATGTGGCTGTCCAATTTCCCCAACTCCATTCATTGAAGGGACTTTTTTCCATTGGACATTCTTTCCTGCTTTGTCGAAGTTTCATTGACCATAGAGTTGAGGGTCCATCGCTGGGTTCTCTATTCTGTTCCATTTTTCGATGTGTCTGTTTTTGTATCAGTACCATACTGTATTGATGATGACAGCTTTGTAATAGTGCTGGAAGTCCGGAATTGTGATGCCACCAGCTTTGCTTTTCTTTTTCAACATTCCTCTGGATATTTGGGTTCTTTTCTGGTTCCATACGAATTTTAGGATTATTTGTTCCATTTCTATGAAAAAAGTGGATGGTATTTTGATGAGGATTGCATTGAATGTGTGGATTGCTCTAGGTAGCATTGACATCTTCACAATATTTTTTCTTCCAGCAATGAGCATGGAAAGTGTTTCCATTTTTTGTGTCTTCCTCAATTTCTTTCAAGAGGATTTTATGGTTTTCCTTTGCCTCTTTGGTTAGATTTATTCCCAGGTATCTTATGGTTTTTGGTGCAATTGTAAATGGGATCGACTCCTTAATTTCTCTTTCTTCTGTCTTGTTGTGGGTGTATAGGAATGCCACTGATTTCTGTGCATTGATTTTATATCCTGCCACTTTACTGAATTCCTGTATGAGTCCAACAGTTTTGGAGTTGAGTCTTTGGGTTTTCCACATAAAGTATCATATCATCTGCAAAGAGTGAGAGTTTGACTTCTTCTTTGCCATTTCGGATGCTTTTTATTTCTTTCTTTGTCTCAATGCTGTGGCTAGGAATTCTTATACTATCTTGAATAGCAGTGGTAATAGTGGACATCTGTGCCATGTTCCTGACTTTAGGGGAAAAGCTCTCATTTTTTCCCATTGAGAGTGATATTCGCTGTGTGTTTTTCATAGATGGCTTTTATGATATTGAGGTATGTACCCTCTATCCCTATACTCTGAAGAGTTTTGATCAAGAAAGGATGCTATATTTTGCCAAATGCTTTTTCTGCCTCTATAGAGAGGATCATATGATTCTTGTTCTTTCTTTTATTAATGTATTGTATTACATTGATTGATTTGTGGATGTTGAACCAAACTTGCAGCCTAGGGATAAATCCCACTTGGTCGTGGTGAATAATCCTTTTAATGTACTGTTGTACATTGGCTAGTATTTAGGTGAGAATTTTTGCATCCATGTTCATCAAGGATATTGGTCTCTAATTCTCCTTTTTTATGGAATCTTTGTCTGGTTTGGGGATCAAGGTAATGTTGGTGTCATAAAACGAGTTTGGAACTTTTCCTTCCATTTCTATTTCTTGGAACAGTTTCAGAAGAATGGGTATTAATTCTTCTTTAAATGTTTGGTAGAATTCCCCTGGGAAGCCATCTAGCCCTGGGCTTTTGTTGGTTGGGAGATTTTTGATGACTGCTTCAATTTCCTTAGTGGTTATAGGTCTGTTCAGGTTTTCTATTTCTTCCTGTTTCAGTTTTGGTACTTGATACCTCTCTAGGAATGCATCCATTTCTTCCAGATTATCTAATGTGCTGGCAAATAGTTGCTCATAATATGTTCTTCTAATTGTTTGTATTTCTTTGGTGTTGGTTGTCATCTCTCCTCTTTCATTCATGATTTTGTTGATTTGGGTCATTTCTCTTTTCTTTTTGATAAGTCTGACCAGGGGTTTATCAATCTTGTTAATTCTTTCAAAGAACCAGCTCCTAGTTTCATTGATCTGTTCTACTGTTCTTTTGGTTTCTATTTCATTGATTTCTATCTCTATTATTTCTCTTCTCCTGCTGGGTTTAGGCTTTATTTGCTGTTCTTTCTCTCACTCCTTTAGGTGTAGGGTTTGTTTGTGTATTTGAGACCTTTTTTGTTTATTGAGAAATGCTTTTATTGTTATATACTTTCCTCTTAGGACTGCCTTTGTGGCATCCCAAAGATTTGGAACTGTTGTGTTTTCATTTTCATTTGTTTCCTTTATTTTTTTAATTGTTCTTTAATTTCCTGGTTGACCCATTCATTCTTTAGTAGGATGCTCTTTAGCCTCCATGTATTTGAGTTCTTTCTGACTTTCCTATTGTGATTGAGTTCTAGTTTCAAAACATTGTGGTCTGAAAAAAGCAGGGAATGATCCCAATCTTTTGGTACCGGTTGAGACCTGATTTGTGACCGAGGATGTGATCTATTCTGAAGAATGTTCCGTGAGTACTAGAGAAGAATATGTATTCTGTTGCTTTGGGTTGGAATATTCTGAATATATCTGTGAAGTCCATTTGTTCCAGTGTGTCAATGAACGTCCTTAATTCCTTGTGGATCTTTTGCTTAGATGATCTGTCCATTTCAATGAAGGGGGTGTTAAAATCCCCCACTATTATTGTATTGTAGTCGATGTGTTTCTTTGCTTTTGTTATAAATTGGCTAATATAACTGGCTGCTCCCATGTTAGGTTCATAGATATTTACAATTGTTAGATCTTCTTGTTGGATAGACCCTTTACGTAGGATATAGTGTCCTTCCTCATCTCTTATTACAGTCTTTGGTTTAAAATCTAATTTGTCTGATATAAGGATTGCCACCCTTGCTTTCTTTTAGTGTCCATTAGCATGGTAAACAAATTTCCACCCCCTCACTTTCAATCTGGGGGTGTCTTTGGGTCTAAAATAAATTTCCTGCAGTCAGCATATCGATGGGTCTTGTTTTTCTATCCAATGTGATAGCCTGTGTCTTTTTATCTGGGGCTTTTAGCCCATTTACATTCAGGGTACCTATTGAAAGTTATGAATTTAGTGCCATTATATTGCCTGTAAGGTGACTGTTACTGTATATTGTCTGTGTGCCTTTCTGGTCTATGTTGCTTTTAGGCTCTCTCTTTGTTTAGAGGACCCCTTTCAATATTTTTTTGTAGGGCTGGTTTCGTGTTTGCAAATTCCTTTAGTTTTTGATGTCCTGGAAACTTTTTATCTCTCCTTCTATTTTAGTGAAAGCCTAGCTGGATATAGTATTCTTGGCTGCATATTTTTCTCATTTACTGCTCTGTATATGTCATGCCAGTCCTTTCTGACCTGCCAGGTCTTGGTGGATAGGTCTGTTGTCAATCTAATGTTTCTACCATTGTAGGTTACATAGCCCTTCTCCTGAGCTCCTTTCAGGATTTTCTCTTTATCTCTGAGACTCGTAAGGTTTACTATTAGATATTGAGGTGTTGACCTATTTTTATTGATTTTGAGAGGGGTTCTCTTTGGCTCCTGGATTTTGAAGCCTGTTTCTTACCCCAAATTAGGGAAGTTCTCTGCTATAATTTGCTCCAATATACCTTCTGCCCCTCTCTCTCATTCTTCTGGAATCCCAATTATTCTAATGTTGTTTCGTCTTATGTTATAGCTTATCTATCAAATTCTGCCCTCGTGATCCAGTAGTTGTTTATCTGTCTTTTTCCCAGCTTCTTTATTTTCCATCATTTAGTCTTCTATATCACTGATTCTCTCTTCTGCCTCATTTATCCTAGCAGTTAGCTCCCCCATTTTTGATTGCACCTCATTAATAACCTTTTTGATTTCGATTTCGTTAGATTTTAGTTCTTTTATTTCTCCAGAAAGGGTTTCTCTAATATCTTCCATGCTTTTTTCAAGCCCAGCTAGTATCTTTAAAATCATCATTCTGAACTCTAGTTCTGACATCGTTCTAATGTCCATATTGATTAGGTCCCTGGCAGGCAGTACTTCCTCTTGTTCTTGTTGTTGAAGTGATTTTCTTCCGTCTTGTCATTTTGTCCAAAGGGGAAGAGATGAATGAGTGAACAAACTGCTAACAGGATAAAAGGTCCCCAGAAAATATACTCTAAACAAATCAGAAAAGACCTGAAATTGGGGGAAAAGAAAGGGAAAAGAAGAAAAAAGAAAGGAAAAAAAAAGGAAAAAAAGATAAAAACAAACAAAAACAGAAGAAAAAAACAGAACACCAATATATGATCAAATATGATCAGGCTGGTGTATAGATCAGTGCCACTCACTAGATTTTGGGTGTATTTTGGTCTGTTAGAAGAAAGTGCCTCCCAAAATTTTAAGGAAAGAAAAACTTATATATGTACAAAAATAAGGGTTAATATGATGAAGGGATGGAATATGACTGTAAAGATGAAAATTATAAAAAAATTTATGAAAGGAATTAATAAGAAGTTGTTTGAATAAAGAAAGAAGAGGATTTTTAAAAAAGGGGAGAGAATGTGATCAGGCAGGAGACTAGAACAAAGCCATACAGTACAGATTTATGGTTCTAAATTCTAACAGATTTTGATCTGTTAAAAGAAACTGTATCTCAAAATTTTAAAGAGAGATCAACTATGTATATATGCCAAAAATACGTGTAACTACTTTGAAGGGATAGAATATGACTCTAAAAATGAAATATAAAAATGTTTTTTTTAAAAAAGGGATTGATAAGATGTTGATTGAAAAAGGGAAAAAGAAAAATTAAAAAAAAGACAGTTTAAAAAATTAACTTTGAAAGACTAAAGAATCATGGTAAAAAAGCTATGAATTCTATATGCAGTATTCACCTAGTGCTGGAGTTCTGCTTTTCTCATTGATCAGTAAACTTGTTCTTGGCTGGCTGTTCTTGCTGATCTTCTGGGGGAGGGGCCTGCTGCCATGGTTCTCAAATGTCTTTGCCAGAGACGGAATTGCCCCGCCCTTGCCAAGTCCGGGCTAAGTAATCTTTTCGGGTTTGCTCTCGGGAGCTTTTGTTTCCTGCAAGCTTTCCATACAGCTTTGGAGGACGAGAGTGAAAATGGCAGCCTCCCAATCTCCACCCAGGTGGAGCTGAGAACTCAGGGGCCTCATATGAGCCCTCATAGAAAATCAATCAGTCACTCCTGTCTCCCTGGGCTCCGGCTGCACTCGGTGCTCACCCGGCCTGTGACCAAGCGTTTCTACCTCTGGCATATGACCCCATGCGGAGCCTCCAAACCCAGCAGATCCCTGCAGTGCACTCCTGCACATCTCCTCCCAGGGGGGAGGAAGGGGAGTCTCCCTGGATCTGCCACTTGTTGGGTCCCTGCTGGAAGAGCAGTGGCCTGACTGTGCCGCGGATCACAGTTAATGGCAACCCTGAGCTGAGAACCCATTCCTTGGCTCCATCTCTGCAGCCGACTTCCCTACTCCAACACCTGGGAGCTTTGCTGCACTCAGGCACCCCCGGTCTTTCTGTGACCCCGAGGGTCCTGAGACCACACTGTCCCAGTGAGGGTTCAACCACTCGCTTAGCCACTGGAGCGATGTCCCTCAGGGGAGCCAACTTGTAAAAGTTCCGATTTTGTGCTCTGCTGCTCTATCACTTGCCAGAAGGGGCGGACAGAGGCCCCCTCCTCCGCCGTCTATCCTCCTGAATATTGCCTCAAATTCACTTCTCCACACATCCTACCTTCGAGAAAGTGGTCGCTTTTCTGTTCAGAGAGTTGTTGCTATTCTTTTCTTTGATCTCCTGTTGAGTTCGTAGGTATTCAGAATGGTTTGATCCCTAACCAACTTAATTCCTGGTACCAGATGAAATCCAGGTCTCCTACTCCTCTGCCATCTTGTTCCTCCCTTATTCTAATGTTCTTCCCCTTAACTGCCCTTAAAATGGTTTCCTTGGTTCTAAGATTTGCGAGTTTTACTATTACATGCTGGGGTGTTGGCCTATTTTCCTTGATCTTGGGAGAGGTCCTCTCTTCCTCTAGGACAGGAATGTTTCATTCCCCAAATTATGGAGGTTCTCAGCGACGATTTGCTCAAATACATCTTCTAGTCCTCTCACTCTCTCCATCCCCTCCAGGATTCCAATAATTCTGACATTGGAACACTTCATGGTGTCACTTGTTTCTCTGATTCTATTTTCATGGATTCTGAGTTGTTTTTCCGTGGCCTCTTCTTTTCCCTTTTTATCTATTAAATTGTCTTCCAGGTCACTGATTCGTTCTTCTGCCTCACTTACCCTAGCTGTTAGATTATCTAGAGTCGATTGGATCTCATTGATAGCATTTTTAAGTTCTGCCAATTCAGCTTTCCTTTCTGCCCATAGAGACTCTGTGTTGCCATGAATTGATTTCTCTATTCTAGCTATTGTCTTCACAATTGCTAGCCTGAATTCCATCTCCAACATCTTGGTTATATCTGCATCTATTTGTAAATCTGTGGCTAAAGTCATAATCTCTGAGTCTTTCCTCTTTTGGGGTTTCCTCCTCCTAGTCATTCTGTTGATGGGTGTTTGAGGGAATGCATAGAGTCCAAATTATTGACCACAACTCAAACAAGATGCACCTGTTTCTAGAGACCTTAGGGTTGCTGGCCTCTTGTTTTCCCAGCCTGTCTTCTGGGGGATGATCCTGCTGCCCTGTTACTCAAGCAACCCTCTTTGGGCAGAGTTGCCCTGCCCCCCTGTGGCAGGGGATGGGCTCAGCGAGAACTGCTTTTTGGGGGTTTTTGTTCTCTGTCGGCTTTCGGCATCTTTTCTGAGAGTAAGAACTGAAGAGACAATTTCCAGCCCTCTGCCTCAGAGCAGAGAGATTGCATTCTGTTCTTCAGTGAGCTCTCCAAGCCACAGTCTCTCCATTTCTCTCTGTGCTGCTATAAACTGCAGTGTCCTGGGTTGTGTGCCCCTCAGCAGTGCTCCCAGTCCTCATCTCCAGGTCAGGGCACATCTCTGCCCTTTGTGCTTCTAAAACCTCCAGCCGCCCCCAGTTAGCACACGTGGTCCTGCCGCTCTGGGTTTCCATTCAGGGGGCTGCCCTAAAGTCCTTTCCCCACCACTACCAGTCTGCGAATCTGTGCCTTGTCCCCAGCATGGGAGGCTATTACTCACTGGCGGTGTAGGATCCCCATGGCCATGTTCCCTACCACTGTCATTTGTCCTCCAATATCTGTCCTCACAATCATGGCTCCCCGCTTTGTACCTCAAAACCAACCACCTGCAATCTTCTGTTTGTAGAGATCCAGATATTCTTCCCTCTCAGGCTGATTTTGTGGGTGCTCAGAGTGGTCTGGTAGATATCCAGCTCAATTCCGGGGACCAGTTGTCTTACTCCTCTGCCATCTTTTCCCAATCTGATTCTCACCACTATTATTTTTAATGAGCTCAAAAACACATAGACTTTTTAAAGTTTAATCACTTATTCAGCAAATAATTATTGAGCACCAACACTGTGTCAGGCATTATATTAAGCCCTTAACATATACTGGTGAATACAACAAAGTCTTCATGAAACTTACATTATTATAATGGAAGGGGAGAGTCTGGTTACAAGCAAATAGTTAAATACTGAGAAATTTAAAAAAGTCATAAAAATAAAATATAGTTTAGGGAATAAAGTATAACAGGGAGAGATAGTGAGGTTTGGCATTTTAACAACAGGTAACTGAGTAAGATCCTTCTGAATCTGAGATAAGATTTGAGCAAAGAAGTGAGACACATAGATATCTTAAGAAGAGTTTATATGGAGAAAACATTTTGAAAACAATTTTAGGTGATTTTCTGAAGCCCAACTAAAAATCCCAATTCAAAATCCAGTTCATACTAAAGATGAAAATTTTGGATTCCAAATATATTTGACTGTGAATGGCCTAGAAAATGATAACAAGAAGTCCCATTTAAACAGGAATATTTTCAGAATAAAATGTTACACTGCATATTCCTTAGAAAATATCTATAAAACATTTCCCTGCATTGTTCTTTTTTTTTTTTTGCTTCTACTCTTATTTATTTCAAAAGTATGCCTCGATTACTTTCATATAGTATTTAAACTATCAAATGGCCTCCTGGTTATTCTCATCATTTCAAATTTTGTATCTAATCCATTCTTCACAATGATACTAAGGTTCTATTTTCAGGGTTTAAATCATGACACTGACATCTAAAACCTCCACTCGTTCTCCACTGACTCAAGAATAAATTCTCAATCCTCAAGCAATAATATAAAGCTCTCCAAATTCTGGAATCGAGCTACCTGCCCTAATGTATTTTTCATTAAATCCCTTCATATTTGATACATTGGATTCATTTCCATTTCCTGAATACATCATGCACCTTAAACTTACTGAAGGCAGGAATTAAATCATAGATGTCTTATCCAAGTCCCTTTCATGTGCCCCAAATGTAGTAGGCTTTCAGGTAGTCTTAGAATTAACCTTGTAACTGATTTAAATTTTAAAGGTATAATGAATATAGCAGATTACTGTATAAGTAGAAGAGTTTATTAGGTTTAGAAAAGGCATCTTTTTAAAATTAATGTCTTTTTTTTATTACTTGAGTACAGTTGACACACAATTTTATATGTTTAATGTGCACAAACTAGTAATGCAACTTTTCTATACATTATACTGTGCTTACCACAAGTGTAGCTACCATCTGTCACCTATGCAACACTTTTACAATATCACTGACTATATTTCCTATGGTGTATATATTATTCCCATGATTATTCGTCCCATAACTAGAAGCCTATATCTCCCATTCATTTATACACATCTCTTCCATTATGGAATAGATCCATCTGCATTTTCTAACATAAATATGATCACCAATGTCCTTTGATAAAGATTTTTTTCCATTCTTTTCTTATTGTTGTGTTAAACACCATACATTACATCATTAGTTTTTGATATAGTGTTCCATGATTCATTGTTTGTGCATAACACCCAGTGCTGCACGCAGAACATGCCCTCTTTAATACCCATCACCAGGCTAATCCATACCCCCACCCCCTCCCCTCTAGAACCCTCAGTTTGTTTTTCAGAGTCCATCGTCTCTCTTGGTACGTATCCCCCTCCAATTTACTCCCCTTCATTCTTCCCCTCCTGCTATCTTCTAATTTTTTTTCTTAATATATATTGCATTATTTGTTTCAGAGGTACAGATCTGTGATTCAACAGTCTTGCACAATTCACAGCACTCGCCATAGAACATACCCTCCCCAATATCTATCACCTAGCCACCCCATCCTTCCTACACCCCCACCACTCCAGCCAACCTCAGTTTGTTTCCTGAGATTAATAATACCTCATATCAGTGAGGTCATATGATACATGTCTTTCTCTGATTGACTTATTTCACTCAGTATGACACCCTCAAGTTCCATCCACGTCATTGAAAATGGCAAGATCTCATTCTTTTTGATGGCTGCATAATATTTCATTCTGTATATATACCACCTCTTCTTTATCCATTCATCTGTCGATGGACATCTTGGCTCTTTCCACAGTTTGGCTATTGTGGACATTGCTGCTATAAACATTGGGGTGGATGTACCCCTTCAGATCCCTACATTTGAATCTTTGTGGTAAATACCCAGTAGAGCAATTGCTGGGTCGTATGGTAGCTCTATTTTCAACTGTTTGAGAAACCTCCATACTGTTTTCCAGAGTGGTTGCACCAGCTTGCATTCCCACCAACAGTGTAGGAGGGTTCCCATTTTCCATATCCCTGCCAACATCTGTCGTTTCCTGACTTGTTAATTTTAGCCATTCTGACGGGTGTGAGGTGGTATCTCATTGAGGTTTTGATTTGGATTTTCCTGATGCCGAGGGATGTTGAGCACTTTTTCAGGTGTCTGTTGGCCATTTGGATGTCTTCTTTGGAAAAAAGTCTGTCCATGTCATCTGCCCATTTCTTGATTGGATTATTTGTTCTTTGGGTGTTGAGTTTGATAAGTTCTTCATAGATTTTGGGTACTAGCCCTTTATCTGATATGTCATTTGCAAATATTTTCTCCCATTCTGTCTGTTGTCTTGTGGTTTTGTGGACTGTTTCTTTGCTGGGCAAAAGCTTTTTATCTCGATGAAATCCCAATAGTTCATTTGTGCCTTTGCTTCCCTTGACTTTGGCGATGTTTCTAGGAAGAAGTTGCTGCGGCTGAGGTCGAAGAGGTTGCTGCCTTTGTTCTCCCTTAGGATTTTGATGGACTCCTGTCTCACGTTTAGGTCTTTCAACCACTTGGAGTCTATTTTTGTGTGTGGTATAAGGAAATGGTCCAGTTTCATTCTTCTGCATGTGGCTGTCCAGTTTTCCCAACACCATTTTTTGAAGAGGCTGTCTTTTTGCATCAGACATTCTTTCCTGCTTTGTCGAAGATTAGTTGACCATAGAGGTGAGGGTCCATTTCTGGGCTCTCGATTCTGTTCCATTGATCTATGTGTCTGTTTTTTTGCCAGTACCATACTGTCTTGATGATGACAGCTTTGTAATAGAGCTGGAAGTCCGGAATTGTGATGCAGCCAGCTTTGCTTTTGTTTTTCAACATTCCTCTGGATATTTGGGGTCTCTTCTGGATCCATACAAATTTTAGGATTATTTGTTGCATTTCTTTGAAAAAAGTGGATGGTATTTTGATGGGGATTGCATTGAATGTGTAGATTGCTCTAGGTAGCACTGATATCTTCACAATGATTGTTCTTCCAATGAATGAGCATGGAATGTTTTTCCATTTCTTTGTGACTTCCTCAATTTCTTTCATGAGTATTTTATAGTTTTCTGAGTAAAGATCCTTTGCCTCTTTGGTTAGATTTATTCCTAGGTATCTTACGGTTTTGGGTGCAATTGTAAATGAGATTGACTCCTTAATTTCTCTCTCTTCTGTCTTGTTGTGGGTGTATAGGAATGCCACTGCTTTCTGTGCATTGATTTTATATCCTGCTAATTTACTGAATTCCTGTATGAGTTCTAGCAGTTTTGGGGTGGAATCTTTCGGGTTTTCCACATAAAGTATCATATCATCTGCAAAGAGTGAGAGTTTGACATCCTCTTTGCCAATTTGGATGCCTTTGATTTCTTTTTGTTGTCTGATTGCTGTGGCTAGGACTTCTAATACTATGTTGAATAGCAGTGGTGATAGTGGATATCCCGGCTGCGTTCCTGACTTCAGGGGGAAAGCTCTCAGCTTTTCCCCATTGAGAATGATATTTGCTGTAGGTTATTCATAGATGGCTTTTATGATATTGAGGTATATACCCTCTATGCCTATACTCTGAAGAGTTTTGATCAAGAAAAGATGCTGTACTTTTCAAATGCTTTTTCTGCATCTATTGAGAGGATCATATAATTCTTGTTCTTTCTTTTGTTAATTTATTTATCACGTTGATTGATTTGCGGATGTTGAACCAACCTTGCAGCCCAGAGAGGAATCCTACTTTGTCATGGTGAATAATCCTTTTAATGTGCTGTTGGATCCTATTGGCTAGTATTTTGGTGAGAATTTTTGCATCCATGTTCATCAAGGATATTGGTCTGTAATTCTCCTTTTTGATGGGGTCTTTGTCTGGTTTTGGGGTCAAGGAAATTCTGGCCTCATAAAATGAGTTTGAAGTTTTCCTTCCATTTCTATTTTTTGGAACAGTTTCAGGAGAATAGATATTAATTCTTCTTGGAATGTTTGGTAGAATTCCCCTGGGAAGCCATCTAGCCCTGGGCTTTTGTTTGTTGGGAGATTTTTGATGACTGCTTCAATTTCCTTAGTGGTTATAGGTCTATTCAGGTTTTCTATTTCTTCCTGGTTCAAATTTGGTAGTTGATACATCTCTAGGAATGCATGCATTTCTTCCAGATTATCTAATTTGCTGGCATATACTTGCTCATAATATGTTCTTCTAATTGTTTGTATTTCTTTGGTGTTGGTTGTCATCTCTCCTCTTTCGTTCATGATTTTGTTGATTTGGGTCATTTCTCTTTTCTTTTTGTTAAGTCTGGTCAGGGGTTTATCAATCTTATTAATTCTTTCAAAGAACCAGCTCCTAGTTTCATTGATCTGATCTACTGTTCTTTTTGTTTCTATTTCATTGATTTCTGCTCTGATCGTTATTATTTCTCTTCTTCTGTTGAGTTTAGGCTTTATTTGCTGTTTTTTCTCTAGCTCATTTAGGTGTAGGTTTAGGTTGTGTATTTGAGACGTTTCTTGTTTCTTGAGAAAGGCTTCTATTGCTATATAAGTTCCTCTCAGGACTGCCTTTGCTGCATCCCAAAGATTTGGAACAGTTGTGTTTTCATTTTCATTGGTTTCCATGAATTTTTTTTAATTCTTCTTTAATTTCCTGGTTGACCCATTCATTTTTAGTAGGATGTTATTTAGCTTATATGGATTTGAGTTCTTTCCAACATTCCTCTTGTGATTGAGTACTAGTTTCAAAGCATTATGGTCTGAAAATATGCAGGGAATCATCCCAATCTTTTGGTAGCGGTTGAGACTTGATCTGTGACCTAGGATATGATCTATTCTCGAGAATGTTCCATGGGCAGTAGAGAAGAATGTGTATTCCGTTGCTTTGGGATGGAATGTTCTGAATATGTCTGTGAAGTCCATTTGGTCCAGTGTGTCATTTAAAGTCTTTATTTCCTTGTTGATCTTTTGCTTAGATGATCTGTCCATTTCAGTCAAGGGGGTGTTAAAGTCCCCCACTGTTATTGTATTGTTGTCAATGTATTTCTTTGCTTTTGTTATTAATTGCCTTATATAATTGGCTGCTCCCATGTTAGGGGCATAGATATTTACAATTGTTAGATCTTCTTGGTGGATAGACCCTTTAAGTAGAATATAATGTCCTTCCTCATCTCTTATTACAGTCTTTGTTTTAAAATCTAATTTGTCTGATATAAGGATTTCCACCTCAGCTTTCTTTTGGTGTCCATTAGCATGGTAAATTGTTTTCCACCCCTTCACTTTCAATGTGGGGGTGTCTTTGGGTCTAAAATGAGTCTCTTGCAGACAGCATATCGATTGCTCTTGTTTTTTTAATCCAATCTGATAGCCTGTATCTTTTCATTGGGGCACTTAGCCCATTTACATTCAGAGTAACTATTGAAAGTTATGAATTTAGTGCCATTGCATTGCCTGTAAGGTGACTGTTACTGTATATTGTCTGTGTTCCTTTCTGGTCTATGCTGCTTTTACGATCTCTCTTTGCTTAGAGGACCCCTTTCAATATTTCTTGGAGGGCTGGTTTAATGTTTGCATATTCCTTTAGTTTTTGTTTGTCCTGGAAGCTTTTTACCTCTCCTTCAATTTTCAATGAGAGCCTAGCTGGATATAGTATTCTTGGCTGCATATTTTCCTCGTTTAATGCTCTGAAGATATCATGCCAGTCCTTTCTGGCCTGCCAGGTCTCTGTGGATAGGTCTGTTGCCAATCTAATGTTTCTACCATTATGGGTTACATGTCTCTTCTCCCGAGCTGCTTTCAGGATTTTCTCTTTGTCTCTGAGAATCGTAAATTTTACTATTAGATTTCGGTGTGTTGACCTATTTTTATTGATTTTGAAAGGGGTTCTCCATGCCTCCTGGATTTTGATGCCCGTTTCCTTCCCCACATTAGGCAAGTTCTCTGCTATAATTTGCTCCAATATACCTTCTGCCCCTCTCTCTCTTTCTTCTTTTTCTGGGATCCCGATTATTCTAATGTTGTTTCATCTTATCGTATCACTTATCTCTCGAATTCTGCCCTCGTGATCCAGTAGTTGTTTATCTTTTTCTCAGCTTCTATATTTTCCATCATTTGGTCTTCTATATCGCTAATTCTCTCTTCTGCCTCATTTATCCTAGCAGTTATTGCCCCCATTTTTTATTGCACCTCATTAATAGCCTTTTTGATTTCGATTTTGATAGATTTAATTCTTTTATTTCTCCAGGAAGGGTGTCTCCAATAACTTCCATGCTTTTTTGAATCCCAGCTAATATCTTTAAAATCATGATTCTGAACTCTAGGTCCGACATCCTACTAATGTCTGTATTGAGTAGGTCTCTGGCAGACGGTACTACCTCTTGTTCTTTTTGCTGAGGTGATTTCTTTCGTCTTGTCATTTTGTCCAGAGGAGAATAGATGAACGAGAGAACAAAATGCTAACAGGTTAACAACGTCCCCAGAAAATATACTCTAAACAAATCAGAAAAGACCTGAAACCAGGGGAAAAGAAATGGAAAGAAAAAAAAAAGAAAGAGAAAAAAAGAAAACGATAAAAACAAAAACAGAACAAAACAAAAAAAAAAACAGAATATGATCGAATATGATCAGGCTAGTGCATAGATCGTGCCACACACTAGATTTTGGGTGTATTTTGGTCTGTTAGAATATAGTGCCTCCTAAAATTGTAAAGAAAGAAAGAAATATATGTACAAAATAAGGGTTGATACAATGAAGGGACAGAAGATGACTGTAAAAATGAAAATTATAAATGATTTAATAAAAGGAATTGATAAGAATTTGTTTGAAAAAAGAAAGAAGAAGATTAAAAGAAAAAAGAAAAATGGGAGAGAATGTGATCAGGCAGGAGACTAGAACAAAGCCATACACTAAAGATTTAGGTTATATTTTGATCTGTTAGAAGAAACTGTATCTCAAAATTTTAAAGAGAGAACAACTTATATATATATGCCAAAAATAAGGGTAACTACTATGAAGGGATAGAATATGACTCTAAAAATGAAAAATAATTTAAAAAAAAAAGGATTGATAAGATGTTGGTTGAAAAAGGGCAAAAGAAATAAAAAAAACAGTTAAATAAATTAACTTTGAAAAACTAATGAATCTTGGTAAAAAAGCCACGAATTCTATGTGCAGTATTCCCCTAGCACTGCAGTTCTCCCGTTCTCCTTGATCAGTAAACTTGGTCTTGGCTGGCTGTTCGTGTTGATCTTCTGGGGGAGGGGCCTGTTGCTGTGGTTCCCAAATGTGTTTGCCGGAGGCGGAATTGCCCCGCCCTTCTGAGTTTGGGCTAAGCAATCTGCTCAGGTTTGCTCTTGGGAGCTTTTATTCCCTGCAAGCTCTCGGTACAGCTTTAGAGGATGAGAGTGAAAATGGTGGCCTCCCAATGTCCGCCCGGAGGAGTCGAGAACTCGGGGTCCTGCTTCTCAGTGCGCCCCCAGAGAAAAGCAGTCAATCACTCCGGTCTCCCTGGTCTCCGGCCGCACTCCGTGCTCACCCGGCCTGTGACCAAGGATTTCTGTCTCTGACACCCGACCCCATGTGGAGTCTCCAAACCCAGCAGATACCTGTGATGCGCTCCTGCGCCGCTCCTCCCGGGTGAGGAACGGGAGTCTTCCCGGCTCTGCTGCTTGTTGCATCCCTGCTGGAGGAGCAGTGGCCTGACTGGGCTGCGGATCACAGTTTATGGCCACCCCGAGCTGAGAGCCCGTGCCTCGGCTCCATCTCTGCAGCCGGCCTCCCCAGTCTGATACCTGGGAGTTCTGCTGCACTCAGGCACTCCCGGTCTTTCCCGAGGGTCCTGAGACCACATTGTCCCACGAGGTTTCTACCTCCCGCTTATCCACTGGAGTGACGTCCTTCAGTGGAGCCGACTTCTAAAATTTCCGATTTTGTGCTCCACTGCTCTATCACTTGCCAAAAGCGGCGGAGGCCCCCTCCCCCGCCATCTATCCTCCCAAATATCGCCTCAGATTCAATTCTCCACGCGTCCTACCTTCCCATAAGTGGTCGCTTCTCTGTTCAGAGAGTTGTTGCTACTCTCTTCTTCGATCTCCTGTTGAGTTCGTAGGTGTTCAGGATGGTTTGATCCCCATTCAGCTGAATTCCTGAGATCAGATGAAATCCTGGTCTCCTACTCCTCCGCCATCTTGCTCCACCTCCTTTGATAAAGATTTAACAAAGAATATGTCAAGACACATCTTAGGAAAACCAGAGGAAAGAGCATATTCCCAAGAGGTGGTTAATTTCAGTTCTCCTTGTGGCATAGGAAATTGGGGATTTTAAAGCCATTGTGCCATACTTCCTTTTATCAACTACACACCTTTGTTCTTTCTGTCACCTAAGCCCTTTTCACGAGTCCGCAGTTTTCCAGTGATTGATTGCCATTTGCATGTTCTTGTCAGTCTTTTAGTTTTTATGCTAACCCCACTTGCATTTGTTTGGGCAGAAAGTTACAGCAGAGGGAAAAGATAAATTCCCTAAAGACCTAGGTGGATTTTCATTTTAAAAGTGCCACTTTTTTTGTTTGTTTACTCTTTTTCTTACAATTGAATATTATTAAGGTTTTCTTTAAATGACAGTTAACATACAGTGTAATATTAGTTTCAGGGGTACAATATAGTGATTCAACACTTCCATACAAAACCTGGTATGCATCAAAATAACTGCACTCCTTAATCCCCATCATCTATTTAAGGAATTCTCCCACCTGTCCCCACTATGGTACCCATCAGTTTGTTCTCTATAGTGAAGAGCCTATTTCTCGGTTTGTCTCTTTTTCCCCCCCTCTGTTCATTTGTTTTGTTTCTTAAATTCCACATGAGTGAAATCATATGGCATTTGTCTTTCCCTGACTGACAAATTTCGCACAAGATAACATTCTCTAGCTCCATCCTTGTCATCGCAAATGGCAATTTTCTTTCTTTTTTATGGTTGATGGTTGAGTAATATTCCATTTTATATATATATATATATATATATATAATCACTCTTCTTTATCTATTCATCAATCGATGGACACTTGGGCTGTTTCCATAATTTGGCTATTGTAGATAATTTTGCTGTAAACATCAGGGTGCATGTATCCCTTTGAATCAGTGTTTTTGCATTCTTTCGGTAAACACCCAGTAGTACAATTGCTGGATCATAGGGTAGTTCTATTTTTAACTTATTGAGGAAATTCCATTCTTTTTTGCAGAATGGCTTCGCCAGTTTGCATTCCCACCAACAATGCAAGAGGGTTCTCCTTTCTCTACATCCTCACCAACACGTGTTTCTTATGTTGATTTTTGCCATTCTGAGAGCTGCGAGGTGATATCTCATTGTAGTTTATTTGCATTTTCCTGGTGATGAGTGATGTTGAGCATCTTTTCATGTGTCTTTTGGTCATCTGTATGTCTTCTTTAGAGAAATATCTATGCATGCCTTCTGCCCATTTTTGAATTGGATTATTTGTTTTTGTGTTGAGTTTTGTAAGTTCTTTATATATTTTGGATACTAACCCTTTATCAGAGATATAATTTGCAAATATCTTCTCCTATTTCATAGATTGCCTTTTAGTTTTGCTGATTGTTTCCTTCGGTGTGCAGAAGTTTTTTGTGTGTTTTTGTTTTGTTTTGTTTTGTTTGTTTTGTTTGATGTAGTCCTGTTCTGTATAGATAAATGTTTTTGTGATTTGTCCCACATAACCAACCACCTGGACCTGCATACACACAGGCAGGCTAAAAATTGATATTTGGGAGACTTCTGCTGTGTGGATAACCTTGGGAGCCTAATTGTTTAAAATATATTATCTGGCTTCCTGGTCAGAACTGGCCCTTCTGTTCTGGATGCCAAGAGCTACAAATCTTGCCTCATATCCCCTCCTGCTCCATGCTGGGCTGGCCCTCATGGAATGGAATCCAGGAGGGGAGGCAGACACACATAGCCCAGGTTCCTTAAAGGATAGAAACATGATATCATGGAAATGCAATGCGCTCCAAACTGCATGTAGGCAAACGATTAATTTCAAACCCTGTTATTTGCCATATAAATATGGACTTTATGGGGATGGTCAGTTGGAAGTCTCACCTGAGGGGAGGATGCTCAGCCCAGGCCTCTGAATCTGGACTCCAGCCTGGCTCTCTCCGTGGGGCTTCCCCAGCTAATGAGGTTAGATGTTGTAAGTTCCCAATTTGAAGTAACTTTGCTTTCTTCTCATGTATTACCTACTGTTACCTTCATCTATGTGTAGATTCCTTTCCTCTTCTGTTTATATTAGGTTTCTATAATAATATAGTGAAGTTTTCTTTCCTTTTCAAAACTGAAACACAGCTGTTTTGAATCTTTTGTGCAGAACATGTCCCAATAGTTGATTTTGGCTTTTTGTTTCCCTTGCTTCAGGAGACATATCTAGTAAGAAGTTGCTATGGCCAATCTCAAAGAACTTACTGCCTGTGTTCTCTTCTAGGATATTTGTGACTTCATATCTCACATTTACATCTTTAATCCATCTTTAGTTTATTTTTGTGTATGGTGTAAGGGAGTGGTCCAGTTTCTTTCTTTTGCATGTTGCTGTCCAGTTTCTCCAACACTATTTGTTTAAAAGACTCTTATTCACATTGGATATTCTTTCCTGATTAATTGAAGGTTGATTGACCATATAGCTGTGGGTTCATTTCTGTATTGTCTATTCTGTTCTATTGATCTGTGTCTTTTTTTTGTGCCAGTAACATACTGTCTTGATCAGCACAGCTTTGTAATATAATTTGAAGTCTGGAACCGTAATGCCTCCACCTTTGTTCTTTCTCAAGGTAGCTTTGGCTATTCAGGCTCTTTTGTGGTTCCATACAAATTTCAGGATTGTACATTCTAGCTCTGAGAAAAATGCTGTTGGTATTTTGAAAGGGATTGCATTAAAAGTTTAGGTTGCTTTAGATTGTGTAGACATTTTAACAATATTTGTTCTTTTAAGCCATGAGCATAGGATATCTTTGCATTTCTTTGTGTCATCCTCAATTTCTCTCATCACTCTTTTATGGATATCAGAGCACCAGGCTTTCACCTCCTTTGTTAGGTGTATTCCTAGGTATCTTATTGTTTTTGGTGCAATTGTATACAGGAGTGATTCCTTAATTTCTCTTTCTGTTGCTTCATTATTGCTGTATAAAAATGCAATACATTTCTGCACATTGATTTTGTATCTCGTCACTTCACCGAATTCATTTATAACTTCTAGCAGTTTTTTGGTGGAGTCTTTCTGGTTTTCTATATAGAGTATCATGTCATCTGTAAATAGTGGAAGTTTTACTTCTTCATTATCAATTTGGATGCCTTTTATCTTTTTGTTCTTTTTATTGTCTGATTGCTGTTGCTAGGACCTCCAATAGTATGTTAAATAAAAGTGGTGAACGTGGACATCCTTGTCTTGTTCCTGACCTTAGGGAAAAGGCTATCAGTTTTTCCCCATTGAGGATGATGTTTGTTGTGGGTTTTTCATATATGGCCTATATTATGTTGTGGTACGTTCCCTATAAACCTACTTTGTTGAGGGCTTTTACCAGGAATGGATGTTGTATTTTTTAAAATGTTTTTTTTTCATCTATGGAAATGATCATATGGTTTTTATCTTTTCTCATATTGATGTGATGTATCAGGTTGATTGAATTGCAAATATTGAACTACACTTGCATCCCTGGAATAATTCTCACTTGATAGTGGTGAGTGATTTTTTTAATGTATTGTTGCATTTTGTTTGCTTTTATTTTGTTGAGAATTTTTGCATCTACGTTCATTGGAGATATTGGCCTATAGTTCTCTATTTTTTTGGTGTCTTCATCTGGTTTTGCTATTATTGATGATACTGGCCTCAAAGAATGAATTTGGATGTTTTCATTATTTTTCTATTTTTTGGAATAGTTTGAGAATAATAGGTATTAACTCATCTTAAAATGTTTGGTAGAGGGTGCCTGGGTGACTCAGTCAGTTAAGGATCTGCCTTCGGCTCAGGTCATGATCCTGGAGTCCCAGGATCGAGTCCTGCACTGGGCTCCCTGCTGAGCAGGTAGTCTGCTGTCTCCCTCTGACCCTTCCCCCTCCGTCACGCTGTCTCCCTCTCATTTTATCTTTCAAATAAATAAATATATAAATAAATCTTAAAATGTTTGGTAGAAGTCTCCTGTGAAGTTGTCCAGTCCTGGACTTCTGTTTGTTGTGAGGTGTTTCCCCCCCCCCCTTTCTTTCCTGTTTCAGTCTCCTTGCTAGTAATTGGTCTGTTACAATTTTCCATTTTATCCTGTTTCAGTTTTGGTGAGTTGTATGTTTCTAGGAATTTATCCATTTCTTCTACTTTAATATGCTTGCATGTAATCTTTCATAATATTCTCTTACAATTGTTTGTATTTCTGTGGCTTTGTTATTTTTCCTCTTTCATTTGTGATTTTGAGTACTTTCTCTTTTTGTTTTTTGATGAGTTTGGGTAGAGGTTTATACATTTTATGTTTTCAAAGAACCCATCCTTGTTTTATTGATCCGTTCTCTTGTTTTTGTTTGTTTTTATTTTGTTTATTTCTGCTTTAATTTCTATTATTTCCTTTCTTCTGCTAGATTTGGGTTTGTTTGTTGTTCTTTTTCTAGCTCCTTTAGGTGTAAGGGTAGATTCTTTATTTGAGATTTTTCTTGCTTCTGGTGGTAGGCCTACATTTCTGTAAACTTCCCTCTTAGAACCACTTTTGCTGTATCCCAAATTGTTTTGGGCCATTGCATTTTCTTTTTTTTTTTTAATTAATTTATTTTTATTTTTTTTAAGAATTTATTTATTTATTCATGAGAGACAGGAGGAGAGAGAGAGAGGGAGAGAGAGAGAGAGAAGCAGAGGGAGAAGCAGGCTCCCAAGGAGCAGGGAGCCCAATGCGGGGCTCGATCCCAGGACTCTGGGATCATAACCTGAGCCGAAGGCAGACGTTTAACCATCTGGGCCCCCCAGGCGCCCAAGGGCCATTGCATTTTCATTTTCATTTCTTTCCATGTGCTTTTGGATTTTTTTGATTTCTTGGATAAGTCATTCATTGTTTAGTAGCATGTTATTTAACCTCCATGTACTTGTTGTCTTTCCATATTTTTCTTATAGTTGACTTCTAGTTTCATTGCACTGTAGCCAGAAAGGACACAAAGTATTACTTTAATCTTTTTGAATTTGTTGAGACTTGTTTTGTGGCCTAATATGTGATCTATTCTATGTGATCTAGTCTGAAGAATGTTCCACTTGCACCTAAAAAGAAGGTGTGTTCTGATGATATAGGATTCAGTGTCCTAAATATATGTATTAAATCCACCTCGTCCAATGTGTCATTCAAAGCATTATTTCCTTGTTGATTTTTTGATTGGATGATCTGTCCATTAGTGTAAGAGGGGACCCCTAATGTTATTGTATTACTATTGCTTAGTTCCTTCATTTTTCTTATTAACTATCTTATGTATTTCAGTGTTCCCATTTTGGATTCATAAATATTTACAATTGTTGTGTTTTGTTGGACTGTCCCCTTTATTATTGTATAGTATCCTTCTTTGTTTCTTGTTATAATCTTTGTTTTAAAGTATATTTTAGGACACCTGGGTGGCTCAGTTGGTTAAGTGTCTGCCGTCAGCTCAGGTCATGATCCCAGGGTCCTGGGATTGATCCCCATGTCAGGCTCCCTGCTCAGTGGAGAGCCTGCTTCTCCCTCTGCCTGCTGCTCCCCACTGCTCCTGCTCCCTCTCTCTCTGCTGTCTCTCTCTTTCAAATAAATAAAATCTTAAAAAAAATATATTTTGTCTGGGGCACTTGGGTGCTCAGTTACTTAAGCATTCATTGATTTTAGTGTGGGTCATGAAATCAAGCCGATGAATAGCGTGGAGTCTGCTTATGATTCTCTCTTTCCCCTCTCCCTCTGTCCTTCCTCTTTGTGCTCTAAATAATAAATAATAAATAAACAAATAAATAAATAAATAGTCTTTTTGTTTTTCTTTGCTACTCTGGCTTTCTTTTGGCATCCATCTGCCTGATATATGTTTTTGCATCCCCTCACTTTCAATCTGCGGTTGTCTTTAGGTCTAAAAGGAGTCTCCTGTAGCCAGCATATAAATAGGCCTTATTTTTTCCTTCCATTCTGTCACCCTGTCTTTTCTTAAAGATTTATTAATTTATTTTAGAAAGAGAGAGAAGGGGGGCAGAGGGAGAGAGACAATCTTTTTTTTTTTAAGATTTTATTTATTCATTTGACAGAGAGAGAGAGAGATGAGAGCAGGAACACAAGCAGGGGGAGTGGGAGAGGGAGAAGCAGGCTCCCCACTGAGCAGGGAGCCCTATGTGGGGCTCGATCCTAGGACCCTGGGATCATGACCCGAGCCAAAGGCAGATGCTTGAAGACTGAAGCACCCAGGTGCCCCAGAGAGAGACAATCTTAAGCAGACTCCCTGCTGAGTGCAGAGCCTAATGTGGGGCTCAATCTCATGACCCTGTGTTCATGACCTAAGCCAAAACCAAGAGTTGGATGTTTAACTGACTGTGTCACCCAGACGCCTCCACCTTGTCTTTTGATTGGAGAATTTAGTCCATTTATATTCACAGTAGTTATTGATATATATGCATTTATTGCTATTTTGTTGTTTGTTTTGTGGTTGTTTTTGTAGTTTTCCTCTGATCCTTTGTTCTCTTTCCTTTTCTCATGGTTTAGCGATTTTCTTTATTGATATATTTGGATGTTTTTCTCTTTATTCTTTGCATATCTATTACTGGTATTTGATTTGTCTGACCATTCTGTTTATATATAACATCTGCATATAGCAATCTATATTAGGTTGATGGTCATTTAATTTTGAACCCATTCTTTACTGCTCTCCTTCCCACATTTTAGGTATGTGGTATCATATTTTACATCCTTTTATTTTGTTAATCCCTGGACTAATTCTTTTACAGGAATTCTTATTTTTACTCCCTTCGTGTTTCCTACTTTTCATACTCTTACTTGTGGTTTTTCCTTTCCTCTCAGAGTTCCCTTTAATATTTTTTAAAGGGCTGGTTTAGTGGTCCTGAACTCCTTAAATTTTATTTGTCTGAGAAACTCTTTATCTCTTCTATTCTGTATGTTAGCCTTGTTGGATAGATTGTTCTTAGCTGTAGATTTTTCCCTTTTGCCAGTTTGAATATACCATACCACTGACTTCTGGCTTGAAAAATTTCTGCTGAAAAATCTGAGAGCCTTATCAGATTTCCCTTCTATTTAACTGTTTTCTTTTGCTGATTTAATTTTTTTTTCTTTAACACTACTTTTTGCCAATTTGATTACTATGTGTATTGTTGTGGATCTCCTTTGGTTGATGTTGTTGTAGGATCTCTGTGCCCCCTGGATTTTCATATTTATTTCTTTCCCCAGATTTGGGAAATTATCTTCTATTATTTATTCAGATAGATGTTCTGCCCCTTTTTCTCTCTCTTCTCCTCCTGGGATCCCTACAGTGCAAATGCTTTTACACTTCATGGAGTTACTGAGTTCCCTAAGTCTCATTTTGCATAATTCTTTTTTTTTATTTGTTCAGTTTGATTAATTTCCATTACTCTGTTTTCTGGTTCATAAATTTTGTCTTGTGTTTCTTCCAGCTTGCTATTTATTCCATCACATGCATTCTTAATTTAGTTTATTGTGTTCTCCATCTCTGATTATTTTTTAAATATTTTCTATCTCTTTGTTAAGGGCCTCACTAATGTCCTCCAGTCTTTTCTCAAGTCCAATGAGTATCTTTATGATCATAACTTTAAATTCTCTATAAGTCATTTTTTTTTAAATATCTGTTTCACTTAGGTCTCTTGCTGTGGTTTTGTCCTGTTGTTTCATTTGTGACATATTCTTCCGTTTCCTCATTTTGCCTAACTCTGTATGTCTGTTTCTGTGTCTTAGGAAAGTCAGCTGTGCTTCTTGCTCTTGAATATAATGGGTAGGATGTGCACTTTTAACTAGGTCATGGCGGTCCTCCCATATGGGGGATGTGCAGCCATTGCAGACCTGGGCCGGCTGGAGCTGCTCCACAAAGCACACATGGGCAGCAGGTGCAGTTTTAACAAGGTGCACATGTCCTCTGCAGGAAGTCAGGAGAGTCAGTGTTTTTGCAAGGTTTCTGCAGGTCTTCTGGGGGAGGGGATCTGGTGCACTGGGACTGAGGCAGGTCTGACTGGGGTGGGGCAGGATGTGGTGTTTGCAAGTTAGGTAGTGAGTGCAGGTGCAGCACTGGTTCCCTCAAGTGGCTATGTGTTTATGATGAGGGGTAGGGGAGGGAAATGATGACTGCCAACTCCTTTGTTCTTGGAGAATCCCTCACAGAACTCTGAGATTAGTAACTAACTCTCTCCCATAAGCCCTATGTGCCTTTCAAACTACTACTTCCAAGCTATATTTCCATGGGTTGTTTGCTGTGCTGTCTCTTTAAGGACAGGGCTCAGCTTCTTACTGCCCTCCTGGTTCTCTCAGAGCCAAGCCCACTGATTTTTAAAGTTCCAGGCTTTAAGTCTCACTGATTGTGAGCACTCATGAAATTTGGTTCCTCTGGTTTTCAAAGCCAAATCCTATGGGGACTTCTCTTCCTTTTGTAGCCTTCCTGCTCTGCTAGTGTGTTTATTGCCCCTCTCTATGCCTTGGTTCCCTCCCTCCAGTGGTTAGACCCACAGGGTTTAGGTTCCCACCAAGTCCTCACCCCTCCTACCCTCTTCCACGTGTCTTCTTCTCTACATTTAGTTGTCAAGTTTGTTCAGCCAGTCTTTGGGTCCCTTTGGGTTGTTTACTCTGGTGAGTGTGTTATCTAATTATACTGTATTCTAGAACAAAGTGAATTTAGGGTCCTCCTACTCCACCATCTTCCTGGGAATTCTGCCTTTAACTTTTATATGATAGTTGAGTGGCTCACACACTATCCTAATATAGAGTTACAGCTTTGTAATTTTGACCATTTTTTTATCTTTGCCAGTATATTGAATACTTTAATGTTTTCATGTTGCTCATTAGTGTCATTTCATTTTAGTTCAAAGAACTCCTTTCAGCATTTCTTGTAAGGCCTAGTTATGGTGAAATCCCTCAACTTCTTTAGGGGGGATGGTTTATGTCTCCTTCATATATGAAGGATAACTTTGCCAGATAAAGTATTTGGGGCTGGCAATTTTTATCTTTCCACAGTTTGAATGTGTCGTTCCATTCTCCCTGGTCCTGTAGAGTTTCTTCTGAGAAATCCACTGATAAATGAATGAGGGTCCCTTTGTGGGTTACTCTTTTTTTCTAACCAGCTGCCTTTAAAATTCCTTCTTATCATTGCTTTTGACAGTTTCATTATAATGTATCTTGGAGAAGTTTGTTTTGCTTTGAGGTAATAAGGTGTTCTACTAGCCTCATGGACTTGTGTGTCTAAGTCCATGCCCAGGTTTGGAAAGTTCTTAGCTATTACTTCTTTAAATAAACTTTTTGCCCCTTCTCCTTCTTTTGTCTTTCTGGATTTAAATGATTTAAATATTTGCCTTTCTGGTGGATTCTGTTAGCTCTGGTAGCCTTTCTTCAGTCTTTATATTTTAGTTCCTTCTCCTAACTGCATTAGTTCTATATTCTTATCTTCCAAGTCTTTTATTAATTTTTTTCCAGCTAGTCTTTCCTGTTACTGATAATCTCTTGCAGTTTTCATCTCATTAATATTATTTTTCACTAGAATTTGTTTTTATTTATTTAAATATCTTTAATTGACAAGTTCTTCTGTTTATTAATTGTGTTCCTGATTTCATTGAATTATCTTTCTGAGTTTTTTGTTTTTATTTTTTTGTAGCCCACTAAATTTTTTATAATAGCTATTTTGAATTTTTCAGTTAGATCACAATATCCCATGCCTTTGAGTTTGGTGGTTGGAGAATTATTCTCTTTTTTTGATACCATATTTTCTTGATTTTTATATCTTTTTTGTAGCTATGCATTTCTTCTTTCATATTTGAAGTAGCAGATACCACTTTAATTAAACATTTTCTTCTTTTGCTCTTACAGTTCACTAAGCTGGTTAATGGGAACATTTCTTTTTCATTCCAAAAATGCTGTGCTATAGCTCAAGTTTGTGGTTTCTCCCTTGCCCACTGATTATGCCCTATTTCCTGAACACTCTCCCAATCTACTGGATCTTGGTCTCATGGACACATTATGGAATGTGCACAAGGAATCAGCACGGTTGGAGAAGATGTTTATTTAGAACTTATTGTGTTTGAGACACACATGGGAGTGAAATTCCTGGGAGTGTCATGCCCAGAAGAATGTGGGTGGACTTTCTGATTAGCAAAATACCTTCAAGGCCTTTTGAATTCTTTTTTTAAAGATTTTATTTATTAATTTGGAACAGAGAGATACAGAAAGAGAAAGCATGAGCAGGGGGGAGGCAGAGGGAAAGGGAGAAACAGACTCCCCACTGACTTGGTAGCCCAATGTGGGGCTCAATCGCAGGACTCCAAGATCATGGCCTGAGCTGAAGACAGACACTTAACCATCTGAGCCACCAAGGCTCCCCAAGGCATTTTGAATTCTTATCTGTCCCTTTCTCAATATCCTTCTTCCTCCCAGTGGCAAATCTCCCACCTTAGTACTCTTAAGTGCTGGTGGAAAAAACTGGAGTTCTCCAGTTTTCTCCCACACAGGTGGGATAATTGAACCCTCTCTCATTGCCTTCATCTCTCCCTGCAAGATAGATGTCTCCGACAGAAAAATCAGTCCCAATCAAGTGGGGCAGGACCAGAAAAGTTTCTCTTACTACCTTCACTGCAACCAAACTTGTATTTTTGTTTCTTTTTCTTCCAGTGATTTGGTGGATTTTCCCTTCAGAAAGGCTGGACTTCTGCAAATTCTTTCTTATGGGTGAGTGACTGTACAACTCTACATTCACCTAATTCTGGCTCCTTTGATTCCATAGTTCATACGGCAGTTTGTCTATCTCCTACAGGCACACCTGTGGGCAAGATTCTTCTTGGGTTATTCGGAACAAGGTCCAAAATCTGGAAACCCTCACAGAAATATTCTTGTTCAGGTATGGATGTTTAATTCATTGATTAAAAACGGGATAAAAGGGAGGAATGTCTTCACTCCCATTATCACTATTTTATGTTTATTTATCCTTATCTACTATAATTGTTTTCTACATGATGCCTTATCTTCTACTAGCTTCCTTCTTGAAGTTACCTTACACAATTTCATTAATCATTCTAAAGAAGAGCTATGGCTTTTATTTTCTCTTGCCAAAAGCCTTAAACTACTCCATAAACAAAATTAATACTCTTTAGCCTGGTGCTTGAGAATCTCCCTGATAATTATCCATCCTACTTTTCCTGTTTCTTCCACTATTTCATTTCCAATATGTGTTATAGTTTCAAGCAAACTGAATGACTATTTCTCAAACAAGCACTTTCCCATTATGTGCTTTGTTGATTATTCTTTGTATTTAAATTGTCTTTTTCTTATTTTAATGTCACTAGGCTTTCCTGTCTTTCAGTATTTATTCAGATGTCACCCCCTGAACATAACCTTCTCTCAAACTGCTGCCAGAGTTAATTAGTTCTCTACATTTCCAATTCATATTGTTCATACCTCTCAACATTTTCACATTTATTATATATTTATTTGTAAGTCTTAAAATCCCTGTAATGATGAAAACTTCTTGAGGATAGAAATTATATAGTATGTATATATTTTTATTCCTCAGTTTCATGCATTTTATAAATTAATTATTTTTGGTGCTTATTTAGTTGATTGAATGAATGCAAGAAATAAAATGCATGTATTTTATTGAGGCATAAACCCTCAGAATTCACTGAAGATGTTCCTGTATTCATTCATTTGATAAATATTTATAAAGTACCTACTATGTTTCAGATACTGTATTATGCTTTCAGAATTCATCAGTGAACCAGACCAAAATCCCTGTTCTCAAGGAAAGAAGCGATAATATATATTCTAGAAGTTACTGCTTAACTTCCAAGGACATTTTCTAATTATTTATTTGGAAGACTGAAGTTTTATAGGACAGGACCCAGGCTTTTAAAAGCAACTCCAGGCACGCCTGGGTGGCTCAGCTGGTTAAATGCCTGCCTTCGGCTCAGGTCATGATCCCAGGACTCTGGGATTGAGTCCCATATTAGACTCCTCACTCAGTGGGGACCCTGCTTCTCCCACAGCCTGCTTCTCCCTCTGCCTGCCACTTCCCCTGCTTGTGCTTGCTCTCTCTTTTTCTCTGGTAAATAAATAAATAAAATTTTTTAAAAAATAAAAAAATAATAAAAAATAAAAGGAAATCCAGTATTATGCCCCTATCTTGTGATTTGACGTGCTCAGTTGCACATTGCCCTCATTCCTGCACTGTGCATACACTGCCAGTCTCTGATTCTTGGGTTTGCTCCTGCTCAGACTTTATCTGTCTTGCTGTTTTGACTCAGCATTTGACACTGACCTGTCCCTGAATCCACTGACTCCACTTTTCCTCCACAGACCAGTAGTTGGCATATTTCCTAGGCATTTCCAGGCATTCACAACCAACTTCACAGCTCCTGTTTGTGCACTGATGGCTTAATGTAAACTTGTCCTACTGCATGGCTCCTCATAAGATAGATGTTTAACAACTGGTCATTCAGCATAGAAGTGCATTTCTAATGTGTTTTCTGCCAGTGGTAGACAGGCAGAAAAACAGCCAAGTCTTTACTGAGGACCTGGTGATTATACAGTATGGTGCTAAGCAATATGGGGAGAAACAAAGAAGTAACCACCTTCCCTTACATGCCCTTATAAAAGTATATACTCTAGTTGAGGTAGTACTAAACAGTTCATAGAAAGGAGATTGGTGAATGCATTATGCTCTCTTTCTTGACTCACTTTATTTAAACATGTATTATTATTACCCTAAGTTATATAGGTATTATTTTAAAAATACATTATATGTCTATATCTGTATCTCTATCTATATACATATATGTAAAGAAATAGATGATAGATAATAGATGATAGATAGATAACTTCTACAGAATACATTTAAGGAAATGCTTGGTTCCACATCCTAGCAAACCTTTTATTGCCAAGTATGTGGGAGGATAAGAAGAGGGGAGAAAGGGAAAATTCAGTTAATGATGACAAATTCAATAATATTAACTCAATATTTCTTATCTTCTGCTTCCTATTACTTCCTAGCTCTACTGTCTAAGGGTTAGATTTACAGATCTTGGTCCATAGCCTATAACCAAAAAGTAATAGTTGTATGAGAGCACATCTGAAATTTTATCATAGGTATATTTAACTTATATGAATTCAACTTTACATTCTTACTTTTATTTAATTAAAATACTATTAAATTATATTTTATATGGATATTCCCTAGTATGTACTGTAATTGCTATATATTATTTTATAAATTATGTTTTCACATACATATTACTCTCCAGGAATGTGTATCAGAATAAGATTCACTGTAGTGTTTGTACAGTCTATATAAAAGAAATGTAAATAAATATCAAAATGAATTTTGACTAATTGTTATTTTTAACTTAAGGAAAACCTTTACAACATTACCCTATGCATAAAATGATACTCTGAGTAAGTAAGATTGAGAGAGATTACAAATCTGATTGAAGCAAGTCATGTTGGAGTAACAAAAGTGAGGAAGATACAAACACAACCATTTCATCTTTTAAAAAAAAATAAAAACATTTTCTAAATCTAAAAGTGTCCAAATATCCGTGTCGGTTCCATGGAAAAATGACTGCAGAAATGTGTTTCTGATAATAAATCATTTGGCGTTTATAGCAGATACCAAGGTCCTGAAAATAAAAATAAACTACTCTTCAGTATATGCAGAAGCTTATAAATAATTGATAAGCTATTGGCCACTATGTTTAAGTGACAAATATACATTTAAATTCCCATATAAAAATTGATGTTATCGACAAGGCAGAGGAAAGATGACGGAGTAGGGGACCCTATTTCAACTGGTCCCTGGAATTGAGCTGGATATTTACCGGACCACTCTGAGCACCCACGAAACCAGCCTGAGATGTAAGAAGATCTGGATCTCTACAAACAAAATATCACAGGCGGTTGGTTTAGAGGTATGAAGCAGGGAGCCGTGATTCTGCGGGCAGATATCAGAGGATAAACGGCAGCAGAAGGGTGCCTGGCCATGGGAATCCTACACTGCTGGTGAGCAACAGCCTCACTCACTGGGGACGGGGCACAGACTCACAGACCGCTAGCGGCAGGGAAAGGACTTTAGGGCAGCCCCCTGGGCAGAAACCCAGAGCTGCAGAGTCAAACACGTGAACTGGGAGTGGCTGGAGGTTTTAGAAAGACAAAGGGCAGAGAAGTTCCCTGACCTGGAGGCAGGACTGGGAGCACTGCAGAGTGCTGTGAAGTGGGGCACAACCCAGGACGCTGCAGTTTATAGAAGCATGGACAGAAACGGAGACAGTGTGGCCTGGAGAGCTCACTGAAGAACAGACTGTGGGCTCCCTGCTCTGAGGCAGAGGGCTGGAAAAGGTCTCTTCTGCTCTGACTTGCAGAAGAGACTTGGAAAGCCGCCATGGAAAGCCACCAGAGAACAAAAGCCCCCAAAACTGATTCCCACTGAGCCCATCCCCCACCACAGGGGGGCAGGGCAACTCCGCCCGAACAGGGTTGCCTGAGTAACAGCTCAGCAGTCCCCTCCCCCAGAAGACAGGCTGGGGAAAAAAAAGGCCATCAACACTAAGGTCCCAAGAAAACAGGTGCATCTTGCTTGAGTTCTGGTCAATAATTTGGAGTCTGTACATTCCCTCAAACATCCATCAACAGAATGACTAGGAGGAGGAACCCCCAAAATAGAAAAGACTCAAAGATTATGACTTATGCTGCAGATTTACAAATGGATGCAGATATAACCAAGATGTCGGAGATGGAATTCAGGCTAGCAATTGTGAAGACAGTGGCTAAAATGGAGAAATCAATTAATGGGAACATAGAGTCTCTAAGGGCAGAAATGGAAACTGAATTGGCAGAACTTAAAATTCTATCAATGAGATCCAATCCAATTTAGATAACCTAACAGCTAGGGTAAGTGAGGCAGAAGAACGAATAAGCTACCTGGAAGACAATATAATAGATATAAAGGGAAAAGAGGAGGCCAGGGAAAAAGAACTCAGAATCCATGAAAATAGAATTAGAGAAATAAGTGACACCATGAAGCATACCAATGTCAGAATAATTGGAATCCCAGAGGGAGTGGAGAGAGAGAGAGAGGAATAGAAGATGTATTTGAGGAAATCGTAGCTGAGAACTTCCCTAATCTGAGGAATGAAACAAACATTCGTGTCCTAGAGGCAGAGAGGAACCCTCCCAAGATAAAGGAAAGCAGGCCAACACCCCGGCATGTAACAGTAAAACTTGCAAATCTTAGAACCAAGGAAAACATCTTAAGGGCAGGTAGGGGGAAGAGATCACTTATGTACAGAGGGAGGAACATCAGAATAAATTCAGACTTATCCACAGAGACCTGGCAAGCCAGAAAGGCCAGGCAAGACATATTCAGGGTACTAAATGAGAAGAACACACAGCCAAGAATATTTTATCCAGCAAGGCTGTCATTTAGAATGGATGAAGAGAGGCAGAGTTTCCACGACTGGCAAAAACTGGAAGATTATGTGACCACTAAGTCGGCCCTGCAAGAAATATTAAGGGGGGTTCTATAAAAGGAGAAAGACCCCAAGAATGATATACAACAGAAATTTACAGGGACAATCTATAAAAACGTCTTCACAGGCAACATGATGACAATTAATTCATATCTTTCAATAATCACTCTCAAAGTGAATGGCCTAAATGCTCCCATAAAACAGCACAGGGTTGCAGATTGGATAAAAACACAGGACCCATCCATATGCTGCCTACAAGAGACTCATTTTGAACCTAAAGATACATCCAGACTGAAAGTGAAGGGATGGAGATCCATTTCCATGCCAGTGGACCTCAAAAGAAAGCTGTCATAGAAATTCTTAGATGGAACAAATTAGATTTTAAACTAAAGTCTGTAATTAGAGACACAGAAGGACACTATATCATTCTTAAAGGGTCTATCCAACAAGAAAATCTAATAATTGTAAATATCTAGGCCCCCAACATGGGAGCAGCCATCTACATAAGCCAACTGTTAACCAAAGTAAAGAGTCCTATTGATAACAATGCGTTAATTGTAGGAGAACTCCATAATCCACTCTCAGCAATGGACAGATCATCTAAGCAGAAAATCAACAAAAAAACAAGAGCTTTGAATGATACACTGGACCAGATGGACCTCAAACATATTTACAGAACATTCCAACCTAAAACAAGAGAATATACATTCTTCTCAAGCACACATGGAACTTTCTCCAGAATAGACCACATACTGGGTCACAAATCACTTCTCAACCGATACCAAAATATTGACATTATTCCCTGCATATGCTCAGGCCACAGTGCTTTAAAACTGGAACTCAATCAGGAAAAAATTTGGCAGAAATCCAAACACTTGGAAGCTAAAGACCACTCTGCTCAAGAATGTTTGGGTCAACCAGGAAATCAAAGTAGAACTTAAACAATTCATGGAAACCAGTGAGAACGAGAACACATCGATCTAAAACCTATGGGATACTGCAAAGGCGGTCCTAAGGGGGAAATACATAGCCATCCAAGCCTCACTCAAAAAAAATAGAAAAATCCCGAATTCACCAACTAACTCTACACCTTAAAGAACTAGAGAAAAATCAACAAACGATGCCTAAGCCATGCATTAGAAGAGAAATCATTAAAATTAGAGCAGAGATCAATGAATTAGAAACTAGAAACACAGTAGATCAGATCAACAAAACTAGAAGTTGGTTCTTTGAAAAAATTAACAAGATCGATAAACCACTGGCCAGACTTATGCAAAAGAAAAGAGAAATGACCCAAATTAATAAAATTATGAATGAAAGGGGAGAGATCACGACTAACACCAAGGAAATAGAAACAATTATTAGAAATTATTATCAACAACTATACGTCAATAAACTGAGCAATCTGGATGAAATGGAAGCCTTCCTGGAAACCCATAAGCTGCCCAGACTGAAACGGGAAGAAATTGACAACCTGAATAGGCCAATAACCAGGAACGAGATTGAAGCAGTGATCAAAAACCTCCCAAAGCAAGAGTCCAGGGCCTGATGGATTCCCTGGGGAATTCCACCAAACATTCAAAGAAGAAATAATACCTATTCCACTGAAGCTGTTTCAAAAAATAGAAACAAATGGAAAACTTCCAAACTCAATCTATGAGGCCAGTATTACCTTAAACCCCAAACCAGGCAAAAACCCCATCAAAAAGGAGAATTTCATACTGATATCCCTGATGAATACGGATTCCAAAATCCTCAACAAAATCCTAGCTAATAGGATCTAACAATACATTAAAAGGATCATCCTCCATGACCAAGTGAGATTTATCCCTGGGATGCAAGGGTAGTTCAACATTCGCAAATCAATCAATGTGATAGAACACATTAATAAGAGGAGGGGGAAGAACCATATGGTCCTCTCAAATGATGCAGAAAAAGCATTTGACAAAATACAACATCCTTTCCTTATTAAAACTCTTCAGAGTACAGGGATAGAGGGAACATGCCTCAAATTCATAAAATCCATCCATGAAAAACCCCAGTGAATATCTTCCTCAATGGGGAAAAGCTGAGAGCCTTTCCCTTAAGATCAGGAACATGTCAAGGATGCCCACTCTCGCCACTATTTTTCAACATAGTACTAGAAGTCCTAGCAACAGCAAACAGACAACAAAAAGAAATAAAAGGTATTCAAATTGGCAAAGAAGTAGTCAAACTGTCTCTTTTTACAGACGACATGATACTTTATGTGGAAAACCCAAAAGACTCCACCCTCAAATTACTAGAACTCATACAGCAATTCAGTAATGTGGCAGGATACAAAATCAATGCACAGAAGTCAGTAGCTTTCTTATACACTAACAACACAACTGTAGAAAGAGAAATAAGAGAAATGATTCCATTTCCAATAGCACCAAAAACCATAAGATACCTCGGAATAAACCTAACCAAAGAGTTAAAGGATCTATACTCTAGGAACTACAGAACACTCATGAAATAAATTGAAGAAGACACAAAAAGATGGAAAAATATTCCATGCTCGTGGATCGGAAGAATAAACATTGTTAAAATGTCTATGCTGCCCAGAGCAATCTATACCTTCAACACCATCCCAATCAAAATTCCAATGACATTTTTCAAAGTGCTGCAACAAACAATCCTAAAATTTGTATGGAATCAGAAAAGATTCCGAATTGCCAAGGAAATGTTGAAAATGAAAAACAAAGTTGGGGGCATCACGTTGCCCGATTTCAAGCTATATTACAAAGCTGTAATCACCAAGACAGCATGGTACTGGCACAAAAATAGACATAGACCAAATGAACAGAAAAGAGAACCCAGATATGGACCCTCAACTCTATGGTTAAATAATCTTCAACAAAGCAGGAAAAAACATGCAATGGACAAAAGACAGTCTCTTCAATAAATGGTGCTGGGAAAATTGGACAGCCACATGCAGAAGAATGAAACTCGACCATTCTCTAAAACCATTCACAAAGATAAAGTGCATGAAAGACTTCAATGTGAGGCAGGAATCCATCAAAATACTAGAGGAGAACATGGGCAGTAACCTCTTCGACATCAGCCATAGCAAATTCTTTCAAGAGACATCTCCAAAGGCTAGTGAAACAAAAGCAAAATGAACTTTTGGGACTTCATCCAGATAAAAAGCTTCTGCACAGCAAAGGAAATAGTCAACAAAACAAAGAGGCAACCCACAGAATGGGAGAAGATATTTGCAAATGACACTACAGATAAAGGGCTGGTCTCCAAGATCTATAAAGATCTTCTCAATCTCAACAACCAAAAAACAAATAATCAAGTCAAAAATGGGCAGAAGACATGAACAGACACTTCTCTGAAGAAGACATATAAATGGCTAACAGACACATGAAAAAATGTTCATCATCATTAGCCATCCGTGAAATTAAAATCAAAACCACATTGAGATACCACCTTATACCAGTTAGAATGCCAAAAATGGACAGGGAAAGAAACAACAAATGTTGGAGAGGTTGTGGAGAAAGGGGAATCCTCTTACACTGTTGGTGGGAATGCAAGTTGGTACAGCCACTTTCGAAAACAGTGTGGTGGTTCCTCAAAAATTTAAAAATAGAGCTACCTTATGATCCAGCAATTGCACTACAGGGTATTTACACCAAAGACACAGATGTAGTGAAAAGAAGGGCCATATGCACCCCAATGTTCATAGCAGCGATGTCTGCAATAGCCAAACTGTGGAAAGAGCCAAGATGCCCTTCAACAGATGACTGGATAAAGAAGATTTGGTCCATATATACAATGGAATATTACTCAGCCATTAGAAAGAATGAATACCCAACTTTTACACCAACATGGATGGAACTGGAGGAGATTATGCTAAGTGAAATAAGTCGAGCAGAGAATGTCAATTATCATATGGTTTCACTTATTTGTGGAGCATAAGGAATAGCATGGAGGATATTAGGAGAAGGAAGGGAAAAATGGGGGGGGCGATTGGAGTGAGTGTTGAACCATGAGAGACTATGGACTCTGAGAAACAAACAGAGAGGGGGATTGGTTAGGCTGGTGATAGGTATTAAGGAGGGCACGTACTGCATGGAGCACAGGGTGTTATACGAAAACAATGGATCGTGGATCACCACATCAAAAACTAATGATGTATTGTATGGTGACTAACATAACATAATAAATTTAAAAAAAAGAAAAGAAAAAAATTGATGTTATCAACCAAAAGTGTTTACACAGGGTATTACATTGTTTTGGCACTAATTCTCTTTAACTCTGACCTTAGCCTGAGTTAGTAGACAAGATTTTTACTGGGGGTTGCCAGGGATAATTTTCCAAGTTTTCTGGTTAGTAAAGTGCTGGGTGACACAACGTTTAATTATATTCTTTATGTGACACCAGTTCCCAACACAAAATATTTCTTTGTCTTTCCTCCAAAGAGAAGTATTGATTTTAAAATTATAACATGATATTTCAATTGTAGCAAATACTTCATTAACTAAAGGCTCTCTAACTTCTTTGCCTTTCTACATTACTCATTTGCATCTATATGTACATTTGGTCAGTGTAGTCTGTTAACCTGAATCATTTGGGGGAAAGAAAGCATGTAAACAAACAAACCAAATAATCCTGTTAGGGACTTCATTCATTATTCATGGTGGAATATAGGGAGTTCACTTATATAGGAAGCTCATTTGAAATGACATAGCTAAATATGTGTGGGCATACTTTCACAAGAATTTCTGTATCAATCAGTTTCATAATACACCCTGGAAAAAATGAAACTATTCATTGTTGAATGCCCAAAAAAACTTACAACCATTTTTACATTTCTACTGTGAGTTTTTGTTTTGTGGTTATCATAAAGCTTACATAAAATTTCTAATAGGTATAATAGTCAAATTTTAGCTAAAAATGACATAACCCAAACTATACAAAACTTTACCTTTTTATTCCTCCCTCCTGTATTTTGTTTTTGGTGTCACAATTTACCTGTTATTATATTGCATATCATTTAACAAATCATTGTAGCTATAACTATTTGTAATACTTTGGTCTTTTACCTTTATGCTAGAGTGAAATGATTAACATAATACCATTGTATAATATTAGATATTCTAAATTTGACTTTATAACTTAACCTTTTTCTACCTCTATCTTTCTTTCTTCTCCTTCTGGAATTCCAGTAATAATGTATAGATTGTTTTGTTAATGGTATCCATAGTTCACACAAGTTTTGTTCACTCTTTTTCATCCTTTTTTCTTTATTCTCCTGTGACTGGATAATTTCATATAACCTCTTTTACATCATAGATTATTTCTTCTGTTCAATATGTCAGCTAGTAAGTCTCCTCTTCTGCCTTTTTTTCTTTTTCATTATTTGTATTCACCAGTTCCTGAATTTCTGTTTGGTTCATTTTTATTATTTATATCTCTCTGTTAAACTTATTTTCTGTTTATTTATTGCTATCCTGAATTCATTGCATTGTTTTCTCTTTTCTTATAGCTCACTAAGTTTTCTCCTAACAATGGTTTTGATATTTTTTATTGGGCTAATAACAAATTTCTGTTTCTGGGAAATTATTGTGTTCCCTTCATGATATAATGTTTCTTTAATTTTTCATGTATTTGAAGTCTTACATTGTTGTCTTTGCATTTGGAAAAGGAGTCACCTCGGGGAAGAGCAAGATGGCAGAAGAGTAGGAGACCTAAATTTCATCTGGTCCCAGGAATTCAGCTAGATAGGGATCAAACCATTCTGAACACCTATGAACTCAAGAGGAGATGAAAGAAAAGAACAGCAGCAACTCTCTGAACAGAAAAATGACCACTTTCTGGAAGGTAGGACCTGCAGAGAAGTGAACCTGGGGTGATAATTGGGAAGATAGATGGTGGGGGAGGGGGCCTACATTACCCGCTACTGGCAAGTGATAGGGCAGCAGAGCACAAAATCGGAAATTTTAGACGTCAGCTCTGCTGAGGGACATCACTCCAGTGGCTAAGTGGGGGAACCCTCGCTGGGACAGTGTGGTCTCAGGAACCTCAGGGTCACAGAAAGACCGGGGGTGCCTGAGAGTGGCAGAGGTCCCAGGTATCTGAGTGGGGAAGCTGGCTGCAGAGATGGAGCCGAGGAGTGGGTTCTCAGCTCAGGGTTGCCATGAACTGTGATCAACGGCACAGTTGGGCCACTGCTCCTCTGGCATGGACCCAACAAGCAGCAGATCCGGGGAGACTCCTCTTCCTCCCCCCAGGAGGAGTGGCGCGGGAGCACACCGCAGGAATCTGATGCGTTTGGAGACTCCAAATGGGGTCATGTGCCAGAGATAGAAACGCTCGGTCACTGGCCAGGTGAGCACAGAGTGCAGCCGGAGAACGGGGAGATAGGAGTGATTGGCTGCTTTTCTCTAGGTGCTTACTGAGGAGTGGGGACCCAAGTTCCTGGTTCCTCCTGGGCAGATATGGAAGGCCGCTATTTTCACTCTCGTCCTCCAAAGCTGTATGGAAAGCTAGCAGGAAACAAAAGCTCCCGAGAACAAACCCAAGCAGATTCCTTAGCACGGGTCCTGGCAAGGGTGAGCCATTTCCGCCTCTGGCAAAGACATTTGAGAACCACGGCAACAGGCACCTCCCCCAGAAGATCAGCAACAACAGGCAGCCAAGAACAAGTTTACTGATCAATGAGAACGGCAGAACTCCAGCACTAGGATAATACTGCACATAGAATTCATGCCTTTTTTACCATGATTCTTTAGGCTTTCAAATTTAATTTTTTAAATTTTCTTTTTTTTGAATTTTTCTTTTTCCCATTTTTAACCAACATCTTATCAATCCCTTTTTAAAAAAATCTTTTTTATTTTTCACTTTTAGAGTCATATTCTATCCCTTCATAGTAGTTAACCTTATTTTTGGTATATATATATATATATATATATTTATATATAGTTCTCTAATATTTTGGGATACATTTTCTTCCAACAGACCAAAATATACCCTAAATCTCTAGTGTATGGCTTTGTTCTAGTCTCCTACCTGATCATATACTCTCCTCTTTATTTTTTCTTTTTTTTAAATCCTCTTCTTTCTTTTTTCAACCAACTTCTTAGATAATCAATTCAGTTCATAAAATCTTTTATAATTTTAATCTTTACATTCATATTCCATCTGTTCATCATATTTACCCTTATTTTTGTACATATATAAGTTTTTCTTTCTTTAAAATTTTGGGAGGCACTTTCTTCTAAAAGACCAAAATACACCCAAAATCTAGTGTGTGGCCCTGGTCTATGCACCAGCCTGATCATATTTGATCATATTCTGGTGTTTTTTTTTTTCTTCTTTTCCTTTTTTTTTTTTCCTCTCCCTTTCTTTTTGCCCAGTTTCAGTTCTCTTCTGATTTGTTGAATGTATATTTTTCTGGGGTCATTGTTACCCTGTGAGCATTTTGTTCTGTCATTCAACTATTCTCTGGGAAAAAAGACAAGACAGAAAAACTCACCTCAAAAAAAAAGAAAAAGAGGCAGTACCTACTGCCAGAGACCTAATCAATATGGACATTAGTACGATGTCAGAACTAGAGTTCAGATTGAAGATTTTAAAGATATTAGCTGGGCTCAAAAAAAGCATGGAAGATATTAGAGAAACCCTTTCTGGAGAAATAAAAGAACTAAAATCTAACCAAGTTGAAATAAAAAAGGTTATTAATGAGGTGCAATAAAAAATGGAAGCTCTAACTGCTAGGATAAATGAGGCAGAAGAGAGAATTAGTGATATAGAAGACCAAATGATGGAAAATAAAGAAGCTGAGAAAAAGAGAGATAAACAACTGCTGGATCACAAGGGCAGAATTCGAGAGATAAGTGATACCATAAGAAAAAACAATATTAGAATAATTGGGATCCCAGAAGAAGAAGAAACAGAGGGGGGGCAGAAGGTGTATTAAAGCAAATTATAGCAGAGTACGTCCCTAATTTGGGGAAGGAAACAGGCATCAAAATCCAGGAGCCACAGAGAACCGCCCTCAAAACCAATAAAAATAGGTCAACACCCCAACATCTAATAGTAAAATTACGAGTCTCAGAGACAAAGAGAAAATCCTGAAAGCAGCTCGGGAGAAGAGATCTGTAACCTACAATGGTAGAAACATTAGATTGGCAACAAACCTATCCACAGAGACCTGGCAGGCCAGAAAGGACTGGCATGATATAATCAGAGCACTAAATGAGAAAAATATGCAGCCAAGAATACTATATCCAGCTAAGCTCTCACTGAAAATAGAAGGAGAGATAAAAAGCTTCTAGGACAAACAAAAAGTAAAGGAATTTGCAAAAACGAAAGCAGCCCTCCAAGAAATATTGAAAGGGGTCCGCTAAGCAAAGAGAGAGTTTAAATGTAACATAGACCAGAAAGGAACACAGACAATATACAGTAACAGTCACCTTACAGGCATTACAATGGCACTAAATTCATATATTTCAATAGTTACCCTGAATGTAAATGGGCTAAATGCCCCAATGAAAAGACACAGGCTATCAGATTGGATACAAAAAAAAAACACCCATCAATATGCTGTCTGCAAGGAAATCATTTTAGACCCAAAGACACCCCTAGATTGAAAGTGAGGGTGTGGAAATTTGTTTACCATGCTAATGGACACCAAAAGAAAGCTGGAGTGGCAATCTTTATAGCAGACAAATTAGATTTTAAACAAAAGACTATAATAAGAGATGAGGAAGGACACTATATTGTATTAAAGGGTCTATCCAATGAGAAGATCTAACAATTGTAAATATCCAAGCCACTAATATGGGAGCAGCCAATTATATAAGCCAATTAATAACAAAAGCAAAGAAATACATTGACAGCAATATAATAATAGTGGAGGACTTTAACACGCTCCTCACTGAAGTGGACAAATCATCTAAGCAAAAGAACCACAAGGAAATAAAGACTTTCAATGACACACTGGACTAAATGGATTTCACAGATATATTCAGAGCATTCCATCCCAAAGCAATGGAATACACATTCTTCTCTAGTGCCCATGGAACATTCTCCAGAATAGATCACACCCTAGGTCACAAATCAGGTCTCAACCAGTACCAAAAGATTGGGATGATTCCCTGCATATTTTCAGACCACAATGCTTTCAAACTAGAACTCAATCACAAGAGGAAAGTTGGAAAGAACTCAAATACATGGAGGCTAAAGAGCATCCTACTAAAGAATGAATGAGTCAACCAGGAAATTAAAGAAGAATTTAAAAAAATCATGGAAACAAATGAAAATGAAAACACAACTGTTCCAAATCTTTGGGATGCAGCAAAGGCAGTCCTAAGAGGAAAGTATATAGCATTACAAGCCTTTCTCAAGAAACAAGAAAGGTCTCAAATACACAAACTAACTCTACACCCAAAGGAGCTAGAGAAAGAACATCAAATAAAGCCTAAACCCAGCAGGAGAAGAGATATAATAAAGATCAGAGCAGAAATCAATAAAATAGAAACCAAAAGAACAGTAGAACAGATCAACGAAACTAGGAGCTGGTTCTTTGAAAGAATTAATAAGATTGATAAACCCCTGCCCAGACTTAACAAAAAGAAAAGAGAAATGATCCAAATCAACAAAATCATGAATGAAAGAAAAGAGATGACAACAAACACCAAAGAAATACAAACAAATATAAGAACATATTATGAGCAAGTATATGCCAACAAATTAGATAATCTGGAAGAAATGAATGCATTCCTAGAGATGTATCAACTACCAAAACTGAACCAGGAAGAAATAGAAAGCCTGAACAGACCTCTAACCACGAAGGAAATTGAAGCAGTCATCAAAAATCCCCCCCCCCAAAAAAGCCCATGGCCAGATGGCTTCCCAGCTGAACTCTATCAAACATTTAAGAAGAATTAATAGCTATTCATCTGAAACTGTTCCAAAAAATAGAAATGGACTAAAAGGCCACCATTACCTCGATTCCCAAAATAGACGAAGACCCCATCAAAAAGGAGAATTACAGACAAATATCCTTGATGAACATGAATGCAAAAATTCTCATCAAGATACCAACCAATAGGATCCAACAGTACATTTAAAGTATTATTCACCACGACCAAGTGAGATTTATCCCTGGGCTGCAAGGTTGGTTCAACATCAGCAAATCAATCAATGTGATACATTACATTGATAAAAGAAAGGACAAGAACCATATGATCCTCTCAATAGATGCAGAAAGAGCATTTGACAAAGTACAGCAGCCTTTCTTGATCAAAACTCTTCAGAGTATAGGGATAGAGGATACATACCTCAATGTCATAAAAGCCATCTATGAAAAACCCACAGCGAATATCATTCTCAATAGGGAGAAACTAAAATCTTCCCCCCTAAGGTCAGGGACACGGCAGGGATGTCCACTATCACCACTGCTATTCAACATATTATTAGAAGTCCTAGCCACAGCAATCAGACAACAAAAAGAAATAAAAAGCATCCAAATCGGCAAAGAAGTCAAACTCTCACTCTTTGCAGATGATATGATAATTTATGAGGAAAATCCAAAAGACTCCACCCCAAAATTGCTAGAAATCATACAGAAATTCAGTAAAGTGGCAGGATATAAAATCAATGCACATAAATCAGTGGCATTCCTATACACCAACAACAAGACAGAAAAAAGAGAAATTAAAGAGTCAATCCCATTTACAATTCCCCCCAAACCATAAGATACCTAGAATTAAATGTTACCAAAGAGGCAAAGAATCTGTACTCAGAACACGATAAAATACTCATGAAAGAATTTGAGGAAGACACAAAAAATGGAAAAACGTTCCATGCTCATGGATTGGGAGAATCAACATTGTGAAGATGTCAATGCTACCTAGAGCAATCTACACATTTAATGCAATTCCCATCAAAATACCATCAACAGTTTTCAAAGAAATGGAACAAATAATCCTAAAATTTGTATGGAACCAGAAAAGACCCTAAATAGCCAGAGGAATGTTGAAAAAGAAAAGCAAAGCTGGTGGCATTACAATTCCCGACTTCAAGCTCTACTACAAAGCTGTCATCATCAAGACAGTATGGTACTGGCACAAAAACAGACACATAGATCAATGGAACAGAATAGAGAGCCCCGAAATGGACTTTCAACTCTGTGGTCAACTAATCTTCAACAAAGCGGGAAAGAATATCCAATGGAAAAATGATAGTCTCTTCAACAAATTGTTTTGGGAAAATTGGACAGCCTCATGGAGAAGAATGAAACTGAACCATTTCCTTATACCACACACAGAAATAAACTCAAAATGGTTGAAAGACCTAAATGTGAGACAGGAGTCCATCAAAATCTTGAGGAGAACACAGGCAACAACCTCTTCGACCTCAGCCACAGCAACTTCTTCCTAGAAACATCACCAAAGGCAAAAGAAACAAAGGCAAAAATGAATTCTTGGGACTTCATCAAATTAAAAGTTTTGCACAGCAAAATAAATAGTCAACAAAACCAAAAGACAGGGGCGCCTGGGTAGCTCAGTTGGTTGGGCGACTGCCTTCGGCTCGGGTCATGATCCTGGAGTCCCGGGATCGAGTCCTGCATTGGGTTCCCTGCTCAGCAGGAGTCTGCTTCTCCCTCTGACCCTCTTTCCCTCTCGTGCTCTCTACCTCTCATTCTCTCTCTCTCAAATAAATAAATAAAATCTTTAAAAAAAAAAACAAAAGACAATCGACAGAATGGGAGAACATATTTGCAAATGACATATCAGATAAAAGACTAGTATCTAAAATCTATAAGGAACTTATCAACTCAACACCCAAAGAACAAATGATCCAATCAAGAAATGGACAGAAGAAAGGAACAGACATTTTACCAAAGAAGACATCCAAATGACCAACAGACACATGAAAAAGTGGTCAACATCCCTCAGCATCAGGGAAATCCATATCAAAACCTCAGTGAATTATCACCTCACACCAGTCGGAATGGCTAAAATTAGCATGTGAGGAAATGACAGATGTTAGTGCGGATGCAGAGAAAGGGGAATCCTCCTACACTGTTGGTGGGAATGCAAGCTGGTATAGCCACTCTGGAAAACATTAAGGAGATTCCTCAAAAATTTGAAAATAGAGCTTCCATACGACCCAGCAATTGTACTACTGGGTATTTATCCCAAAGATGCAAATGTAGGGATCCAAAGGCGTACGTGCACCCCAATATTTATAGCAGCAATGTCCACAATAGCCAAACTATTGAAAGAGCCAAGATGTCCATCGACAGATGAATGGATAAAGAAAATGTGGTATACACACACACACACACACACACACACACACACACACAATGGAATATTATGCAGCCATCAAAAGGAATGAAATCTTGCCATTTGCAATGGCGTGGATGGAACTGGAGGGTATTATGCTGAGTTAAATAAGTCAATCAGAGAAAGACATGTATCATATGATCTCACTGATATGAGGAATTCTTAATCTCAGGAAACAAACTGAGGTTTGCTGGAGAGGTGGGGGGTGGGAGGGACGGGGTGGCTGTGTGATAGACACTGGGGAGGGTATATGCTATGGTGAGCGCTGTGAATTGTGTGAAACTGTTGAATCTCAGACCTGTACCTCTGAAAGAAATAATACATTATATGTTAAAATAAAAAAGAAGAAGAAGAAGAAGAAGAAGAAGAAGAAGAAGAAGAAGAAGAAGAAGAAGAAGAAGAAGAAGAAGAAGAGGAAGAAGAAGAAGGAGAAGAAGAAGAAGAAGAAGGAGAAGATGATAGCAGGAAGTGTCCTCAGGAATGTCCCACACAGCTGGGGAAGCCAGACACTCACTTGTATGCTCCCACTTTCTCCTGTGGGAGAACTGAAGACTAAGGATTCTCTTGGTACTGACTTGTGTTGCCTTGGTGGTGGGGTAATGCAGGTAAAGTGAAACCTCACAATCTTGAATGCACCCAATCTCAGATTTTTTTTTTTTTCCTTTATGCTCTAATGGTGTGCTGGAACTTCTCCACTTGACTCCATTATCCATATTAGTATTCTGGACAAAAGAAATATTGCAATGTATATAACCATAAATTAGGGCAAATACTTATGTCAGTTATATTGTCATTAACTCCCAATGGATTCTGTCTAGCTCATTTTCCTCTTTCTGTAAGCCAACCTCTCCCTCTATGAACCTGACAGCATCATATATGTTCTCCAACAGCAATAAGAGGAATAGCTTAGCTGATTCTTGAAGTTTTCCTGCTCACAATGTTATAGAGTTTTCCCTTCTGCACACAGTGTGGGGTTTCTCCATGCACTTTTATTTATGAACTGACTATGAGTATAGTTTACCCCAGTCCTATATTCTTCCAGAGGATGATAGAGGACTGGGGCAAGGTAAGAGGCTGATCTGCCTACATGTGCTTTCCTCCTTGGCAAAGAATGAATCTTTTTGGATATGGGATTATTCTATAAAGACTGTATATAAAGTTTACTGGGTGACAGATACAGACAGAGAAGTATCTGTGTAAAACCAGGAAGTCAGCTAAATTGGTTTTATGCCTCCTCACACCTTCACTTTGATTAACTCCTACTCTCCACCCCATTCCCCAATGCTTTTTCTGTGCTCTCCACCTTCCCTGGACAACTTACATCTTGGATTAAATTTCCTGATATGAACCTCTTAGTTTTTCATTTAATTCCAAACTGAAGTTTGAAATTTTACCTAGCACGCTCCCTGTACTCTATTCAGTTTCAATATGTTGAAATTATATCATAATGAAGTGAAAAGTTAGTCAATTGATACCAAGATTTTTTTTATTTCATAGACCAGTAAAACAAAACAATAGCAAAAATAATCAAGACCAACACATGTCTGCAAACTTTTTTTTCAACAAAGATATAAAAAACACATGCATGCTTATGTGTGTATACACTCACACACATTCACCCATAGTCTGCCACTTAAGTAAAGTCATTTATCATGTCATTAACCTGTACAAGACATTTCACATTGTATTAACTCAGATTATCCTCACAATAATCTTATGAAAATAGAACCATTATTAACCATACTGCAGATTTGTAAAAAGTAAGTTTTAGAAAGGCTTAATCACTTGGACAAGCTTATAGAATTAGAAGTGAAATGGGTGCCATACAACCAAGATAGCTTGAAGCCAGAACTCCACTTTTGAGCTACTATGCCAAACTGCTTTTGCCAGACCTGATAAAATATGCCATCTTTTATGTAGACCATTATTTCATAATAGAAACATCCTTTAAAGCAAGAATAATAGGATGAATAATTTAGAAAAAAATTAAAAAATCATGAACTACACTAATCCAAATTCTAAACTAAAAATCCTAGATTAAACTAAGTCTAGCTTTATGAAAACAACTAATTCATTTTGCTACTCACACGTGAAATCTTTGCTATAGACAAGTACTTAGCAATCACTGTGTCAGCTCATTTTGTGGCTTTTAATAGAAACCTCCTGTAAATTGATTCTAAGTTGTTAGGACATCTAATGATATAATTGCAAGCCAGCAGAGTTCCTTAAACTATACTTAAATAGGCAACTACCTACTTAACTTATGAATATAGTGGTGAGAAAACACTAGTCTATGAATCAAGTAACTTAGTTTTAATTCTGATTTTACTACCAGACTGCCCTCCTATATCACATGCTGTTTTAAGAATCGAGTGAAACAGTAACAGTGAAGTACTTGATAAAGGGTCTGGAATATAACAACAATTTATTTTAAATATAGAACTTAGGTTCAAGTAAATTAAGCTCTGTCGACTTCAGTTTCCTTAAAGGTAAAGATTCCATTATTTGGAACAGCTAAGGACTTTTCTTCAGAAATGTCTCTTACAAACAGTAAATAAATACTTTTTAAGTTTGTTTTCTGGTTTGCCTCTCTCTTTTTTTCCCCTATGATCATTTGTTTTGTGTCTTAAATTCCACATATGAGTGAAATCATATATTTGTCTTTCTCTGACTTATTACACTTGGCATAATACTCTCTAATAGCAAGATTTCATTCTTTTGTGGCTGAGTTTTATGTATATATATATATATATATATATATATATATATATATATATCTCCTAACTTTATCCATTCATCAGTTGATGGACATTTGGGCTCTTTCCATAATTTGGCTATTGTAGATAATGCTGCAATAAACACTGGGGTGCATGTGTCCCTTTTGAATCAGTATTTTTGTATCCTTTGGGTAAATACCTAGTAGTACAATTGCTGGATCACAAGGTACTTCTATTTTTAACTTTTGAGGAACCTCCATAATGTTTTACAGAATGATTGCACCAGTTTGCATGCCCACCAACAGCACAAGAGAGTCCCCCCCTTTTTCCACATCCTTGCCAACACCTGTTGTTTCTTATGTTGTTGACTTTAGCCATTCTGGCAGGTGTGAGGTAATATCTCATTGTAGTTTTGATGTACATTTCCCTGATAGAGTGATCTTGAACATTTTTTCCTGTGTCTATTGGCCATTTGTATGGCTTCTTTATAAAAATGTCTATTCATGTTTTCTGCCCATATTTAGATTGGATTATTTCTTTTGAGGGTATGTTGAGTTTGATAAATTCTTTATAGATTTTGGATACTAACCCTTTATCCAATATGTCATTTGCAAATATCTTCTCCCATTCCAAAGGTTGCCTTTTAGTTTTGTTGATTGTTTCCTTTGCTGTACAGAAAGAAACCTTTTATTCTGATAAAGTCTCAATAGTTCATTTTTGTTTTGTTTCCCTTGCCTCAGGAGACATATCTATTAAGAAGTTGGTACAGCTGATGTCAAAGAGGTTACTGCTTGTATTCTCTAGGATTTTGATGATTTCCTCTCTCACTTTCAGGTCTTTCATCCATGTTGAATCCATGGTGTAAGCAAGTGGTCCAGTTTCATTCTTCTGCATGTAGTTGTCCAGTTTTCCCAACACCATTTGCGGAAGTGACTACCTTTTTTTCCATTGGGTATTATTTCCTGATTTGTCAAAGATTAATTGACCAAATGGTTGTGGGTCCATTTCTGGGTTTTCTATTCTATTCTATTGATCTATGTGTCTATTTTTGTGCCAGTGCCATACTGTCTTGATCACTAGAGCTTTGTAATATAACTTAAAGACTGGAATTGTGATGCCTCCAGCTTTGCTTTTCTTTTTCAAGATTGCTTTGGCAAATTGGGGTCTTTTGTGGTTCCATGCAAATTTTAAGATTGTTTCTTCTACTTCTGTGAAAAACGCTGTTGGTAAACAGCAAATGACTTTAAAAAACAAAGTAAAATTTTTATATTTGAGTCAAACATAGGAGATTTTGATAATCAATAATCAAATTTCAGATAAACTGCAACCTTCAAATTGCAAATTAGAAGATACTTTGGAAAAGATTGGTTCAATCTCTTCCTCTTTATAGATGAAGAGAGAACCTGAGAAGTTAACTGATAAGCTGGTAAGTAACAGAGATAGGACTCCTGAATCCCTGTGATAATACCAATTACTTTATATCACATCTACTAATTTATCTTAATAGTTATATAAAATTTTGTCAGAAATTAAAGATTGTGAAAATATTTTAGTTCGTAAGCTTTTGGACCCTTGGGTGATTTTATTTTATTTTTCATTTTTTTTAGTTTTTTTTTTTTAATTTTTAAACACTTCTTGCAAAATATCAACAAGTGTCCAAAAATAAAGGTGAGTGAGAAGTTTTCCTTGAAAAGCAATCTTAGTTGTTCTAGTGTAACCAAATATGAATTGGCTCCTTGGTGAGTCACAGAAACTGCACCAGGTGAGCTGTTACACAAAGAAAACTTTATTTGCAGCAAATAAGATCACAAGGAATGGCTTCCAAATCCATGACTCCCAGAGACAGGTGAATGGGTACCTTTTGTTTAGGGTTAGGATGAATATTTATTATTTATTTATTAAAATTCTATTTATTTATTTTTTATTTATTTATTTATTTATTTGAGAGAGCGAGAGCATGAGCTGGGAGAAGAGCAGAGGGAAAAGGTGAAGCAGACTCCCCAGTGGCAGGGAGCCCGACGTGGGGCTTGATGCCAGGACCCCAGGATCATGACCTGAGCCAAAGGCAGATGCTTAACCAGCTGAACCACAAAGGCATCCTGGTTAGGATGAATATTTAGATACAGAAACCTTATCATCATATGTAGGGGTAGGCAAAAGTTGGGCATGCACCTTAAAGAAACATGCCTATATATATATATATATATATATATATATATATATATATACAGTTTATGTTATGTAAATGAGGCTGAGGCTCCCCCTTGCGCAGAAATTGTAGCATTATAATGAAGTGAAATCATTCTAGAGGTCACTTCATGGTCCGTCTGTGTAGGCACTAGTTCGAGATTTAGCTCAAAAGGTCTGGGTGGCTTTCTTCCTAGGGAAGTTGCCATCACTTGAAAGGTGGTTTCAGGTGGGTTTCATTTGCCTGAGTTAAGAGGTATACTGGAAAGAAGAACATAAGGAACAACGTAAGACAAAGGTTAGTGAGTACAAGCAGGTAGGGAGTAAATGCCCAGTCTTGGTGACTAGCTGGTGATATTAGTACTATAGGATCTTTACGTGATTTATGTGGCTTCTGTTTCATTCCAGAAAAAAATTAAAACTGCTATATCTACTTAATTTGTCTTTTGTTAGGTATTTTTGTTAATTCCAAAGTTCAATAACTCTATATTATTCGTGAAATTGAATTGGGCTTTGTGCATTTTAGCAACTTTTGAATATATATGGAACATTCTGAAGCAGCAATTAAAATAATTAAGGAGCGTGAAGAAATCTTCAGCATTTAACAAAGATTTCTGAGAAATGTTAATTTCTGTCAAATAAGTAAATCTATGCACAGATGCCTTCTGACAGAGGCTGTGATTTCAAAGTGCTTTGCATGCCAGATAACTTGTTTACCCCCTCAATGTTTGCCAAGTTTACTGTCAATTTACAAATAATTTTCATTTTGCTATTTATTCCACTGCCTTTTGATGGATATGTCTTCCAGAGTTTTATCTTGCATGTAGACAAACTAATTAATATTTTCCCTTCAGGCAAATATTTTTTTCTTAGATCTAAATGTGGGTTAGCTTCTTCATTTCCATATGCTTTGTTCTGTCAATCATCTATGTTATGTGTTGCTAAAAATGTATCTCAGTGGATGTCAATTTCCGTGTTTTACAGATCACACACACACACACACACACACACACACACACAGAACTTATCTAATAGTCTATGAGTAAACACACATAGTGTGGATTCAATTAGAAAAAAATACCTTTATGATAGCATGGAAATTTGAGAAATCAACTGTTAAAGTAGGAAATAACATATTTGAAATCACCTGGTGGTCCCTATTTTGACCCTATGTGCTTGGCTATTGATGTACTAAAACTCAACTGGCTGTCCAATTCAATAATTAAGATATCTATATCTATATCTCAACACCAATATCTACTTTTAAACATCCTTTAAAAATATATAGATAAAAACAGAATTAGATGTCAACACAGACAAGACACAGGCCTAAATATAGAAAGGATCAAAGCCAATGTCACCAGAAAACATTTAGCCGAGCTTTAGATGGTGAAATATTCCTTTCTTATGGAACACATTTCCTATGAGTAAAATTCTACTAGCTTCAAAATAGCTGTTCATTTCATGTGAAAAGCCTCTGTGTGTGTGTGTGTGTGTGTGTGTGTGTGCACACGCATGCACACATATCTGTGGTTGATTTTTATAAATGATAGAAATATCTAAGTGAGACTACTGCACACAAAGCTGTGTATGAAAAGCAAATCCTAATAGTCATACCTACCATATCTAGAAAAACAATGATATATCTGTTCAGGTTATAGATTATGGAACTAAATCTTCTTTTAACATGCTATACAAACTTGTAAAAGAAACCAGCAAACATTGCTAATTTGTATTTTGCTTATATAGAGTATTACGAAGAAAGGCCATATTCATATGAAACAGTATACGTTTAGCTGAAATTTATTTGGATATTAAATATGAAATACCCAAATTATCTTTTATTAAAGTTTTCCAGTAACCACTGCTAGTTAAATATCTGGTGACAGAGCTACAGTCTCTTGAAAATTCAACCTAACGGCTGTACAAATTAACAAAATTCTTCAGCAGGAGTCAGGGAATTTGCTGATAAATACTACAAGGTGGAATGTCAATAAGACTTTTAGCTGGACAGACTTGAGAAAGACTGCAATGGAAAGGAATGACTAGCAACAGTCATTCTCTTTTCTTCCACTTTTATTGAGGTAGGTCTTGTCTCTTGCTTCCTTTATCAGTTTTATATAAATAATAGGGGGTAAAGGTCTCTTTTTATAATGATGTATATTACTAGTATGTCTCAGAGTAACAAAAGCTGTATAGAGTTGGAAGTCATTAAGATTTTTTAATATTTCATCAAAATTTTAAGTTAAGAAAATCACTTCTTAGGTTGAAGAGAAGCATTGTCAGAACTGCCTTAAGCACACAAGGTAATAAAAGTAAGAAAGTACAAAAAAATTGTTAAGAACTTAACTTTTTTCTAGGAAATATATTGTTTTAAACTCAGACATTTAAAAAGATTATCTTAGGGGCACCTGGGTGGCTCAGTCGTTAAGCGTCTGCCTTCAGCTCAGGTCATGATCCCAGGGTCCTGGGATTGAGCCCCGCATCGGGCTCCCTGCTCAGCGGGAGGCCTGCTTCTCCCTCTCCCACTCCCCCTGCTTGTGTTCCCTCTCTTGCTGTGTATCTCTCTATCAAATAAATAAATAAAATCTTTAAAAAAATAAAAAATAAAAAGATTATTTTAATTCAGACTAAAAGAAAGGCTATTAGCTGAAGATATAAGAAATCAGGCAAGCCTAATAGATAACTGACCTAAATGAAAGAAATTAGCCTGTGTAATTTATATCTGTTGGTTACTGAATATGTGAGGGCCTGAAATGCTGTTCCTACAGGCTCTCAAGTTATCCTGGTGCTATTCTGTAATGTTTGTTCTTATCTGTTTTTCTGATATGATCAAATTACAGAGAATTATAACACAACCATTCTGATAGGTCCACACAGGATAATATGCAACTGCCAATAAGCTATCCAGACTCTGCCTCTTTTATCACATGGAAAAAAAAAACATATAATAAGAAGAAAAGCTAATATTTATATGGCACTTAGTGTGTGCCAGGACTGTTACAAGCACTTTGTGTGTATTAAAAAAAAATAATCCATACAACATTTCTATGAAGTAATACTATTATTATCCCTATTTTACAGATGTGGGAACTAGGGTTCAGAAAGACTAGGTAATCTCCCTAAAGTAACACTTTTTTAATTTAAAAAGCATTCATTTATTAGTTTTAAATAATTTTACTTAGGATATGTGAAATAAATACAATATCTTTATTATTCTTTATTATTGAAGTATATTTGACATATAATTTTACATTAGTTTCAGGTATACAACATAATGATTCAACAATTCTATACATTATTCAATGCTCCCCACAATAAGTGTGGTCACAATCTGTCAACATACAACATTATTACAATATTACTAACATGATTTCTTTTTTCTTTTTTACTATTTCATTTTTAAGTAATCTCTACAGCCAATATAGGACTCAAACTTATGATACTGAGATCAAGAGTCACATGCTCTACTGCTGAACCAGCCAGGCACCCACTGACAGTATTTCTTATACTGTACTTTTTAGCTTTATGACTTATTTACCTTATAGCTAGAAGTTTGTACCCTTTAATTCTCTTTACCTATTTCATCCAACTCCCCACCCTGGCAACCATAAGGTTGTTCTCTGTATTTAAGAGATTTTTTTTTCTTTTTCTGGTATGTTTGATTGTTTTTTAGATTCTACATAAAAGTGAAATTATACGGTATTTGTTTTTCTCTGCCTGACTTATTTCACTTAGCATAATAAGCTCTAGGAGCAGAAGCAGGAAGATGGCAACAGAGTTGGAGGACCCTAGACTTACCTTGTCTCACAAACACAACTAGATGATGATCAAATCATCATAAATACACCCAACCTGAAGACTGACATATTCAAACTCAATAACTAAAGGAACAGAAAAGGCCACATCAAGGAAGGTAAGATGTGCAGAGACATGGTTTAGGGGACAAACGGATCATGGCTGTTGTGGAGAGGAGGGAGCAGTGGTTGTAGAGAAGGGCAAGAAAGAGAGGAGCACACAAGAAAACACAAAAGGAGAGCATTTCCCCAAAGACACTGGACTGAATAATGAGAGGGGCTTAATTTTGTGAGTTCTTGCAACCAGCAGAGCTTAAAACCTAAAGTTTTAAACGTCAGCGAGCATAGCTGAGCCTGGGGGACAGCAGGGATGCTACTGGAGAGAAAGCAGGCAAACAACCCAGGGACATACAGCCTAGAAACAGTGCCTGGAACCCACAGTGGGTAGAATATTTGTACTTTTCAGAGTGAGTCCTTGATAGGCAGTATTCACCAAGATACCTCTCCAGAAACAAAGGAGCTCTCCAGGGTCATTTCCCTTCCCTGCCCCTCAGCATAAACACAGAGCCACCCATGGAAGCAGTGAAAAAGGACACTGGCTGCCTAACTTGCTTACACTAAGCCCCATCCCCTGCACTCTGGTGGGACTGCACTTATCAGTCATGCTCACCTCTGTCCCAGTGTGGCAGGCCCCTCCACGAAAAGACCAGCAAAACCCCCAGTCCACACCATATCTACAAAAGAGTTTTGCAAAGTATCAGTTCCTGTGCAGGTGGTGACAGGACTCATTTTGTAGGCATATCAGAAACAACTAGTTAAAACACTACATTTAGGCCAGAAACCAAACATTGCCCATAGCAGGCAAGGAGAGCCTCTGGAAACAACTTGCCTGAAGGATAGAGCAGCCAGAACACAACAGCAGAGTGCATAAAACACACATTGGAGAAACTTCCTGAAGTGCCAGTCCCTGGGCATGATATTATATCTTCCTCATAAGGTCAATACTTTCAGGAACAGGAGACATAACTGACTTTTCTAACACAGAAAATAAGGTAGAAACTTAGACAAAATGGGAAGACATAGGAATTAATCCCAAATGAAAGAAAAAGAGAAGGCTACAGCCAGAGATCAAAGTGAAACAGGTATAAGCAACATGCCTGATGGAGAATTTAAAGCAAGGATCATAAAGATACACAATGGGGATAAGAAAAGAAAAGAAGACATCAGAGAGACCCTTACAATAGAGATAAAAGAGATAAAAAAGAATCAATCAGAGATGAAAAGTGCAATAAACAAGATTGGAAACAGGCTGGATGCAAAGAAAAACAGGCTGGAAGAAGCAGAGTACTGAATTAGTGACTTACAAGACAAAATAAAGTAATGAAGCTGAACAAAAGACAGAATTATTATGCAACATGAGAATAGAATTAAGGAATTCAATAACTCTATCAAGTGCAACTTTCAAATTATAGTAGTCCCAGAAGAAGAAAGAAAGCTGCAGAAAATTTACTTGAAGAAATAATAGCTGAATATTTCCCTAATTTGGAGAAAGAAAGAGACATTCAAATCAAGGAAGCACAGAGAACTTACATCAAAATCAACAAAGCAGACCAATACCAAGACACATTGCAAATAAATTTGCAAAATAGAGGAGGGAGGCAAGTTGGTGGAAAAGTAGGGCACCTCGTTTCATCTGGTTTCTTGAATTTAGCTAGATATCTTTCAAATCATTCTGAACACTTATGAATTCAACCTCAGATGTAAGAAAAGATTTGACAGAATTCTACAAATAGAAAAGTGACCACTTTTTGCAAGGTAGGAAGTGCAGAGAAGTAAATCTGAGGGGATATATTAGAAGATAAATGGTGGAGGTAGGGAGGCTACCAGTAAACCAGCTACTGGAAAGTGATATAGCCCCTAAGTGCAAAATCAGAACCTTTAGAAATCTGCTCAGTGAGAGACATCCCTCCCTGAAAGGTGCTCAGGTGGTGAAGCAGGGCAGAATCCTAGGTGGGACAGTGTGGTCTCAGGATCCCCGGGGTCACAGAAAGAACTGGAGTGCCTGAGCCAACAGAGTTCCCAAGCACTGGAGTGGGGAAACCATCTATGGTGAGCAAGGCTGGAAGCAGGATCTCAGCTCAGTTTGCCATAAACCTTGAACCATGGCATGATTGGGTGACCACTTTCCCTGAAGGGACATTGAAAAGGGCAGAAATGCAGGGAACCTTCTCCTTCCCCCAGAAGGGGTGGCATGGGTATGCCCAAGATTGGGCAATCACTCTCCCTGTGGGGATCCTGCAAGCTGCAGACCTGTAGCCACCCTCCTCCCTCCCTGGGGGTATTGGCACAGGTGTGCCCTGAAGGACTCTATAGCTTGGTGCACACAAAAGTGAAGACTGCTTTTCCCCTAGGGTTTATTGAAGAGAAGAGGCCCCAATATTTCAGATGTAGGGCTGGAGATCAGGGTGGTGACGTATTTATTTTCATATGCTAAAACTGTGCAAAAAGCCTTCAGGGAACAAAAGACACATAAGAGAACTCAAAGCAGCTTACAATAAGCCAGACCCATGGGCAAAGGGTGGTGTAACTCTGCCCAGGCAAAGACACCTGAGAATCAGCCCAGCAGGACCCTCCCCCAGAAGAACAGCTGGGATATCAGGTGAATACCAAGTTTACCAAGCACATAGAACTGCAAAACTACAGTGCTAGGGGAAAATATATATAGAATTCAAGGTTTTTTCTCATGACTCTTTTATCTTTCAGTTTAAAATTTTCCTGTTCAATCAGTTTCTTATTTTTCAACTCTTTGTTTTTAAGTTTTTTCTTAATGTTCATTTTTATATTTACATTTTTAGATATATTCCTCATTTTTGACTTCCTTCCACTGTATTCAATTTTATTATATATATATATTGCTTTCTTTACAATTTTGGAATTTAGTGTCTTCTAAAAAAAACAGATAAAAATAATCCCAGGACCTAGTAGATCACCTTGTTTTGTCCACCTGGGAGATTATATTCTCTTCCCCCCACTTTATTTCCCTTTTTATTTTCTTTTTTTGGTTTCTGACTTATTTGGATTTGTCTAATGTGTATTTTGCTTGGGTTGTGGTTGATATTTTTTATTTTGTTCTCTTGTTCACCCATTATTCTCTGGGCAAAATCACTAAAAGGAGAAATCCACAACAAAAGAAAGAACCAGAGGTAATACTCTCTGCCACAGATCTAATAGACATGGATACAAGGAAAATGTCAGAGTTTAAACTCAAGATAATGATTATAAAGTTACTAACTAGGTTTGAAAAAAAGCATAAAAGACACTAGAAAATCTCAGTACAGAAATAAATTCTATTCAGGCCAAAATTAAAAATTCTTTAACTGAACATGCAGTCTAATTGAATGCTCTAACAGCTAGGCTAAATGAAGCAGAAGAGAGAGTCAGTGCTATACAAGACAAGATGACGGAAAGGAAGGAAGCTGAGGAAATGAGAGAAAAACAACTGTTGGACCATGAGGGGAGCCTTTGAGAAATTAGCAATACCATAAAGCAAAACAATATTAGAATTATTGGGGTCCCAGAGGAAGAAGAAAGAGGGAGACAGAAGGTATATTTGAGCAAATCATGGCAGAGAACTTTCCTAATCTGGGGAATGAAAGATGCATTCAAGTCCAGGAGGTAGAGAGAACCCCCCTCAAAATAAAAAAAAAAATCAAAACCCCAACATATAATAGTGAAGATTGCAAATTTCAGAGATTAAAAAAAATGGTCAGAACAGCTTGAGACAAGAACTCCTTAACCTACAGGGGTAAGAATATTAGACTCTCAGCAATCACAGAGACCTGGCAGGCCAGAAAGGGCTGGCATGATATGTTCAGGGTACTAATGAGAAAAACATGCAGCCAAGAATACTTTATCCAGCAATGCTATCATTCAGAATGGAATGAGAGATAAAGAGCTTTAGGACGAACAAAAATTAAAGAATTTACGACCACTATTATGCAGCCATTAACAAACAAACAAACAAACAAACAATAAAACATGAAATCTTGCCATTTGCAATGATGTGGATGGAACTAGAGGGTATTATGCTAAGCCAAATAAGTCAATCAGAGAAAGACAAGTATCATATGATCTCATGCTATGAGGAATTCTTAATCTCAGGAAATAAACTGAGGTTTGCTGGAGTGGTGGGGATTGGGAGGGATGGGGTGGCTGGGTGATGGACATTGGGGAAGGTATGTGCTATGGTGAGCGCTGTGAATTGGGTAAGACTGATGAATCACAGACCTGTACCTCTGAAACAAATAATACATTATATGTTAAAAAAAAAAAAAAGAAAGATAGTAGGAAGGGAAAAATGAAGGGGGGTAAATCGGAAGGGGATACGAACCATGAGAGACTATGGACTCTGAGAAACAAACTATGGGTTTTAGAGGGGAAGGGGTGGTGGGTTAGCCCAGTGATGGGTATTAAGGACGGTACATACTGAATGGAGCACTGGGTATTATATGCAAACAATGAATCATGAGACACTACATCAAAAACTAATGATGTAATGTATGGTGATTAACATAACAATAAAAAATTAAAATAAAAAAATAAAACAAAATAATTCTCAGTAATGGTAAAAAAAACTAATGATGTAATGTATGATGACTAACAAAATAAAATTAAATAAAAAAAGAATTTGTGACCACTAAATCAGTCCTGCAAGTAATATTGAAGGGGATCCTTCAAGGAAAGAGAGAGCCAAGCATAGCATAGACAAGAAAGAAAAAGAGACAATCCACAGAAACAGTGACTGTGCAGGTAAAACAATGGCACTAAATTAATATCTTTCCATAGTTACTCTGAATGTAAATGGGCTAAATGCTCCAGTCAAAAGACACAGGGTCTCAGACTGGATAAAAAAGCAAGACCCATCCATAGGTTATCTGCAAGAGACTCATTATAGGCCTAAAGGCACCTCCAGATTGAAAGTGAGGGGATAGAGAACAATTTATCATGGTAATAGACCTCAAAAGAAATTGGGGTCACAATCCTCATAACAGACAAATTAGATTTTAAACCAAAGACTGTAGTAAAGGATGAAAATGGACACTATATCATACTTAAAGGGTCTAGCCAACAAGAAGATCTAAAATTATAAATATTGATGCTCCTAACTTGTGAGGAACCAATCATATAAACCACTTAAAAACAAAAAGAAAAACATTAATAATAATACAATAGTAGGGGGATTTAACACCCTACTCAGAGCAATGGACAGATAATCTAAGTAGAAGATCAACAAGGAAACAAAGGCTTTGAATGACACACTGGACCTAATGGGCTTCACAGATATATACAAAGCATTCCATCCTAAAGTAACAGAATATACATTCTTCTCGAGTGGATATGGAACATTCTCCAGAACAGATCACATACTGGGTCACAAATCAGGTCTCCAGTGATACCAAAATGTTGGGATTATTCCCTGCATATTTTCAGATCACAATGCTTTGAAAGTTGAACTCAATCACAAGAGAAAATTTGGAAGTACCTCAAGCACTTAGACGTTAAAGATCATCCGACTACAGAAAAAAAAAAATTCAGTCGGAGAAAGACAAATACCATATAATTTCAGTCATATGTGGAATTTAAGAAAAAAAAAAGATGGATACAGCGGGAGGGGGTGTGGGGGAGGAAAACCAGGAAATAGACTCAACTACAGAGAGCAAATTGATGGTTACTAGAGGGGAGGTGGTGGGTTGGGAGAAATAGGTGAACGGGATTAAAGAGTGCATTTACTGTGAAGAGCACCAGGCAGTGTATGGACGTTTTGAATCAGTAAATTGTACACCTGATACTACTTTTACACTGTATGTTAACTAACTGAAATTTAAATGAAAATGTGACCAATGAAAACGAAAGAACCAATTATATATATGAATGAATAGGTCGACCAAGAAATTAAAGAATTTTAAAAATTCATAGAAACAAATGAAAATGAAAACACAACTGTTCAAAACCTTTGGGATATGGCAAGGGGGGTCCTAAGTGTGAAGTACATAGCAATACAAGACTTTCTCAAAAATTAGAGAAGTCTAAAATATACAAGCTAACCTTACAATTAAGAAGCTGGAGAAAGAACAGCAAATAAAGCCTAAGCCCAACAGAAAAAGAGAATTAATAAAGATTGGAGCAGAAGTCAGTGAAATAGAAACCAAAAGAACATTAGAACAGATCCACAAAACTAGGAGCTGGTTCTTTGAAAGAAATAAGAGAGATAACCCCCTATCAAGACTTATGAAGAAGAAAAAAGACCCAAATTAATAAAATCATCAATGAAAGAGATCACCACCAATACCAAGGAAATACAAACAATTTTAAGAACATATTATGATCAACTTATGCCAACAAATTTGGCAATCTGGAAGAAATGGATGCATTCCTGGGAAACTTATAAACTAACAAAACTGAAACAGGAAGAAAGACAATATGAACAGACCAAGAGCCAGCAAGGAAATTGAAGCAATAATCAAAAATCTCCCAAAAAACAAGAGTCCAAGGCCAGATGGCTTCCCAGGGGAATGCTACCAAACATTTAAAGAACTACTACCTATTTTTCTGAAACTGTTTCAAAAAATAGAAAGAGAAGGAAAACATTCAAACTCATTATGAGGCAAGCATTGCCTTGATCCCAATCCCAGATGAAGATCCCAACAAAAAGAGAATTACAGACCAATATCCCTGATGAACATAGATGCCAAAATTTTCACCAAGATCCTAGCATAGATGATCTAATCAATGAGGCAAAACTGAGAGCTTTTCCTCTAAAGTCAGGAATATGACAGCGATGTCCACTGTCACCACTGTTGTTCAACATAGTACTAAAAGTCCTAGCCTCAGCAATGAAAAAAAAAAAAATAGAAGACCACCGAATCAGCAAAGAAGATGTCAAACTCTCACTTTTTACAAATGACAAGAGACTTTATGTGGAACACCCAAAGGACTGCACCCCAAAATTGCTAGAACACATACAGGAATTCAGCAAGGTGACAGGATATAAAATCAATGCACAGAAATCAGTTGCATTTCTATACACTAACAATGAGACAGAAGAAAGAGAAATTAAGGAATCAATCCTATTTACAGTTCCACAAAAAACCATAAGATACCTAGGAATAAACCTAACCAAGAGGTAAATGATCTTTACTCTGAAAACTATAGAACACTCAGGAAAGAAATTGAGGAAGACACAAAGAAAAGGAAAAATATTCCATGCTCATGGATTAGAAGAATAAATATTGTTAAAACATTTATGCTACCCAGAGCAATCTACACATTCAATACAATCCCTGTCAAAATACCGTCAACATTTTTCACAGAGCTGGAACAAATATTCCTAATATGTGTATGGAACCAAAAAAGACCTTGAATAGCCAGAGGAATGTTGAAAAAGAAAACCAAAGTGGGTGGTATCAAAATGCCACCTATATTACAAAGCTATATTACAAAGCTGTAATCATGAAGACATTTTGGTATTGGCACAAAAACAGACACATAGATCAATGGAGCAGAAGGACAACCCAGAAATGGGCCCTCAATTCTATGGTCAACTTATTTACAACAAAACTGAAAAGAAGAGCCAATGGCAAAAACCAGTCTCTTCAATAAATGGTGCTGGGAAAATTGGACAGCCACATGCAGAAGAATGAAACTGGACCATTTTCTTACACCAAATACAAAATGGATACAAATGGATGAAAGACCTAAATGTGAGAGGAATCCATCCTAGATGAGAACACAGGCAGCAACCTCTGTGACCTCAGCTGCAGCAACTTATTGCTAGACACATCTCCAAAGGCAAGGGAAACAAAAGCAAAAATGAACTATTGGGACTTCATAAAGATAAAAACTTCTGCATAGCAAAGGAAACAGTCAACAAAACTAAGAGGTAACTTTCAGAATGGGAGAAGATATCTGCAAATGACATATCAGATAAAGGGCTAGTATCCAAGATCTATAAAGAACTTCTCAAACTCAACACCCAAAAAACAAATAATCCAGTCAAGAAATTGGCAGAATACATGAACAGACATTTCTCCAAAGAAGACCTACAAATGGCCAACAGACACATGAAAAAATGCTCCACGTCTTTTGGCATCAGGGAAATACAAATGAAAACTACAATGAGATACCACTTCACACCAGTCAGAATGGTTAAGATTAACACAAGAGGAAACAATAAATGTTGGCAAGGATGCAGAGAATGGGGAAGCCTCTCACTGTTGGTGGGAACGCAAGGTGGTACAGCTACTCTGGAAAACAGTATGGAGATTCCTCAAGAAGTTAAAAATAGAGGTACCCAACAACCCAGCAATTTCATTACTAGGTGTTTACCCCAAAGACACAAATGTATTGAACTGAACGGGCACCTGCACCCCAAGGTTTATAGCAGCAATGTCCACAATAGCCAAACTGGAGTGAGCTGAGATGTCCATTGGCAGATAAAGGGATAAACAAGATGTGGTATATGTACACAATGGAATTTTACTCAGCTATCAGAAAAGATGAATAGTTACCATTTACATTGATGTGGATGGAACTGGAGGGTATTATGCTCAGTGAAATAAGTCATTTAGAGAAAGACAATTACCATATGGTTTCACTCATATGTGGAATGTGAGAAACAGTCAGAGGACTGTAGGGGAAGGCAGGGAAAACAGAATCGGAAGTCATCAGAGAGGGAGAAAAACAATGAGAGACTCTTAACTATAGGAAACAAACTGAGGGTTGTTGGAGGGGAGGTGGCTGGGGGTGATGGGGTAATTGGGTGATGGGCACATGATGTGATGAGCACTGGGTGTTCCATGCAACTGCTGAGCTATTGAACACTACATCTGAAACTAATGATGTACTGTATGTTGGCTAATTGAATTTAAATTAAAAAAATCTTTCACACACACACAAAAATTGCAAAATATAGTGGTAAAGAAAGTCTTATAAGCAGCAAGACATATGTAGTCTTAACTTACCGGAGAAAACCCATAAGACTAGCTGGAGATTTCTCCACAGAAATTTGGCAAGTCATAAGAAGTCAAGGCATGATAATTCAAAGTGCTGAATAGGAAAACTGGGCAGTCATGAATACTTATACAGCAAGGATATCATTCAGAATAGAAAGACACATAAAGAGTTTCCCAGAAAAACAAAACCATAGGAATTCATGACCACAAAAGCATTCCTACAACAAATATTAATGGAGACACATAGAGTGGAAAGGGAGATCAATACTAACAGTATAAAGGCAGGAAACACAAAAGCAGTAAAAATGATTATTTCTGTAAAAAAAAAGAAGTCAAGGAACTCATGCAGAAAAATGGTAGAAAATATAATAAAATATACTTAAAACATTGTAAGAGGAGAAAAAGTAGATTAAAACTTGAATGAACATCAACTTAATATAGACTGCTATTTGCAAAAGTTTATATACAAACCTAAAGATGTCCGTTTGTCAAAACCACTAATAAACATGCAACAGATAAAGAGAAAGAAATCCAAATATATCACCAAAGACAATCAGCAAAACATGAAGAATAGGAAGAAAGGATCAGAGAAAATCTCCAGAAACAACCACAAAACAAGTAAAAATGTCAATAAATATGTATCTATCAATAATTATTTTTTGAATATGAAATGATTTTTTATTTTCTTTTACTTTTTACTTTTCTACTTCTGTATTTTTTTGTAAGTTATTATTTAAATTCTAGGTAGCTAACATACAGTGTAATGATTGATTTGTGAATATTGAATACCCTGGCAACACAGGAATAAATGCGACTTGATAGTGGTGAATGATTACTATTTTAACTTACTGTTGTATTCAGTTTGCTAATATTTTACTGAGAATTTTTGCATCTTTGTTCATCAGGGGTACTAGCCTGTAGTTCTCTTTATTATTGGTGTCTTTATCTGGTTTTATGTAAGGATGATGCTGGCCTTATAGAATGATACTGGAAATTTTCATTCTTTTTCCATATTTTGGTATTAATTTGAGAAAAATATATAGTAACTCTTCTTTAACTATTTGGGAAATTTTGCCGTGAAGCCATCTTGTCCTGGACTTTTGGTTGTTGGGAGATATTTGATTACTGTTTCAATTCTTTTAATGGCTATTGGTCTGTTAAAGTGTCTCTTTCCTCCTGTTTCAGGTTTTTAGTTCATGTGTTTCAAGGAATTTCTCCATTTTTTGTAGATTGTCCAATTTGTTGGCATATAGTTTTACATAATGTTGTTTTAAAATTATTTGTATTTCTGTGGTGTTGGTTGCGATTTCTCCTCTATCATTTGTGATTTTATTTATTCAGGTCCTTTCTCTTTCTTTTGAAATTCTGGCAAGGACTTTATCAATTTTATTAATTTTTTAACAGCTCCTTGTTTCATTGATCTGTTTTATTGCCTTTCTTTCTTTCTTTCTTTCTTTCTTTCTTTCTTTCTTTCTTTCTTTCTTTCTTTCTTTCTTTTTAGGCTCTGTCTCATTTCTTTCTGCTCTAAACTTTATCATTTCCTTCCTTCTGCTGATTTTAGCCTTTGTTATTTTTATAGCTCCTTTAGGTGTAAGGTTAAGTTGTTTCTTTGAGATTTTTGTTGCTTCATAATGTAGGCCTGTATTGCTATATACTTCACTCTTAGGACCATTTTTGTTCCATCCTAAATGATTTGGACCATGGTGTTTTAACTTCATTTGTTTTCATGTATTTATTTCTTCTTTGACTTCCTGGTTGACCTATTCAAATTTTGTAGCATTTTATTTAAGCTCCATGTATTTCTGGTCTTTCGAAGTTTTGGCTTATGGTTGACCTCAAGCTTCATGGTGTTGTGCTTAGAAAATATGCATGGTATGACTACAGTCTTTTTGTGTTGGTTGAGGACTGATTTGTGACCTATTATGTGATCTGTTCTGGAGAATGTCCCATGTGTACTTGAAAGGAATGTGTATTCTGCTGCTTTAGGATGGAATGTTCTGAATATATTTGTGTCCATCTGGTCCAGTGTGTTATTCAAAGCCATTGTGTCCTTCTTGATTTTCTGTTTAGATGATATATCCACTCTTGTAAGTAGGGTGTTAAAGTCCCCTACTAGTATTGTACTATTATTGATGGATTACTTTATGTTTCTTATTAATTGCTTCATGTATTTAAGTGCTCTCATGTTGGTTACAAAAATATTTACAATTGTTACCTCTTCTTGCATTGTCCCCATTATTCTCTATAGTGCTCTTCTTTACCTCCTGTTACAGTGTTTGGTTTACATTCTAGTTTGTCCAATATAATTATTGCTATTCTCTCTATTAACATAATTTTGTGTGATGAATGTTTCTACACGCCCTTATTTATTTATTTATTTATTTATTTATTTGCCACTGGGTGTTTTGATTAAACTAGAATATTCAGAAAAGACCCAGTGCCTGTACTTATCAGTTATCCATTGTTGGCTGTAGCCACCAGCTAGCACAAATTTTCTTTTCTTTTTATTTTTTAATAATTATATTCAGTTAGCCAACATATACTACAACATTTGTTTTTGATATAGTGTTGAACAATTCATTAGTTGTGTATAATACCCAGTGCCCATCACAAAATGTGCCCTCCTTAATACCCATTACCCAGTTACCACATCCCCACACCCCATTCCTTCCATAACTCTCAGTTTGTTTCCGTGAGTTGAGAGTCACGGTTTGTCTCCCTCTCTGATTCCTTCCCATTCAGTTTTCCCTCCCTTCACCTATGGTCCTTTATACTATTCCTTATTTCCACATACAAATGAAACCATATGATAATTGTCTTTCTCTGCTTGACTTATCATATCATAAAGATAAAATGTTTCTTCACAGCAAAGGAAACAGTCAGCAAAACTAAAAGCCTATCCACGGAATGGGAGAAGATATTTGCAAATGACATTTGCATTTCCCCTCCAGTTAGCATAATCCCCTCCAGTCCCATCCATGTCAATGCAAATCATGGGTTTTCATCCTTTCTGATGGCTGAGTAATATTCCATTGTGTATATGAACCACATCGTTATCCATTCATCAGTTGAAGGACATCATGGCTCCTTCCACAGTTTGACTATTGTGGACATTGCTGCTATGAATATTGGGGTGCATGTGCCCCTTCTTTTCATTACATCTATATCTTTGCACTTAGTAGTGCAGTTGGTGGGTCATAGGGTAGCTCTATTTTTATCTTCCTGAGGAACTTCCATACTGTTTTCAAGACGGGTTGTACCAGCATGCATTCCCACCAACAGTGTAAGAGGGTTCCCCTTTCTCTACATCCTCGCCAACACTTGTTGTTTCCTGTATTGCTAATTTTTGCTATTCTAACTGGTATAACGTGGTATCTCATTGTGGTTTTGATTTGTATTTCCCTGATGGCTAGTGATGTTGAATATTTTTTCGTGTCTGTTAGCCACTTGTATGTCTTCCTTGGAGAAATGTTTATTCATGTCTTCTGTCCATTTTGTGACTGGACTATTTGTATGTCTTCCTTGGAGAAGTCTATTCATGTCTTCTGCCCATTTTGTGACTGGATTATTTGTTTTTTGGGTGCTGAGTTTGAGAAGTTCTTTATAGATCTTGAATACCAGCCCTATATCTGTAATGTCATTTGCAAATATCTTCTCCCATTCCATGGGTTGGCCCTTAGTTTTGCTGACTGTTCCTTTGCTGTGCAGAAGCTTTTTGTCTTTATGACGTCCCAATGGTTCATTTTTCCTTTTGTTTCCCTTGTCTTTGGTGATGTGTCTAGCAAGAAGTTGCTGCGGCCAGGGGTTGAAGAGATTGGTGCCTGTGTTCTCATCTAGGATTTTGATGAATTCCTGTCTCACTTTTAGGTCTTTCATCCATTTTGAGTCTGTTTTTGTGGTTGGTGCAAGAAAATGGTCTAGTTTCATTCTTCTGCATGTGGCAGTCCAGTTCTCCCAGAACCATTTATTGAAGAGACTGTCTTTTTTCCACTGGATATTTTTTTCCTGCTTTGTCAATGATTAGTTGACCATAGAGTTGAGGGTCCATTTCTGGGCTTCCTATTCTGTTCCACTGATTCATGTGTCTGTTTTTGTTCCAGTACCATACTGTCTTCATGATTACAACTTTGTAATATAGCTTGAATTCCAGCATTCTGATGCCACCAGCTTTGGATATTTTTTCCACATTCCTCTGGCTATTCAGGGTCTTCTCTGGTTCCATACAAATTTTAGGATTGTTTGTTCAAGCTCTTTGAAAAATGTCGATGGTATTTTGATAGAGATTCCATTCAATATATAGATTGCTCTGGGTAGCATAAACATTTTAACAATATTTTTTCTTCCAATTCATGATCATGGAATGTTTTTTCATATCTTTGGGTCTTCCTCAATTTCTTTCATATGTGTTCTGTAGTTTTTAGAGTACAGATCCTTTGCTTCTTTGGTTAGGTTTATTCCTAAGTATCCTAGAGTTTTTGGTGGAATTCTAAATGGGATCGATTCCTTAATTTCTCTTTCTTCTTTCTCATTGTTAGTGTATAGAAATGCAACTGATTTCTGTCCATTGATTTTGTATCCTGCCACATTTCTGAAGTGCTGTCTGAGTTCTAACATTTTTGGGATGTAGTCTTTTGGGTTTTCCACATAAAGTGTCATGTCATCTGCAAAGAGAGAGTGATTTCTTCTTTGCCAATTTGAATGCCTTTTATTTCTTTTTGTTGACTGATTGCTGAGATTAGGACTTCAAGTACTTTGTTGAACAGTAGTGGTGAGAGTGGGCATCCCTGTCATGTTCCTGACCTTAAGGGAAATGCTCACAGTTTTTCCTCCATTGAGAATGACATTCACTATGGGCTTTTTCCAGATGGCTTTTATATTGAGGTATGTTCCCTCTCTCCCTATACTTTGAAGAGTTTTAATCAATAAAGGTTGCTGTATTTTGTCAAAAGCTTTTTCTGCATCAATCGAGAGGATCATGTGTTTCTTGTCTTTTCTTGTATTAATTGCAAATGATGAACAACCCTTACATCCCCAGAATAAATCCCACCTGGTCTGGTGAATAATTCTTTTAATGTACTGTGGGATCCTATTGGGTAGGATCTTGGTGAGTATTTTGGCATCCATGTTAGTCAGGGATATTGGTCTGTAATTGTCTTTTTAATGGGGTCTTTGTCTGGTTTGGGGATCAAGGTAATGCTGGCCTCATAGAATGAGTTTAGAAGTTTGCCTTCTATTTCCATCTTTTGAAACAGCTTCAGTAGAATTGTTATTATTTATTCTTTGAATTTTTGGTAGAATTCCCCTAGGAAGCCATCTGGTCCTGGATTCTTGTTTCTTGAGAGTTTTTTGAATACTGCCTCATTTTCCTTGCTGGTTATTGGTCTGTTCAGATTGTCTATTTCTTCCTGTTTCAGTCTTGGTAGTTATCAGTTTTCAGAAGTGCATCTATTTCTTCCAGATTTCTTAATTTGTTGGCATGTACTTGCTAGTAATAGTTTCTAATAATTGTCTTTATTTCCTTGGTGTTAGTCATGATCTCTCCCCTTTTATTCATGATTTTGTTGATTTTGGTCCTTTCTCTTTTCTTTTGGATAAGTCTGGCAGAGGTTTATCAATCTTATTATTTCTTTTAAAGAACCAGCTTCTAGTTGCATTGACCTGTTCTACTCTTTTTCTGGTTTCTATCTCTTTGATTTCTGCTCTAGTCTTTATTATTTCTCTTCTCCTGCTTGGTTTAGGCTTTCTTTGCTGTTCTTTCTCCAGGTTCTTCAGGTATAAGATTAGCTTGTGCATTTGGGATTTTTCTATTTTTTTTTAAAGATTTTATTTATTTATTTGACAGAGAGAGACAACAAGAGAGGGAACACAAGCAGGGGGAGTGGGAGAAGAAGAAGCAGGCTAACCACCAAGCAGGGAGCCCGACATGGGGCTCAATCCCAGGACCCTGGGATCTTGACCTAAGCCAAAGGCAGCCGCTTAACTGACTAGCCACTCAGGTGCCCCTTTTTCTAATTTTTTTGAGAGTGGTTTGAATGGATATGTATTTCCCTCTTAGGACCACCTTTGCTGTATCCCATAGGTTTTGAACTGATGTGTTTTCATTCTCATCAGTTTCAATGAATTTTTTAAGTAGTTCTTTAATTTCCTGGTTAACCCAAACATTCTTTAGTGGGATGCTTTTTAACTTCCAAGTGTTTGAGTTCCTTCCAAATTTCTTCATGTGGTTGAGTTCCAGTTTCAAAGTTTTGTGGTCTGAAAATATGCCAGAAATAATCTCAATCTTTTGGTATCAATTGAGACCTGGTTTGTAACCCAGTATGTGCTCTATACTGGAGAAAGTTACATGTGCACTCGACATGAATGAGCATTCTTTTGTTTTAGGATGTAATGTCCTGTATACGAAGTCCATCTGGTCCAATGTGGCATTCAAAGCTTTTGTTTCTTTCTTGATCTTCTGCTTAGATGATATGTGTATCGCTGTGAGTGGAGTGTTGAATTTTCCTATTCTTATTGTATTATTATCAATATGTTTATTTTGGTTATTAATTGGTTTATATAATTGGCTGCTCCTATGTTGGGGGCATAGATATTTACAATTTTTAGAAACTTTTAAGTATGATATAGTGTCTGTCTTCATCTCTTACTACAGTCTTTGGTTTAAAATCTAATTTGTCTGATATGAGGACCACTACCCATATCTTTCTTTTGAGGTCCATTAGTGTGGTAAATGATTCTCTATCCCCTCACTTTCAATCTGGAGGTGTCTTAAGTCTAAAATTAGTCCTTGTACATAGCATATGGATGAGTCCTGCTGTTTTATCCAATCTGAAACCCTGTGTCTTTTCATGGGAGCATTCAGCCCATTTAAATTCAGAGTAACTATTGAAAGATGTGAGTTTAGTGCCATTTTATTGCCTGTAAAGTCCCTGTTTCTGTAGATTTTCTCTGTTTCTTTCTGGTCTATGTGACTGTTGGGGTCTGTCTTTCCTTACACAATACCCTTAATATCTCTTGCAGCCTGGTTTGGTTGTCACATATTCTTTCAGTTTCTGTCTGTTCTGGAAGTTCTTTACATCTTCTTCCATTCAGAATGACAGCCTTTCTGGATAAAGTATTCTTTACTGCATGTTCTTTTCATTTAGTACCCTGACTACATATTGCTAGCCCTTTCTGGCCTGCTAGGTTTCGGTGGACAGGTCTGATGTTATTCTAATGTTCCTCAATCTACATAAGGAACCTCCTCTCCCTAGCTGCTCTCAGGATAGCTTCTTTGGCTCTATTATTTGCAGATTTCACTATTATATTCAGGGTGTTGACCTACTTTTTTTTTAATTTTTGGGAGGGATCCTCTCTTCCTCTTGGAAATGAATGCTTGTTTCCTTCCCCAGATTAAGGAGGTTCTCAGCTATGATTTGTTCAAATATACCTTCTGGCCCTCTCTCTCTTCACCCCTTCTGGGATCCTAATAATTCTGACACTGATTCGTTTCAAGGTATCATTAAGTTCTCAAAGCCTTTCTCATGGGCTATTAGTTGTCTTTCTCTCTTTTGCTCAGCTCCCTTCCTTTCCATCAGCCAGTCCTCTAGATCACTTATTCTCTAGTCTGCCTCATTTGTCCTAGCTTTTAGAGCATCCAGTTTAGACTGCAACTCAGTTATAGCATTTTTAAGTTCAACCTGATTAGATATCATTTCTGCCCTTAGAGATTCTGTACTGTCACTTACGCTTTTTTCAAGCCTAGCTATTAACTTTGTAATTGTTATCCTGAATTCCTTCTCTGACATCTTACATATATCTGTATTGATTAGGTCTGTGACAGAGAACATTGCCTCTGGTTCTTTTGTTGTGAATTCCTCCTTCTAGTCATTTTGCTCAGAGAAGGATGAGTGAGTGAATGAGCAGAATCCAAAATATCAACCACGACCCAAGCAAAATACACTCTAAAGAAATCTGAAGCAGTTGGAAGCCACAACAGAAAAAGCAAACAAATCTAAAATGAAAGAAACAAAACAAAACAAAAAAAAAAGGTGGGGGGAAAAGAGACTATAATTTCTTAGGTTGGACAAAACAGGGTGATCCATTTGTTCCTGATTGAATTTTGGTCTTTGTGTTAGAAGACACTACATCCCAAATTTGCAAAGAAAGAAAACTTGTTCTTCCAATCCATGAGCCTGGAATGCCTTTCTATTTCTTTGTGTCTTCTTCAAATTCTTTCATCACTGGTTTATAGTTTTCAGTGTACAGGTCATTCAGCTCCATAGTTAAGTTTAGTTCTAGGCATTTTAATTTTGATGCAATTAAAATTACAATCTTTCTGCTGCTTTATTATTAGTGTATGGAAACGCATGGATTTCTACAAATTGATTTTATTTAATGTGACTTTACTGATTTTATTAGTTCTAGTAGTTTTTTCGTGGGTTCTTTAGCATTTTCTATATATAGGATTATGTCATTTGCAAATAGTGAGTTTTCCTTTCCTTTTCCTTTTTCCTAATCATTCCTACCAACAGTGCAAAGGGTTCCCCTTTTTATGCATTCTTGCAACACCTGTTGTTTCTTGTGTTGTTAATTTTAGCTAAAATTACCATTAGGTTTATATATTACACCTTATGCATATAGCAGTCTATATTATGATGTCTCCTTAAGTCTGAAGCCATTTTTTACTCCTCCCACCCCCATATTTTAGGGAAAAAATGTCATAGTTGCATCCTTTTATTTCATGAGTCTTTTGACTAATTATAACCAATATACTTATTTTTACTCTTTTTGTGCTCCTTAATTACTTACTCTTACATATGGTCTCTCCTTTCTACATGAAGAGTCCCCTTTCACATTTCTTATAGGGCTAGTTTAGTGTTCATGAATTCCTCTAACTCTTGTTTCTCTGAAAAACTCTTTATCTCTCCTTCTGTACTGAATAATACCCTTGCTGGATAAAGTATTCTTGTCTGCAGAATTTCCCTTTCAGTACTTTGAATATATCATGCTACTCTCTTCCGGCCTACAGATGTTCTAGTGAAAAATACTCTGATAGTCTTATGGGGTTTCCCTTGTTTGTAACTGTTGTCTTTTCTCTTGCCACTTTTAATATTCTCTCTTTATCACTAATTTTTGCCATTTTAATTATGTTTCTTGGTGTGGACCTCCTTGGGTTGATTTTATTGGTGGCTGTTTGTGCCTCTTGGAGCCCAGCATCTTTTTTTTTCCCAGTTACAAGAAATTTTCAGTTATTATTTATTCAAATAATTTTTCTTCCCCTTTTTCCCTCTCTTCTGCTTCTGTGATCCCTTTAATGTGAAATTTATTACACTTGATTGTGTCACTGAGTTCCCTAAGTGTATTCTCATTTTCCTATTTTTTTCTCAGCTGCTCAGCTTGTTTACTTTCCATTACTCTGCCCTCCAGATTGCTGATTCCTTCTTATGTTTTTTCTAGTCTGCTATTTATTCCATCTAGTGAAATTTTAATTTCATTTATTGAATTATCTCTTTTTTTAAGATTTATTTATTCATTTATTTATTTATTTATCAAAGAGAGAGAGCACAAGCAGGGGAGTGGCAGGTAGAGCAGGCAGAGCAGGCAGAGGGAGAAGCAGACTCTCTGCTGAGCAAGGAGCCCAATATGGGACTCGATCCCAGGACCTTGGTTTCATGACCTGAGCCAAAGGTAGATGCTTAACCAACTGAGCCACCCAGGCATCCCTATTGTGTTCTTCTCTCTTAATGTTTTTTTTATCTCTTTGTTGTGAATCTCACTGATGTCTCCACTCTTTTCTAAATTCTATTGAGTATCTTTATGATCATTCCTTTAAATTCTCTATCAGTCATATTCTTTTATTTGTTTTGCTTAGGTCTCTTGCTGTGATTTTGTTTTGTTCTTTCATTTGTGACATGTTCCTCTGTCTCCTCATTTTGTCTAACTCTCTGAGTCCGTTTCCATGTTTTAGGAAAGTCAGTTGTGTCTCTTGTTCTTGAAAATAGTGGCTTTAAAAAAAGGTCGTGTAGTTCCCTGCATTGCAGCGTCCTCTGTTTTCCAGAACATTGGGCTTCAGGACTGTCTCCCATGTATGTTATGCACAATCTGCTATTGTGGCTGAGCCTCTTTTTCCTTCATTCCAGTCATCTAAACTGGCTCTTTGCATGCTGTGGGCAGTGTTTAGTCTCTGTTGTGAACCACTTTGAGGCTGTCTGGAGCTTGAGTTGAGTCAGATCAGGTGTTTGCCAGAGATGAAGTAACACCAAACTGCAGGGCACTTTCCCTGTGTTATCACCTGAAAAACTTTTGTTGGTGGGCAGAACATTGCTGGGGCTCCAGTCTGACTGGTGTGTCTGGTTATCCTTCCCTCTCCCTGGGGTAGGAGTCACTTTGGAATTGTGTTGTTCCTTGTCAGGGCTGCTTGCACAATACCAAGCTTATGACCCCAGTTTGGATGGGCTCCACCCAAGAATATATTGGAGGAAATGGAACTACAACATGGGCAGGAGTGGTGCATGCAGGTTTAGCAAGGTTTGCATGAGGTTTTCTGTGAGAGTGGACCTGCTGACACCATTGCTGTATTAAGGCCACCTGGGTTGGAGGGGGGCAGATCCACAAAGCACACAGGTTGGGAGACATAATGTTATCAAGATTTATGCTAGTCTTCTGGAGAGGGGGACCCACAGCAACTGGATTGAAGCAGGCCTGGCTGGAGTGCGCAGATCTGCTAAAACATGGGGTGCTGTGGCACAGTGTAAGCAAATTAGGTAGGGAATGTTTGTGCTGCACTGGTTCCTGCAGGTGACTGTGTGTTTATGCTGAGGGTCAGAGTAGGGAAATGGCACCTGCCAGCTCCTTTGTTCCTGGATGAGTCTTCCAATGATATCTTTCCCTCAGTTTCATACTCTGAGATTAGTAATTAACTCTCCCTCCCATATGCCCAAGGTGTTTTTCATACTGCTGCTCCCATGTTGTATTTCCTTGGACTGTTTATTGTGCTGTCTCTTTAAGAGCAGAAACTCAGTTTCCTCTTGCCCTCCCAGCTCTCCCAGGGTCTAGCCCACTGATTTTTAAGATTCCAAGTTTTAAGTCTTGCTAGTGGTAAGAACTCATGAAATTCAGCCGCTCTGTTTTTGAAAAACAAATGTTATAGGGGTTATCTTCCCCATGTAACCTTCCCAGGGAGATAGCCTATTTCTCTCCTCTCTCCATGCCCATGTGTCCCTACATTCCATGGATAGTCCCACAGGTCCATTTAGTTCCCCACCACATCTCCACTCCTCCTGCCCTCTTTGATGTGGCCTATTCTCTACATGTGGTTGTGGAGTTTGTTCTTCCAGTCTTTGGGTCATTTTTTGGTTTATTTACACTAATGTGAGCATTAGCTAGTTGCATCCATGGGATGAGGTGAGGTTAGGGTCCTCCTACTCTGCTGTATCTTTTTGAATGATAGTAAAAATTGTCATTTCATGTCTTTTAAAGAAATTTTCGGTTGTCAAACATATATTGAGTGAAATTTGGAAACAAGTTTTTAACTTCTATTACTTGTGTCCTCTCACACCAGAAGTTTTTATACAAGTTGACACTTGCCTTCACTTAGCAAGCTGACCTTGACTGGTTTTTAAATTTGAAATATTTACTAAAAAATTACTTTTTCCAACTTTAATTTTATTAACCATGTTGAAGGAAAGACTAAAGTGTTTTTCAACATCTCTGGAAAATTATCTTAACCATTAGTTGTCATAGAGAGAAATGAACAAACATAATGTAAGCAAGAAAAGTAGGAAACAAGATGCTATAGAAATATGTTAGTAATCAATTGATAAAGACATTAAGTAGTTTGTTAGATTTGTGATATTTGAGGTTGTGCTGAGTTTAGCCAATTGCAAAGTTAGAGAGAAGGATTCCCATAAAACTGCACTCACATCTGACACCAAGTACAAATTTATGGGCTCCCAAATTTATCCTCAGATTTGATAATTTGCTAAAAGGACTTATAGAACTCACTAACAGCTATTATACTCAAGAGCTCAATTTTGTTTTTATAGGGACAGAGAAAAGATTAAAGTTAGTCAAGGGTAGAGATGTCTTAAACAAAATACAGAAAGTTCCAAATACAGAACTTTGGTTGTCACTTCCCAATGAAGTCATGGAAGGTGATGACTTGTCTTGGCTTTGATGTGTGACAATATGCATTGGAGTATTGCCAACCAGGGAAGCTCACTAAAGCTTTTTGTGTGCAACATGTGTCTGATCTTTAGCTTCCAGCCCCCTCTCCATAGCTTGAGCTAATATCGTTAGTGTCCGGTTCCTTTTGGGGGCAGAACTGATACTTTGTGGCCCCAAGCTCCCATCATACATTACTGATAGACTGTCTGTTGGCCAAAGCCTTCATCAAAGAATTATATTCCTAACAGGCATTAAAGGGCCTAGAGATCACTTCCCATTAGCTGAAGACAAAGATCAGACCTGATTTTGAGTAACGAGATATATATATAGAGAGAGATAGATAGATGATAGATGATCAATAGATAGATAGATATTTTTACTGCATAGAAGTATTTGTCAGTTTAAAAAAGAATTTTAAAAAAGAAATTATAACTTCATTTAAATTCAATTAGTTAACATATAGTGTATCATTAGTTTTAGATGTAGGGTTCAGTAATTAATCAATTGCATATAACACCCCATGCTCATTACATCAAGTGCCCTCCTTAATGCCCATCATCCACTTACCCCATCCCTCCACCCACTTACCCTCCAGCAACCCTCAGTTTGTTTCCTATAGTTAAGAGTCTCATGGTTTGTCTTCCTCTCTGACTTCATCTTATTTTATTTTCCCTCCATTCCCCTATGATCCTCTGTTTTGTTTCTTAAATTCCACATATGAGTGAAACCATATGATAATTGTCTCTCTCTGATTGACTTATTTTGCTCAGCATAATACCCTCCGGTTCCATCCACATCAATCTAAATGGTAAGATTTCATCCTTTTTGATGGCTGAGTAATATCCAATTATATATATATACCACATCTTCTTAAAAATTAATTTTTGAAAGTTTTTTATAATATTAAATAAATGTTTACTTTTATACCAAAAAATGAAAAAAAAATTACTTCCTCTGTGGTGAAATCAGAAGGTTTTAGAATTTTATGGTAAAGTGACACAGTTCTTCAGATAATTCTCAATGGTTAAGAGTGTTCTGGGGACTTCATCATCTTCCTCCACTCAACTTTAGATAAGCTCTTCTTTCTTTTTCTGCATATAACTGTATGAATGGCCAACATATATCACCAACCATAACCTCTCTTAACCTACAAACTTGAGTTTTCAAATAACTATTCAAGTCATGTCTTTTATTTGGCTTCTGAAGATTTTGTTTGAAGAAAGTGTTCCATGACAAATAAACATACGTTACTTTTTTTAAAGTTTAATGAAATTTAGAAAAAACTAAAAAGTATTTGAAAGACAGTAATGCTCTTCAAAATCCTTACTTTAGAAATATGTAATCAGGGAAGAGTGAATTGCCAAGATCACATGTCTGAAAACCATTCTTCATCTTTTATTTATTCTCGAGTTCAGTTTGTTTTTTTTCATATATGATTATCAACCATTAAATTATTTATATGTATATTTATTTATATTTATATATAGGTTTCATAAGAATATGCTTTTAAGTTATTTTTATGCTTACCCAGTTCATTCAGTCATGCAATGAATGGATCTACTAAACATTTACCGTAGACTCTAGGGATTTACTAATACATAAACTCTGTTCCTATCCTTGAGGAATCCAAAAATATAGTGAGGCAGACCCCATAAGTAAATCAATAATTACACTCAAATTATTAAAAGCTGTTATGGACTAAAAGAGGTTACTATGAAAGCATAGATAATACATAACTACATCAGTCTGGAGGTTTTAAAAAGGCTGTACTATGAAAAGAAACATCTGAATGGATACTTGAAGAAAAAATAAATAACTGTGATCAAGTAGCTTCCATAAGTGTACCCAAAGTGAGATAAGGGAAGAGAAGGGGAAGCATTAGTGATCTAAACAGAGGAAATACCATATGAAAATTCACAGAGACTTGAAAGAACAGAGTATGTTCCAAAAAATGACATGAGTGTAAATGGAACACATTATGCAAGTCAGAGTGTGTTAAAAGATAAAATTAGAGTTATTCAATGCCAGTATGGCTCTTACATGGCATGTTATGATTATAAGACATTATAAGGGGACTTGCTATCTTAGTTACTGATGAGGCACTAAGACAATAAGTGGCAAATAACTGATCTTATATTACCAAAGAAGTAGCTCAGCCACCTAAACTTGACTTACAAAGAAGGTGGTAATAAACTGGGTTTGCAACCCTTCAATAAACTGAAATTCTTAGGCTACAAAATAATTTGGAGAGGATAATTTAGGAAGATAGGAATTAGATACACTGAATCCTATCATCTCCCATGGGAAAGAGGAGAAGGAGATATTTTCTCCTTATCTCAAGACCAATGAAAATGACTTCAGAAAGACAACTTAGAGAGTTTGAGGCTAGCTTTTTAGAGCTTGAGGGACACATTTAACTGGTGTATGGCTCATGCTTGAGAAACTGAAAAGCAAGAGCCTTGGCTAAAGTGACTTATTACAGTAGAGGACAATGGTTGGAATGTAATTTCATTACCACAAAAGCATGTTTAAGGTGTGCATATCCTATGAATCACATGCAAACTACATAAAAAGCAGCTCTTCTTCCAGAAGGTCACATAAAGTGACATGAAGAGGAAACACAATGATACTAGAGCTTTACACAAAGGGATTGGAAAAAGAGTGATTCTATGATTCTATGCAGACAACCAGACAACTGCCTGAGCAGAGAGAACTATAGGTTGAGTTCCCAGGGATGAGAGTTCCAAAGAACTACAAAGCACCCATAAATGACTCAATTTTAAATATCTGCCTAAGTAGAGAATTTCAGTGTCAAATCATGGCAATATCAGCCAAATAAGCCTTTTCTACTCCCCTTTCCTCAGACATATCACTCTGAGACATATACACATATACCTTGGGCATGAGAAAGGAAAAAAAAATTATTTAGTAAGTTGTGGAATCTCCAACAAAGATTATTATCTAAATACTCAACAAAATAATTTTATTTTTTTTAATTTTATTTATTTGACACAGAGAGAGACACAGCGAGAGAGGGAACACAAGCAGGGGGAGTGGGAGAGGGAGAAGCAGGCTCCCTGCTCTGAACCTTTCTATTCCTAGTTAGTTGAGTGTTTTTTGAACACTCTAAAACACTGGGTTAGCCCGGTGATGGGTATTAATGAGGGCACATACTGCATGGAACACTGGGTGTTAGGAGAAAACATTGGATCGTGGATCACCACATTAAAAACTAATGATGTATTGTATGGTGACTAACATACCATAATAAAAAATATAAAATAAAATAAAATAAAATAAAATAAAATAAAATAAAAAAAGAAAGGAACTTTCATATCCTATTTAAAGGCATTGACAAAAAAATCCATAAGTAGCATTCTACTTAATGGCAAATGAATGGGTTAGGAATAAAACAATGTCTTCTTCCACTATTTCTATTCAACCTTGTATTTGAGATTTTTAGTCAGTGCAGTTAGGCAAGAAAATAAAACCAAGGCATTCATATATTCCAAAATTCAATATTAGTAATATATGCTACTGAAGTATTCATGGTTTATGAGCAAGTGTCATGAAATACATGGGGGAAATACCTTGAGCTAACACTTTCAGCTAATGGATCATCTTTACAATGCAATTCTTCAATAATTGTTTACAAGAACATTTATATTTAATTAATGTCCTGGTTCAAAATAATAACTCACTCAACTATCTAACTCATATAATTGAGTATTTAGCTTAATTGCCATCTCTGCTACTCAGACCCAGAAAATCTGCCATGAAGAATTGTACCTTTCTTATAACACAAGTAATTATAAATAAATATATCTTTTCCTAGCTGAAGGAAATACTAATTCTTATTAGTAAAATGACTTTAACTTTAAAAGTGCAAGATCTGATGTTAAAACTCAACAAAATTTTGTAAATTCTGATTTTTAATAGCACAATATGATTTTGAATTTTTAAAAAGGAATTACACTCCCCCATCCATGTACTTAGTGCATCCCAGTGTAGACGTTTAAGGATACTTGGGGATTACCTGTCTACTTTGGGTCAGAAGGGTCGGGATTGTTCAGAGGCCTGTGCAGAGGCCTGGCCCTTCTCCCCAGAACTCCACACCCCAGGTTGGATCACCACACTGTGCCATGATTCTCGCAGAAGCCAGAAGGAAAAAAAAAGAACCACAAAGTGTAAAAATCTGGTTAAGATGATCTGGGGAAGATGGAGTAGGAAAGATCTGAGCTAACCTTGTACTATGGATTAACCAAGGCAACAACTGCATCTTTTCAACTAACTCCAAAAATGACCTGAAGACTGGCAGAACAGATTTTCCACAGATAGTCATAGAGAGAAGGCCACATTAAAAAGGGTAAGAAGAAAAGAGATGCAGTTGGGAACCAACCTCCCAGCATGACTAACCACATATGGAAGGGACTTCACAAGCATGGAGGAGCAAAGGGATCAGACCCCAAACCAGGCACCCACAGCTTTGGGGACCCCTACTGGGAAGACAAGAACCCATCATGTCTGGCTTTAAAAAAAACAGTGGAGCTTGATGCAAGGAGCTTTAAAAATCAGTGGGCTTAACTTTGGGAGAGGCAGAGGTGACAGAAAAATAAGTCCCAGCCCTCAAAGAAACAACATTCTAAATAACTCAGACACACAACACAGAAGTAGCAGCTTTAAGATTGCCTGGGGTATATGTGAAGGAGATGTAATGACTAATCTTAGAATGTGTACCAGAAATCATGGACCTGCAGGAGATTTCTCTAAAAAGTAAAATGCTAGTAGGTGTCATTTTCCTTGACCTCTTCCATCCTAGATAGCCAGACACTTGTGGGAGCCAATTCTAGCATTCTCCATATACCCCGTTAACACTGCATGCCCTGCTCCAGAATTCCCCTGAATTCACCTGACCCACCCACCTAAGTGGCTCTTGCCCTGCCACACATGGCAGGCAGCTCTGGCCAGGAACTGTCCTACTAAATATATAAACCTACACACCAATGCATCCACACCTCCTATAACTGTTCTAGCAGTTCCTCTTAGCTGGCCATACAGGGAAGAAACCCTGCCCTTTACTGTGCCTACAGCTATGGTAGAGGCTAATTGCAGAAAACTAGGCTGAGTGCCATCCCCACCCACCAACAAGACCACAGTGATTGGAGCTAGCCATTTCAAAAGTGTGAGGAGCAATCCCTATCTGCTGAGTCCCCAGTGGGCAATTGCAGTCAGCTGGGCTGAAGGCAACTGTGGCTCAGCTATAACAGGAGGGTACATGTAGTCCACACAGGGGATACTCTTGGAATGCCTGGTTCTGGTGACCAGGGGGATTACACTATATGATACCACATGACCCTAGGAGGTCCAAACCAAGACACATAATAATTAAATAGCAATAATAATAATGTGAAAGTATTGTAGAAGCACCAAACAAAACAGTTGCATACAAGGGATACTCCACAAGGCTATCAGCTGATTTTCAGTAGAAACGTTGCAGGCAAGAAGAGAGTAGCACGATATATCCAAAGTGCTGAAAGGAAAGAAAAAGACACTCTACTTGGCAAGGTTACCATTCCGAATAGGAGAGATAAAGAGTTTCCCAGACAAACAAAAGTTAAAGAAGTTCATTGACACTAAACCACCCTTACAAGAAATGTTAAAAGGAATTATTTAAGAGGAAAGAAAAGGCCATAACAAGAAGTAACAAAATTATGAAATAAAAAAAAAAATTCACAGGTAAAAGCAATATACAGTAAAAGTACTAAATTGAACACTTATAAAGTAAGTATGGAAGTTAAAACACAAAAGAAGTAAAATCAATTATATCTACAAAAATTAGTGAAGGAATACAAAAAATTAAAAGATGAAAATATGACATCATGTACATAAAACGTGAAGGGATAGTGAAAATTTAGTGCTTTTAGAATGTTTGAACATTTCAAGTGTACATTGAACATTCCCCAGGACGATTTACATGTAATGCCACAAAACAATTTTCAATAAATTTAAGAAGACTGAAATCTTATCAGTATCTTTCCTGATCACAACAGTATAAAACTAGAAATTAATTACAAGAAAAAAATGGAAAAACACAAACACATGGAATATAAACAACATGCTACTAAACAACCAATGGGTCAGTGAGGAAATAAAAAAAGAAATATAAAAATATATGGAGAAATGGGGTGCCAGGGTGGTTCAGTTGGTTAAGCATCTGCCTTTGGCTCAGGTCCTGATCTCAGGGTCCTTGGATCAAGCCACACATCGGGCTCCCTGCTCAGAGGGTAGTCAGCTTCTCCCTCTCCTTCTGACCCTCCTCCCTGCTTGTGCTTTATCTCTGTCTCAAACAAAAAACTTATAGAGAGAGATATAAATATAGATAGCTATAGCTATAGATATACACACAGAGAGAGAAATGAAAATGAAAACACAATAATCAAAATTGTTGGGACAGAGCAAAAGAAGTTCTAAAAGGCAAGTTGATAGCTACAGGCCTACCTCCAGGAACAAGAAAAATCTCAAACAAACAATATAAATTTATACAAAAGGGAACTAGAAAAAGGACAAAGCCCAAAGTTAGTAGAAGAAAAGGAGTAATAAAGATGAGAGTGGAAATGAATGAAATGACAAAACTGATAAAACTTTAAGCAAACTCAACCAACCAACCAAACAAACAAAACAAAACAAAACAAAACAGGAAAAGAGAGGACTCAAATAAATAAAATCAGAAATTAAAAAAAAAAGAAATAACTGACACCACAGAAATTCACAGACTATAAGAGAACAGTATGAACAATTACATGCCAACAAATTGGACAACCTAGAAGAAATAAAGAAATGCCTAGAAACATACAATCTTCCAAAACTGAAATAGGAACAAATAGAAAATTTGGAAAGAACAATTACTAGTAACAAAACTGAATTGGTAATCAAAAGCTCCCAATAAACATAAGTCCAGGACCAGATTGCCTCACAGATAAATTATTCTAAACATTTAAAAAAAGAATTAACACCTATACTTCTCAAACTAACCCCCCCCAAAAAAAATAGAAGAAAAAGGAAAGGTGCCAAATCCATTCTGTGAAGCCAGCATTAATTTGATACGAAAACATGACACACACAATATGAAAAAAAAAAAAAAACTACTGGTCAATGACTCTGATGAACATAGTTGTAAAACCCTTGACAAAATGTTATCAAACTGCATTCAACATTATAATAGAAAGATTATTCACCATGATAAAGTGGCATTTATTTCAGTGATGTAAGGAAGCCTCAGTATTTGCAAATTAATCATTGTGATGCATCACATTACAAACAGGAAAGATAAAAATCATATGATGATCTCACTAGATGCAAAAAAAGCACTTGATAGAATAAAACACCTATTTATGATAAAAATTCTCAGCAAAGTGGGTTTAGAGGAAAATACCTCAACATAATAAACACCACCTATAGCAAATCTACAGCTAACATCATACCCAATGGCAGAATTGAAACTATTTCCTCCAAGATTGGCTAAAACACAAGAACGTACATTCCATGGTTTTTAATCAACACAGTACTGGAAGCATGAGCTGCAGCAATAAAGCAAGCAAAAAAAAAAAAAAAAAAAGGTGATCAAATTGGTAAGGGAGAAGTGAAACTGCCCATATTTGCAGATGACATGGTACTATATATAGAAAACCCAGAAGACTCCGTCAAAACACTACTAAAACTAATGAATAAATTTAGTAAAGTTGAAGGATACAAAACTAATATACAAAAATCCATTGCACTTTTTAAATTTCTTATTTAAAATCCTGTTAGTTAACATACAGTGTAATATTAGCTTCAAGTTGTACAATATAGTGATTCAACTTTTCCGTACAAAACCTGATGCTCATCACAAGTGCACTCTTTAATCCCCATCACCTATTTCACCCATCCCTGACCAAGCATCCCATCTGACAAACATCAGTTTCTCCTATATATTAGAGTCTGTTTTATGGATTGACCCCTCTCTCTTTTTTCACTCTTGGCTAATTTCTTTTGTTTTTAAATTACACATATGAAAGTCATGTGCTACTTCTCTTTTCCTGACAGACTACTTTCTTTCCTTTCCTTTCCTTTTTATTCTTTGAATTTAAATTCAACTTAGGGGGTGCCTGGGTGGCTCAGTCAGCTAAGTATCTGCCTTCGGCTCAGGTCATGATCCCAGAGTCCTGGGATTGAGCCCCACATTGGGCTCCCTGCTTAATGAGGATCCTGCTTCTTCCTCTCCATCTGCCGCTCCCCCTGCTTGTGTTCTCTCTTTCACTCACTCTCTCTCAAATAAATAAATAAAATTTTTAAAAATTTCAACTTAGTTAACATATAGTGTAGTGTTGGTTTCAGGAGTAAAATTTAGTGATTCATCACTTATTACATACTACACCCAGGGCTTATCCCAACAAATGCCCTCCTAAATGCCCACCACCCATTTAGTGTGTCTCCCTAACACGCTCCGTTCCAGCATCCCTCACTTTGTTCTCTATAGTTTGCTTCCCTCTCCGTTTTCATCTTATTTTATTTTTCCCTCCCTTCCCCTATGTTCATCTATTTTGTTTCTTAAATTCCACATATGACTGAAATCATATGATATTTGCCTTTCTCTGACTTATTTTGCTTAGCATAATACATTCTAGTTCCATCCACGTCATAGCAAATAGCAAGATCCCATTCTTTTTGATGGCTGAGTAATATTCCATTATGTATTTGTTCTTTATAATTATATATATATATACACACACACACTACATTTTCCTTATCCATTCATTAGTCCATGAACATTCGGGCTCTTTCCATAATTTGGCTATTGTTGATAGTGATGCTATGAAAATTGGGGTGCATTTGCCTCTTTGAATCAGAATTTTTTTATTATGTTATGTTAATCACCATACATTACATCATTAGTTTTTGATGTAGTGTTCCATGATTCATTGTTTGTGTATAACACCCAGTGCTCCATGCAGAACGTGCCCTCCTTAATACCCATCACAAGGCTAACCCATCCGCCCCTCCCCTCTAGAACCCTCAGTTTGTTTCTCAAAGTCCATAATCTCTCATGGTTCATCTCCCCCTGAATCAGAATTTTTGTATCCTTTCAATAAATACCTAGTAGTGCAATTGCTGGGCAACGGGATAGTTCTATTTTTAACTTTTTGAGGAATCTCCATACTGTTTTCTAGAGTGTCTGCACCAGTTTGCATTCCCACCGAGAGTGAAAAAGGGTTCCCCATTCTTCAAATCCTTGCCAACATCTATTGTTTACTGAGTTGTTAATTTTAGCCATTCTGACTGGTGTGTGATGGTATCTCATTGTGGTTTTGATTTGTTTTTTCCCAATGATGAATGATGTTAAACATTTTTTCATGTGTCTGTTAGCCATTTGTATGTCTGCTTTGGAGAACTGCCTGTTCATGTCTTCTGCACATTTCTTAACTGTATTATTTATTTTTGGGGTGTTGATTTTGATAAGTTCTTTGTAGATTTTAGATACTAGCCCTTTATCTAATAAGTCATTTGTAAATATCTTCTCCCATTCATTTGTTTGATTTTTAGTTTTGTTGAATGTTTCTTTGTCGTGCAGAAGTTTTTATCTTGATGAAATCCCAATACTTCAGTTTTGCTTTTGTTTCCCTTGCCTCCTGAAACGTGTCTAGAAAGAAGTTGCTGTGGCTGAGGTCAAAGAGGTTGTTCTCTGTTGTGTCCTCTAGAATTATAATGGTTTCCATCTTACATTTAGGTTTTTCATCCATTTTGACTTTATTTTTGTGTATGGTGTAAGAAAGTGGTCCAGTTTCATTCTCTGTATGTTGCTGTCAAGTTTTCCCAACTCAGTTTGTGAAAGAGACTATCTTTTTTTTCCATTGAATATTCTTTCCTGCTTTGCTGAAGATAACTTGACCATAGGGATGTGGGTCCATTTCTGGGTTTTCTATTCTGTTCCTTTGATCTATGTGTCTGTTTTTCTGCCAGTACCAACTGTCTGGATTATTAGAGCTATTACAACTTGAAGTATGGGATTGTGGTTCCTCCCACTTTGCTTTTCATTTTCAACACTCAGTTGGCTATTTGGGGCCTTTTCTTCTTCCCTAAAAGTTTTTTGATTCTTTTTTCTAGTTCTGTGAAAAATGCTGGTGTTATTTTGAACAGAATTGCATTGAATGTGCAGATTGCTTTTGGTAATATAGACATTTTAAAAATATTTTTTCTTCCAATCCATGCGAAAAGGATATTTTTCCATTTCTTTGTGTCTTCAATTTATTTCATAAGTGTTCTATAGTTTTCAGAGTACAGGTCTTTTACCTCTTTTGTTAGCTTTATTCCTAGGTATCTTATGGGTTTTGGTGCAATTGTAAATGGGATCCATTCCTTGATTTCTCTTTCTGCTGTTTCATTAGTGATGTATAGTAATCCAACAGATTTCTGTACATTTATTTTATATTCTGTGACTTTATTGAATTCGTGTATCACATCCAGCATTTTTTTGGTGGAGTTTTTCAGGTATTCTAGATAGAATATTATGTCATCTGAGATGAGTGAAAGTTTGAAAACTTCCTTGCTTTTTATTTCTTTTTGTTTTCTGATTGCAGAGGCTAGGACTTCCAGGACTATGTTGAACACCAGTAGTGAGAGTGGATATCCCTGTCATGTTCCTGACCTTAGGGAAAACTCTCAGTTTTTCCCCCTTGAGGATGATATTAACTGTGGATCTTTTGTATAAGGCCTTTATGATGTTGAGGTATATTCCCTCTATCCCTACTTTTTGAGGCTTTTTTTTAATCAAGAAGGGATTCTATATTTTTTCAAATGCTGCTTTTTCTACATCTATTGAGGGGAATATATAGTTCCTATCCTTTCTTTAGTTAATGTGGTGTATCATATTGATTGAATTGCAGATATTGAACCATCTCTGTAGCCGAAGAATAAATCCCCCTTGGTTATGGTGAGTAATCCTTTTAATGTATTGTTGGGTTTAATTAGTTAGTATCTTGTTGAGAATTTTTCAACTATTTTCATCAGGGATATTGGTCTGTAATTCTCATTTTTAGTGGGGTCTTTGTCTGGCTTTGGAATATAGGTGATGCTGGCCTCCTAGAATTAGTTTGGATGTTTTCCTTCCATCTCTATATTTTGGAACAGATTCAGAAAAATAGGTATTATTTCTTTTTAAATGTTTGGTAGAATTCCATGGGAAGCCATCCAGCCCTGGACTCCTGTTTGTCGGGAGGTTTTTCATTACCGGTTCCATTTATTTGGTGCTTATGGGTCTGTTGAAATTATTTATATCTGCTTGTTTCAGCTTTGGTAGTTCCTATGTTGCTAGGAATTTATCCATCTCTTCCAGATCGCCTAATCTGTTGGCATATACTTATAACTGTTTGTATTTCTGTGGTGTTGACTGTGATCTCTCCTCTATCATTCGTGATTTTATTTATTTGGGTCCTTTCTCTTTTCTTCTTAATAAATCTGGCTAGGAGTTTATCAATTTTGTTAATTCTTTCAAAGAACCAGCTCCTGGTTTTATTGATCTGTTCTACTGGTTTCTTTTATTTCTATATCATTTATCTCTGTTCTAATTTTAATGATTTCCCTTCTGCTGGTTTAGGCTTTATTTGTTCTTTTTCCAGATCCTTTAGGTGTAAAGTTAGGTTATATATTTGAGACTTCTCATGCTTCTTGAGGAAGGCCTGTATTGCTATATACTTCCATCAAAGGACCACCTTTAGTGCATCTCAAATGTTTTGCACTGTAGGGTTTTCATTTTCATTTGCTTCCATGTATTTTTTAATTTCTTCTTTAATTTTCCAGTTGATCCATTCATTCTTTAGCAGGATGTTCTTTAACCTCCATGTACTTGTGGACTTTCAAAAATTGTTTCTTGTGGTTGACTTAATATTTCATAGTGTTGTGGTCTGAAAATATGCATGGTATGATCTGAAACTTTTTGTATTGGTTGAGGGCTGATTCGTGATCCAATATGTGATCTATTCTGTATAATGTTCCAGGTTCACTAAAAAAGAATGTGTATTCTGGTGCTTTAGAATAAAAGCTCTGAATATTTCTTTTAGTCCATCTGGTTCAGTATGTCATTCAAAGCCATTGTTTCCTTGTTGATCTCCTGCTTAGATGATCTGTCCATTTCTTTTTGTGTGGTGTTAATGTCCCCTACTCTTATTGTATTATTATCAATGAATTTCTTTAAGTTTGTTATTAATCGATTTATATATTTGGTTACTCCCAAGGTGGGGGCATAAATATTTACAATTGTTAGGTCTTCTGCTTGGATAGATGCTTTTATTATGATATAGTGCCTTTCATCAACTCTTATTAAAGTCTTGTCTTAAGGTCTAGTTTGTCTGATATGAGGATGACTACTTCAGCTTTCTTTTGTTGTCCATTAGCATGATAAATGGTTCTCCAACCTCTTGTTTTTAATCTGGAGGTGCTTGGGTCTAAAATGAGTCTCTTGTTAGCAGCATAAGGATAGGTCTTGTTTTTATGTTTTTTAATCCATTCTGATACCCTATGTCTTTTGATTGGAGCATTTAGTCCATTTACGTTCAGAGTAATTATTGATACATAAGAATTTAGTGTTATTGTATTACCCATAAAATCACTGTTCCTATAGATGGTCTCTGTTCATTTCTAGTCTTTGTTGCTTTTGGTCTCTCTTTCCCACTCAGAGTGTTCCCTTCAATATTTTTTGTAGAGCTGGTTTAGAGTTAAAAAACTCCTTTAGTTTTTGCTTATTTGGAAACTCTTTATCTCTCCTGTTCATCTTAATGACAGCCTTGCTGGATATTGTATTCTTGGCTGCATATTTTCCCATTCAGCAGGTTGAATATATCATGCCACTTTCTTCTGGCCTCCCAAGTTTCTGTGTCAGGTCTGCTGCTAGTCTTTGTGTCCACCCTTGTAGGTTAAGGACCTTTTGTCCTGAACGGCTTTCAGAATTCTCTCTTTATCTTTGTATTTTGCAAGTTTTCCTATGATTTATCTTGGTGTTCACATGTTTCTGTTGTTACTGAGGGGAGTTCTCTGTGCATCTTGGGCTTAAATGCCTGTTTCCTTCCCTAGATTAAGGAAGTTCTCAGTTCTAATTTCTTCAGTTACACCTTCTGCCCCCTTTCCACAATCTTCTTCCTCTGGGACTCTTATGGTACATATATTATTTCACTTTGTGGAATCGCTGAGCCCCCTAAGTCTATTTTCTTGATCTAATCGTTTCCATTCCCTTTTCTTTTCTGCTTCATTATTTTCCATAATTTTATCTTCTATATCACCTATTAGATCCTCTGCTTCTTCCATCCTCATTGTGATTACATTTAGTCAGTTTTGTATCTCAGTTAAAACATTTTTAATTTTGGCCTGACTAGTTATTAGCTCTTTTATCTCTGCAACCAGTTTTCTTCTGGTGTCTTCTTTGCTTCTTTCAAGTCCAGCTAGTATTCTTATAAATGTTGTTCTAAATTCTTGTTCAGATATATTGCTTATATCTGTTTTGTGGAAATCCCTGGCTGTGATTTCTTCCTGATCTTTACTTTGGGGACAATTTCTCTGTGTTGCCATTATGTCTAGGTTTCTGTCTTTTGTTTATAATGAAAGTTTGTTGTTTCTTTGTCATGAAACAAATACTGTATCAAGAAGGGGTCATACACTGTCCAGGACCTGGCGCTTCAGGAAGTGTTTGTGGTGTATGTTGTGTGCACTCTGCTATTGTATTTTGGCTGCTCTTTCCCATAGTCAATCCTCTACAAAACTCCTCCTTGCTTGCAGTGGGGAGTGTTCGGAACTTTAACTGGGTGTGCTTTGATTAGTTTGTTCAAATAAGCCTGATAAGAAGGAAGGAAGGAAGGAAGGAAGGAAGGAAGGAAGGAAGAAAGAAAGAAAGAAAGAAAGAAAGAAAGAAAGAAAGAAAGAAAGAAAGAAAGAAAGAAAGAAAGAAAGAAAGAAAGAAAGAAAGAAAGAAAGAAAGAAAGAGGCTCTATCCCAGAAAATAGAAAAGGAAAAGGTCAGAAAAGCAAACAGACAAAAAACTCTAAGCCTGACTCCACGGAAAAAGAAACAAGGAAAATAAAAAGGAAGCCTGATCCAAAACACAAGGAAAGAAACAAAAACCCAGCAAATGAACAAAAATCTATAAGCCTAATTCCAAAGAAAAAAGAAAAATCAAAATAAAATAAAATAAATAAATAAATAAATAATAATTAGGAAAAAGGAAAGCCTAATCCTATTTCCACGAGAACTGAAGCTGATGCTTGGAGCACTCTATGACCAGTATACTTGGTAAATGCAGGGGGCCTTTGTTCGTCTTCTGAGGGAGAGGCCTGCTGTGCTAGCTCGCAGTCAGATATGCCCTAGTGAAGATGCCCCTGCCAGGTCAGGGGTGAGGGTTTGGTGTAAGGGACTCTAGCCTCCACTGGAGGTGCTGTGTTTCTCTCTGAAGTCCAACTGTGCTGATCGGTGGGAAGTGTGGAAGATGGCATTACCTGACTCTCTTGTCCCTGGGGAGGGGAACTCATGGCCTCCACTGTTCAAGAGGCCCTCACAGAAAAGCGAACTATCTCCACTCCTGTGTCCCAGGCTTTTGTCAGATTCCTGCCCTAATCTTCTGTGCCCAGCCATTGGCACACCCAGTGCCACAGTTCTCCTGTGTTTTATCACTGGCCTATTGCTAGGATTCAAAACTCCAAATTATAACAGACCTGGCAAGGTACAGATCCACTCCTCTCCCTGAGAGGAGAGCCTCTCAGCACTGAGCTTGGCACCATTCTGTCCCAGAAAAGCAGTTGCACACCTGCATAGGTGCCTGGTCTTTGATGAAGAGCAGTGGGAAGCTGCGGCCAGGTTATCTGCCCCCTGGGTGAGCCTCTGTCCCCTGCTATTGAATGGCCACTCAATGGTGGCCAGTGGGCCTTTTGTCCTTGGAACTTTAATTGGGTGTGCTTGGATTAGTTTGGAGAGGCAAACTACTCTCTTCCAAATGTACTCCAGGAAGCATTCTCTCCCAGTGCAACCCAGGGATCTCCACACGACAGCATCTTATGTACACCATTTTTGTTGCTCTCTCTCCCTCTCTCTCTGATTTCTTTCTGTGAAAAGGGCTCCCTTTGCTTCATGGCACCACAGCTTTTCTCTTCCCCATTCATATCTCTGAACCATGCATCTGCCACATTCTCTCCCTCCAATTTTGCAGATTATTTTCTTAATCCTCAGATTGATTTCCTAGTTGTCCAAAATGATTTTATGTTGATCTGTGTTCAAGGGACGAGGAAGGCCCAGGGTTCCCCTACTACTCCACCATCTTAACTCCTGACTGATTTATTTTGCTTTGCAAAATACTCTGTAGCTCCATCCATGTCATTTAAAATGGAAAAATTTCATTATTTTTTAGGGCTGAGTAATATCCCATTGCAGATATATGTCAGAGCTTCCTTATCCATTCATCAATCCATGGACACTTGGGCTAATGCCATAATTTGGTTATTAAAGATGATGCTGCCATAAAAATGGGATGCATGGATCCCTTCGAATTAGTGTTTTTGTATTCCTTGGGAAAGTACCCACTAGAGCATTGCTGGATCATAAGGTAGTTATTTTTTTTAACTTTTTGTGGACCTTCCATACTGTTTTCCAGAGTGGTTGCACCAGTTTCCATTCCCATCAACCTTGCAAGAGGGTACCTCTTTCTCCACATCCTCATTAACAACTGTTGGTTTTGTGTTATTGATTTTAGCCATTTGGCAGGTGTGAGGTGATATCTCATTCTAGTTTTGATCTGTATTTCCCTGATGATAAGTGATGTTGAACATCTTTTCATGTGTATGTTGGCCATCTGTATGTCTCCTTTGGAAAAAATGTTTATTCATGTCTTCTGCCCATTTTTTAATTGGATTATTTGTTTTTTTTGGTTGTAGAGTTTTATAAGTTCTTTATAGATTTTAAATACTAACCCTTTATCAGAGATGTCATTTACAAATATCTTCTCTCATTCTGTCAGTTGCCTTTTAGTTTTGTTGATTGTTTCCTTCATTGTGTGGAAGCTTTTTATTTTGATGAAGCCCCAATAATTTTTGATGTTGTTGTAGTTGTTGTTTTGTCTTATTTTGTTTTGTTTTACCTTGCCTCAAGAGACATATCTAGAAGGAAGTTGTTATGGCTGATATCAAAGAGTTTACTGCCTGTATTGTCCTCTGGGATTTTTATGATTTCAAGTCTCACATTTAGGTCTTTAATCCATTTTTAATTTATTTTTTGTTTGGTATTAGAAAGTGGTCCAGTTTCATTATTTTGCATGTTGCTGTCCAATTTTCCCAACACCATTTATTGAAGATACTGTCTTTTTACCATTGGATACTCTTTCCTGCTTTGTTGAAGACTAATTGTCCATATCGTTGTGGGTTCATTTCTAGGTTTTCCATTCTGTTCTCTTGATCTATGTGTCTGTTTTTGTGCCAGTGCCATACGGTCTTGATCACTACAGGTTTGTAATATAACTTAAAGTCTGGAGAGAGAATCCTAATCAAACTTCATATTGGGTGTGGAACCCTACATGGGGTTCAATTCCATGACCCCGATATCATGACCTCAGTTGAAACGAAGAGTCAGATGCTTAACCGACTGTACCACCCAGGTGTCCCATAGTTAGGTTTATTCCTTGGTATCATATTGGTTTTGCTGCAGTTGTAAATGGGATTGATTCTGTAATTTCTCTTTCTGCGGCTTCATTATTGTTGTGTAGAAATACAACAGATTTATGTATGTTGACTTTGTATCCTGATCCTTTACTCAATTCATGTATCATTTCTAGCAATTTTTTGGTAGAGTATACTCTATATAGAAACGTTTATATCCTGTCAATTTACTGAATTCATTTAACAGCTCTAGCAGCTTTTTGGTGGAGACTTTTTGGTTTTCTATATACAGTATCACGTCATCTGCAAATAGTGAATGTTTGACTTCTTCCTTGCCAATTTGGATGCCTTTTATTTGTTTTTGTTGTCTGATTGCTGTGGCTAGGACTTCAAATACTATGTTCAATAACAGTGGTGAAACTGGACATCCCTGTCTTGTTCCTGACCATAGAGATAAAGCTCTTAGGTTTTTTTCTCTTTGAATATACTAACTTTGTTTATTTTTCTATGGTCTTTATTATTTTGAGGTGTGTTCCTTCTAAATCTACTTTGTTGAGGGTTTTTATCATGAATGGATGTACTTTGTCAAATGCTTTTTCTTCATCTCTTGAAATTATCATACGGTTCTTTTTGTTTTTGTTGCTAAACAGTCTTTAATAGCTATATAAACTTATATAAGTATTTCTAGTACTTATATTACTTATATAAACTTACAGTTACCTATATTAAAATCAAAATTAACAAATACTCCAAAATCCCCTAATTGATTTTGTACATAGTGCTATTATCTATGTTTGGGGGGTCATTTATGCCTATCACTTCGTGTGGTGAGGACATCATATAAAGTTGGTAGACCATGCATCTCTTTCCATCTCTTCCCTCAATGACATCAAATTGGTGAGACCCTTTAAACAGTGAAAAATCACTAGTTCTACAGGGGACTTGGTTTACTATCAGTTGTCTAGACTTAAAGCAATGGAGAAATGCAGATTAAATTTATATATGTCATGTCTCATGTACTCAGTACTTTGCAGATAACTCAAGAACATGAGAAAATGTTTTTCCAGTATTTGAATATTATCATCTGATTCAGCAAAGAAGTCGCTCATGTCACAGACAAATTTTGAAGTTCCAACATCCAACTTCCTTGTTTCACTTCTGTCTTACTCATTAACTTTGATGAGTATCAACCAATATTTATGCCTGGCTTACACACACAGAGCTGTTTGTTAAAAATTCAACTGCTTCTACACCAGAATCCTCTGGACAGGGCCAAGTCTATCCTTGGTCAAATTCACCACTATGCTTAGGAGCTGGCCTTCTGGATGGTCCCAACTCCCAGGTCCTGCCAGGGACTTGGCCAGGTCTAAAAAAATTCACACATGGGATCCAGGTTACCACCTGGATTGGGATGTGAGTTGAATGGATGTTTGCCTACCTGGGATTCATTCCCACCTCCAGCACTGGGTTCTGCATCTTCTGGCCACTTGCCAGAAGCCAAGGAATCAGTGTGCAGGGTGTGCAGAAGAATCATGTTTATTGGAGAGGTGGGGGAACAGGTGTGGGCTCAGCATGGAGCAAGGGTGTGTTAGGTAGAGGAGACTTAGGTAGCCAGGTATCCCCTATCCACTGGCACAGTGGAACCTGTGGTCATGTTGCTCTAGTCACTGATCAGGAAAAGGATGATGTCCACCACGTTCTCCACCTCAGCAAACTTGACAAGTGGGGTTTAATCCAGCATTACCTTGGCCTTCTGGGGTCACTCCAGTTGCCCTGGCCCATGGGGGTCATCACCACTGTGGGGTTCACTACATTAATGGAGATCTTGTGTGGCCCTAACTCCAGAGCCATCACTTTGGTCAGCATGTCCATGGCACCCTTGGTGGAGCAGTGGTTAGTGGTAGATGCTGTGGTTAGTTATTGTGCACTGTGAGGCCTGACTGGAGACATTCATGATGGACCCCAGAGTTCCCCTAGCTATTAAGCCATGGGCCATGAACTGAGACATTTGGAAACAGCCTATGGGTTCCCATCAAAGGACATATCACATGCCTCCTTGGTGACTTCCAGGAAGGGCTGCTGCAGTGCCATGGCAGTGTTGTTCACCAGCAGGTCCACAGGGCCCACACTGCCCAGTGGCTGCTCTGTGGCCTCCCAGTAACAGGTCCACACACACAGTCTCCACCCCATGGTATTGTACGTATCATGTGTGTGAGGGGCACAGCTACCAGAGGCTCCATGCACAAGAAGGGGCACAGCTGGACTTCTGCCAGGTGAGACTTTTCAGCCTGACAGAGGGAGGGATTAGAGGTCCCAGAGGATCCTGCTGTCTTCTTGTGGTTCAGAATCCTAGGCTGCTGAAGGAGGCAGGAGAGGAACTAATGTGGCCCCTGGGCCACTGGGCATCTCAGGTCTTATGGACCTGGAGCCTGGCCCTGCCTTTGGCCAGTCCACTTCGTGTGCCCCAGTGCCTCAAGTCCCAGGCCAGCAAAGCAGACATTTCTGCCTCCTTCCAAGCCCAGGGGACATCACCATTCTCCCACACACTTGTCTACCCATGGAGGCTGCCCACCCTGGGAGGAATTGCTAAGGGTCCTTGTCTGCCCCAGTACCTGGCACCTCTGATCATATGGTTCTTTTCTCTTCTTCTATTAATGTGGTGCATCACATTATTGGTTTACAATTATTGAACCAACTTTGCAACCCAGGAAAAAAAAAATCCCACTTGATCATGGTGAGTGATTTTTAATGTATTTTTAGATTCAGTTTGCTAGTATTTTATTGAGTTGCATCCACATTCATCAAGGATATTGGTCTGTAGTTCTTGTTATTATTAGAGTCTTTTTCTGGTTTTAGTATTAGGTTAATGCTGGTCTCATAAAATTAATTTGGAAGTTTTCCTTCAATTTCTATTTTTTTGGAATAATTTGAGAATAGGTATTAGCTCTTCTTAAATGTTTGGTATAATTCACCTGTGAATCCATCTGCTCCTGGATTTTTGTTTGTTGGGAGCTTTTAAATTGTTGATTCAATTTCTTTGCTGGTTATGGGTCTGTTCAAGTTTTCTATTTCTTCCTGTTTCAGTTTTGGTAGTTTATATGTTGCTAGAACTTTGTCCATTTCTTCCAAGTCGTCCAATTTTTTGGCATGCAGTTTTTCATAATATTCTCTTACAATTTTTTTTTTTATTTTGTTGGTGTTTGTTATTATTTCTCCTCTCTCTTTTGTGATTTATTTATTTGGTCTGTCCTTTCTCTTTTTTTTAAATATGTCTGGCTATGAGTTTATCAACTTTATTAAATTTTTCAAAGAACCAGCACCTGGTTTAATTGAACTGTTCCACTGCATTTTTTAGTTTCTATATCATTTATTTCTGCTCTAATCTTTATTTCCTTCTTTATGCTCACTTTAGGCTTCATTTGTTGTTCTTTTTCTAGCTCATTTAGGTGTAAGGTTAGGTTATTTATTTGAGATTTTTCTTTCTTCCTGTGGCAGTGTTGTATTGCTCTATACTTCCCTCTTAGGACTGTTTTTCCTGTATCCCAAGGGTTTTGGACTTTTGTGTTTTCATTTTCAGTTGTTTCCATGTATTTTTAAAATTTCTTCTTTCCTTTCCTGGTTGACCCTTTCATTCTTTAGTAGCATATTGTTTAACCTCCATGTACTTCTGGTCTTTCCAGATATTTTCTTCTGGTTGACTTCTAGTTTCATAGCTTTATGTTCAGAAAAGGTGCATGGTATGACTTCAATCTTTATGTCTGTTTAGGCCTATTTTGTGGTTAATATAAGATTTATTCTGGAGAATATGTGCACTTGAAAAGAATGTGTTTTCTACTATTTTAGGATATCAAGTTTTGAATATATCTGTTAAGTCCATCTGGTCTGGTGCATCATTCAAAGCCATTCTTTCCTTGTTTAATTTCTGTTTAAATGATATGTCCATTGATTTAAGTGGGGGGTTAAAGTCCCCTATTATTATTGTATTATTATCAATTATTCTCTTTATGTTTGTTATTTTATATATTTGGGAGCTCCCATATTGGGTACATAAATATTTACGATTTACAATTATATCTTCTTGTTGGATTTTCTCCTTTGTTATTATGTTCTGCCTTTGTCTCTTGTTAAAGTTTTTGTTTTAAAGTCTAGTTTGCCTGATATAAGTATTGCTATTATGACTTTCTTGTCTCATCTATTTGCATTTAAATTTTCATATTTAAATGTTTCTCCATCTCCTCACTTTCAATCTCCAGGTGTCCTTATGTCTAAAATGAGTTTCCCATAAGCAGCATATAGATGAGTCTTGCTTTTTTTTTTTTTTTAATCCATTCTATGTCCTATCTCTTTTGATTGGAACACTTAGTCCATTTACATTCAAAGTAATTATGGATAGATATGTATTTAGTGCCATTTTATTTCTTGTTTTATGGTTGTTTCTGTAAATTTTCTCTGATCCTTTCTTGTCTTTGTCACTTTCCGTCTCTCTTTTGCATTCAAAGAATCCCCTATAATATTTCTTGCAGAGCTGGTTTAGTAATCACAAATTCCTTTAGATTTCATTTGTCTAGAAAACTATCTCTCCTCCTATTATGAGCAATAGTTTTGCTGGATAGAGTATTCTTGGGTGCAGATGTTTCCCATTCAGCACTTTGAATATATCATGCCACTCCCTTCTGGCTTGCCATGTTTTTGTTGAGAACTCTCCACGTAGCCTTATGGGTCTTCCCTTGAAAGTTAAGGATTTCTTTTGTTTTGCTGTTATCAAGATTTATTTTTTTCACTAAATTTTGCAAATTTAATTACAATACCTCTTGGTGTTGGCCTTCTTTTGTTAATTTTGATGGGAGTTCTCTATGCCTTTTGGATCTGGATGTCTGTTTCCTTCCCCAGATTAGGGAAGTTTTCAGCTATTATTTCCTCAAATAAATTTTCAGCCCCCTTTTCTCTCTTCTTCTTCTTCTTGGACTCCTGGAGTACAAATGTTATTATGTTTGATGGAATCACTGAGCTTCCTGCCCATTCTCATGTTCCATAATTCTTTCTCTCTTTTGTTCAGCTTCATTACTTTCCATTATTTTGTCTTCTATATCACTAATTCTTTCCTCTGCTTCTTCTGGCTTGCTGTTTATTGCATCAAGCCTGTTTCTAACCTAAGTTATTTCATTCTTCATTTCTGATTTATTATTTAACTATTTTATTTCTGTAGTAGGTGTCTCACTGATGTCTTCTATTTTCTTTCTCAAGCCCAATGAGTATCCTTATGATTTTTGCTTTAAATTATTCATCAGGCATGTTACTTACATTTGTTTCACTTTTATCTATGGGCATAGCCTTATCTTGTCCTTTCATTTGGTATGGATTCCTTCATCCTGGCATTTTGCCTAAATTTCCACCTTCTTCTCTGTGTTACAAATGCCAGTTGTATTTCTTGCTCCCAAGAGTAATGGATTTATGAAGAGGTCATATAGTGACCAGGGCCTGGTGCTTCAGGGACTGTTTCTGGTGTGTGCTGCATGTGTTCTGCTGTTGTGTCTTGGCTGTTTCATCCTTCAGACTAGTTTTCTGCAGCAGCTCTCCTTGCCTGTAGTTGGCAGTGTTTGGTCCTTGGCCAGAATGTCATGAGTTTTAATTAGCTGTACTATGGGCAACTTGTTAAATGAGTCATGATACGACTTCCACTACAACTGAAGCCCTGAAGAACTCTCTGGTCAGGAGACATGGTATGGGCAGGGGTTTCTTTTGGTCTTCTGGGGAAGGGGCCCACTCTGCTGGGATTGAGTCAAGTTTGACTGAGAAGGGGAGTCCTATCATAGGACAGGCATGTGAGAATTGTTATAAACAAGTTAGGCAGCCTGTGCTGGCCTGGGGCTGCTTCCCACAGGTGGTTCTGTTTTTATGCTGAGCAGTGGCAGAAGGAAATGGCACCAACCATCAACTTTGTCCCCAGAGAGGTGTCTCCATGAATGCTGCTTCTCAGGGAAACAATATACAAAGAGTGAATAATTTCCCCACTGTGTGTCCCAGGTGTTTTCAGATTGCTGTTTCCACACTCTTTGCCTCTGGGTTCTTTCCCTGCCTTCTCCCCAGGAGCAGCACCGTACCCTCTGGTGTTTATCCCATCCAAGCCTGCTGACCTTTAAAACTCTACACTCTAAAGACATGGTTTGAGCAGGGGTTTATGCTGGTCTTCTGTGGAAAGGGACTGCCACACTGGTACTAGGGCAAGCTTCACTCTAATTATTTTAAGTTTTTATATTAATTCCAATTAGTTAACATACAATGTCATATTAGTTTCAGGTGCACAATTTAGTGATTCAACACTTACATACAATACCCAGTGCTCATCAAAACAAGTGCACTACTTAATCCCAATCACCTTTTTAACCCATTACCCCACCCACTTACCCTCTGGTAACCATCACTTTGTTCTCTATAATTGAATCTGTTTCTTGGTTTGTCTTTCTCTCTCTCTTTTTTCCCTTTGCTTGTTTGTTTTGTTTCTTAAATTCTACATATGAGTGAAATCATAGAGTATTTGTCTTTCTCTGACTGATTTATTTTGTTTGGCATAATACACTCTAGCTCCATCCACACCTTTACAGATGGCAAAATTTCATTCTTTTGGGGGGGGCTGAGGAATATTCCAGTGTGTGTGTTTGTGTGTGTGTGTGTGTAAACTCTCACATCTTTATCCATTCATCCATTGATGGACACATGGGTTGTTTTCATAATTGTGCTATTGTAGATAATGCTGCTATAAATATTTGGCAGCATGGATCCCTTCAAATTAGAATTTCTGGATCCTTTTTGTAAATACTTAGTGGTGCAAATACTGCATCATAGTATAGTTCTATTTTTAACTTTTTGAGGGACTTTCATACTGTTTTCCAGAGTGGCTGCACTAGTGTGCATTCCCACCAAAAGTGCAAGAGGGTTCCCTTTTTTCTTCATCCTTGCCAACACCCTCTATTGTTCATTTTACCCATTCTGACACATGTGAGGTGATATCTCATTGGAGTTTTGATTTGTATTTACCTGATGATCAGTGATGTTGACCATCTTTTCTTGTATCTGATAGCCATCTGGATGCTTCTTTGGAAAAGTGTCTCTTCATGTCTTCTGTCATTTTTAATTAGATTATTCAGTTAGGGGATTTTGAGTTTTATAATATCCTTATATATTTTGTATACTAACCCTTTATCAGATAGGTCATTTGCATATGACTTCTATTCAATACATTGAATTTTAGTTTTGTTGATTTTTTTCCTTTGCTGTGCTAAGGCTTTTTATTTTCATGTAGTCCCAGTAGTTTATTTTTGCTTTGGTTTCCTTTGCCTCAGGAGACTTATCTAAAATGAAGTTGCTTTGGTCAATGTCAAAGAGATTATGGTCTCAGTTCTCCTTTAGGAATTTGATGGTTTCATGTCTCACATTTATACAGTATAACAAAGTAACAAATAATTTTAAAAATCCAATTTACAACTGCACAAAAACAATAAAATGCCTATGAATAAATTTAAACAAGAAGTTGAAAGACCTATACTTTGAAAATAAGACATTGAAGGGCACCTGGGTGGCTCAGTTGGTTAAGCGACTGCCTTCAGCTCAGGTCATGATCCTGGAGTCCCGGGATCGAGTCCCATGTCGGGCTCCCTGCTCTGCAGGGAGTCTGCTTCTCCCTCTGACCCTCTTCCCTCTCGTGCTGTCTATCTCTCTCATTCTCTCTCTCAAATAAATAAATAAAAAATCTTAAAAAAAGAAAATAAGACATTGAAGAAAGAATTTGAAGATGACACAAATAAATAAATATTATATACTCATGAATTGGAAGAATTATTATTTTTAAAGTGTCCTTACTACCCAAAGCATTCTACAAATTCAGTACAATCTCTATCAAAATGCTGAAAGCATTTTTTTTCATAGAACTAGAACAAGTAATCCTAAACTATGTAGAGAACTACAAAACCCTGAATAACCAAAACTATCTTTGAGAAAGAACAAAGCTGGAGGTATCAAAATCAAAATTGAATGAAGACCTAAATGTGAGATGTGACTTCATAAAACTCTTTAAAAACAGGCAATGATCTCTTGGACATCATTCTTAGCAACATCTTTATGGATATGCTTCCTCAGGCAAGGGAAACAAAAGCAAAAATAACTTACTGGAACTACACCGAAATAAAGACCTCTTGCACAGTTAAGGAAATCATCAACAAAACAAAAAGAAACGTACTGATTGGGAGAATATATGTGTAAAAGATTTATCCAACAAGGGCTTAATATCCAAAATATATAAAGAACTTATACAACTCAACACTAAGAATACCCCAAAAACCTAATTACCACAAAGGGCAGAGGATCTCAATAGACGTTTTTCCAAAGAAGACATACAAATAGTCAACAAATACATGGCAATGTGCTCAATATCACTAATCATCAGGGAAATGATCATGAAAACCACAATAATATTGCCTCATACCAGTCAGAATAACTAGTATCAAAAATAAAAGAAATAGGGTGCCTGGGTGGCTCAGTTGGTTAAGCGACTGCCTTCACCTCAGGTCATGATCCTGGAGTCCTGGGATCGAATCCCACATTGGGCTCCCTGCTCAGCAGGGAGTCTTCTTCTCCCTCTGACCCTGTTCCCTCTCGTGCTCTGTATCTCTCATTCTCTCTCTCTCAAATAAATAAATAAAATCTTTAATAAAAAAAGAAAAGAAATAACAAGTGTTGATAAGGAGGTAGAACAAAAAAGAATTCTCATGGTCTGTTGGTGGGAGTGTAAATTGGTGCAATCACTGTGAAGAACAGTACAAAGTTACCTCAAAAATTAAAAATAGAAATATCATTTGATCCAGTCATGCCACTGCTGGGGATTTATCCAAAGAAAATGAAAACTTTAATTTGAAAAGATAAATGAATTCCTATGTTTATTATAGCATCATTTGCAAAGTCAAGATACGGAAGGAACCCAAGTGTCCATCAATAGATGAATGGATAAAGGAGATGTAGTGTGTTTGTGAGATATATATATAATTGTATATATTGAATTTGTGATATATATATAGAATATAAAATATATTATTTATAATATTTATAAACATATTATTTATATATAAATACACATATTTTTAATATTATGTTATTATATATTATTATAATATTATAAATAGATATTATATATATTATTTAATTACTGATTAATATATACATATATATATATTATACCTCACACCTATTAGGTTCAGGTGCACAATTTAGTGCAACAAACAAAAAATATATATGTATATATTAATCAGCTATTTAAAAAGAATGTGATCTTGCCATTTGCAACAACATGGATGGACCTAGAGGATATTATACTAAGTGAAATGTGGGACAAATACAAATGTCATATGATTTCACTTATATGTGCAATCTAAAAAACAAAACAAACAAACAAATAAAATACAGACTCTTAAATACAGAGAACACACTGGCAGTTGCCAGAGGGGTGATGGGTTGAATGAAATAGGTGAAAGGGTTTTAGGGGAAAAACCTTCTAGTTATATAATAATAAAGTAACAGAGATGAAAAGTACAGTATAGGAATAATGTTCAATAATACTGTAATAACATTGTATGGCCACAGATGTTGACCACACTTACCATGGTGAGCACTGAGGAATGTATTGAATTGTGAAATCACTATGTTGTAAGCCCGAAACTAATATAAAATTGTATGTCAAATATACTTCAGTAATGAAAAGAGATATTGGATACAAAATAACTGGCATGTGCTATTTAAACAGTAGGATTTTAAAATTTTCATTACTTTTTAATTCATTATGTTCTTTTTTGTAATTATGATTTCAATTTTGTGCTATTTTTAGCACAAAGAACTGCAGCAACAATGGAATCTTGTCATTCATTAAGATTATGTTTTTAATGAAAAAAATCCCGTTAAGATGCTGAAAAAGGACCTAGTCAAAGCCAATACATAGAGCTCATAATGAAAAGGGGATTCAAATATGTTCCTGTCACTAGTAATTTTGTGCTTTAATTCATTTTCATTGAATCCTTATAGAGGGATTCAAATACAAACTGCTTTATGAAAAGCATCTGTGCACTCTACAAAAACAAAAATTCCAACTTTTCTTCTTTATCTTTTTTGAACATTATTTTTTTTTCCTTTTTATCATACATCTGTTGCCCTTTCTCCTTTATTGGTTAATTTTCTTAGCATGAGATTCAATCATTGCAAAGACATTTCTAGCTATAGTAAATGAAAACAAAATAAAATAAAAAAGACTTTCTAACTATGTTGTATAATCCATGGTTGAATTCATGGTTTGGACACAGCCAATGTAATTTAGATTATTAATACATTATTTTAACCTATTTCCCCAAGCAATAATGTGGTTAGGATATAAGAGACAGCAACCTATTTGATACTTTAAAAGATGGGGAGAGGGGTACCTAGGTGGCTCAGTTGCTTAAGCATCCGACTCTTGATTTGGGATCATGATCTCAGTGTCCTGGGATTGGGCCCTGCACTTCAGGCTCCAGGCTCAGTGGGGACTCGCTTAAAGATATCTCTCCCTCTCCCTCCGCCCTTCTCCTCCTCTTTCTTTCTCTCTCTGAAATAATTAAATAAATCTTTTTTTTTTTTTAAATCTGGGAGACTCCTAAAGGTTTGCTTGAGAAAAAAAGAAAGCAGATATGCTTTCTTTTTTAATGAAAATTGTGACAATTTGATATTTTGTAAGTTGCTTTAGTGATTATTTTCCCCCGTGAGCTACTGGAGAAAATTAAGTAGATTCTAACTATATAATTGGTCTGGCTTAGACAGTTAAAATATACTTAAATAACAGGCAGATGAAGGGGGAAATTAGGACAAGAGAAAGAAAGAGTACAAAAAATTATAAAGTTTGATTTAACATTTTTGAATTCTGTTTATTCTAGTATTAATGTCAAATTTTAAGCTATAAAAATGTTGCACATAATATACTTTTTAAAGATTTATTTAGTTGTATTTGTTTGAATAAACACAAGCAATGTAAAACATATGGTCAAAGCAAACAGAATGAAAAAGAAAATCAGAAGAAGCAGGGGGGGTAGAGAGACCAACAAAACTGTTTCCATAAGAATTGATAATGACAAATTTTTTTTCAGATTCACTAAGCCTCTTTTTTTTCAAGTTTTTATTTAAATTCTATTAGTTAACATATAGTGTAATATTTGTTTCAGAAGTAGAATTTAATGGTTCATAACTTACATATAACACCTAGAGCATTTCACAATGAGTGCCTTCCTTAATACCCATCACAAATTTAGCCCAGCCCACCCACCCGACTTACCCCAAGCAGCCCTCAGTTTGTTCTCTAAAGTTAAGAGTCTCTTTTATGGTTTGTCTCCTTCTCTCTTTTTTTCTTCCTCTGTATCCATCTGTTTTGTATCTTAAATTCCACATATGAGTAAAATTATAAAGTATATGTCTTTCTCTGACTGACTTATTTTGTTTAGCATAATATGCTCTAGCTCCAACTTTGACTTTGTAAATGGCAAGATTTTGTTCTTTCTTATGGGTGGATAATATTCCACCGTGTATTTACATACCACTTCTTCTTTATCCATTCATCAGTCAATGGACATTTGGGCTCTTTCCATTATTTAGCTATTGTTATTAATGCTGATATAAAAATCAAGATGTATGCACCCCAACCACTCATTATTTTAGTATCCTGTGGGTAAATACCTAGCAGTGTAATTGCTGGGTAGTAGTTTAGTTCTATTTTTAACTTTTTAAAAATTTTTTTATTGTTATGTTAATCACCATACATTACATCATTAGTTTTGGATGTAGTGTTCCATGACTCATTGTTTGTGCATAACACCCAGTGCTCTATGCAGAACGTGCCCTCTTTAATACCCATCACCAGGCTAACCCATCCCCCTACCCCTCCTTTCTAGAACCCTCAGTTTGTTTTTCAGAGTCCATCGTCTCTCATGGTTGGTTTCCCCCTCCTATTTCCCCCCCTTCATTCTTCCCCTCCTGCTATCTTCTTCCTTTTTTTTCTTAACAAATATTGCATTATTTGTTTCTGAGGTCCAGATCTGTGATTCAACAGTCCTGCACAATTCACAGCACTCGCCATAGCACATACTCTCCCCAATGTCTATCATCAAGCTACCCCATCCCTCCCACCCCCGACCACTCCAGCAACCCTCAGTTTGTTTCCTCAGATTAAGAATTCCTCATATTAGTGAAGTCATATGATACATGTCTTTCTCGGATTGACTTATTTCACTCAGCATAACACCCACCAGTTCCATCCACGTCGTTGCAAATGGCAAGATCTCATTCCTTTTGATGGCTGCATAATATTCCATTGTGTATATATACCACTTCTTCTTTATCCATTCATCTGTTGACGGACATCTTGGCTCTTTCCACATTTTGGCTATTGTGGAAATTGCTGCTATAAACATTGGGGTGCACGTACCCATTCGGATCCCTACATTTGTATCTTTGTGGTAAATACCCAGTAGTGCAATTGCTGGATCGTATGGTAGCTCTATTGTCAACTGTTTGAGGAACCTCCATACTGTTTTCCAGAGTGGTTGCAACAGCTTGCACTCCCACCAACAGTGTAGGAGGGTTCCCCTTTCTCTGCATCCCTGCCAACATCTGTCGTTTCCTGACTTGTTAATTTTAGCCATTCTGACTGGTGTGAGGTCGTATCTCATTGAGGTTTTGATTTGGATTTCCCTGATGCCGAGTGATGTTGAGCACTTTTTCATGTGTCTGTTCGCCATTTGGATGTTTTCTTTGGAAAAATGTCTGTTCGTATTTTCTGCCATTTCTTGATTGGATTATTTGTTCTTTGGTGTTGAGTTCGATAAGTTCTTTATAGATTTTGGATACTAGCCCTTTATCTGATGTGTCATTTGCAAATATTTTCTCCCATTGTGTCAGTTGTCTTTTGGTTCTGTGGCCTCTTTCTTTTGCTGTGCAAAATACTTTATCTTGAGGAAGTCCCAATAGTTCTTTTTTGCCCTTGCTTCCCTTGCCTTTGGCGATGTTTCTAGGAAGAAGTTGCTGAGGCTGAGGTCGAAGAGGTTGCTTCCTGTGTTCTCCTTTAGGATTTTGATGGACTCCTGTCTCACATTTAGGTCTTTCAACGATTTGGAGTCTATTTTTGTGTGTGGTGTAAGGAAATGGTCCAGTTTCATTCTTCTGCATGTGGCTGTCCAATTATCACAACACCATTTGTTGAAGAGACTGTCTTCTTTTCTATTGGACATTCTTTCCTGCTTTGTCAAAGATTAGTTGACCATAGAGTTGAGGGTCCATTTCTGGGCTCTCTGTTCTGTTCCACTGATCTATGTGTCTGTCTTTGTGCCAGTACCATACTGTTTTGATGATGACAGCTTTGTAATAGAGCTGGAAGTCCGGAATTGTGATGCAGCCAGCTTTACTTCTCTTTTTCAAGATTCCTCTGGCTATTCGGTGTCTCTCCTGGTTCCATACAAATGTTAGGATTCTTTGTTCAATTTCTTTGAAAAAAGTGGATGGTATTTTGATGGGGATTGCATTGAATGTGTAGATTGCTCTAGGTAGCATTGACATCTTCACAATGTTGGTTGTCCCAATCCATGAGCATGGAACATTTTCCCATTTCTTTGTGTCTTCCTCAATTTCTTTCATGAGTATTTTATAGTTTTCTGAGTACAGATCTTTTGCCTCATTGGTTAGATTTATTCCTAGGTATCTTATGGTTTTGGGTGCAATTGTAAATGGGATCGACTCCTTAATTTCTCTCTCTTCTGTCTTGTTGTGGGTGTATTGGAATGCCACTGATGTCTGTGCATTGATTTTATATCATACCACTTGACTGAATTCCTGTATGAGTTCTAGTAGTTTTGGGGTGGAGTCTTTTGGGTTTTCCACATACAGTATCATATCATCTGCAAAGAGTGACAGTTTGACTTCCTCTTTGCGAATTTGGATGCCTTTGTTTTCTTTTTGTTGTCTGGTTGCTGTGGCTAGGACTTCTAATACTATGTTGAATAGCAGTGGTGACAGTGGTCATCCCTGCTGCATTCCTCACCCCAGGGGGAAAGCTCTCAGCTTTTTCCCATTGAGAATGATATTCGCTGTAGGTTTTTCATAGATGGTTTTTATGATACTGAGGTATGTACCCTCTATCCCTATACTCTGAAGAGTTTTGATCAAGAAAGAATGCTGTGCTTGTCAAATGCTTTTTCTGCATCTATTGAGAGGATCATATGATTCTTGTTCTTTCTTTTGTTAATATATTGTATGACGTTGATTGATTTGCAGATGTTGAACCAACCTTGCAGCTCAGGGATAAATCCCACTTGGTCATGGTGAATAATCCTTTTAATGTACTGTTGGATCCTATTGGCTAGTATTTTGGTGAGAATTTTTGCATCCATGTTCATCAAGGATATTGATCTGTAATTCTCCTTTTTGATGGGGTCTTTGGTTTTGGGATCAAGGTAATGGTAGCCTCATAATATGAGTTTGGAAGTTTTCCTTTCCGTTCTATTTTTTTGGAACAATTTCAGAAGAATAGGTATTAACTCCTCTTTAAATGCTTGGTAGAATTCGCCTGGGAAGCCATCTGGCCCTGGGCTTTTGTTTTTTGGTAGATTTTTGATGACTGCTTCAATTTCATTAGTGGTTATAGGTCTGTTTAGGTTTTCTATTTCTTCCTGGTTCAATTTTGGTAGTTGATACATCTCTAGGAATGCATCCATTTCTTCCAGGTTATTTAATTTGCTGGCATATACTTGCTCATAATATGTTCTTATAATTGTTTGTATGTTTTCGGTGTTGGTTGTGATCTCTCCTCTCTCATTCATGATTTTGTTGATTTGGGTCATTTCTCTTTTCTTTTTGATAAGTCTGGCCAGCGGTTTATCAATTTGTTAATTCTTTCAAAGAACCAGCTCCTAGTTTCGTTGATCTGTTCTACTGTTCTTTTGGTTTCTATTTCATTGATTTCTGCTCTGATCTTTATTATTTACCTTCTTCTGCTGGGTTTAGGCTTTATTTGCTGTTTTTTTCTCTAGCTCCTTTAGGTGTAGGCTTAGGTTGTGTATTTGAGACCCTTCTTGTTTCTTCAGAAAGGCTTATATTGTATACACTTTCCTCTCAGGACTGCCCTTGCTGTATCCCAAAGATTTTGAACCGTTGCGTTTTCATTTTCATTGGTTTCCATGAATTTTTTTAATTCTTCTTTAATTTCCTGGTTGACCCATTCATTCTTTAGTAGGATGCTCTTTAGGCTCCATGTATTTGAGTTCTTTCCAACTTTCCTCTTGTGATTGAGTTCTAGTTTCAAAGCACTGTGGTCTGAAAATATGCAGGGAATCATCCCAATCTTTTGGTACTGGTTGAGACCTGATCTGTGACCTAGGATGTGATCTATTCTGGAGAATGTTTCATGGGCACTAGAGAAGAATGTGTATTCCATTGCTTTGGGATTGAATGTTCTGAATATGTCTGTGAAGTCCATTTGGTCCAGTGTGTCATTTAAAGTCTTTATTTCCTTGTTGATCTTTTGCTTAGATGATCTGCCCATTTCAGTCAGGGAGGTGTTAAAGTCCCCCACCATGATTGTATTTTTGTCAATGTGTTTTTCTTTGCTTTTGTTGTTAATTGCCTTATATAATTGGCTGCTTCCATGTTAGGGGCATCAATATTTACAATTGTTAGATCTTCTTGTTGGATAGACCCTTTAAGTAGGATATAGTGCCCTTCCTCATCTCTTATTATAGTCTTTGGTTTAAAATCTAATTTGTCTGATATAAGGATTGCCACCCCAGCTTTCTTTTGGTGTCCATTAGCATGGTAAATTGTTTTCCACCCCTTCACTTTCAATCTGGGGGTGTCTTTGTGTCTAAAATGAGTCTCTTGCAGACAGCATATTGATGGATCTTGTTTTTTAATCCATTCTGGTAGCCTGTGTCTTTTGATTGGGGCATTTAGCCCATTTACATTCAAGGTAATTATTGAAAGGTGTGAATTTAGTGCCATTGTATTGCCTGTAAGGTGACTGTTACTGTATATTGTCTGTGTTCCTTTCTGGTCTATGCTGCTCTTAGGCTCTCTCTTTGCTTATGGGACCCCTTTCAATATTTCTTGTAGGGCTGGTTTCGTGTTTGCATATTCCTTTAGTTTTGTTTGTCCTGGAAGATGTTTATCTTTCTTTTAAGTTTCAATGACAGCCTAGCTGGATATAGCATTCTTGGCTGCATATTTTTCTCGTTTAATACTCTGAATATATCATGCCAGTCTTTTCTGGCCTGCCAGGTCCTTGTGAATAGGTCTGTTGCCAATCTAATGTTTCTAAAATTATAGGTTACATATCTCTTCTCCTGAACTCCTTTCAAGATTTTCTCTTTGTCTCTGAGACTCGTAAGTTTTACTATTAGATATCGGAGTGTTGACCTATTTTTTTTTTTTTTTTTATTTTGAGAGGGTTTCTCTGTGCCTCCTGGATTTTGATGCCTGTTTCCTTCCCCACATTAGGGAAGTTCTCTGCTATAATTTGCTCCAATATACCTTCTGCCCCTCTCTCTCTTTCTTCTTCTTCTGGGATCCCAATTATTCTAATGCTGTTTTGTCTTATTGTATCACTTACCTCTCGAATTCTGCCCTCATGATCCAGTAATTGTTTATCTCTTTTTTCTCAGCTTCTTTATTTTCCATCATTTTGTCTTCTATATCGCTGATTCTCTCTTCTGCCTCATTTATCCTAGCAGTTAGTGCTCCCATTTTTTATTGCACTTCATTAATAGCCCTTTTGATTTCGAATTGGTTAGATTTTAGTTCTTTTATTTCTCCAGGAAGTGTTTCTCTAATAACTTCCATGCTTTTTTCAAGCCAGCTAGTATCTTTAAAATATGATTCTGAACTCTAGGTCCGACATCGTAATAATGTCTGCATTGAGTAGGTCCCTGGCAGTCGGTACTACCTCTTGTTCTTTTTGCTGAGGTGATTATTTTCATCTTGTCATTTTGTTCAGAGGAGAATAATGAATGAGAGAACAAAATGCTAACAGGTTATCAATGTCCCCAGCAAAGATACTCTAAACAAATCAGAAAAGACCTGAAACCAGGGGAAAAGAAAGGGAAAGAAAGAAAAAAAGAAAGAGAAAAGAAAAAGAAAAAGAAAATGATAAAAACAAACAAAAACAGAACAAAACAAAACAAAAAGACAGAATATGATCAAATATGGTCAGGCTAGTGCATAGATCAGTGCCACACACTAGATTTTGAGTGTATTTTGGTCTCTTAGAAGAAAATGCCTCCTAAAATTATAAAGAAAGAAAGACTTATATATGTACAAAATAAGGGTTGATACAATGAAGGGATAGAAGATGACTGTAAAGATGAAAATTATAAAAGATGTTATAAAAGGAATTGATAAGATAATTTCTTTGAAAAAAGAAAGAAGAAGATTTAAAAAAGAGAGAGAGAAAAAAAGGGAGACAATGTGATCAGTCAGGAGACTAGAACAAAGCAATACACTAGTGATTTAGGGTATATTTTGATCTGTTAGAAGAAACTGCATCTCAAAATTTTATAGAGATAACAACTTATATATATATGCCAAAAATAAGGGTAACTACTATGAAGGGTTGGAATATGACTCTAAAAATGAATAATAAAAATGTTTTTTTTTCAAAAAGGGATTGATAAGATGTTGATTGAAAAAGGGAAAAAGAAAAATTCAAAAAAAAAAAAAAACAGTTAAGGGCGCCTGGGTGGCTCAGTTGGTTAGGTGACTGCCTTCGGCTCAGGTCATGATCCCGGTGTCCCGGGATCGAGTCCCACATTGGGCTCCCTGCTCAGCGGGGAGTCTGCTTCTCCCTCTGACCCTCTTCCCTCTCGTGCTCTCTGTCTCTCATTCTCTCTCTCTCAAATAAATAAATAAATAAAATCTTTAAAAAAAAACAAACATTTAAAAACATTAACTTTGAAAGACTAATGAATCATGGTAAAAAAGCCATAAATTCTATGTGCAGTATTCCCCTAGTGCTGGAGTTCTCCTGTTCTCATTGATCGGTGAACTTGGTCTTGGCTGGCTGTTCGTGCTGATCTTCCGGGGGAGGGGCCTGTTGCCGTGGTTCCCAAATATCTCTGCCAGAGGCGGAATTGCCCCACCCTTGCCGGTCTGGGCTAAGCAATCTTCTCGGGTTTGCTCTCGGGAGGTTTTGTTCCCTGCAAGCTTTCCGTACAGCTTTGGAGGATGAGAGTGAAAATGGTGGCCTCCCAATCTCCGACCGGAGGAGCTGAGAACTCAGGGTCCCACTCCTCAGTGCGCCCCCAGAGAAAAGCAGTCAGTCACTCCCTTGTCCCCGGTCTCCGGCCCCACTCCAGTTCACCCGGCCTGTGACCGAGCATTTCTATCTCTGGCACTGGACTTGGTGTGGAGTCTCCAAACCCAGCAGATCCCTGTGGTACGCTCCCGCGCCGCTCCTCCCAGGGGAGGAAGGTGAGTCTCCCTAGATCTGCAGCTTGTTGGGTCCCTGCTGGAAAAGCAGTGGCCCAACTGTACCACGGATCACAGTTTATGGCAACCCTGAGCTGAGAGCCCACTCCTCGGCTCCGTCTCTGCAGCCGGCTTCCCCGCTCCGATACCCGGGAGCTCTGTTGCACTCAGGCATCCCCAGTCTTCCTGTGACCCCGAGTGTCCTGAGACCACGCTGTCCCACAAGGGTTCCACCCCCCGCTTAACCACTGGAGCGACATCCCTCAGTGGAGCCGACTTCTAAAAGTTCCAATTTTGTGTTCCGCAGCTCTATCACTTGCTAGAAGCGGCCGACGCCGTCCCCTTCCCCCGCCGTCTATCCTCCTGAATATCGCCTCAGATTCACTTCTCCGCACGTCCTACCTTCCAGTAAGTGGTTGCTTTTCTGTTCAGAGAGTTGTTGCTATTCTTCTCTTCAATCTCCTGTTGAGTTCGTAGGTGTTCAGAATGGTTTGATCCCTATTCAGCTGAATTCCTGAGACCAGATGAAATCCAATTCTCCTACTCCTCCGCCATCTTGTTCCGCCCCCTCCTCTATTTTTAACTTTTTGAGGAACTTCTATACTGTTTTCCAGAGTAGTTCCACCAGTTTGCATTTCCACCAACAGTGTAAGAGGGTTTGCCTTTCTCCACATCCTGGCCAACATATGTTGTTTCTTGTGTTATTAATTTTAGCCATTCAGACAGGTGTGTGGTTGCAGTTTTGATTTGCATTTCCCTGATGATAAGTGATGTTGAACATCTTTTCATGTATATGTTAGCCATTTGTATAGCTTCTTGGGGAAAATGTCTATTCATGTCTTCTGCCCATTTATTAATTGGATTATTTGTTTTTTGGGTGTTGAATTTGATAAGTACTTGATTGATTTTGGATACTACCCCTTAATTAGATATGTCATTTGCAAATATCTTTTCCATTCATAAGGTTTACATTTAGTTTTGATGATTGTTTACTTTTCAGTTTTTATCTTGATGAAGTTCCAATAGTTCCTTTTTCTTTTGTTCCCCTTGCTTTCAGGAAACATGTCTCGTAAGAAATCACTATGGCTGATGTCAAAGAGGTTGCTGCCTGTGTTCTCCTCTAGGATTTTGATGGTTTCCTGTCTCACATTCATGTTTTCATTCATTTTGAATTTATTTTTCTGTATGGTGTAAAAAAGTGCTCCAGTTTCATTCTTTCGCATGTTGTTGTCCAATTTTCCCAACACCGTTTGTTGAAGAGACTGCCTTTTTTTCCATTGGATATTCTTTCCTGCTTTGCCAAATATTAGTTGACCATAGAGTCATAGGTCCATTTCTAGGTTTTCTATTCTGTTCCACTGATATGTGTCTGTTTTTGTACCAGTATCATACCGTCTTCATGACTCCAGCCTTGTAATATAGCTTGAAGTCCAGAATTCTGACGCCTCCAGCTTTGCTTTTCTTTTTCAAGATTGCTTTATGTTATTTGGGGTCTTTTCTTTTTCCACATAAATTTTAGGATTGTTCTAGCTCTGTAAAAAATGTTTGTGGTATTTTGATAGGGATTGCATCAAATGTGTAGATTGCTTTGGGCAGTATAGACATTTTAACAGTATTCACATTCTGATCCATGAGCATAGAATGTTTTTCCTTTATTTTTTTTTGCGTCATCTTCAATTTCTTTAATCAGTGTTCTATAATTTTCAGAATACAGATCTTTTGCCTCTTTGGTTAGGTTTATTCCTAGATATCTTATGTTTTTTGCTGCAATCGTAAATGAGATAAATTACTTGATTTGTTTCTGCTGCTTCATTATTGGTGTATAGAAATGCAAGATTTTTGTGTGTAGATTTTGTATCCTGTGACTTTACTGAATTTGTGTCCCCATTCTAGCAATTTTTTTTTTTGTGGAGTCTTTTGAGTTTTCTACATAGAAAAATGTATCATCTGGGAATGGTGAAACTTTGACTTCTTCCTTGCTGATTTCGATGTCTTTTATTTCTTCTTGTAGTTGTCTGATTGTTGAGGCTAGGACTTCTAGTACTATGTAAAATAGTAATGGTGAGAGTGGACATCCCTGCCATGTTCCTGGCCGTACAGGATAAGTTCTGTTTTCCCCCATTGAGGATCATATTAGCTGTGGGTCTATTGTACATAGCCTTTATGATATTGAGGTATGTTCCCTTTATCCCTGCTTTGTTGTGGGTTTTTTAAAATCAAGAATGGATTATGTATTTTGTCAGTTTTTTTCTGCATCTATTGAGAAAATCATATGGTTCTTATCCTTTCTTTTACTAATGTGGTGTATCACGCTGATTGATCTGTGAATATTGAACTACTCTTGTAGCCCAGGAATAAATCTCACTTGATCCTGGTGAATGATTCCTTTAACCTACTGTTAGATTCAATTTGCTACTATTTTGTTAAGAATTCTTGCATCCATGTTCATCAGGGATATTAGCTTGTAATTCCCCTTTTAAGTGGGGTTTTTGTCCAGTTTTAGAATTAAGGTAATTCTGGCCTTGTAGCAACCATGTTCATCAGGGATATTAGCCTATAATTCTCCTTTTCAGTGAGGTTTTTGTCCAGTTTTGGAATTAAGGTAATGTTGGCCTTGTTTTCCTTCTATTTTTATTTTTTGGAACAGTTTGAGAAGAGTAAGTATTAACTCTTCTTTATATGTCTGGTAGAATTCTGCTGTGAAGCCATCTGGCCCTGGACTTTAGTTCATTGAGAGATTTTTGATTACTGATTCAGTTTATTTGCTTGTAATTAGTCTGCTCAAATTTTCTATTTCTTCCTGTTTCAGTTTTGTCAGTTTCTATTTTTCTAGGAATTTATCCTTTTCTTCTAGATTGCCCAATTTGTTAGTATATCATTTTTCTTAATATTCTCTTATAATTATTCGTGTTTCTGTGGTATTGTTTGTGCTTTCTCCTCCCTGATTTGTGCTGTTATTTATTTGAGTTCTTTCTCTTTTCATTTTGATAAGTGTGGCTAGGGGCTTGTCAATTTTATTAAACCTTTTGAAGAATCAGCACCTAGTTTCATTTGTCTGTTCTACTGTTTTTTTGTTGTTGTTGTTGTTATTTCTATATCATTTTTTTCTGCCCTAATCTTTATTATTTCCCTTCTTCTGCTGGCTTTAGGTTTCATTTCTTGTTATTTTTCTACGTCCTTTACAGGTAAAGTTAAATTGTGTATTTGAGATGTTCTTGCTTCTTGAATTAGGCCTGTATTGCTATATACTTCCCTTGTATGACTGTTTCTGTTGCATCCCAAAGTTTTGGACTATTCTGTTTTCATTTTCATTTGTTTCCATGCATATTTAATTCTTCTTTATTTTCCTGGTTAACCCATTCATTCTTTAGTAGGATGTTCTTTATTCTCCATGTATTTGTGGTCTTTCCATTTTTGTTGTTGTTGTTATTGACAATGTACAGCATTTGTAGATGAGAAAAGTAAAGCTCAGAGAGGATAAATTGGCTAAGGACAGGCATATAGGCAACAAGGCTACATGACTGACTTTTAAGAAAATATATATTTTTTAATGTTCCATGATTCATTACTGGCGTATAACACCCAGTGCTCATTGCAACACATGCCCTCCTTAATCCCCATCAGTGAGTTGACCCATCCCCTCACCCCCCTCCCCTCTGAAATCCTCAGACTATTTCCTGGAATCCATAGTCTGTCATGGTTCGTCTCCGCCTCTGATTCCTCCCCCCATTCAGTTTTTCCATCCTCCCCCTAATGTACTCCATGCTATTCCTTATGTTCCACATATGAGTGAAACCATATGATAATTGTCTTTCTCTGCTTGACTTATTTCACTTAGCATAATCCCCTCCAATTCCATTCATGTTGATACAAATGGTTGGTATTCATCCTTTCTGATGGCTGAGTAATATTCCATCGTATAATGATCCACAACTTCTTCATCCATTCATCTGTTGGAGGGTATCTCAGCTCCTTCCACAGTTGGGTTATTGTGGACATTGCTGCTATGAACACTGGAGTGCATGTGTCCCTTCTTTTTCTATATCTGGATCTTTAGGGTAAATACCCAGTAGTTCAATTGCTGGGTCATAGGGTTATTCTATTTTCAATTTTTTGAGGAAAACTCCACACTGTTTTCCAAAATGGGTGTACCAACTTGCATTCCCACCAACAGTGTAAGAAGGTTCTCCTTTTTCCACATTTGTTGTTTCCTGCCTTGTTAATTTTTGCCATTCTAACTGGTGTAAGGTGGCATCTCAGTGTGGTTTTGATTTGAATTTCCCTGATGGCTAATGATGTTGAACATTTTTTCATGTGACTGTTAGCCATTTGTATGTCTTCTTTGGAGAAGTGTCTGTACTTTCAACGCCCTCCCTATCAAAATACCATTGGCATTTTTCAAAGTGCTGGAAAAACAATCCTAAAATTTTTATGGAACAAGAAAAGACCCCGAATCACCAAGGAAATGTTGAAAAAGAAAAACAAACTGGGGTATCATGTTGCCTGATTTCATGAGCTCATGAAGCTGTGATCACAAAGACAGCATGATATTGACACAAAAACAGACACACAGATCAATGGAACAGAATAGAGAGCCCAGATATGGACCCTCAACTCTATGGTCAACTAATCTTTAACGAATCAGGAAAAAAATATACAATGGAAAAAAGACAGTCTCTTCAATAATTTGTGCTGGGAAAATTGGACAGCTATATACAGAAGAGTGAACCTTGACCATTCTTTAACACCATACACAAAGATAAACTCAAAATGGATGAAAGACCTCAGTGTGAGACAGGAATCCATCAAAACCCTAGAGGAGAACCTAGGCAGTAACCCCTTTGACATCAGCCACAGCAACTTCTTTCAAGACATGTCTCTAAAAGCAAGGGAATCAAAAGCAAAAAATGAACTTTTGGGACTTCATTACTTAGCTTTTGCACAGCAAAGGAAACAGTCAACAAACCTAAGAGGCAACCCATGGAATGGGAGAAGATATTTGCAAATGACATTATGCATAAAGGACTAGTATCAAAGATCTATAAAGAACTTCTCAAACTCAACACCCCAAAAAACAAATAATCCAGTCAATAAATGGGCAGAAGACATGAACAGATACTTCTCCAAAGAAAATATGTTTTACAATGAGTTTCTCCTTTGGCTTGAAAAGATAGTGGAGAAAAAGCTGACAATGATTAAATTTGAAATGGTTTCCAAGGTGTGCGTTTCATAAAATAATTGAAACCTGGTGACAAATCATATGGTTCTTATCCTTTCTTTTACTAATGTGGTGTATCACGCCATTTCTCATCCTCACCCACTTAATTACATGAAAATAAACTAAGTCCAGAAAACTGCATTGGTTATATGAATCTTGGAAAACTTGTATTTCAGAAAAGGAATATTACCATAGACAGAAAAACATTGTAAAGTAATAAGTGGGTCAATTAATCAAAATGAAATAACTATTTAAATTCTATAAGTTCCTAATTCTTATCTTCCAAATATATGAATCAAAAATTGATAAACTATGTGATGTGAGCAAAATGGTAAACTAAAAATCCGCAGGCCTATGTTCCCCTGAGAAACACTAAATAAATTACAAAAAAAAACCCACTAAATTAACTTAATAGTAACTTTGGAAATCATTTTGAATTCTACAATAACCAAACACACAACATATATATATATATATATATATATATATATAAAACATTGTAGGACATTTTGTTGTGCTTTTACTCCACTTTGCTTCATAGGATTTCCGATGTGGTGCAGGATGGTTTGGGGGAAGCAGGATTCTAATACTTAGTTCCATTCTGTAAACCAGAAAGAGTAAAATGGACCAAATGTTCAATGTTCTAATTTGTTTGCAGGCTTCCTGAGTAATTGGTCTCTTTGAAGCCTAACTTGGAGCTCACATGGCCAAAAGTACTTGAAATCTCAAACTACTGAAAGATACAGCAACATGATTCATAAATGCCACAGATAAATAGTCTCACAAACAAAAGGAATGAAAGACAACTGATTGATATACACAAGAGAATATCTAAGTGGTTAGAAACAAAGGTACTACCCTTAGAAAAATCAAGACATTTATATTTTTTAAAGATTTTTACTTTATTTATTTGACAGAGAGAGACAGAGTGAGAGAGGGAACACAAGCAGGGGGAGTTGGAGGAGAAGCAGACTTCCTACGGAGCAGGGAGCCTGATGTGAGGCTTGATCCCAGGACCCTGGGATCATGACCTGAGCCGAAGGCGGACGCTTAATGACTGAGCCACCCAGGCTCCCCAAATCAAGACACTCAAATACAGAAATGTTTAGGAAAATTGGAAAACCTACACACATATACCCAGGGATGGCACATGCACAGAAAAAGCCAAAGAAGACCATAAGCCTTCAGGCCTGGAATATTAGTGAAAATCTTTCAATGCATGGAGCCAGTCTACAAAGAGTTTAAAAAGTAACATTTCTCCAGAGGCCCAATATTCAATAAATGATCACCATTCTTACAAGAGAAATAGGAAAGCATAACCTGTTAAAGGAACATAATAAGGGCACCTGGGTGGCTCAGTTGGTTAAGCGAAGGCCTTCGGCTCAGGTCATGATACTGGAGTCCCTGGATCGAGTCCCGCATCGGGCTCCCTGCTTGGCAGGGAGTCTGCTTCGCCCTCTGATATCCCCCCCTCTCATGTGCTTTCTCTCTCTCATTCTCTCTTTCTCAAATAAATAAATATAATCTTTAAAAAAAAGGAACATAATATTTTTTATAAATGATCTGTGAAGAAATAGTCTTTAATATACTAGACAAAGACTTTTTAAGAACTGTCTTAAACATGATCAAGAAACTAAAGGAATACACAAACAATAAAGCTAAAGTATATCAGGAAAACAACACATAAACTAAACAAGAATATTGACAAAGAAATAGAAATTACAAAAGGGGCCAAATATAGGTTCTGGAACTATAAAATACAATAACTGATTGAAAAATTCACTAGAGTAGTTCAACAGCAGATTCAAATAGGCAGAAGAAAGAATGAATGTACCTGAACACTGATAATTTCAAATTATCAATTCAGACAGTGAAAAGAAAAGAAAATGAGTAAAAGTGAAAATGATTTATGTGACACAATAAAAAAGACAGATATACACATTATGGGAGCCCCAAGAGAAGATAAAGACAAAGTCAAAGATAATTATTTGAAAAAAATATAATGGCTGAGAAATTCCAATAATTAAAGAAAGGCACAAATACACAAATACAAAAAATTCAAAGAATTAAAAAGTAGGATAAATACAAGAGACCTGCACTAAGAGACACTATAATCTTGGTGTCAAAAGCCAAAGATAGAGAATTTTGAAAACAGGAAGAGAATAAAGATCATCATATAAAAGTGTTCCTCAATAATATTACTAGTCGATTTGCAAGCAGAAACATTTCAGAACCAAAGACAGTGCAATAAAACATTTAAAGTTCTGAAAGAAAAATAACAAGACTTGTCAACCCAAAATTCTAAATCTGGTAAATCTGCTCTTCAAAAATGAGGAGAAAATAATTCATTTCCAAATTAACAAAAGCTGAGGGAGTTTATTACTACTTGACTTGTGCTACTATAAATGCTGAAAGGAATCCTTCAAGTTGAAATGAAGAAATGTCAGAGAAAACTAGAAGCTACTGTATACATAAACTTTTCTAATAAAGTTAAATACAAAAGTAAATATAAAAACAAGTATTATTATAATTTTGTTCATAACACGACTTTTTATTCTACAGGATTTAAAGTAAAATCATAAAATAATGATAAATCTACTTTAATATAATCTATTTAATTAAAGATCTAATTTGTGACATTGGTAACACAAAGGAGGGTTGAGCTATAAAAGTAGTTTTAGTGAGATTGAATTTAAGTTGATATTTGTTTTAAATAGAATTAACTTTATTGTGTTATATGTAACTCCCATTGTAACACAAAAGTGTCTGTAAATATATAATAAAAAATATGAATGAAAAATGCCAATACAAAAAAATCAACTAATCACAAAAGAAGGCAGTATAAGAGGAAATGAGAGACAAAAAAAAAAAAAACTGTAAAATACTTGGAAAACAAATAACTGAGTGGAAATAGTAAGTCCTTAACTATGAATAATTACTTTAAATGTAAATAGATAAATGCCCCAATAAAAAACAGATTGACAGAATGGATTAAAACCAGATCCTAATATATGTTGTTTACAAAGAACTCACTTTAGATGTGAAAACAGGAATAGTTTGAAAATTAAAGGATGTAAAAAGTTATTCCATCTAAGCAGTCACCAAAAGGGAAATATACTGGCTGGGAAATATCAGACAAAATAAATTTAGGTCAAAAAAATCTTACAAGAGACAAGAGCAGATATTATGTATGATAAAAGATCAAATCTCCAAGGAGATATAACAATTTATATATGTAGATAGATATATATATAGATATAACAATTATATATATATATATATATATATATATATATATATATCTCAGATATCTTAAATATATGAAGCAAACCATGAGAAAATTGAAGTGATAGACAACTTTACCAAATAGTAAATTGTTTTGGGTCATTATACAAATTTTAACTATATTTGTTCTTACAATCCATGAGCATGGAATGTTTTTCATTTCTTTGTGTCATCCTCGATTTCTTTCATAAATGTTCTGCATTTTTTAGAGTACAGATCCTTTACCTCTTTTATTAGGTTTATTCCTAGAACCCAAACATCCATTGACAGATGAATGGATAAAGAATATGTGAGATATAGATGATAGATAGATAGATGTAGATGATAGATAAATAGATATAGATTATAGATATAAATATAGATAATGGAATATTACTCAGCCATAAAGAGTAAAATCTTGCCATTTCCAACAGCACAGATAGAGTTAGAGTGTATTATTCTAAGTGAAATAAGTTAGTCAGAAAAAGACAAACACCATATGATTTCACTCATATGTAGAATTTAAGAAATGAAAAATGAACCTGGGGGGGAAGAAAGTGAAGTAAACCATAGAACAGCCTCTTAACTATAGAGGGCAAACTGAGGGTTGCTGGAAGGGAGGTGGGTGGGAAGATGGGCTAAATGGGTGATTGGTATTAAGGAAGGTACTTGTGATGAACTCTGGGTGTTATATATATAAGTGATAAATAACTAAATTCTACTTCTGAAACTAATGTTACATTGTATCTTAATTAACTGGAATTTGAGTAAAAACTTGAAAAAAAAAAACAGGAGACTTCAATATCCCACTTTCAATTGTGAAAAAACAACCAATTCCCAATTTCCCTGGGGGTGACACCCACTTAGAGCTGACCGACCTGGGTTCCAATAACACAACAGACAGCAAGCATAGCCCACAACAGACATAGACTCACTGTAGATGACTGCAGTAAAAGGAAAAATGAGTTGGAGACAACAGCAAGGTGTAAGCAACACACATAGGATACTCTCCTTAAACGTCAGGTTCTGGTAACAGGGGACACTGTACAGCAAGGCACTCCAAGACCTCTTCCTCATAAAGTCACTACTTTGAAGAGCAGAAGATATAGCTCACTTTCTTAACACAAAGAAACAGACATGGAGAAGTAGACAAAATAAAGAGACAGATAAATTTATCCCAAATGAAAGAACAAGACAAGGCCACAGGCCAAGATTTAAGCAAAAGATATGTAAGTAACATGCCTGATAGAGAATTTACAGCAATGATCTTAAGAATACTCACTGAACTTAAAAAAAGAGTGGAAGACAGGTTTGAGAGCCTAAAAACAGAATAATGAAAAACATAGCACAGATAAAGGGTCAATAAACAAAATGAGAAAAAGACTTGATGGAATGAAGAGCAGAATGGAAGAAGTGATCTAGAAGACAGAGTAATGGAAAGCAATGAAGCTGAACAAAAGAGAGAAAAAAGAATTATGCAAAATATGAACAGACTTAAGGAACTCAGTAACTCCATCAAATGTAATAACATTCACATTATAGATGCCCCAGAAGAAGAAAAGAGAGAAAAGGGAGCAGAAAATTTGTTTGAAGAAATAATAGCTGAAAACTTCCTTACTCTGGAAAGGAAATATACATCCAGATCCAAGAGGCATAGAGAACTCTCATCAAAATCAACAAAGGCAGACCTACATCAAGACTTGTAAATAAATTGGCAAAATATACTAATAAAGAAAAAATAAAATAAAAGCCCCAAGACTAAAGAAGTCAGTAACTTACAGGGGAAAACCCATAAGGCTAGATGAAGATTTTTCAACAGAAACTTTGCAAGCCAGAAGAAAGAGGCATGATCTATTCAAAGTGCTGAGTGGGACAAGTCTGCAGCCAAGAATACTGTATCCAGCAAGGCTATCATTCACAATAGAAGGACAGATAAAGAGTTTCCCAGAAAATTGAAAACTAAAGGAGTTCACAACCACTAAATCATCCTGCAAGAAATATAAAATGGGACTCTTGGAGTGGAAAGGAGAGACCAAAATTGACAGTATAAAAGTAGGAAACACAAAAGCAGTAAAAGTGAATAATTCTGCGAAAAATCAGTCAAGGGACTCACAAGATATAATATATACCAAATAACATATACCAAAAATGTGGGGAGGAGAGGAGAAAAGAATGGGTTCAAACTTAAATGACAACTTAATATAGCCTGCTATGTACAGAAGATGTTATATACAAGCCTAATGGTAACCATAAAAATCAAAATCCACTAATAATATGCAAAGAATAAAGAGAAAAAAATTCAAATATATCACTAAAGAAAACCAGAAAACCATGGAATAAAGTCCAGAAAGGATCAGAAAAAAATCTACAGGAACAATCACCAAAAAAATAATAAAATGTCAATAAATATATATCTATCAATAATCATTTTGAATATAAATGGACTAAAGTCCTGGGATCGACTCCCACATCGGGCTCCCAGCTCAGCGGGGAGCCTGCTTCTCCCTCTGACCTTTTCCCCTCTCATGCTGTTTCTCTCTCTCTCTCTCTCAAATAAATAAATAAAATCTTTAAAAATAAAATAAATAAAATAAAAAAATAAAATAAATGTACTAAAGGCCCCCGTCAAAAGACTTAGGGTGACAGAATGCACAAAACAAAACAAAACAACAAAAACCCAAAAACAAATAAACAAAAAACAAGACTCATGTATATGCTGCCTACAAGAGTCTCATTTCAGACCTAAAGATAACTACAGATTAAAAGTGAGGGAATGCAGAAACGTCTATCAAGTAAATGGATGTCAAAAGAACACTGGAGTACCTCCTTCTGCCTCTGATGCTTTCATGGTGCCCATGAAAAAGCTTAAGGCAAATCAGGGGGTGGGGGAAGAAGCAAGTTCTGAAGTTTACCCTTGACTACACCCACCCTGTAGAAGATGGAATCAAGGATGTTGTCAATTTTGAGCACTTTCTTCAAGAGAGATTCAAAGTGAATGGAAAAGCTGGGGATCTTGGTGGAGGGGCTGTAACCATTGAAAGGAGCAAGAGCAAGATTACTGAAACTCCTGAGGTGCCTTTTTCCAAAAGATGTTTGAAATATCTCACCAAAAAAATAACTGAAGAATAATCTATGTGATTGGTTGTATGTAGTTGCTAACAGCAAAGAGAGTTACAAATTGCATTACTTCCAGATTAACCAGATGAGGAAGAGGAAGATGAGGATTAAAATTTGTTTATATAGGGGCACCTGGGTGGGTCAGTCAGTTGGGCGTTTACTTTTGGCTCAGGTCATGATCTCAGGGTTCTGGGATTGAGCCCTGCATCAGATTCCCTGCTCTGGAGGGGAGCCTGCTTCTCCCTCTCCCTCTGTCTGCAGTTCCCCCTGCTTGCTCTCTCTCTCTCTCTCTGTCAAATAAATAATAAATAAAATCTTAAAAAAAAAACTTGTTTAGGGGTCCCTGGGTGGCTCAGTCTTTAAGTGTCTGCCTTCGGCTCAGGTCATGATCCCAGGGTCCTGGGATCAAGCCCCACATTGGACTCCCTGCTTCGCGGGAAGACTGCTTCTCCCTCTCCCACTCCCCCTGCTTGTGTTCCCTCTCTCGCTGTCTTTCTCTGTCAAATAAATAAATAAAATCTTAAAAAAAAACCTTGTTTATCTGAAATATTTTGTATGAGTTCTTTCTTGAATAAAACGTGGGAACCAAAATGGTGGTTTTCTTTATATCTCTGCAGTGTGGATTGAACAGAATTGAAAATCATAGTAAAAGGGCTTCACTTGGGCTGACATTCACTTATTTGTAATTAAACTTTTTCCTGCTTGAAAATTTTAGTACTTGTGGTAATAATACCAAAATAGAAGTAAGTTCCTTTAAAGGAACTGCCAGTGATTTGACCTTGAGCAGGTGCTTCAGGGTGTGGAAATGTGTGCACTTCAGTTAGTCACTTTTTACTTCAAAAGTGTGACAGTTTTATCTGGTGCTTTACTTTTTTTTTTTTTTAATCTGGTGCTTTTCTCAAAGATTCAGGTAAAGAAATGTCAGGACTCTTAATTCACCTAAAGCAAAACTAGTGACTTTTTTGAGGCTCTATTCTTGCAGGAAAATGGCAGTGTTGATAAAAATGCAGGGTTCTGGGGCATTTACTTCAAATTTTTATTACAAATTACTTGGTAAACACAATTATTATGCATGTTAATTCTTTTTTTCCCTATAAAAATAAAATGCCCTTTTGTGCTGATGCATATTTTACTACCCTCCAGAAAAGAGTTTGGAGAACAGTTATAAAATTCCCAGGTTTTAAATTAAGTACAAGTGCACAAAAATGAATTTATAAATAATCACTGTTTCTACAACTCTTTGCAGCAAACTATCACTTTGTCCCCCAGTAGGGGAACTGGAGATGAGCAGTTGTAGAGCTTCCAGAGGTGGACATCTGTGCATCTCCCCAGGATTGGAGTCTTTTCATGGGGGTGGAGCACAAAGGAGAAGCTATTGAGAGACTGTTCATGTTGAGGAGATGGGAAAAAAAGGTTGACATGCCAAAGGAATTGCGCCTTCTGGGCAATTTAGGCCATGGCTGGATTTAATGTCAAGTCATTCTACAAACCAACATTAAGCAGGACCAGACTAAAAGTGGGATTTTGTTGCCTTGTGTGCAGAGGCCAGAGATCTGTGAAAGGTTATAAGTTGCAAATATGTCATTGTTGCCAAATGAAAATTCAGAGTATTTCTGAGTGACTTTGAAAAAGGACCCTGATGTGTTATGGTGCCCTGCTAAGATCTAAACAATTCTGCAAAAATGTCTGCATTATCTTAAAATTACAGTGTATAAAATCATGTTTTTAAAGAGTTTGCCCACAGCTAATTTTCACACCTGAAATTCTTGGGCTTTGCTAGTTGCATAGCTGGAAATTAAATTTTTGAGTCCTTCCTTTGCTCCAATTTAGCATTTGGTGTTCCCTGGATTGAATTTAACATGTTGAATCTTTGCAATTTCATTTGTGATAAAGACTCTAGCATTTTCTATTTATATGCAAATTTCTTGAGGCAGAATTCTCTGCATGTTTCTCCACCTTCACAGAAGACAAAATTCCTTTCCAATGTAACAGAGACATCTGCTAGTATTTGGGCCTGTCCCTTACCATGATCATTAACTCTGTTAGTAAGTTTATGCCTGGGTTATGACCTGGGTTTGCAATTTGGACACTTGTCGCACTGATGTTCACCCGTAGTGATTCTTAGTTTGGTTGTAAAAAATTAACCCAGGGTTGAGATTAGCATATAAGGTTTTCCTTAAACTGCTCCCAGATTTTAAAACTTATACTAAAATTGAAACATGGATGCCTGGGTGGCTCAGTCGGTTAAGTGTCTGACTTGATTTTGGCTCAGGTCATGATTTCAAGGTCATGAGATTGAGACCAGCATTAGGCTCCATGCTGGGCATGGAGTCTGCTTAAAATTCTCTCTCTCTCCCTCTCCCTCTGCCCCTCCCCACTGCTTGCATGCTCTCTCTCTAAAAAAAAAATTGAAACTCACTGGTAAAAGAAAAAAAATGCTGGAGTAGAAATATTAATCCCTTACTATTATTTTATTATTATCAATTAGTTCTTTTATGTTCGTTTTTAATGGCTTAATATAAAAACTTTTTGTTAAGACAAAAAGTTTACAAGAGACAAACAAGGACACTATGTAATAAAGGGGACAATCCAACAAGAAGATGTAACAATTATAAATATGCACCCAACATAAAAACACCCAAATATATTAAGCCATTAAAAACAAACATAAAAGAACTAATTGATAATAATAAAATAATAGTAGGGGACTAAAACACCCCACTTACATCAATTAACAGATCATCTAAAAAGAACACCAAGGAAATAATGGCTTTGAATGACACACTGGGCTGGAAGGATTTAACAGATATATCCAGAACATTCAATCCTTAAACAGCATAATACACATCCTTTTAAAGTGTGCATGGAACATTCTCCAGAATTGATCACATATTAGCCAATAAAACAAGCTTCAACAAATTCAAGATTGAATTCATACATCCGTCTTTTCTGACCACAACATATTGAGAGTAGAATTCAAGCACAATAAAAAGAAATCAGGAAAGAATACAAATACATGGAAGTTAAATAATATGCTACTAAACAACGAATGGATCAAGAAGGAAATAAAAGTAGAAATAAAAAAGTATATGGAAACAAATAAAAATGAAAACACAATGGTCCAAAATGTTTGTGATGCAGCAAAAGTAGTTTTAAGAGAGATATATAGAAATACAGGCATACCTCAAGAGGCAAGAAAAATCTTAATAAGTAAACAACTTTACAGCTGATGGAGCTAGAAAAAGAATAACAACAAAATAAAACTGAAACCAGAAGAAAGAAGGAAATAATATAGATTGTATCAGGAAAAAAATGGTATAGAAACTAAAAAAATAGTAAAATAGATCAATGAAATCAGGAGTTGCTTCTCTGAAAAAAATAATAAACTAGATACACCTCTAGCCAGACATATCAAGAAAATAAGAGAAAGGACTCAAGTAAATAAAATCACAAAAGAGAGAGGAGAAAAAACAACCAATACCAAAGAAATATAAATAATTATAAGTGAATATTATGAATAACTATATGCCAACAAATTGGACAACCTAGAAGAAATGGATAGATTCCTAGAAACATATAAACTACCAAAACTAAAACAGGACGAAAGAGAAATCTTGAGCAGATTGATAAGCACCAAAAAAAAAAAAAAAAAACTGAGTAAGAAAAACAAACAAAAAAAATTCCCCACAATCAGCAGTCCAGGACCAGATTGCCTCAGATGAATCCTACCAAACATTTAAAGAAGAGGTAATACCTATTATCCTCAAACTATTCCAAAAGATATAAAAATAGAAAAGGAAGATAAACTTTCAAGTTCATTCTATGAATACAACATTACCCTGATGCCAAGATCAGATAAAGAGATCACTGAAAAAGAGAACTACAGACCAATATCCCTGATAAACATACATATAAAAATCCTCCATAAAATACCAGCAAACCTAATTCAACAATACATTAAAAAATCATTCAGCACAATCAAATGGGATTTATTCCAGAGTTGTAAGGGTGTTTCAGTATTTGCTAATAAATCAATGTGACACATCACATCAATAAGAGAAAGGATAACAACCATATGATGTTTTCAATAAATGCAGAAAAGCATAACAAAGTACAACATCCATTCATAATAAAAGCCCTCAACAAAGTAGGTTTAGAGGGACATACCTCAACATAATAAAGGCCATCAATGAAAAACCTACAGCTAACATCATCCTCAATGGGGAAAAAACTGAGAGCTTTTCCCTCTATGGTCAGGAACAAGATAGGGATGTCCACTCTCACAACTTTTATTCAACATAGTACTGGAAGTCCTAGCCTTAGCAATCAGACAACAAAAAGAAAAGGCATCCAAATCAGCAAGGACAAGGTCAAACCTTCACTATTTGCAGATGACATGATACAATATATGAAAACCAGAATGACTCCACCAAAAAACTCTTAGAAGTGATAACTGAATTCAGTAAATTTACAGGGTACAAAATCAATGTACAGAAAATGTGTTGCATTTCTATACACCAATAATGAAGCAGCAGAAAGAAAAAATGAAGGGATAGATACCATTTACAGTTGCACCAAAACAATAAGATACTGAAAAAGAAGCCTAACCAAACAGGTGAAATACCTGTATTCTGAAAACTATAAAACACTGATGAAAGAAATTGAAGATGACACAAAAATGGAAAGACATTCCATATTCATGGATTGGAAGAAAAATTGTTAAAATGCCTATACTACCCAAAGCAATATACATATTTAATGCAATCCCTTTCAAAACACCAACAGCATTTTTCACAGAACTATAAGAAACAATTCTAACATTTATATGGAACCACAAAAGACACTGAATAGCCAAAGAAATATTGAAAAAGAAAAAAAAAACTGGAGGTATCACAATTCCAGACTTTAAGTTACATTACAAAGCTGTAGTGATTAAAACAGTATGGTACAGGTACAAATACAGAAACATAGATCATTGAAACAGAATAGAAAACCCAGAAATAAACCCACAACTATAAGATCAAGTTGTCTTTGACAAAGGAAAGAAAGCCCAAAGGAAAAAGGGCAGTCTCTTCAACAAATGGGTTTGGGAAAACTGGACAGCCACATGCAAAAGAATGACACTGGAGCACTTTGTTACATCATAAATGAAAATAAATTCAAAATGATTAACAATCCAAACGTGAGACTTGAAACTATAAAAATCCTAGAGGAGGTCACAGGCAGTAACCTTTTTGACATCAGTCCTAGCAATTTCTTTCTAGATATGTCTCCAGAGGCAAAGGAAATAAAAGCAAAATGAACTATTAGGACTACATCAAAATAAAAACCTTCTGCCCAATGAAGGAAACAATCAACAGAACTAAAAGGCAACCTATGAAAGGAGATGTTTGCAAATGATATATACCCAATAAAGGGTTAGTGTCCAAAATACATACAGAACTCATGCAACTCAACACCCCAAAACCAAATAATCCAATTAAAGATGGGGAGAAGAGGGGTGCCTGGGTGGTTCAGTCGGTTGGGCATCTGCCTTTGGCTTGGGTTGTGATCTCAGGGTCCTGGGATCAAGTCCCACATCAGGACCCCTGCTCGGCAGGGAGTCTGCTACTCCCTCTCCCTCTGCCTCTCTGCCCATGCTCCTGCTCTCTATCTTTCTCTCTCAAATAAATAAAAGAGTAAAAATGGGGAGAAGACATGAATAGACATTTCTCCAAAGAAGGCATTTAAAAGGAGCAGACACCTGAAAAGATGTTCCTCATCTCTTATCATCAGGGAATTACAAACCAAAAGTATAATGAGCTATCACCTCACACTTGTGAGAATGGCTAAACTCAACAACCAAGAAACAACAGGCATTAGGGAAGATGTGAATAAGGGGGAACCCTCTTATGCTGTTGACGGGAAGGCTAACCGTTGTATCTAATGTGGAAAATTATATTCCACAAAAAGTTCAGAATGGAACTACCCTATGATCCATCAATTGTACTACTGGGCATTTACCCCCAAAATGCAAAAGACAGTAATCCAAGGGTATACATACACCCGGTTGTTTATAGCAGCATTATCTATAAGAGCCAAACTGTGGAAACAGCCCAAGTGTCCATCAACTGGTGAATGGATAAAGAAAATGTAACATATATGTGTATATATGTATATATGTAAATATATATTTATATGGAACAACAAAATCATATTGCATATAAAATATATATTAGTATATCTATATATTAAATATATATTAAAATATATACAATATTACTCAGCCATAAATAGAATGAAATCTTGCCATTTACAATGACATGGATGGAGCTAGATAGTATTTTCCTAAGCGAAGTAAGTCAGTCAGAAATAGACATATACCGTATAATTTCGCTTATATGTGGAATTTAAGCAACAAAACAAAGGAGCATAGGGTGGTAAAGGAGAGAGAGAGGCAAACCAAGAAACATACTCTTAGCTATAGAAAACTAACTGATGGTTAGCAGAGGGGAAATGGGTGGGGGGGATGGGTTAAATAGTTGATGGAGATTAAGGAATGCATTTGTTGTGATGAGAACCGGGTGTTGTATGTTAAGTATTGAATCACTAAATTGTACACCTGAAACTAATATTACTCTACATGTTAACTGGAATTTAAATAAAACTTAAAAAAGAAAACTTAAATGTTTTTGAAAAAATGTTAGCAAACCAAAAACAAAACCATATTAAAAAACTATGCACTGAGAAACTATAATTTATTAATGAAATGCAAGGATTGTTCAACATAAAATTATCTATCAATTTAATATACCACATTAACAGAATGAAGGAAAAAATCCACATGATCATCTCAACTAATGTTGAAAAATAATTTGACAATATTCAACATTCCTTTTATCAGTTTTATCATTTAAAAATAGTCAACAAATTAGAAATAGAAGGAAACTGCCCTAACATAATAATCTCATTGTATTTTAGCTTGCTAGATTTGACATAGTAAAGTACCACAGACTGAGTGGCTTAACAGAATAAATTTATTTTCTCACAAATTCTGAAAGCTAGAAGTCTGAGATCACAGTGTCAGTAGAGCTGATTTCTTCTGAAGATTATCTTTTTGGCTGGAAGATGTCCATCTTCTCAGTATTTTCACATGATCTTTCTTCTGTAATTGACTATGCTCAGATTTCTACTTTTTTTTAAAGATTTTATTTATTTATTTGAGAGAGAGAATGAGATAGAGAGAGAGAGCATGAGACGGGGGAGGGTCAGAGGGAGAAGCAGACTCCCTGCTGAGCAGGGAGCCCGATGCGGGACTCGATCATGGGACTCCAGGATCATGACCTGAGCCGAAGGCAGTCGCTTAACCAACTGAGCCACCCAGGCACCCTCAGATTTCTACTTCTGATAAGGATACCAATCATATTGGATTAGGACCCACATTAATGACCTCATTTGACTTTAATTACTTGTCTAAAAGGACTTATCTCCAAATACTGTCACATTCTCTGGCACTGGGTGTTAAGATTTCAACATATTAATTTTGGTGGTAATAATCCAATTTATAACAACCCCCCATATTTATGCTCTTCTAGCATATATAATACATTCACATGTCACAACAGCCCCAAAAGTCTTAACCCCTTCCAGCATAAACTCTAATTCCAAAATATAATCTAAATATTATCTAATCAGATATGGGGGAGACTTGAGATATGCTTCTTCCTTGAGGCAAAATTCCTTTTCAACTGTGAACCTGTGAAACCAGACAAGTTATCTGCTTCCAAAACTGAATGGTTTAGGCATACATAGGGCATACATTCTTACTCAAAATGGGAGAAATTGTAATGAATAAAAAGTTCTTAAGACACAAGCAAACCCAAAACCCAGCAGCAAAATTTCCACCTGATTTTATTTTTTTTATTTTTTTTAAAGATTTTATTTATTTATTTGAGAGAGAGAGAATGAGAGATAGAGAGCACGAGAGGGAAGAGGGTCAGAGGGAGAAGCAGACTCCCTGCTGAGCAGGGAGCCCGATGTGGGACTCGATCCCAGGCCTCCAGGATCATGACCTGAGCCGAAGGCAGTCGCTTAACCAACTGAGCCACCCAGGCGCCCTCCACCTGATTTTAATACTTCAGAAATATATTTTTTAACTGAATACTCTGTCTCCTGTGTCCACAGATCAATGTCTCTACACCTTTGGCTTTGGGCAATGGCCTCACATTCTAAGACCTGGGCAGGAGCAGCCTGGACCACTGACATCTATGTTATAGACCCAATCTATAAAACCAATGATTTGGCTCTGCCTTCTGAAATCAAAGAGATGGGCTTGCCATCCAGGTCTGTATCCTCTGGATCTGTGGTTGCAGTGGTGATTCTGAAGACCAGTAAACTGCCTCTGGGGCCATTCTTCCATTTTCTTAAAGAGTAACACATTTTCAGCCAGCTATCTCTTTTGTCCCTTCCTGTAGAATCCAAGAATGGTGATAGCTTTCTTTTGTTTTCTCTCTTTTAGTCTAATCTGAGCATGTTTCTGTTTGTATAAAATCCTAAAACCATGTTGTCCTCCAATGCATGTCACAGAAGTCCAAACTATCAGACAAGACCTTGCTCCACAGACCTTTCCTGGAAACCTGCATCGCTACTCCTGGATTCTGTTGACACGGTTTATTATATCTGTGAGTCATACTCACAATCTCACTAACAAATTGTTGTCAAACCACATCTTTGATGTGTTCTTCAGAACATAATGTCACATTTTTTTTGCAATATGAATGAAATGAAATTTTTCAAAATCTTCAAGTTCTGATTTCTTTTTAATTTACAATATCCTCTTCAATTTACCTATTTTCTCTTGCATTTTACTAGGAAGAGCAAGGAAAAACCAGGCCACATTAATATTTTAATACCAGGAATTTCAAAGATGTGTGAAGAAATTCCAATGTAAGAATAGACAGGTTAGGGGCACCCAGGTGGCTCAGTTGGTTAAGCGTCTGCCTTCAGCTCAGGTCATGATCCCAGGGTCCTGGGATCAAGCCCCACATCAGGCTCCCTGCTCAGGGAACCTGCTTCTTCCTCTCCCTCTGCCACTCCCCCTGCTTGTGCTCTCTCTCTCTCTCTCTCTCTCGGTCAAATAAATAAATAAATTCCTAAAAAAAAGAATAAACAGATTAAATTGAGACAAAATATTGCAAGACAAAAAAAATCTATGATAACAAAACCATCATAATCAGTACCCTAATTCATGAATTGGCCTATGGATTTTTTTTTCAGCAGTGAACATTAGACAGTGCTTGGTAATTATCCTTGATAGTAGGGGTCAGAAAACTATTGGCCATGAGTAAAACTGAGCCCACCACCTGTTTTGTAAATAGTTCTATTGGAGCACAGCCACATTCTTTGTTTACATATCATCTATGGCTGCTTTCATAGTACAACAGCTGAGTTGTATAGTCTCAGATCTGTATATGCCAAGAAGTTGAAAATTTTCCCATAAGACTCTTTACCAGAAAACTTTGCTGAGACCTGCTCTACAGAAACATGGTATAATATTTCCCCACCAAAAACACTTAGACTAAACATTACCTCTTAAGTAGAAATATGTTAAAATATATAAGAAAAATATAAAATAAAATAATTAAAATTGAAATATATTAAATTAAATTAAAATAAAACACTTGAAGACTGATTTACATGGAGGGCATGGAATAGCAATAATTCATTTATTATTTATTGCATACTATTTTGGAAAAATTACTAAGGAAAATTATCTTATACTACTAAACATCTATTTTTATATAAATAAAAATCTTCCATGTAAATAAGTATAGATTGAGAATGTAATATCATATAAATATATCATACTTTAAAAATCAATACTCTACCAATAGATATTTATTGTTTTTTTTTGTTTTTGCTTTCACATGCATTGCTGAAATGGACTTCTTTTAATATATCCCTTGAAGCATATTTACCACTATTTTTCAGCATTAATATATAGAAATGGAATTTCTGAGTCAGAGATAATACACACTAAACAATATGATACATGTCAATATACCATATGAAAACTTGTACCAGTTTATATTCTTTGCAACATCGTATTCGAATGGGAGGCAGCAATGGGGAATGACTTCAGTGGGTGGACTCTGGAGTTAGATTGCCTGAGTACAAATTTTAGGTCTGTTACTTATGAGCTGTGCAACATCAGACAAGTTACATGACCTCCCAATGTCTCCGTTTCCTTAACTAGAATTTGGATAAGATAATCTATGGGATAAGTACCTCCCGATGTCTCAGTTTCCTTAACTAGAATTGGAGTACTATAATCTATGGACTTAAAAAAGAGAGAAAAAAAAAACTCCCTCAGCTAAATGTCAAAATTATCATTTACAATTTTTCTACTTTCCACAAAATACTGAAACAGAATTCATCCAAGTTCTTTGCCACTTTATAATAAAGCTAATCTTTCCTCCAGTTTCCTATAATATGGTCCTCTTTTTAGTCTGAGATATTACCAGAAGTATCTCTAATGTTCATATTTCTACCAACAGTCTCCTCAAGCCAACATATTATTTTTAAATATGAATTTAAAAACACTTCCAACCTCAACCCATTAACTAGATGTAAAGTCACTTTCATATTTTTAGGGTTTTTTTTGTTTGTTTTTTTTTGCAGAAGCATTCCATTTCAAAGTACCAGATCTGTATTAGTTTGCTAAGACTGCCATAACAAAGTACCACAGACTGGGTGGCTTAAACAACAGAAATTTGCTCTTATATTTCTGGTAATGTAATTTTATATTTAGCTGAGGCAATTTCTTTTTTTTAATTTTTATTTAAATTCCAATTAGTTAACATATAGTGTAATATTACTTTCAGGTATACAATTTAGTGATTAAACACTTCCATACAAAACCTGGTGCATTTCACAAGTGCACTCCTTAATCCCCACCACCTATTTAAACCATCTCCCCCCACCCACCTCACCTTTGGTAACCATCAGTCTGTTCTCTATAGTAAAAAGTCTGTTTCTTGGTGTGCCTCTCTCTTTTAATTCCCTTGTCTCATTTGTTTCTTAAATTCTACATATGAGGGAAATCATATAGTATTTATCTTTCTCTGACTGACTTATTTCACTTAGCATAATAATCTCTAGCTCCATCCACATGATTGCAATTGGCAAGATCTCATTCCTTTTGATGCCTGAGTAATATTCCTTTACACACACACACACACACACACACACACACACACACACACACACACACACACTGCATCTTCTTTATCCATTCATCAGTCAATGGACACTTGGGCTGTTTCCATAATTTGGCTATTATAGATAATGCTATATAAACATTGGGATGTATATATCCTTTTGAATTAATATTTATGTATTCTTTGGGTAAGTACCTAGAAATCCAATTGCTCGATTTTAAGGTAGTTCTATTTTTAACTTTTTGAGGAATGTGCAGATGGGATTGCTAAGCAAATTATTGAAGTTGTGGCCTAGTTTTTGCTTGCTTGCACCAAGACCGAAGTGTTAGAGGTTGGAGGCCTCTCTCCTTGGCTAGTAGATGACCATCTTCTCAGTATATCTTCATGTGGTGTTCTATGTCTGTATCCAAATTGTCTTTTATAAGGTAATCAGCCATATTGTATTAGGGATTACCCTCATGATATTATTTTAAATTAATTTCCTCTTTAAATATACTATCCTCAAATACATACATAATATGAGGTATTCAAGATTCATACTTAAACATATGAATTTTGGGGACATGATTCTGCCCAAAACAGCCATGTCATACTGTGACATGTAAAAAATCACAGCCAATGTCATACTCAATGGTGAAAGACTGAAATCTTTTCTTCTGAAATCAGGAGCAAAACAAATATGCACACTTTGCCATGTCTATTCAGCATATTAATGCAATTTGCAGAGAATTTAGGCAAAAAATGGACACAAAAGTCATCCAAATTAGAATGGAAAAGTGAAATTATTTGTTTGCAGAGGACATGAGCTTATCTATGGGAAACACTAGAGATTCCAGAAAAAATAAATGTTAGAACTAATAAACAAATTCAACAAAATTGCAGGTTTAAAAACTAACACAAAAAATAGTTAAGATTATATAAACTAACAATAAAAAGCCAAGAAAATAAAGAAAACAATTATATTTCCCAAAAAATGAAATAAAATAATTGGAATAAAATTCATTAAGTAAAAAACTTATATATAATAAATATGAATGGTTGCTAAAAGAAAATTTAAAAGACACAAATAAATCTAAAGACATTCCATATTCATGAATTAGAAGACAAAATTTTTAAGATGTCATTATAGCCATCAAAGCAATTTAGAGATTCAATACAACACCTATCAAAATTCTAACTTTTTTTCTTTTTGAGAGAGAAATCCATCCTAAAATTCATATGGAACCTCAAGAGGCCATGACTAATAAAACCAATATTTAAAAAAATGAAAATGGATGTCACACTTCCTGTTTTTAAAACTTACTATAAAGGGGCGCCTGGGTGGCTCAGTTAGTTAGGCAACTGCCTTCGGCTCAGGTCTTGATCCTGGAGTCCTGGGATCTAGTCCCGGGATCAAGTCCCGCATCGGGCTCCCTGCTCGGTGAGGAGCCTGCTTCTCCCTCTAACCCTCCTCCCTCTCATGTATTCTCTCTCTCTCATTCTCGCTCTCTCAAATAAATAAATAAATCTTAATAAATAAAGAAATAAAACTTACTATAAAGCTGCAGCATTAAAAATAGTGTGATACAACATAAAGACAGACATAAACCAGTGGACTAGAATACAGAGCCCAAGATAAACAATGACATAAATGGTCAAATTTATATAATGTATATGTGTATATACATGTTTGTATAAGTATATATATATAACATACACATATATACATGTATGTGTATATATATACATATATATATTTATTTTTGTATCAGAGGACACTATATGATGATGAAACCACAAAATAGAAAATAAACGTACACAACATATCTGATAAGGAGTTAATACCCAGAATATATAATTTTTAAAACTCCTACACGCAATAAAAAAATACAGTACCTTTATAAAATGGGCAAATTATGTAAACAAACATTTTCCAAATATATGCATATGGCTAATAAACACAAGAAGAGGTGCTTATAACCACTAATCACAGAGAAATGCAATTAAAAACAATGAGATGCCATTACACATGGTTTATAATGATTATTATCAAAAAAAGAAAAACAAGTGTAGGCAAAAGTGTGGAAAATTGAAACTCTTATTGTTGGGGATATGAAATGGTGCAGCCTCCAGGGAAAAGAGTATAGTGGCTTCTCAAAAAAAATTACTTTATGATCCAGGAATTCCACTTCTGAGTATATACCCAAAATAATGAAACAGGGACAGAGACAGATATTTATATACCCATGTTTATAGCATCATTATTCATAATAATCAAAATATGAAACTAGCATCCATCCATGGATGAGTGGATAAAGAAAATGTGTGTGTGTATACATATATATGACTATATATATAAAACAATAATCTATTATATTATGATATAATAATATAATCTATTATATTATGATATGATAATATAATATATTATATTATGATATGATAATATAATATAAATCTATTATATTATTATAATATAAATCTATTATATTGGGGGTGCATGCAAATATTGAAAGAGTAGGGGACCTCGTTTAATCTGGTCCCTTGAATTTAGCTGGATATCTAACAAACCATTCTGAACACCCATGAGTTCATCCTGAAATGTAAGAAAATATATCTGAAACTCTACAAGTAGAAAAGTGGCTGCTTATTGCAAAGACTGCTTTTTGCAGAGAGGTGCATCTGCGGGGAGATATCAGAAGATAAATAAGGGGGGAGGAGCCTCCATAAGCTGGTCCCTGGAAATGATAAAACCCCAGGTTGCAAAATTGGAACCTTTAGAAATCTGCTCCAGTGAGATACATCCCTTTCTGAAAGGGACTCAGGGGATAAAAAGGGAAGAATTCGAGTTGGGTCATTGTGGACTCAGGATCCCAGAAGTCACAGAATGAACGGGTGTGCCTGAACCAGTAGAGTACCCAACCAGTGGAGCAGGGAAACTGGTTAGTGTCAAAGAGCCCAAGAGGGGACTCTTAGCTCGGGTCACCATAAACCAGGAGCTGGGCAGGTCAGGTGGCCACTCTTGGCCTGAACACCCTGAAAAAGACTGGAACACACAGGCCATTTACCATCCCCTGGGAGGGTTGAAAGGGCTGCACCCACAACCAGGCAACAGCTCTCAGGTTGGGGCCCCTGGAAAGGACAGTAAGGTGACACCCAGCCATCCAACAGGAGCAGAGGAGCTTGGTACACACATGAGCCCACAACTGCTCGAGGCACACAAAGGGCAGTAATGTGAATCCCTTGGGCTCCCCCTGGGAGGATTACAGTGGGCATGCACCACAAGAGTCTGTCAAGTTTGGCACACACAAAAGTGAAGACTTTTTACCCAAAGGATTTATTGAAGTGGGGGAATCCTCAATCTTTCAGCTCTGAGCATGAGATCCAGGCACAGCCATTTTTGTTCTGATCCTTTAAAGAGTTGCAGAAAGCCTCCAGGGGAAAAAAACCACACAGAGGACCAGCTTACACTGAGCCCAGCCCCCTGGCGAGGGGTGGTGCAACCCCACTGAGGCAAAGACACCTGAGAAGCAGCACAGCAGGCCCCTCCCCCAGAAGACCAACTGGAAAAACAGGTGGACAACAAGTTTATGGATCCAACAAGACTGTACAAGTCCAGCATCAGGGGAAAATAGAATATTGAACTTCAGGGGTTTTCTCATGATTTTTTAATCTTTCAGCCTAAAACTTTCCATTTCTTTTTTTATCTTTTTCCCATTTCACCTAGTTTCTTATTTTACCAACTTATGTTTTTAAGTAACCTTTTAACTTTTATTTTTTACATCTACATTTTAGAGATATATGTTTCATTTCAGTATTTTTCACTCTATTCAATTTTTGCTTTCACTGTATCCAAGTTTTGTGTTCTCTGCAATTTTGGGATGTAGTGTCTTCTAACACAGAGACCAAAATTCAATCAGGAACAAGTGGATCACCCTGCTTTGTCGATCCTGTGAGATTATAGCCCCTGCCACTGCCTTTTTTCCTTTTCATTCATTTTGGTTTTGTTTGCTTTATTATTGTGGTTTCCAACCACTTTAGATTTGTCTAGGGTGTATTTTCCTTGGGCTGTGGTTGATTTTTTGGACTCTGCTCACTCACTCACTCATCCTATTCTCTGGGCAAAATGACTAGAAGGAGGAAATCACAATAAAAGAAAGAACTAGAGGCTCTCTGCCACAGAGCTAATCAATATGGATATAAGATGTCAGAGAAGGAATTCAGGATAGCAATTGTAAGGTTAATAGCTAGGCTTGAAAAAAGTGTAAGTGACAGTACAGAATCTCTAAGGGCAGAAATGAGATTTAATCAGGTTGAACTTAAAAATGCTATAAATGAGATGCAGTCTAAATTGGATGCTCTAACAACTAGGGTGAATGAGGCAGGAGAATAAGTTATCTAGAGGGTAGGCTGATGGAAAGGAAGGAAGTTGAGCAAAAGAGAGAAAGACAACTAATAGCTCACGAAGAAAGGCTTCAAAAATTTAATGATGCCCTGAAAAGAAAAATATGTCAGAATTAGTCGGGTGCCTGAGGGGAAGGAGACAGAGGGCCAGAAGGTATTTTTGAGCAAATCATGGCTGAGAACCTCCCTAATCTAGGGAAAGAAACAAGCATTCATGTCCAAGAGGCAGAGAGGACCCCCCCAAAAAAAGGAATAGATCACCAGCCCAACATATGATAGTGAAGTCAGCATCTCAGGAGAGGAGGTTCCCTACATACAGAGGGACAAACATCAGGATAACATCAGATCTATCCACAGAAACCTGGCCAGAAAAGGGCTAGCAAGATATATTCATGGTACTAAATGAAAAGAACATGCAGCAAAGAATATTTCATCCAGCAAGGCTGTCATTCAGAATGGAAGGAGAGATAAAGATCTTTCAGGACAGAAACTAAAAGAACATGTAACCACCAAGCCAGCCCTGCAAAATATATTAAGGGGGATTGTGTAAGTGAAGAGATACCCCAAGAGTCATATAGACCAAGAAGAAACAGAGAAAATCTACAGAAACAGGGACTTTACAGGCAATACAATAGCACTAAATTCACATCTTTCAATAGTTACTCTGAATTTAAATGGGCTGAATGTTCCAATCAAAAGACAGGGTTTCAGATTAGTTAAAGAAACAGGACCCATCCATATGCTGTCTACAAGAGACTCACTTTGAACCTAAAGACACTTCCAGACTGAAACTGAAGGGAGGAAGAAAAATTTACCATGCTAATGGACCTCAAAAGAAAGCTGGGGTAGCAGTTTTCATATCAGAAAAATTAGATTTTAAAAGAAAGACTGTAGTAAGAGATGTAGAGGGACATGATACCATACTTAAAGGGTCTATCCAATAAGAAGATTAAACAATTGTAAATATCTATGCCCCCAACATGGGAGCAGCCAATTATATAAACCTATTAATAACCAAAGTAAAGAATCACATTGATAATAATACATTAATAGTAGGGAACTCAACATCTCACTTACAGCAATGGAGAAATCATCTAAGCAGAATGTCAACAAAGATACAATGGCTTTGAATGACACATTGGACCAGATGGACTTCACAGATATATACGGAACATTCCATCCAAAAACAACAGAATACTCATTCTTCTCGAGTGCACATGGAACTTTCTCCAGCATAGAGCACATACTGCGTCACAAATCAGGTCTCAACCTATACCAAAACATTGTGATTACTCCCTGCATATTTTCAGACCACAGTGCTTTGAAACTGGAACTCAGCCATAAGAAGAAATTTAGAAGGAACACAAACACTTGGAGGTAAAAGAGCATCCTGCTAAAAAATGAATGGGTCAACCAGGAAATTAAGGAAGAATTTGAAAAATTCATGGAAACTAATGAGAATGAAAACACATTGGTTCAAAATGTCTGGGACACAACAAAGGCAGTCCTAAGAGGAAAGTATATTGCAATACAAGCATCTCTCAAAAAATTAGAAAAATCCCAAATACACAAGCTAACATTACAACTAAAAGACCTGAAGAAAGAACAGCAAATAAAGCCTAAACCAAGAAGGAGAAGAGAAATAATAAAGACTAGAGCAGAAATCAATGAAATAGAAACCAGTAGAACAATAGAACTCTTCAATGAACCTAGAAGCTGGTTATTTGAAAGAATTAATAAGATTGATAAACCTCTGGCCAGACTTATACAAAAGAAAAGAGAAAGGACCCAAATTAATAAAATCATGAATAAAAGAGGAGATATCACGACCAACACCAAGGAAATACAGGCAATTTTAAGAATATATTATGAGCAACTATATACAAACAAATTAGGCAATCTGGAAGATATGGATGCATTCCTTGAAACTTATAAACTAAGACTGAAACAGGAAGAAATAGACAACCTGAACAGACCCATAACCAGCCAGGAAATTGAAGCAGTAATCAAAAACCTTGCAACAAAACAAGAATCCTGGGCCAGATGTCTTCCCAGGGGAATTCTACCAAGCATTTAAAGAAGAATTAATACCTTTCTACTGAAGCTGTTTCAAAAAATAGAAATGGAAGGAAAACTTCCAAACTTGTTCTATGAAGCCAGCATTGTTCTCAAATCCTCAGACCAATATCCCTGATGAACATGGATGCCAAAGTACTCACCAAGATACTAGCAAATAGGATCCAACAGTACATTAAAATTGTTATTCATCACCACCAAGAGGGATTTATTCCTGGGATGCAAGGGTGATCCAACATTTGCAAATCAATCAACATGATAGAGCACATTAATAAAAGAAAAGACAAGAACGATATTATCCTCTTACTTGATGCAGAAAAAGCATTTGGCAAAATACAGCATCCTTTCCTGATTAAAACTTCACAGTGTAGGGATAGAGGGAACATACCTCAATATCATAAAAGCCACCTACAAAAAGCCCACAGTGAATATCATTCTGAAAGGGGAAAACTGAAAGGTTTTCCCTTAAGTTTAGGAACATGACAGGGATGCCCACTCTCACCACTACTGTCCATCTTAGTACTAGAAGTCCTAGCCTCAGCAATCAGACATAAAATATATATAGACATTGAAATTAGCAAAAAAAAAAGTCAAACTCTCACTCTTTGGAGATGAAGTGACACTTTATGTGGAAAACCCAAAATACTACACCCCAAAATTGCTAGAATCCATACAGCAATTCAACGTGACAGGATACAAAATCAATGCACAGAAATCAGTTGTGTTTCTATACAGTAACAATGTGACCAAAGAAAGAGAAATTAAGGAATCGATCCCATTTACAACTGCACTAAAAACATAAGGTACCTAGGAATAAACCTAACCATAAAGGTACAGTATCTGTACTCTAGAAAATACAGTACACTTATGAAGGAAATTAAAGAAGACCAAAGAGATGGAAAAATATTCCATGCTAGTAGATTGGAAGAATAAACATTGTTAAAATGTCTATTCTACCCAAAGCAATCTACACATTCAATGAAATCCCTATCAAAATAGCACTGACATTTTTCACAGAGCTGGAACAAACAATCCTAAAATGTGTATGGAACCAGAAAAGACCCTGAATAGCCAGAGGAATGTTGAAAAAGAAAAACAAAGCTGGGGACATCACAGTGCCTGACCTCAAGTTTATTACAAAGCTGTGATCATCAAGACAGCATGGTACTGACACAAAAACAGAAACATAGATCAATGGAACAGAATAGAGAGCCCAGAAATGGACCCTCAACTCTATGGTCAACTAATCTTGAAAAAAGCAGGAAAGAATATCCTATGGAAAAAAGACAGTCTCTTCAATAAATGGTGCTGGGAAAATTGGACAGCCACATGCAGAAGAATGAAACTGGATCATTCTCTTACACTATTCACAAAGATACACTCTAAATGGATGAACGAACTCAATGTGAGACAGGAGTCCATCAAAATCCTAGAGGAGAATACAGGCAGTAACCTCTTCTACCTCAGCCACAGCAACTTCTTGCAAGAGACATTTCCAAAGACAAAGGCAACAGAAGCAAAAATGAACTATTGGGAATGCATCAAAATAAAAAGCTTCTGCACAGAAAAGGATACAGTCAACAAACTAAAAGGCAATCTATGGAATGGGAGAAGATATTTGCAAATGTCGTATCAGATAAAGGGCTATTATCCAAAATCTATAAAGAACTTATCAAACTAAACACTCAAAGAACCAATAATCCAGTTAAGAAATGTCCAGAAGACATGAACAGACATTTCTCCAAAGACAGACAAATGACCAACAGACACAAGAAAAAAGGCTCAACCTCCCCTGACATCAGGGAAATACAAATCAAAACCACAATGAGATATTACATCACCCACAGGTCGGAATGGCTAAAACTAACAAGTCAGGAAATGACAGATATTTGTGAGCATGTGGAGAAGGTGGCACCCCCTTCAACCGTTGGTATGAATGCAAGCTGTTACAGCCACTTTGAGGACTCTCCAGTATGGAGAGTCCTCAAAAGTTGGAAATAGAGCTACCCTATGACCCAGGAATTGCCCTACTGGGTATTTACCACAATGATACAAATGCACTGATCTGAAGGGTCACCTGCACCCCATTGTTTATAGCAGCAATGTCCACAGTAGCCAAACTATGGAAGGAGCCAAGATGTCCATTGACAGAGGAATGGATAAAGAAGTTGTGGTATGTTTATACAATGGAATACTACTCAGCCATGAAAAAAGGAAATATTGCCATTTGCAACAATGGGGTTGGACCTAGAGGGTATTATGCTTAGGGAAATAAGTCAACCAAAGAAAGAAAATTATCATATGATCTCTCTCATACGTGGAATTTAGGAAACAGAACAAATGGTCATAGGGAGCAGAGGGGAAAATACAACAAGAAAAAATCAGAGAGCAAGACAAACCATAAGAGACCTTAATCATAGGAAACAAAATGTGGGTTGCTTGAGGAGATGGGGGTGGGGAAATGGGGTTACTGCTTAATGGACATTAAGGAGGGCATGTGATGTAATAAGCACTGGGTTTTATATAATATTGATAAATCCCTGAACTCTACCTCTGAAACTAATAATATACTATATGTTAATTAGTTGAATTTAAATAACAAATTAAAATTAAAGAAAACTTTTAAAAACCTAACATCTATAAGAGCTAGAAAAGGAATAACAAACAGAACCTGAAACCAATAAACGTAAGGAAATAATAAAGGATAGAATAGAAGAAATTAATATATGAACTTAAAAACAAAACAGCAATGTCTTCTGCCCACTTTTTGACTTGATTATTTGTTTTTTGGGTGTTGAGTTTGAGAAGTTCTTTATAGATCTTGGATACCAGCCTTTTATCTGTAGTGTCATTTGCAAATATCTTCTCCCATTCTGTGGGTTGCCTCTTTGTTTTATTGACTGTTTCCTTTGCTGTGCAGAAGCTTTTCATCTTGATGCAGTCCCAAAAGTTCATTTTTGCTTTTGTTTCATTAGCCTTTGGAGATGTATCTTGAAAGAAGTTGTTGTGGCCAATGTCACAGATGTTACTCCCCATGTTCTCCTCTAGGATTTTGATGGATTCCTGTCTCACATTGAGGTCTTTCATCCATTTTGAGTTTATCTTTGTGTATGGTGTTAGAGAATGGTCGAGTTTCACTCTTCTGCATGTGGCTGTCCAATTTCCCCAGCAGCATTTATTGAAGAGAATGTCTTTTTTCCATTGCATATTTTTTCCTGCTTTGTCGAAGATTATTTGACCATAGAGTTGAGGGTCCATATCTGGGTTCTCTATTCTGTTCCATTGGTCTATATGTCTGTTTTTGTGCCAGTACCATGCTGTCTTGGTGATCACAGCTTTGTAATATAGCTTGAAATTGAGCAACGTGATGCCCCTAGCTTTGTTTTTCTTTTTCAACATTTCCTTGGCGAAGACATGAAAAGACACTTCTCTGAGGAAGACATACAAATGGCTAACAGACACATGAAAAAATGTTCATCATCATTAGCCATCAGGGAAATTTAAATCAAAACCAGATTGAGATACGACCTTATACCAGTTAGAATGACAAAAAATGGACAGGGAAAGAAACAATAGATGTTGGAGAGATTGTGGAGAAAGGGGAACCCTCTTACACTGTTGGTGGGAATGCAAGCTGGTACAGCCACTTTGGAAAACAGTGTGGAGGTTCTTCAGAAAACTAAAAATAGAACTACCCTATGACCCAGCAATTGCACTACTGGGTATTTACCCCAAAGACACAGATGTAGTGCAAAGAAGGGCCATATGCACCCCAATGTTCCTAGGAGCAATTTCCGCAATTGCCAAACTGTGGAAAGAGCTGAGATGCCCTTCAGCAGATGAATGGATAAAGAAGATGTGGTCCATATATACAATGGACTATGACTCAGCCATCAGAAAGGATGAATACCCAACTTTTGCATCAACATGGATGGGCCTGGAGGGGATTATGCTAAGTGAAATAAGTCAAGCAGAGAAAGTCAATTATCATATGGTTTCACTTATTTGTGGAACATAAAGAATAGCATGGAGGTCAGTAGGAGAAGGAAGGGAAAAATGAAGGGGGGGAAATCGGAGGGAGAGATGAACCATGAGAGACTTTGGACTCTGAGAAACAAACAGGGTTTTAGAGGGGAGGGGGAAGGGGGATTGGTTAGCACAGTGATGGGTATTCAGGAGGACACGTACTGCATGGAGCACTGGGTGTTATACGAAAACAATGGATGATGGATCACCACATCAAAAACGAATGGTGTGTTGTATGGTGACTATCATTACATAATAAAATTTAAAAAATTTAAAGAAAACAAACAAGCAAAAAACAATAAAGAGATAAATGAAACCAAGAGCAGGTTCTTTGAAAAAATCAATGAAGTGATTAACCTGTAGCCAGACTTATCAATAAAAACGGGAAAGTACAAAAATGCAATCACAATTGAGAGAAGAGAAATGACAACCAACACTATAGAAATATCATGAAAAACTCTATGCCAAAAAATTGCACAACCTAGAAGAAATGGATAAATTCCTAGAAACATATAAACTACCAAAACTGAATCAGGAACAAATAGAAAATTTGAACATACCAAAAATGAGCAAGGAAATTGAATCAGTAATCCAAAAACTCTCAAGAAACAAAAATCCAGGATCAGATGGGTTCACAGGCAAAATCTACCACGGTTTTAAAGGAGAGTTAATACCTATTCTTCTCAAACTAATCCAAAAAATAGAAAAGGAAGGGAAACCTCCAAATTAATTCTAGGAGGCCAACATTACCCTAATACAGAAATTAGATAAAGACATAACTAAAAATGAGAACTACAGACCAAGATTCCTGATGAACATAGATGGAAAAATTCACTGCAAAATGCTAGTGAACCAAATCCAATTATACATAAAAAAGAAAGCCATTCACCATGTTCAAGTGGGATTTATTCCTGTGTTGCATGAGGTCAATATTTTATTTTTTTTTAAGATTTTATTTATTTATTAGAGAGAGAGAATGAGAGATAGAGAGCACAAGAGGGAACAGGGTCAGCGGGAGAAGCAGACTCCCCGCCGAGCAGGGAGCCCGATGTGGGACTCGAACCCGGGACTCCAGGATCATGACCTGAGCCGAAGGCAGTCGCTTAACCAACTGAGCCACCCAGGCGCCCGAGGTCAATATTTTCAAATCAATCAACGTGACACATAACATCAAAGAAGTGAAAGGGTAAATCCCATATGATCACGTCAAGAGAAGCAGAATAAAGAATTTGGAAAAGTACAATATCTATTCATGATAAAAGCTCTCAATAAAGTAGATTTAGTGGGAACACACTTCAATATTATAAAAACCATATTTGAAAATCCCACAGCTAATATCTTCCTTTGTGGGGGAAAAAATGAGTTTCCCCAGAGATCAGGAATAAGACAAGGATGTCCACTCTCACCACTTTTATTCAACCTGATAATGGAAGGCCTAACCACAGCAATCAGACAACACAAAGAAATAAAATGTGTCCAAATTGGTAAGGAAGAAGTAAAACTTTCACTATTTGTAGATAACATGATATTCTATATAGAAAACTTGAAAGACTCCACCTAAAAACTGGTAGAACAGATAAATGAATTCTGTAAATTCACAGATTACAAAATCAATGTACAGAAATGTGTTGCATATCTATACACTGATAATGAAGCAGCAGAAGGAGAAATTAACAAAACAGTTCCATTTACAATTGCACCAAAATAATAAGACACGGAGGAAGAAACCTAACCAAAATGATGAAAGACCAGTACTCAGCCAAGTATAAAACACTTATGAAAGAAATTGAACATGATACAAAGAAATCAAAACACACTCCCTGCTCAAGGATTGGAAGAACAAATATTGTTAAAAAGTCTATGCTACCCAAAGCAATCTACACATTTAAAGCAATTGGTATCAAAATACCAAAACATGTTTTGCAGAGCTAGAACAAACACTCCTAAAATTTGTGTGAACCCCAAAAGATGCTGAAAAGCCAAAGCAACCTTGGAAAAGGAAATCACAGACATTTTAACAATACTTTTTCTTCCAATCCATGAGGATGAGGTGTTTTTCCATTTCTTTGTGTAATCATCAATTTCTTTCATTAATGTTCTATAGTTTTCAGAGTACAGATCTTTTACCGCTTTAGTTAGATTTATTCCTGGGTATCTTACAGTTATTGGTACAATTGTAAATTGAATTCATTCCCTGATTTCTCTTCCTGCTGCTTCATTATTGGTGTGGAGAAATTAAACAGATTTTTGTATGTTGATTTTGTGTCCTGTGACTTTACTAAATTAGTATATCTGATCTAGCAATTTTGGGGAAGATTTTTGGGTTTTATATATACAGTATTATGTCATCTGTGAACAGTGAAAAATTGACTTCTGTGCTAATTTAGATGCCTTTTATTTGTTTTTGTTTTCTGATTGCTAAGTTTAGGACTTCCAGTACTATGTTAGATAATAATGGTGAGAATGGACATCCCTGTCTTGTTCCTGACCTCAGAGGAAACACTCTCAGGTTTTCCCCATTGAGGATGATTTTAGCAGTGGGTCTTCCATATATGGCCTTTTTGATGTTAAGGCATGTTTTCTATCCCTATTTTGTCGAGGGTTTTTATCAAGAATGGATGCTGTATTTTGTCAAATGCTTTTTCTGCATCTACTGAGAAGATCATGTGATTCTTTTTTTTTGTTTTTTTTTTAAGATTTTATTTATTTATTTGACAGAGAGAGACACAGTGAGAGAGGGAACACAAGCAGGGGGAGTGGGGGAGGGAGAAGCAGGCTTCCCGCTGAGCAGGGAGCCCAATGTGGGGCTTGATCCCAGGACCCTGGGACCATGACCTGAGCCGAAGGCAGACACTTAACAACTGAGCCATTCAGGCACCCCAATCATATGGTTCTTATGATTTATTTTATTAATTTTGTGTATCATGTTGATTGATTTACAAATATTGAACCACCTTTGCAGCCCAGGAATAAATCTCACTTGATCATGCCGAATAATCCTTTTAATGTACTTTTGGATTTGATGTGTTAGTGTTTTGTTGAGAATTTTTGCATACAGGTCCATCAGGGATAACATCCTGTAGTAGTCTTTTAATGGAATCTTTGGTTTTGGAATCAGAGTAATTCTGGCTTCATAGAATGAGTTTGGAAGTTGTCCTTCCACTTCTAGTATTTGGAAAAGTTTTAGAATAGATATTAACTCTTCTTTAAAAGTTTGGTAAAGTTCCCCTGGGAAGCCATCTGGCTCTGTACTTTTGTTTCTTGGGAGATTTTTTTATTATTGATTCAGTTTTGTTGTTGGTTATTGGTCTGTTCAAGTTTTCTATTTCTTCCTGTTTCCGTTTTGGTAGTTTATATGTTTCTAGGAATTTATTTCTTCCAGATTGCTTAATTTGTTGGTATCTAATTTTTCATAATATTATGATTGTTTCTATTTATGTGGTGTTGGTTGTGATCTCTCTTATTTGTGATGCTATTTTTTTGGGTCCTTTCTGTTTTTGATAAGTCTGGCTAGGGGTTTATCAATTTTATTAATTCTTGCAAAGAACCAGCTCCTAGTTTCATTGATCTGTTTTACTGTGTTTCTATTTGTTTGTTTCTATATAATTTATTTCTGCTTTAATCTGTATTATTTCCCTTCTTCTGATGACTTTAAGCTTCAGTTGATGCTCTTTCTCCAGCTCCTTTAAATGTAAAGCTAGGTTGTGTATTTGAGATTTTTCTTGCTTCTTCAGGTAAGCCTATATTGCTATATACCTCCCTCTCAAGATTGCTTTTGCTGCATCCAAAAGGATTGGGACTGTCATGTTTTCATTATCATTTATGTCCATGTAATTTTTATTTCTTCTTTAATTTCTTGGCTGACCCATTCATTCTTTATTAGGATGTCTTTTAACCTCCATGTATTTTTGTTCTTTCCAATTTTTTTCTTGTGATTGACTTCAAATACTGTGGCCAGAAAATATGCATGGCATGGTCTGAATTATTTGTACTTGTTGAGACCTGATTTGTGACCAAGTTTATGATCTATTCAGGATAATGTCCCGTGGGCACTCGAACAGAATGTGTATTCTGTTGCTTTGGTGTGAAATGTTCTGAATATATCTGTTAAGTCCATCTGGTCCAGTGTGACATTCAAAGTCATTGTTTCCCTGTTGATCTGCTTAGATGATCATTCCATTGCTGTGAGTGAGGTGTTAAGGTCCCCTACTATTATTGTGTCATTATCAATAAGTTGCTTTATATTTACCATTGATTATTCTATGTATTTGGGTGATCCCACATTGGGGGCATAAATATTTATAATTGCTAGATATTCTTGTGGATAGTTCCATTTATTATGATACTCTGCCTTTCTTTATCTCTTGTTACAGTCTTTGTCTTAAAATATAGTTTGTCTGGTATAAGTATGGCTACTATGACTTTCTTTTGATGTCCATTAGCAAGTAATCTACACATTTAATGCAATACCTATCAGAATACCACTAACATTTTTCACAGAGCTAGAACCGAAACAATTCTAAATTTTGTATAGAACCACAAAAGTTCTTGAATAGCCCAAGCAAACTTGAAAAAGGGAAAAAAAAAGCTGGAGGCATCACAATTCTGGACTCTCAAGTTACATTAGAAAGATGTAGTGATCAAAATAGTATGGTACTTGCATAAAAAACAAACACATAGATCAATGGAATGCAATAGAAAACCCAGAAATGGAACCATAACTATACGGTCAATTAATCTTTGACAAAGTATTAAAGAATATACAATGGAAAAAATGCCAGTCTCTTCAACAAATTGTGTTGGGGAACCTGGACTGCAAGATGGAAAGGAATGAAACTGGACCACTCTCTTACTCCATACAAAAAATTAATTCAGAATAGATGAAACACGTAAATGTGAGAGAGGAAACCATCAAAATCCTAGAGGAAAACACAGGCAGCAAGTTCTTTGATATTGGCTGTAGCAACTTCTTGCTAGATAAGTCTCCAGAGGCAAGAGAAACAAAATAAAAATGAACTATTGGGACTTCATCAAGTTAAAAAGTTTCTGCACAGTGAAGGAAACGATCAACAAAACTAAAAGGCAACTTTCAGAATGGGAGAAGATATTTGCAAATGACATATCTGCTAAAGTGTTTGTATTCAAAATCTATAAAGAACTTATGAATCTTAACACCCTAAAAAACAAATAATCCTGTTAGGAAGTGGACAGAAGACATGAATAGACATATTTTCAAAGAAAACATTGAGATGGCTAACAGACACATGAAAAGATGCTCAACATCACTCAACATCAAGGAAATGCAAATCAAAACTGCAATGAGATATAACCTCGCACCTGTCAGAATAGCTAAAATGAACAACACTAGAAAGAACAGGTGTTGGCAAGGATGTGCAGAAAGGGGATACCTCTTGCACTGTTGGTCATAATGCATATAGTTGCAGCCACTGTTGAAAACAGTATGGAGATTCTTCAAAATGTTAAAAATAGAACTATCCTATAATCCAGCAATTTTACTACTAGGTATTTACCCATAGAATCAAAAATTATAATTCTAAGGGATACATGCACCCCTCTATTTATAGCAGCATTAGTTACTATAGTCAAGTTATGGAAGCAGCCCAGGTGTCCATCAATTAATTAATGGATAAGGAATAAGTGATATATATGTAGAAAGGAATATTATTAGGCCATAAAAAAGAATGACACCTTGCCATTTGTAATGACAAGATTGGAGCTAGAGAGTGTACTGCTAAGTGAAATATGTCAGTCAGAGAAAGACAAATACCATATGATTTCACTCATATGTGAAATTTAAGAAAGAAAACAAATGAAAAAGTTAAAAAAAAGACATAAAATGACAAATCAGGAAACAGACCTTTAATTATTGGGAACCAGACAGTGATGATTACCAGAAGGGAGTGATGTAGGGATATGGGTTAAACAGATAGTGGGAATTAAGGAATGCACTTGTGATAAGCAGCAGGTAATGTACAGAATTGTTGAATCACTATACTGTAAACATGAAACTAACAAAAAACTGTATATTAAGAAAAATTAGAGTTTTGCTGCATCACAATAGTTTGGGCCATTGTGTTTTTATTTTTATTTGTCTCCATATATTTTATTTCTCTGATTTCTCTCTTGACCCATTGGTATTTTGGTAGCATATTTTTAAGTCTTTACATGTTTGTTTGTTTGTTTCAGTTTTTTCATGTGATTGATTTCTAGCTTTATACCACTGTGGTTGGAAAGATCCAGGGTATAATTTCAATATTCTTTAATTTATTGTGACTTGTTTTGTGGTCTATGATGTGATCTATTTTGGAGAATGTTCCATGTGTTCTTGAGAATAATATGTATAATAAAAAATAAGAGTACATAAAATATGTATAATATTTTCTATACCATATTGTATACAATATTTATTATACAAATAACACTATATAATAAAAATAATATGTATATAAAAATAAGAGTATTTTTAGTTGGAATGTCCTTTATATATTTGTTATGCCTTTCTCATCCCAAGTGTCATTCAAGGATGCTGTTTCCTTATTGATTTTCTGTCTGGATGATCTATACATTGCTCTAAGTGAGGTATTGAAGTCCCCTGTCTTATTGTAGTACCATCAATTTCTCCCTTTAAGAGTATCAATATTTGCTTTATGTATTTAGGTGCTCCAATGTTGGGTGTATAGATATTCACAATTGTTATATTGTCTTGGTGGATTGATCCCTTTATCATTATGTGATTTCTTTCTTTGTATCTTGTTGTAGTCTTTGTTTTAATATCTATTTTGTTTGAGGATTTTTACTCTGCCTATTTTTTCTTTGCTGTGTTTGCATAGTAAGTAGTTTTTGTCCCTTTACTTTCAGTCTGTATGTGTCGTTAGGTCTGAGATCAGTCTCTTGGAGGCAGCATATAGATGGGTTTTGTTTTCTTTTTATTTATCCATTCAACCACCATGTCTTTTAATTGGAGCATTTAAGCCATTTACAGTTAATTATTGATAAGTATGTACTTTTCGCCATTTTGTTATTTGTTTTCTGGTTGTATTATTGTATTTCTTTGTTCCTTTCTTCTTTTCTTGTTCTCTTTCTTTGTGATTAATGAGTTTCTGTGGTGTTTATGCTTGGGGTGTGTGTGTGTATGTGTGTGTGTGTGTGTGTGTGTGTGTGTGTGTGTGTGTATATATGTTTTTGGTTACCATGATGTTCATATACAACATCCTAAGAACACAGCAGTCTAAATTAAGTTGATGGTAATTTATGTTCAAACATTCTAAAAAAAAAATTCTTCTTTAATCCCTCCTCCATGTTTTATGTATATGCTGTCATATTTTAAATCTTTTTATTCATAATCTTTTTACATCTAATTCTGGCCTTTTCTTTTCCATTCAACAAAGTCCCATCAACACTTTTTGTAAGGTTGGTGTAGTGGTGATAAACTTATTTAAATGTTGTCTGTCTGGGGAACTCTTTATCTCTCCTTCAAGTCTAGACTACAGCAACCAGTATTCCCAGGTGGTCTCCCATCCAAATACTAAACAGGCCCAAGCCCGCTTAGCTTCCAAGATTAGACGAGATAGGCATGTTCAGGGTGGTATGGGCATAGACTATCCTTCAATTCTCAATGATAAACTTGCTGGGTGGAGTATTCCTTGCTATATATATATTTTTTGTTCCTTTCAGCACTTTGAATTTACCATGGCAGTCCCTTCTAGAATGTATATTTTCTGCTGAAAAATTATCTGATAGTCTTATGGGTTTTCCTTGTATGTAACTTTTTCTTTTGTTCTGGCAAGATATCTAAAGCCAAAGTAGGTGTTATCTGGGGTGTACCAGGGTGCTCAGAACATGGGGTGTCCTGGCTGAGCTACTAGAGACAAGGCTGGCACAGGTAGGGGTGTTCTGGGATACTCTATGGAGGTGGAATGGCTGGGGCTGGCTTAGATTAGCAGTCTGGATCTCGGTGAGTGGGGAGGCATGTTAGGGTATCCAATATATGCACTGGTTTGTGCTTTCAAAGTGGTGGAGGGAGTGTAGACCCTGTTTGTCAGCACCTCCCACCCAGACAGTTCCAGCAACTTGCTATTCATTTGGTGGAGTTGTAGGGCTGTCTCTATCATATGCTAGTTGTTTTTTTATATCACAGCTTTTTTTTTTCTCTGTGCCCCAGGTTGCCTGGAGCTTTTGTGAGCTACAGTACCCAGGGCTTACTGAGGCATCAGGCTGATTAAGGCACCTGAGCTATCCTACCATTCAGTTATTAAGGTGGAGGGAGAGCATAAACCTTGTCCACTAACTCTGCCCAACCAAAGAACATTCCAGCAGCTCTCCTGACATTTGGTAAAGTTCTAGAGCTGGTTCTTTTATATACTAGTTGCTCTTTTAAACCACAGCTATTATTCTACGCCCCAGTGTTTCCAGAGCAGTGATGGCCTAGGGGACCTGGGGCTTGAGAAATCAGCAAGATGGCTATCATGTCTGGACCCTGCTTCAGTCTGCATTTTCAAGGTGGAGAAGGGAGTATAAATTATGACATTTTCTCATCGCTTTGACCCAGTGAGTGCTCCTCTACAGTTTGACAGAGTTCTGGAGATGGTTATTCTATAGGCTACCCACTTTTTCAAACTGTGTTTTTTTTTCTTTGCCCAAGGAATACAAATCTGCTGCAGGTTCCCTGGTACTATCCCTCCCCACTGAAGTTTACAGTATGAGGGTAGGAGGTTCCTTCATTGCTGTGTCTCCATCTTTCTTAGCTCTACTCTCTTGCTCTTCTCTTTTGCTGTTCTCACTTTTGTTGTGCAAAACTATTTAGTGAGACTGCAGTTCTGCTTCAGGAAGAATTGCTCTATAAATAATTATAGTTTGTTTTGTACCATGGAAGAGGTGAGTTCAGGGTCTTCCTACATTGCCATCTTGGACTAGAAACAGCTTTTATGTTTTTATTACACTGATTAGTGTCTTTTCATTTCAGCGTGAAGAACCTTCTTTCAAAATTTCTTGAAAAACTAGTCTAGCAGTGATAAATTCCATAGATTTTGTCTGAAAGAGCATTTATTTACCCTTCAAATCTGAAGGATTACTTTTCTGGATAAGGTATTCTTTACTGGCAATTTTCATCTTTCTACACTTTGGTTATGTCATGATGCTTTCTTCTGACTTGTGTTTCTACAAAGAAATTTCCTGATGGCAAAATGAGGGTTCCTTGGTAGGTTTCTGTTTCTTTCTTTGTTTCTTTGTTTCTTTGTTTCTTTTTTTCTTTCTTTCTTTCTTTCTTTCTTTCTTTCTTTCTTTCTTTCTTTCTTCTTTCTTTCTCTCTCTCTTTCTTTCTTCATTTTTCCCCTTTGGCTGACTTTAAGTTTCTTCCTTTATCATTGATTTCTGATGGTTTCAATATAATGTATTTTGGAGAAGTTCTTTTTGCATTGAGACAATAGAGTGTTCTGTTAGCTTCATGGATTTGTATGTCTAAGTACTTCCCTATTATTAAAATGACCTCTTCAATTATTCCTTTAAATAGACTCTCTGCATCCTTCTCTTACTCTTCTTTTGGAATCCCAATTATTTGAATATTTGCCTTTCTGATAGTATCTGATAGTTTTAGCATGGTTTCTTCACTTTTAAAAAAATCTTAGTTCTCAGGGAGGAGGAAAAGATGGCGGAGGAGTAGGGGAGCCTATTCCAACCAGCCCCCTGAATTGAGCTGGATATCTACCAGAGAACTCTGAACATCCACAAAATCAGACAGATGTAAGAAGATATATCTGGAACTCTACAAACAGAATATCGCAGGTGGATGGTTTTGAGATATAAAACAGGGAGCTGTGATTCACAGGCAGATATCAGAAGATAAATAGAAGGGCGAGAGAGCTGTCGGGATCCTGCACCACTGGTGAGCGATAGCCTCCTGTGCTGGGAACAGGGCACAGACTTGCAGACCAATAGCAGTGGGGAAAGGACTTTAGGGAAGCCCCTTGGACTGAAACCTGTAGTGGCAGGGCCACACATGCTAACTGGGGATGGCTGGTGGTTTTAGAAGCACAAAGGGCAGAGACGTGGCCTGAACTGAAGATGAAGACTAGGAATGCAGCTGAGGGGCACACAACCCAGGACGCTGCAGTTTATAGAAGCACAGACAGAAATGGAAATAGTGTGGCCTGGAGTGCTCACGGAAGAACAGACTGCAATCTCTCTACTCTGAGGCAGAGGGTTGGAATCAATGTCTTCTTCTCTGACTCTTGGAAGAGACGTGGAAAGCCACCAGGGAGAGCCACCAGAGAACCAAATCCCCCAAAAAACCAGTTTCCACTGAGCCCATCCTCTGTGACAGTGGGAAGGGCAACTCTGTCCAAGCAAGGTTGCCTGAGTAGCAGCAGCAGGCCCCTCCCCCAGAGGACAGGCTAGAAGAACAAGTGGCCAACAACCTTAAGGCCCCTAGAAAACAGGACCATCTTGCTTGGGTGGTGGTCAATAATTTGGACTCTCTACATTTCCTCAACTACCCCTCAACAAAATGACTAGAAGGAAGAACCCCCAAAATAGGAAAGACTGAGAGACTGACTTCTGTCACAGATTTACAAATGGACACAGATATACCCAATATGTCGGAAATGGACTTCAGGGTAGCAGTTGTGAAGACAATAGCTAGAATGGAGAAATTGATTAATGGCAACATAGAGTCTCTAAGGGCAGAAATGAAAGCTGAACTGGTGGAGCTTAAAAATCCTACCAATGAGATCCAGTCTAATCTAGATAATCTTTAACAGCTAGGGTAAACAAGCAGAAGAACGAATTAGTGATCTAGAAGACCAATTAATAGAGAAGAGGGAAAAGAGGAGGCCAGTGAAAAACAACTCAAAATCCATGAAATAAGTGACACCATGAAAATTTCCAATATCAGAATTATTCAGATCACTGAGGGGGTGGAGAGAGAGAAAGGACTAGAAGATATATTTGAGCAAATCATAGTTGCGGACTTCCTTAATTTGGGGAAGGAAACAAACATTCGTGTCATAGAGGCAGAGAGGAACCTTCCCAAGATCAAGGAAAACAGGCCAAAGCCCCGGCATGTAAATAGTAAAACCCGCAAATCCTAGAACCAAGGAAACCATCTTAAGGGCAGTTAGAGGAAAGAGATTCCTTACGTACAGAGGGAGGAACATCAGAATAATGTCAGACCTATCCACAGAGACCTAGCAAGGCAGAAAGGGCTGGCAAGACATATTCAGGGTACTAAATGAGAAGAACATGCAGCCAAGAATACTTGACTGGCAAGGCTGTCATTGAGAACGGATGGAGAGAAGAGGAACTCCCAAGATGGGCAGAAGCTACAAGAATATGTGACCACTAAGCCAGGCCTGAAAGAAATATTAAGGGGGGTTCTATAAAAGGAGAAAGACCCCAAGAGTGATATAAAACAGAAAATTACAGAGACAATCTATAGAAACAAGGAATTCACAGGCAACAGGAAGAAAATAAATTCATATCTTTCAATAATCACTCTCAATGTGAACAGCCTAATGTTCCATAAAATGGCACAGGGTTGCAGGTTGAACAAAAAGAACGGACCCATCCATATGCTGTCTACAAGAGACTCATTTTGACCTAAAGATACATCCAGACTGAAAGTGGAGGGATGGAGATCCATCTTCCACGCCATCGGACCTCAAAAGAAAGATGTGGTAGCAGTTCTCATGTCATACTAATTAGATTTTAAGCTAAAGACTGTAGTTAGAGACGCAGAAGGACACTATATAATTCTTAAAGGGTCTTTCCAACAAGGAGATCTAACAATTCTAAATATCTATGCCCCCAGCATGGGAGCAGCCATCTACATAAGCCAACTTTTAACCAAAATAAAGAGACATATTGATAATAATACATTAATTGTAGGAGACCTCAATACTCCGCTCTCAGCAACAGACAGATCATTTAAGCAGAAAATCAACAAAGAAACAAGAGCTTTGAATGACACACTGGACCAGATAGACCTCATAGATATTTACAGAACATTCCACCCTGAAACAACAGAAAACACATTCTTCTCGAGTGCACTTGCAAATATCTCCAGAATAGACCACATACTGGGTCACAAATCAGGGCTCAACGGATACCAAAAATTGAGATTATTCCCTGCATAGTCTCAGACCACAATGCTTTAAAACTGGAACTCAGTCTCAGGAAAAATCTTGGAAGAAATTCAAACACCTGGAATCTAAAATCACCCTGCTCAAGAATGTTTGGGTCAACCAGAAAATCAAAGAACTTAAACAATTCATGGAAACCAATGATAATGAAAACACATCAGTCCAAAACCTATGGGATACTGCAAAGTTGGTCCTAGCCATCCAAGCATCACTCAAAAAAATAGAAAAATCCCGAGTTCACCAACTAACTCTCCACCTTAAAGAACTAGAAAAAAAGCAACAAATGATGCCAAAGCCATGCATTAGAAGAGAAATAATTAAGATTAGAGCAGAGATCAATGAATTAGAAACAAGAAACACAGTAGAGCAGATCAACGAAACTAGAAGTTGTTTCTTTGAAAGAATTAATAAGAGCAAGAAACCACTGCCCATACACATCCAAAAGAAAAGAGAAAGGACCCAAATTAATAAAATTATGAATGAAGAGGGAGAGATCACGACTAACACCAAGGAAATAGAAACAATAATTAGAAATTGTTATCAACAACTCTATGCCAATAAATTGAGCAACCTGGGAAAAATGGATGTCTTCCTGGAAACCTTTAAACTCCCAAGACTGAAACAGGTAGAAATTGACAACCCGAATAGGCCAATAACCAGAAACGAGATTGAAGCAGTGATCAAAAACCTCCCAAAAAACAAGAGTCCAGGGCCTGATGGATTCCCTGGGAATTCTACCAAACATTCAAAGAAGAAATAATACCTATTCTCCTGAAGATGTTTCAAAAAATAGAAACAGAAGGAAAACTTCCACTCATTCTATGAGGCCAGCATTACCTTAATCCCCACACCAGGCAAAGACCCCATCAAAAAGAATTTCAGACCAATATCGCTGAAAAATATGGATTCCAAAATCCTCAACAAAATCCTAGCTAATAGGATCCAATACAGTAAAAGGATCATCCACCACGACCAAGTAGGATTTATCCCCAGGATGCAAGGATGGTTCAACATTCGCAAATCAATCAATGTGATAAAACACATTAATAAGAGGAGAGAGAAGAACCATATGGTCCTCTCAATTGATGCAGAAAAAGTATTTGACAAAATACATCATCCTTTCCTGATTAAAACTCTTCAGAGTATAGGGGTAGAGGGAAAATTTCTCAATTTCATAAAACCCAACTATGAAAATCCCACAGCGAATATCATCCTCAAAGAGGAAAAAATGAGAGCATTTCCCTTAAGATCAGGAACACGTCAAGGATACCCACTCTCACCACTTTTCTTCAACATAGTACTGGAAGTCCTAGCAACAGTAGTCAGACAACAAAAAGAAATAAAAGGTATTTAAATTAGCAAAAAAGAAGTCAAACTCTCTCTCTTCACAGACATAATACTTTATGTGGAAAATCCAAAAGACTCCACCCTCAAATTACTAGAACTCATACAGCATTTCAGTAATATGGCAGGATACAAAATCAATGCACAGAAATCCGTTGCTTTCTTATACACTAAAAATGCAACTGTAGAAAGAGAAATTAGAGAATCAATTGCATTTACAGTAGCACCAAAAACCATAAGATACCTCAGAATAAACCTAACCAAAGAGGTAAAGGGTCTATACTCTAGGAAGTACAGAACACTCATGAACGAAATTGAAGAAAACACAAAAAGATGGAAAAACATTCCATGCTCATGGATCATAAGAATAAACATTGTTAAAATGTCTATGCTCCCCAGAGCAATTCATACCTTCAAGCCATCCCAATCAAAATTCCAATGACATTTTTCAATGTGCTGGAACAAACAATCCTAAATTTTTTATGGAATCAGAAAACACCCCGAATTGCCAAGTAAATGTTGAAAAAGAAAAACAAAGCTGGGGGCATCACGTTGCCCGATTTCAAGCTAAATTACAAAGCAGTGATCACCAAGACAACATGTTCCTGGCACAAAAACAGACATATAGACCAATGGAACAGAATAGAGATCCGAGATATGGACCCTCAACTCTATGGTCAAATAATCTTCGACAAAGCAGGAAAAAATATGCAATGGAAAAAAGACATTCTCTTCAATAAATGCTGCTTGGAAAATTGGACAGCTATATACAGAAGAATGAAACTCAGCCATTCTCTAACACCATACACAAAATAAACTCAAAATGGATGAAAGACCTCAATGTGAGATAGGAATCCATCTAAATCATAGGGGAGAACATAGGCAGTTAACCTCTTCCACATAGGTCACAGCAGCCTCTTTCAAGATACATCTCCAAAGCCTAGTTAAACAAAAGCAAAAATGAACTTTTGGGACTTCATCAAGATAAAAACTTCTGCACATCAAAGGAAACAGTCAACAAAACAAAGAGGCAACCCATGGAATGGGAGAAGATATTTGCAAATGACACTACAGACAAAGGGCTGGTATCCAAGATCTATAAAGAATTTCTCAAACTCAACACCCAAAAAACAAATAACCCAGTCAAAAATGGGCAGAAGACATGAACAGACACTTATCTGAAGAAGACATACAAATGGCTAACAGACACATGAAAAAATATTCAACATCATTAGCCATCAGGGAAATTCAAATTAAAACCACACTGAGATGTCACCTTACACCATTTAGAATGGCAAAAATTGACAAGGCAAGAAACAACAAATGTTGGAGAGGTTGTAGAGAAAGGGGAACCCTCTTCACTGTTGGTGGGAATGCACATTGGTGCAGCCACTTTGGAAAACATTGTGGAGGTTCCTCAAAAAATTAAAAATAGAGCTACCCTATGACCCCGCAATTGCACTACTGGGTATTTACCCCAAAGACACAGATGTAGTGAAAGAAAGGCCATATGCACCCCAGGATTTATAGCAGCAATATCTGCAATAGCCAAACTGTGGAAAGAGCTGAGATGCCCTTCAACAGATGAATGGATAAAGAAAATATGGCCCATATATACAATGGAATATTACTCAGCCATCAGAAGGATGAATACCCAATTTTTGCATTAACATGGATGGGACTGGAGGAGATTATGCTAAGTGAAATAAGTCAAGCAGAGAATGTGAATTATCATATGGTTTCACTTATTTGTGGAACAAAAGGAATAGCATGGAGGCCATTTATTTATATATATAGTGAAATATTACTCAGCCATAAAAAAGAATGAAATCTTGCCATTGCAACAACATGGAGGAGCTATAGAGTGTTATGCTAAGTGAAATAAGTCAGAGAAATACAAATATCATCAGTGTCTTATAGTTTTCAGTGTACACGTCTTTCACCTACTTGGTTAAATTTATTTTTAGGTATTTTATTCTTTTTGTTACAAGTGTAAATGGGACTGTTTACTTACTTTATTTTTTTGATAGTTCATCATTTGTGTATAAAATGTAACAAATTTCTCTATATTGACTTTGTATCCTTCATCTTTAACGAATTCATTTTTTAGTTCTGAGAGTTTTTGAGTGCAGTCTTTAAGTTATTCTATGTATAATATCATGCCATTTACACATAATGACGGTTTTACTTTTTCCTTTCAAATTTGGATGAGCTTTCTTTCTATTTCTTGCCTAATTGCTCTGGTTAGGATTTTCTATACTATGCTGAATAAAAGTGGTATTACCCTGCATCCTTACAACTCTTTCTGACATGAAGAAATTGATATTCTGAGGGGTTGATCACAGTCACATAATCAGGACTATGGCAGAACTAGGGCTGGACCACGGGTCTCTTTACTTCAAGTTTAGTTTTATACACCACACCATGTTGCTTCTGGGTACAATAAATGTTCCCTGCCTTTCACCACCACTAACATATATCAATATAACAATCTGAAAATATGACCTCTAGTGCTTTCCATGTGAGGCTTCCATCTCACCAGTGCATTTTATGTAAACCAATACTAATGCCATGGAAATTTCTATAGCAGTCCATGAGAAAGGTTTCCTAAAGAAGTCTTACATATGGACAGGAAGACACTTTACTTTTCATTACAGCATAGGTACACATAACATCAATAGTCAACAAAATGATCCTTTGTTGGAGTTAAGGGAGACAACATCTTTATTTATCAAGAACAAAACTAATCATATCTTGGAAGGAGGACTTAGTCCTCCTAGTGCTCCTTATATCTGTTCCAATCTTTGAGACAGCTAAAGTAATGGTTATAAGCACAATCTTTCCCAGAGATTTCTCAGCAGACTTCCCCTGATGTCCGATTGGCCAGGCTTCAACATATACTCATTCATGAATCAATTATTGGAAAGGAGAATAAATGGAATTCTTGTGATTGCCTTAGTCTACTTAGAATTTCCTTCATTCTGAGGAAAGACCAGGTTTTGTGGAGTAAACAAAATTGGGGCTCCTGTAAATAGAAATAAGAAAAAGAATTACAATAAGGTAGGCAATCAGTAATATTCCTACAGTTCTTTCCCAAAGAAAACAATGTATTAACATTATTTTCAGTTAAATCCTATTAATTTTTTCAGTAAATTACTGCAACTTTGGGACTCTTCAAAGCAGAGAAACTATTCGGAAATCCTTTTTTTTTAGACTTCAGCTTTAGATTTTCATATATATATATATATATATATATATATATATATATATATATATACCATTGTCATTTTAATGAGGCTTATTTTAATGGATAAAATAGCCTTGGTTCTTCAATTCATTTATCTTTAGCACTTCTTTGTTTACAAATACAGCTATAGGTTCAGGTAGAGAACTGAGGGAATACAGCTGTGTTGGGCTTCAAAAACAATGTCCAAACAAGTTTTCAGATTTGAGTTTTCAATAATTTTAATCATATAAAATCTCTACATTGTGTTCTGAAGCAGTCCTTTTATAAAAGTGCTATTTTCTTGAAGAGAGAGAAAAGGGGGTAGAAGATTAATTTGGGGAAATAATAGCTGAAAATTTCCCTAATCTGGGGAGGAAAACAGACATTCAGATCCAGGAGGCACAGAGAACTCCCATCAAAATCAACAAAATCAGACCAACACCAGGACATATTATAATTAAATTTGCAAAATACAGTGATAAGGAAAAAAAATAAAAGGAGCAAGAAAAAAGAAGTCCTTAACTTACAAGGAAGACCCATAAGGCTAGCTGCAAATTGTTTACCAGAAACTTGGCAAGCCAGAGGGGAGTGGCATGATATATTCAGAGTGCTGAACTGGAAAAATCTGCAGCCAAGGATACTCTATTCAGCAAGGCTATCATTCAGAATAGAGAGACAAAAAGTTTCCTAGACAAAAGAAAGCTAAAGTTGTTCATGACCACTGAACAGGCCCTGAAAGAAACATTAAAAGAAACTCTTTGAGTGGAAAGATTAAAAGTGAGAAAAACATGAAAGGAAGAGAGAAGATCCCCATAAATGACAAAACAAGTAATAAAATGGCAATACACCCATATCTGTCAATGACTACTCTGAATGTAAATGGAAAACTTCCAAATTTATTCTATGAGGCCAGAATTACCCTGATACCAAAACCAGATAAAGACTCCACACCAATATCCTTAATGAATATGGATACAAAATTTCTCAAAAAATACCAGCAAACCAAATCCAACAGTACATTAAAAGAATCACTCACCATAGTGAAGTGGGATTTATTCCTGGGCTGCAAGAATGGTTTAATATTTGTAAATCAATCAACATGATATACCACATTGATAAAAGAAATCCTAAGAACCATATGATCTCAGTAGGTACAGACAAAGCATTTGGCAAAGTACACCATCCATTTCATGATAAAAACCCTCAACAAGGTAGGTTTAGAGGGAATTTACCACAACATAATAAAGGACATGTATGAAAAACCTACAACTAATATCATCTTCAGTGGGGAAAACCTAAGAGCTTTTCCTTGATGGTCAGGAACAAGACAGAGATGTCTACTCTCACCACTGTTATTTAACATAGTACTGGAAGTCCTAGCCACAACAATCAGAGAACAAAAACAAATAAAAGACATCCAAATCAGCAAGGAAGAAGTCAAACTTTCACTATTTGCAGATGGCATGATATTCTATATAGAAAACTCAGAAGACTCCACCAAAAAACAAAACAAAACAAAACAAAACAAAAACCTTGTAGAACTGATACATGAATTCGGTGTAAAGTCACAGGATACAAAATTGATGTGCAAAAACCTGTCACATTTCTATACACCAATAATGAAACAGCAGAAAGAGAAATCAAGGAATCAGTCCAGTTTACAATTACATCAAAAACCATAAGGTACCCAGGAATAAACCTAGCCAAAGAGGTAAAATATCTGTACTCTGAAAACTAAAACATCAATGAAACAAATTGAAGATGACACAGAGACATGGAAAGCCATTTTATTTAGCATATTAATATGATGAAATACAGTGATTATTTTTTGAATTTTGGAAAAGACATATTTTAGGGAAAAATTTTACGTTTGTGATGTATCCCACCTTTTATGTAATGTTGGATTCTATTTGCTAATATTTGGTTAGGGATATATGTTCATGAGATATATTGGTTTAAATTTTCTTTCATGTTATGTCTTTTTTTTTTAAGATTTATTTAGGGGTACCTGGGTGGCTCAGTCAGTTAAGCATCTGCATTCAGCTCAGGTCATGATTTCAGGGTCCTGGAATTAGGCCCTGCCTTGGGCTTCCTGCTCAGCAGAGAACCTGTTTGTCCCTCTTCCTCTGCTCCTCTCCTTGCTAGTTCTCTGTCCCTTTCTCTCTCTCTCAAATAAAACCCCAGGTGCACCTCATGTTTATCTGGCTTTGGTACTAGGGAAACATAGGCCTTATAAAAAAAATAAAATATATGCTTTCCATAAGCTAAGTTGGTTAAGCATCTGTCTCTTGGTTTTGGCTTAGATAATGATCTTAGGGTTGTGAGATCCAGCCGAGCCCTGTGTCGGACTCCTGCTGGTCATGGAACCTGCTTAAGATTCTCTGTCTCCCTTTCCCTCTGCCCCTCCCTCCCATTGCATGTGCTTTCTCTTTCTCTCAAATAAATAAATAAATAAATAAATAAATAAATAAATAAAATATTTTTTAAAAAAGATTTTAAATTATAAATTCAATTTATTTACTAAGTATATGGATATTCATATAATCTATTTCAAATAGGAAAGTTGTGGTAGATTGTGCACTGCAATGATTGGTCAATCTTAGCTATTGTCTTCAAATCTATGGGCAGAAGATTAACCATGTTGTTTTCTTATTTTCCACTCAATATTTGTAGCAATATTCCCTTTCACTCTTGTTATTGGTAATTTGTGCCTTCTTCCCTCTTTTTGCTTGGTTAGCCTGGCTAGAGATTTATCAATTTTATTGATCTTTACAAAGAATATAATTTTGGTTTTATTGATCCTCTCTATTCATTTTGTGATTGCATTTTCACTTACTTCTGCTCTGATTTTTATTTCCTCCCTTCCATTTACATGAGGCTTAATTCTGTCTTGGTCCCTAGTTTCTATCTAACTGTGGACAAAGGTTATTATTTAGATCTTTCATTTCTAATATATTAATAAAATGTATACATTTCCTTCCCATAATTTTAGTGTAATGTATTTTAGTTTTTATTTAGTCAAAATATGGTTTTAAAAAATTTTCCCTAGACTTTATTTTTGACCCATGATTTATTTACAAATACAGTGTTTAATCTTTAGATATTGCCAATTTTCAGGTAACTTTATGTGACTTATTTGTAGTTTAATTTCATGATGATCTGAGAGTCTGCATTTTATGATTTCATTTTTTTAAAAGTTTCTTAAGATTGTTTTATAGACTGATGCCTAGGTGATTCAGTTGATAAAGTATGTACCTTGGACTCAGGTCATACTCTCAGGGTCCTGGGATGGAGCAATAGATAGGGCTCTTTGTTCAATAGGGAGTGTGCTTCTCCCTCTTCCTCTGTGTACTCTCTCTCACTCTCTCTCAAATAAATAAATTAAATTTAAAAAAGGTTGTTTTAGGGATGCCTAGGTGGCTCAGTATTTTAAGCATCTTCCTTCAGGTTGGGTCATGATCCCAGGGTCCTAGGATTGAGTCCCACGTTGGGAATCCTTGCTCAGTGGGGGGCCTGTTTCTCCCTCTGCCTGCTGCTCCCCCTGTCTGTGCCTGCTCTCTCTCTCTGACAAATAAATAAACAAAAGCTTTAAAAAAAAGATTGTTTTAAAGATCAGAATATGGTGTATCATTTTGACTATTCCATATGCACTTCATAAGAACATGCATTTCTGCTACTGTTGAATGGAGTGCTCTATAAATTAGATCAAATTGGTGGATACAGCTATTCATTTCATCTATAACTTTACTTGAAGCTTTTTAAAGATTTATTTATTTATTTATTTATTTATTTATTTATTTATTGAGAAAGAGAGAGAGAGAGAATGACAGGGAGAGGGGGAGGGAGAAGGAGAGAGAAAATCTCTCAAGCGGACTCCACACTGAGCATGGAGCCCAATGCAGGGCTCCATCTCATGACCCTGAGATCATGACTGGGTCTAAAGCAAAGAGTCAGACACTTAAGGGACTGAGCCACCAAAGTGTCCCATACCTTCTTTTTTATTAATTATTGAGAAAGGAGTTATAAGTCTCCAACTATAAATGTAAATTTTTCACTTTCTTTTTCCTTTTTAGATCCTTTATTTTCTTTGCCTCAAGTATTTGAAGCTTCGTTTTAAGGTTCTTATATGTTTAGAATTAAGTATTTGGGGGCAATAAGCTCTATTATCAGTATGAAATGTCTGTCTTTATATCCATATTATTCTTTGTTCTGAAGTCTGCTTTATCTGAAATTAATGTACCTAGTCCAGATTCCTTTTGATTAGTGCTTGCAAATTTTACCATACTTTCACATTTTCATATCTATGTCTTTATACTTCTTATTTATTTTTTTAATATTTTATTTATTTATTTGAGAGAGAGAATGAGATAAAGCATGAGAGGGGGGAGGGTCACAAGGAGAAGCAGACTCCCTGCTCAGCAGGGAGCCCAATGCGGGACTTGATCCTGGGACTCCAGGATCATGACCTGAGCTGAAGGCAGTTGCTTAACCAACTGAGCTACCCAGGCACCCTGTCTTTATATTTTTTAAGACCCTTTTGAGTTTTTAGGGCTTTTACTTTTTAAATCAGTTTAGGTTTATAACAAAATTGAAAGGAATGTATATGGATTCCCCATATACTCTCTCTCCACAGGCATAGATTCTTATTATCAACATAACTGACAAAATTGGTACATATTTTTATGAAAGATGAACCTACATTGACACATTGAACTCACCTAAAACTTGAAGTTTACTGTAGAGTTCACTTTTGGCATTGTACATTTTCCGGGTCTGGGCAAATGTATAATGACATTTTTAAAATAATTATATTATACAGAATATTTTTATTGCCCTAAAAATGTTCTGTGTTCTGCCTATTTACCCCTTCCCAACCCCTGTTAATTATCATTTTGTTTTACTTTCTGCCTAGTTTTATGTTTTTCAAAATGTCATATAGTTGGAATCATACAGTATACAGCATTTTCATATTGGCTTCCTTTATTTAGTAATACATTTTTAAGAATTTTTTACATAGTATTAAGCATTTAAGTTCCCTATTTGTCTAGATGTTAATTATATCCAATTGATTGATGCTACTATTGAGTTCAACTGTGTCCTTACTGATTTTTTGCCTGCTGGATCTGTCTATTTCTGAGAGAGGGGTGTTGAAGTCTCTAACTCTAAGAGTGGAAACATCTATTTCTCCTTTCAATTCTGTACCTTATATAGTTTGATGCACTGTTGTTAGGCACATGCACATTAGGGATTATTATTTCTTTTTGGGAAATTGACCTCTTTATTATTATATGATGTCCTTCATTGTCCCTGATAACTATATTTACTTTAAAATCTGTTCTGTCTGATCAGGCTCCCTGCTCCATGGGAAGCCTACTTCTCCCTCCCCCACTCCACCTGCTTGTGTTCCCTCTCTCACTGTGTCTCTCTCTGTCCAATAAATAAATAAAATCTTTAAAAAATATCTGTTCTGTCTAATATCAATGTAGTTAATATTGCTTTCTTTTAAATAGTTTTAACATAATGTATATTTCTCTATTCATGTACTTTTAATCAATTTGAGTTTTTATATTTAATTTGTATTCAAAATGAATGATCAAAAAAACAAAAAACAGAATAATACCTGCAAATACGGAGGACAAACTGACATTGCTAGAGGGAAGAGGGGTGGGGGCATGGACAAAGTGGGTGAAGAGGAATGGGAGACACAGACTTCCAGTTATGGAATGAGTAAGCCACAGAAATAAAAACAAAACAAAAGAAAAAAAACAAAGCAAGTGAATAATCAAACAAAAAGCAGAATCAGACCTATAAATACAGAGTACGAACTGATGGTTGCCAGAGGGAAGAGAGTGAGGAAGGGGCAAAATGGATATGAATGAATAAGTCATGGGAGAAAAAGGTACAGCGTATGTAATATAGTCATTGATATTATAATAGCACTGTATGGTGACAGATGGTAGCTACACTTATAGTGAGCATAGCATAACGTATACAGAAGTTGAATCAGTATGTTGTACACCTGAAACTAATGTAACTGTGTGTCAACTATACTCAAAAGCAAAATAAAATGGTTTTCTTGTAGACAATATATAATTGGTTCTTATTTTTTGATCCATTCTAACAATCTCTGTCTTTTATTTAGTGCATTTAGAACATTGATATTCAAAGTGATAGTTGATTTAGATTAGTTAATATTTATCATGTTACTATTTTCTATTTCTTGCCTTTGTTTCTTACTCCTAATTTTGTCTTTCACTATTTTTCTTTTTTTCTAGTTTAAACTGAGCATTTTAGGAGGGGAAAAGGTGTCGGAGGAGTAGGGGACCCTATTCCAACCAGTCCCTGAAATTGAGCTAGATATCTACCAGACCACTCTGAACACCCATGAAATCAGCCTGAGATGTAAGAAGATAGATCTGGATCTCTACAAACAGAATATCACAGGTGGTTGGTTTTGAGGTATGAAATGGGGAGCCGTGATTCTGCACCCAGATATGAGAGGATAAACAGAAGGGGGAGGGAGCCGAGCTCTCTGGATCCTACACTGCCAGTGAGCGATAACCTTCTGCACTGTGGATGGGGCACAGACTCACAGACTGGTAGTGGCAGGGAAAGGACTTTAGGGCAGCCCCCTGGACGGAAACATGGAGCGGCAGGACCAGGCATGTGAACTGGGGGCAGCTGGTAGTTTTAGAAGCACAAAGGGCAGAGATGTGCCCTGAGCTGGAGGTGAGGACTGGGAGCGCTGCTGGAGGGAGTACAACCCAGGACACTACAGTGTATAGCAGCACAGACAGAAACAAAGAGACTGTGGCCTGGAGAGCTCACTGAAGAACAGACTGCAATCTCTCTGCTCTGAGGCAGAGGGTTGGAATCAATCTCTTCTGCTCTCTCAGAGGAGACACAGAAAGCCACCAGGGAAAGCTGCCAGAGAACAAAAGCCCCCCAAAACTGGTTTTCACTGAGCCGATCCCCCGCCATAGGGGGCGGGACAAATCTGCGCAAACAGGGTTTCCTGAGTAACAGCATGGCAAGACACTTCCCCAGAAGACAGGCTGGGAAAACAAGAGGCCAGCAACCCTAAGGTCTCTAGAAAACAGGTGCACCTAGCTTGGGTTTTGGTCAATAATTTGAACTATACATTCCCTCAACCACTCCACAACAGAATGACAAGGAGGAGGAACCCCCAAAATAGGAAAGGCTCAGAGATTATGACTTATGCCACAGATTTACAAATGGATTCAGATAGAACCAAGAAGTTGGAGATGGAATTCAGGCTAGCAATTGTGAAGACAATAGCTAGGATGGAGAAATCAGTTAATGGCCTCATAGAGTCTCTAAGGACAAAAACGAGAGCTGAACTGGCAGAACTTAAAAATGCTACCAATGAGATCCAATCTAATCTAGATAACATCTTGGGTAATTGAGGCAGAAGAACGAATTAGTGACCTTGAAAACCAACTAATAGATAAAAAGGGAAAAGAGGAGGCCAGGGGAAAACAACTCAGAATCCATGAAAATAGAATCAGAGAAATAAGTGACATCATGAAGTGTTCCAATGTCAGAATTATTGGAATCCCGGAGGGGGTGGAGAGAGAGAGAGGACTAGAAGATATATTTGAGAACATCATGGGCGAGAACTTCCCTAATCTGGTGTCCTAGAGGCAGAGAGGACCCCTCCGAAGATCAAGGAAAACAGGCCAATACCCCGGCAGGTAATAGTAAAACTCGCAAATCTTAGAACCAAGGAAACCATCTTAAGGGCAGTTAGGGGGAAGAGATTCCTTACCTACAGAGGGAAGAACATCAGAATAACATCAGACCTATCCACAGAGACCTGGCAAGCCATAAAGGGCTGCCAAGGCATATTTAGGATACTAAGTGAGAGGAACATGCAATCAAGAATACTTTATCCGGCAAGGCTGTCATTTAGAATGGATGGAGAGATGCAGAGCTTCCAAGACCGACAGAAACTGAAAGAATGTGTGACCACTAAGCTAGCCCTGCAAGAAATATTAAGGGGTGTTCTATAAAAGGAGAAAGACACCAAGAGTAATATAAAATAGAAATTTACAGAGACAATCTATAAAAACAAGGTCTTCACAGGCAACATGATGACAATAAACTCATATCTTTCAATAATCACTCTCAGTGTGAATGGCCTAAATGTTCCCATAAAACAGCACAGGGTTGCAGATTGGATAAAAAGGACCCACCCATATGCTGTCTAAAAGAGAATCATTTTGAACTTAAAGATACATCCAGACTGAAAGTGAAGGGATGGAAATCCATCTCCCATGCCATCAGACCTCAAAAGAAAGCTGAGGAAGGAATTCTTATATCAGACAAATTAGATTTTAAACTAAAGACTGTAGTTAGAGATGCAGAAGGACACTATATCATTCTTAAAGTGTCTATCCAACAAGAAGATCTAACAATTGTAAATATCTATGCCCCCAACATGGGAGCAAAGTATCTAAATGAGCCAACTGTTAATCAAAATAAAGAGTCATATTGATAATAATACGTTAATTTTAGGAGACCTCAATACTCCACTATCAGCAATAGACAGATCATCTAAGCAGAAAATCAACAAAGAAACAAGAGCTTTGAAAGGCACACTGGACCAAATGTACCTCAAAGATATATACAGAAGATTCCACTCTAAAACAACAGAATACTCATTCTTCTCAAGTGCACACAGAATTTTCTCCAAAAGAGACCACATACAAGGTCGCAAATCAGGGCTGGACCGATACCAAAAGATTGAAATTATTCCCTGCATATTCTCAGACCACAGTGCTTTAAAACTGGAACTCAATCACAAGAAAAAGTTTGGAAGAAATTCAAACATTTGGAAGCTAAAGACCACTCGACAAAAGATTGCTTGGGTCAACCAGGAAATCAAAGAGGACCTTAAACAATTCATGGAAACCAATGAGAATGAGAACAGATTGGTCCGAACCTATGGGATACTGCAAAGTCTGTCCTATGGGGGAAATACATAGCCGTCCAAGCCTCACTCAAAAAAATAGAA